>NC_136072.1:304925057-305525057 GCF_964261635.1 Lissotriton helveticus | reverse complement strand
TCTTTGTACCCCCATCCCACTTTCAAAAAGGACACAGAGCTTTGACTGTTTCAGATTCCTTTACCATTCCCCCTCCTACGTGGCTGGCAGTCATGAATACGGATAGTAACCTACTGCATAACTTCTGATATCTCATCCTCCTGTGTGGTCAGCTTCCACAAGGACAATTGGTCCAGTGGTGTCTGACATCATAAAGCTAAAGCAAGAAGTTGTCCGACATGTGGTGCCATTCTGTTGCCTAGCAGTCTGACATCATAAAGCTAAAGCAAGATGCTTTCTGACATGAGAGCCACTCTGTTGCCTAACAAAGAGTAGGATACATTTATCTTGGTAATGATGAGTTGCAGGGTAGACAGGATGCCCAACTGAAAGTGTTGATGGTAAGATGAAAGAAATTAGGACTTTATTTAGACTTCTATATTTGTATGAACGCAAGTTTGAGCATAAGAGTCTCAACTTCACTGTTGCTGAACTGGTAGGATTTGGCTAAAGAGAAGATGGAAATGATGCTATTCATAGTTTCTATCATTCCCGTTAACTGTAGCATAACCCTTCCTCTCTCAACTTATCAGCTGGCTTAATTTGTACTGGTGTACCATATCCTAAAACTAAAGAAGTGAGAATGGTGCGCTGCCACTTGGCTGGCAAAAAGATCTATGTCCTAATGTACGTGCTACAATTGTTTAGAGAGTTTTAGCAAATGAGTCAAGGGAATGCAGAGAAGTATGGGAGGTTAGAAACACAAATTGAGATTTGATTTTTTTATTGAGCTGTTGATTTTCACAATAAAACAGACTCCATAGTATAGATCTGGTAACCCTTTATATAAATCAAAACTTTTTGTATTGCTTATATTAAATGTACTAACAGTGGACTTTTCCATCTGCAGATTATACTGAATGACCAGCAGTGGCAGTGTTTCACAGCAGAGTTTCTCTGAATTGCCGAGACTGAAGCAAAAAAAAAAAGGAAGTCTTCTGGCATAGTGCATCATTTTACCAATTTACGTGGTAAGTAAAACGCCCAATCATTCTTTTAGGCATTAAAAAGATGTTCATAGCAACGGAATGTCCTCACTACTTTATAGTGGAAACCTGTGCCTGAATATCATTTCTGTCAAGAAAGAAGTAATATGGATCACATTATGTTGGTCATGATAGTTAATAAAAGACTGACTGACTCGAACTCTACTAAAACCTGCTTTAGATCCTGGTGATAGCAATGTTCCATTCGAGGAAATTGCTGCCTTTGAGGCTGAAATGCACCATCTCTCGTATGAAAAATAGTGTTACATTCTCACGGTAGGAAGCTCATTTAACCTCTTCTCCTGCACTCTGTATGTTGGGCTCTGATACTCAAGATGGATTTTTGTTAAGGATAATCTGTCTTTGTACCCCCATCCCACTTTCAAAAAGGACACAGAGCTTTGACTGTTTCAGATTCCTTTACCATTCCCCCTCCTACGTGGCTGGCAGTCATGAATACGGATAGTAACCTACTGCATAACTTCTGATATCTCATCCTCCTGTGTGGTCAGCTTCCACAAGGACAATTGGTCCAGGGAGGCCTGACATCATAAAGCTAAAGCAAGAAGTTGTCTGACATGTGGTGCCATTCTGTTGCCTAGCAGTCTGACATCATAAAGCTAAAGCAAGATGCTTTCTGACATGAGAGCCACTCTGTTGCCTAACAAAGAGTAGGATAGATTTATCTTGGTAATGATATGAGTTGCAGGGTAGACAGGATGCCCAACTGAAAGTGTTGATGGTAAGATGAAAGAAATTAGGACTTTATTTAGACTTCTATATTTGTATGAACGCAAGTTTGAGCATAAGAGTCTCAACTTCACTGTTGCTGAACTGGTAGGATTTGGCTAAAGAGAAGATGGAAATGATGCTATTCATAGTTTCTATCATTCCCGTTAACTGTAGCATAACCCTTCCTCTCTCAACTTATCAGCTGGCTTAATTTGTACTGGTGTACCATATCCTAAAACTAAAGAAGTGAGAATGGTGCGCTGCCACTTGGCTGGCAAAAAGATCTATGTCCTAATGTACGTGCTACAATTGTTTAGAGAGTTTTAGCAAATGAGTCAAGGGAATGCAGAGAAGTATGGGAGGTTATAAACACAAATTGAGATTTGATTTTTTTATTGAGCTGTTGATTTTCACAATAAAACAGACTCCATAGTATAGATCTGGTAACCCTTTATATAAATCAAAACTTTTTGTATTGTTTATATTAAATGTACTAACAGTGGACTTTTCCATCTGCAGATTATACTGAATGACCAGCAGTGGCAGTGTTTCACAGCAGAGTTTCTCTGAATTGCCGAGACTGAAGCAAAAAAAAAAGGAAGTCTTCTGGCATAGTGCATCATTTTACCAATTTACGTGGTAAGTAAAACGCCCAATCATTCTTTTAGGCATTAAAAAGATGTTCATAGCAACGGAATGTCCTCACTACTTTATAGTGGAAACCTGTGCCTGAATATCATTTCTGTCAAGAAAGAAGTAATATGGATCACATTATGTTGGTCATGATAGTTAATAAAAGACTGACTGACTCGAACTCTACTAAAACCTGCTTTAGATCCTGGTGATAGCAATGTTCCATTCGAGGAAATTGCTGCCTTTGAGGCTGAAATGCACCATCTCTCGTATGAAAAATAGTGTTACATTCTCACGGTAGGAAGCTCATTTAACCTCTTCTCCTGCACTCTGTATGTTGGGCTCTGATACTCAAGATGGATTTTTGTTAAGGATAATCTGTCTTTGTACCCCCATCCCACTTTCAAAAAGGACACAGAGCTTTGACTGTTTCAGATTCCTTTACCATTCCCCCTCCTACGTGGCTGGCAGTCATGAATACGGATAGTAACCTACTGCATAACTTCTCATATCTCATCCTCCTGTGTGGTCAGCTTCCACAAGGACAATTGGTCCAGGGGGGCCTGACATCATAAAGCTAAAGCAAGAAGTTGTCTGACATGTGGTGCCATTCTGTTGCCTAGCAGTCTGACATCATAAAGCTAAAGCAAGATGCTTTCTGACATGAGAGCCACTCTGTTGCCTAACAAAGAGTAGGATAGATTTATCTTGGTAATGATATGAGTTGCAGGGTAGACAGGATGCCCAACTGAAAGTGTTGATGGTAAGATGAAAGAAATTAGGACTTTATTTAGACTTCTATATTTGTATGAACGCAAGTTTGAGCATAAGAGTCTCAACTTCACTGTTGCTGAACTGGTAGGATTTGGCTAAAGAGAAGATGGAAATGATGCTATTCATAGTTTCTATCATTCCCGTTAACTGTAGCATAACCCTTCCTCTCTCAACTTATCAGCTGGCTTAATTTGTACTGGTGTACCATATCCTAAAACTAAAGAAGTGAGAATGGTGCGCTGCCACTTGGCTGGCAAAAAGATCTATGTCCTAATGTACGTGCTACAATTGTTTAGAGAGTTTTAGCAAATGAGTCAAGGGAATGCAGAGAAGTATGGGAGGTTATAAACACAAATTGAGATTTGATTTTTTTATTGAGCTGTTGATTTTCACAATAAAACAGACTCCATAGTATAGATCTGGTAACCCTTTATATAAATCAAAACTTTTTGTATTGTTTATATTAAATGTACTAACAGTGGACTTTTCCATCTGCAGATTATACTGAATGACCAGCAGTGGCAGTGTTTCACAGCAGAGTTTCTCTGAATTGCCGAGACTGAAGCAAAAAAAAAAGGAAGTCTTCTGGCATAGTGCATCATTTTACCAATTTACGTGGTAAGTAAAACGCCCAATCATTCTTTTAGGCATTAAAAAGATGTTCATAGCAACGGAATGTCCTCACTACTTTATAGTGGAAACCTGTGCCTGAATATCATTTCTGTCAAGAAAGAAGTAATATGGATCACATTATGTTGGTCATGATAGTTAATAAAAGACTGACTGACTCGAACTCTACTAAAACCTGCTTTAGATCCTGGTGATAGCAATGTTCCATTCGAGGAAATTGCTGCCTTTGAGGCTGAAATGCACCATCTCTCGTATGAAAAATAGTGTTACATTCTCACGGTAGGAAGCTCATTTAACCTCTTCTCCTGCACTCTGTATGTTGGGCTCTGATACTCAAGATGGATTTTTGTTAAGGATAATCTGTCTTTGTACCCCCATCCCACTTTCAAAAAGGACACAGAGCTTTGACTGTTTCAGATTCCTTTACCATTCTCCCTCCTACGTGGCTGGCAGTCATGAATACGGATAGTAACCTACTGCATAACTTCTGATATCTCATCCTCCTGTGTGGTCAGCTTCCACAAGGACAATTGGTCCAGTGGTGTCTGACATCATAAAGCTAAAGCAAGAAGTTGTCTGACATGTGGTGCCATTCTGTTGCCTAGCAGTCTGACATCATAAAGCTAAAGCAAGATGCTTTCTGACATGAGAGCCACTCTGTTGCCTAACAAAGAGTAGGATACATTTATCTTGGTAATGATATGAGTTGCAGGGTAGACAGGATGCCCAACTGAAAGTGTTGATGGTAAGATGAAAGAAATTAGGACTTTATTTAGACTTCTATATTTGTATGAACGCAAGTTTGAGCATAAGAGTCTCAACTTCACTGTTGCTGAACTGGTAGGATTTGGCTAAAGAGAAGATGGAAATGATGCTATTCATAGTTTCAATCATTCCCGTTAACTGTAGCATAACCCTTCCTCTTTCAACTTATCAGCTGGCTTAATTTGTACTGGTGTACCATATCCTAAAACTAAAGAAGTGAGAATGGTGCGCTGCCACTTGGCTGGCAAAAAGATCTATGTCCTAATGTACGTGCTACAATTGTTAAGAGAGTTTTAGCAAATGAGTCAAGGGAATGCAGAGAAGTATGGGAGGTTATAAACACAAATTGAGATTTGATTTTTTTATTGAGCTGTTGATTTTCACAATAAAACAGACTCCATAGTATAGATCTGGTAACCCTTTATATAAATCAAAACTTTTTGTATTGTTTATATTAAATGTACTAACAGTGGACTTTTCCATCTGCAGATTATACTGAATGACCAGCAGTGGCAGTGTTTCACAGCAGAGTTTCTCTGAATTGCCGAGACTGAAGCAAAAAAAAAAGGAAGTCTTCTGGCATAGTGCATCATTTTACCAATTTACGTGGTAAGTAAAACGCCCAATCATTCTTTTAGGCATTAAAAAGATGTTCATAGCAACGGAATGTCCTCACTACTTTATAGTGGAAACCTGTGCCTGAATATCATTTCTGTCAAGAAAGAAGTAATATGGATCACATTATGTTGGTCATGATAGTTAATAAAAGACTGACTGACTCGAACTCTACTAAAACCTGCTTTAGATCCTGGTGATAGCAATGTTCCATTCGAGGAAATTGCTGCCTTTGAGGCTGAAATGCACCATCTCTCGTATGAAAAATAGTGTTACATTCTCACGGTAGGAAGCTCATTTAACCTCTTCTCCTGCACTCTGTATGTTGGGCTCTGATACTCAAGATGGATTTTTGTTAAGGATAATCTGTCTTTGTACCCCCATCCCACTTTCAAAAAGGACACAGAGCTTTGACTGTTTCAGATTCCTTTACCATTCTCCCTCCTACGTGGCTGGCAGTCATGAATACGGATAGTAACCTACTGCATAACTTATGATATCTCATCCTCCTGTGTGGTCAGCTTCCACAAGGACAATTGGTCCAGTGGTGTCTGACATCATAAAGCTAAAGCAAGAAGTTGTCTGACATGTGGTGCCATTCTGTTGCCTAGCAGTCTGACATCATAAAGCTAAAGCAAGATGCTTTCTGACATGAGAGCCACTCTGTTGCCTAACAAAGAGTAGGATACATTTATCTTGGTAATGATATGAGTTGCAGGGTAGACAGGATGCCCAACTGAAAGTGTTGATGGTAAGATGAAAGAAATTAGGACTTTATTTAGACTTCCATATTTGTATGAACGCAAGTTTGAGCATAAGAGTCTCAACTTCACTGTTGCTGAACTGGTAGGATTTGGCTAAAGAGAAGATGGAAATGATGCTATTCATAGTTTCAATCATTCCCGTTAACTGTAGCATAACCCTTCCTCTCTCAACTTATCAGCTGGCTTAATTGCTACTGGTGTACCATATCCTAAAACTAAAGAAGTGAGAATGGTGCGCTGCCACTTGGCTGGCAAAAAGATCTATGTCCTAATGTACGTGCTACAATTGTTTAGAGAGTTTTAGCAAATGAGTCAAGGGAATGCAGAGAAGTATGGGAGGTTATAAACACAAATTGAGATTTGATTTTTTTATTGAGCTGTTGATTTTCACAATAAAACAGACTCCATAGTATAGATCTGGTAACCCTTTATATAAATCAAAACTTTTTGTATTGCTTATATTAAATGTACTAACAGTGGACTTTTCCATCTGCAGATTATACTGAATGACCAGCAGTGGCAGTGTTTCACAGCAGAGTTTCTCTGAATTGCCGAGACTGAAGCAAAAAAAAAAAGGAAGTCTTCTGGCATAGTGCATCATTTTACCAATTTACGTGGTAAGTAAAACACCCAATCATTCTTTTAGGCATTAAAAAGATGTTCATAGCAACGGAATGTCCTCACTACTTTATAGTGGAAACCTGTGCCTGAATATCATTTCTGTCAAGAAAGAAGTAATATGGATCACATTATGTTGGTCATGATAGTTAATAAAAGACTGACTGACTCGAACTCTACTAAAACCTGCTTTAGATCCTGGTGATAGCAATGTTCCATTCGAGGAAATTGCTGCCTTTGAGGCTGAAATGCACCATCTCTCGTATGAAAAATAGTGTTACATTCTCACGGTAGGAAGCTCATTTAACCTCTTCTCCTGCACTCTGTATGTTGGGCTCTGATACTCAAGATGGATTTTTGTTAAGGATAATCTGTCTTTGTACCCCCATCCCACTTTCAAAAAGGACACAGAGCTTTGACTGTTTCAGATTCCTTTACCATTCCCCCTCCTACGTGGCTGGCAGTCATGAATACGGATAGTAACCTACTGCATAACTTCTCATATCTCATCCTCCTGTGTGGTCAGCTTCCACAAGGACAATTGGTCCAGGGGGGCCTGACATCATAAAGCTAAAGCAAGAAGTTGTCTGACATGTGGTGCCATTCTGTTGCCTAGCAGTCTGACATCATAAAGCTAAAGCAAGATGCTTTCTGACATGAGAGCCACTCTGTTGCCTAACAAAGAGTAGGATAGATTTATCTTGGTAATGATATGAGTTGCAGGGTAGACAGGATGCCCAACTGAAAGTGTTGATGGTAAGATGAAAGAAATTAGGACTTTATTTAGACTTCTATATTTGTATGAACGCAAGTTTGAGCATAAGAGTCTCAACTTCACTGTTGCTGAACTGGTAGGATTTGGCTAAAGAGAAGATGGAAATGATGCTATTCATAGTTTCTATCATTCCCGTTAACTGTAGCATAACCCTTCCTCTCTCAACTTATCAGCTGGCTTAATTTGTACTGGTGTACCATATCCTAAAACTAAAGAAGTGAGAATGGTGCGCTGCCACTTGGCTGGCAAAAAGATCTATGTCCTAATGTACGTGCTACAATTGTTTAGAGAGTTTTAGCAAATGAGTCAAGGGAATGCAGAGAAGTATGGGAGGTTATAAACACAAATTGAGATTTGATTTTTTTATTGAGC
Source organism: Lissotriton helveticus (assembly GCF_964261635.1). NCBI lineage: Eukaryota > Metazoa > Chordata > Amphibia > Caudata > Salamandridae > Lissotriton > Lissotriton helveticus. The sequence goes on along the minus strand of NC_136072.1, from coordinate 305,517,354 downwards.
TGTCGATTTTCACAATAAAACAGACTCCATAGTATAGATCTGGTAACCCTTTATATAAATCAAAACTTTTTGTATTGCTTATATTAAATGTACTAACAGTGGACTTTTCCATCTGCAGATTATACTGAATGACCAGCAGTGGCAGTGTTTCACAGCAGAGTTTCTCTGAATTGCCGAGACTGAAGCAAAAAAAAAAAGGAAGTCTTCTGGCATAGTGCATCATTTTACCAATTTACGTGGTAAGTAAAACGCCCAATCATTCTTTTAGGCATTAAAAAGATGTTCATAGCAACGGAATGTCCTCACTACTTTATAGTGGAAACCTGTGCCTGAATATCATTTCTGTCAAGAAAGAAGTAATATGGATCACATTATGTTGGTCATGATAGTTAATAAAAGACTGACTGACTCGAACTCTACTAAAACCTGCTTTAGATCCTGGTGATAGCAATGTTCCATTCGAGGAAATTGCTGCCTTTGAGGCTGAAATGCACCATCTCACGTATGAAAAATAGTGTTACATTCTCACGGTAGGAAGCTCATTTAACCTCTTCTCCTGCACTCTGTATGTTGGGCTCTGATACTCAAGATGGATTTTTGTTAAGGATAATCTGTCTTTGTACCCCCATCCCACGTTCAAAAAGGACACAGAGCTTTGACTGTTTCAGATTCCTTTACCATTCTCCCTCCTACGTGGCTGGCAGTCATGAATACGGATAGTAACCTACTGCATAACTTCTGATATCTCATCCTCCTGTGTGGTCAGCTTCCACAAGGACAATTGGTCCAGTGGTGTCTGACATCATAAAGCTAAAGCAAGAAGTTGTCTGACATGTGGTGCCATTCTGTTGCCTAGCAGTCTGACATCATAAAGCTAAAGCAAGATGCTTTCTGACATGAGAGCCACTCTGTTGCCTAACAAAGAGTAGGATACATTTATCTTGGTAATGATATGAGTTGCAGGGTAGACAGGATGCCCAACTGAAAGTGTTGATGGTAAGATGAAAGAAATTAGGACTTTATTTAGACTTCTATATTTGTATGAACGCAAGTTTGAGCATAAGAGTCTCAACTTCACTGTTGCTGAACTGGTAGGATTTGGCTAAAGAGAAGATGGAAATGATGCTATTCATAGTTTCTATCATTCCCGTTAACTGTAGCATAACCCTTCCTCTCTCAACTTATCAGCTGGCTTAATTGCTACTGGTGTACCATATCCTAAAACTAAAGAAGTGAGAATGGTGCGCTGCCACTTGGCTGGCAAAAAGATCTATGTCCTAATGTACGTGCTACAATTGTTTAGAGAGTTTTAGCAAATGAGTCAAGGGAATGCAGAGAAGTATGGGAGGTTATAAACACAAATTGAGATTTGATTTTTTTATTGAGCTGTTGATTTTCACAATAAAACAGACTCCATAGTATAGATCTGGTAACCCTTTATATAAATCAAAACTTTTTGTATTGCTTATATTAAATGTACTAACAGTGGACTTTTCCATCTGCAGATTATACTGAATGACCAGCAGTGGCAGTGTTTCACAGCAGAGTTTCTCTGAATTGCAGAGACTGAAGCAAAAAAAAAAAGGAAGTCTTCTGGCATAGTGCATCATTTTACCAATTTACGTGGTAAGTAAAACGCCCAATCATTCTTTTAGGCATTAAAAAGATGTTCATAGCAACGGAATGTCCTCACTACTTTATAGTGGAAACCTGTGCCTGAATATCATTTCTGTCAAGAAAGAAGTAATATGGATCACATTATGTTGGTCATGATAGTTAATAAAAGACTGACTGACTCGAACTCTACTAAAACCTGCTTTAGATCCTGGTGATAGCAATGTTCCATTCGAGGAAATTGCTGCCTTTGAGGCTGAAATGCACCATCTCTCGTAGGAAAAATAGTGTTACATTCTCACGGTAGGAAGCTCATTTAACCTCTTCTCCTGCACTCTGTATGTTGGGCTCTGATACTCAAGATGGATTTTTGTTAAGGATAATCTGTCTTTGTACCCCCATCCCACTTTCAAAAAGGACACAGAGCTTTGACTGTTTCAGATTCCTTTACCATTCCCCCTCCTACGTGGCTGGCAGTCATGAATACGGATAGTAACCTACTGCATAACTTCTCATATCTCATCCTCCTGTGTGGTCAGCTTCCACAAGGACAATTGGTCCAGGGGGGCCTGACATCATAAAGCTAAAGCAAGAAGTTGTCTGACATGTGGTGCCATTCTGTTGCCTAGCAGTCTGACATCATAAAGCTAAAGCAAGATGCTTTCTGACATGAGAGCCACTCTGTTGCCTAACAAAGAGTAGGATACATTTATCTTGGTAATGATATGAGTTGCAGGGTAGACAGGATGCCCAACTGAAAGTGTTGATGGTAAGATGAAAGAAATTAGGACTTTATTTAGACTTCTATATTTGTATGAACGCAAGTTTGAGCATAAGAGTCTCAACTTCACTGTTGCTGAACTGGTAGGATTTGGCTAAAGAGAAGATGGAAATGATGCTATTCATAGTTTCTATCATTCCCGTTAACTGTAGCATAACCCTTCCTCTCTCAACTTATCAGCTGGCTTAATTGCTACTGGTGTACCATATCCTAAAACTAAAGAAGTGAGAATGGTGCGCTGCCACTTGGCTGGCAAAAAGATCTATGTCCTAATGTACGTGCTACAATTGTTTAGAGAGTTTTAGCAAATGAGTCAAGGGAATGCAGAGAAGTATGGGAGGTTATAAACACAAATTGAGATTTGATTTTTTTATTGAGCTGTTGATTTTCACAATAAAACAGACTCCATAGTATAGATCTGGTAACCCTTTATATAAATCAAAACTTTTTGTATTGCTTATATTAAATGTACTAACAGTGGACTTTTCCATCTGCAGATTATACTGAATGACCAGCAGTGGCAGTGTTTCACAGCAGAGTTTCTCTGAATTGCCGAGACTGAAGCAAAAAAAAAAAGGAAGTCTTCTGGCATAGTGCATCATTTTACCAATTTACGTGGTAAGTAAAACACCCAATCATTCTTTTAGGCATTAAAAAGATGTTCATAGCAACGGAATGTCCTCACTACTTTATAGTGGAAACCTGTGCCTGAATATCATTTCTGTCAAGAAAGAAGTAATATGGATCACATTATGTTGGTCATGATAGTTAATAAAAGACTGACTGACTCGAACTCTACTAAAACCTGCTTTAGATCCTGGTGATAGCAATGTTCCATTCGAGGAAATTGCTGCCTTTGAGGCTGAAATGCACCATCTCTCGTATGAAAAATAGTGTTACATTCTCACGGTAGGAAGCTCATTTAACCTCTTCTCCTGCACTCTGTATGTTGGGCTCTGATACTCAAGATGGATTTTTGTTAAGGATAATCTGTCTTTGTACCCCCATCCCACTTTCAAAAAGGACACAGAGCTTTGACTGTTTCAGATTCCTTTACCATTCCCCCTCCTACGTGGCTGGCAGTCATGAATACGGATAGTAACCTACTGCATAACTTCTCATATCTCATCCTCCTGTGTGGTCAGCTTCCACAAGGACAATTGGTCCAGGGGGGCCTGACATCATAAAGCTAAAGCAAGAAGTTGTCTGACATGTGGTGCCATTCTGTTGCCTAGCAGTCTGACATCATAAAGCTAAAGCAAGATGCTTTCTGACATGAGAGCCACTCTGTTGCCTAACAAAGAGTAGGATACATTTATCTTGGTAATGATATGAGTTGCAGGGTAGACAGGATGCCCAACTGAAAGTGTTGATGGTAAGATGAAAGAAATTAGGACTTTATTTAGACTTCTATATTTGTATGAACGCAAGTTTGAGCATAAGAGTCTCAACTTCACTGTTGCTGAACTGGTAGGATTTGGCTAAAGAGAAGATGGAAATGATGCTATTCATAGTTTCTATTATTCCAGTTAACTGTAGCATAACTCTTCCTCTCTCAACTTATCAGCTGGCTTAATTGCTACTGGTGTACCATATCCTAAAACAAAAGAAGTGAGAATGGTGCGCTGCCACTTGGCTGGCAAAAAGATCTATGTCCTAATGTACGTGCTACAATTGTTTAGAGAGTTTTAGCAAATGAGTCAAGGGAATGCAGAGAAGTATGGAAGGTTATAAACACAAATTGAGATTTGATTTTTTATTGAGCTGTTGATTTTCACAATAAAACAGACTCCATAATATAGATCTGGTAACCCTTTATATAAATCAAAACTTTTTGTATTGCTTATATTAAATGTACTAACAGTGGACTTTTCCATCTGCAGATTATACTGAATGACCAGCAGTGGCAGTGTTTCACAGCAGAGTTTCTCTGAATTGCCGAGACTGAAGCAAAAAAAAAAAGGAAGTCTTCTGGCATAGTGCATCATTTTACCAATTTACGTGGTAAGTAAAACGCCCAATCATTCTTTTAGGCATTAAAAAGATGTTCATAGCAACGGAATGTCCTCACTACTTTATAGTGGAAACCTGTGCCTTAATATCATTTCTGTCAAGAAAGAAGTAATATGGATCACATTATGTTGGTCATGATAGTTAATAAAAGACTGACTGACTCGAACTCTACTAAAACCTGCTTTAGATCCTGGTGATAGCAATGTTCCATTCGAGGAAATTGCTGCCTTTGAGGCTGAAATGCACCATCTCTCGTATGAAAAATAGTGTTACATTCTCACGGTAGGAAGCTCATTTAACCTCTTCTCCTGCACTCTGTATGTTGGGCTCTGATACTCAAGATGGATTTTTGTTAAGGATAATCTGTCTTTGTACCCCCATCCCACTTTCAAAAAGGACACAGAGCTTTGACTGTTTCAGATTCCTTTACCATTCCCCCTCCTACGTGGCTGGCAGTCATGAATACGGATAGTAACCTACTGCATAACTTCTCATATCTCATCCTCCTGTGTGGTCAGCTTCCACAAGGACAATTGGTCCAGGGGGGCCTGACATCATAAAGCTAAAGCAAGAAGTTGTCTGACATGTGGTGCCATTCTGTTGCCTAGCAGTCTGACATCATAAAGCTAAAGCAAGATGCTTTCTGACATGAGCCACTCTGTTGCCTAACAAAGAGTAGGATAGATTTATCTTGGTAATGATATGAGTTGCAGGGTAGACAGGATGCCCAACTGAAAGTGTTGATGGTAAGATGAAAGAAATTAGGACTTTATTTAGACTTCTATATTTGTATGAACGCAAGTTTGAGCATAAGAGTCTCAACTTCACTGTTGCTGAACTGGTAGGATTTGGCTAAAGAGAAGATGGAAATGATGCTATTCATAGTTTCTATCATTCCCGTTAACTGTAGCATAACCCTTCCTCTCTCAACTTATCAGCTGGCTTAATTTGTACTGGTGTACCATATCCTAAAACTAAAGAAGTGAGAATGGTGCGCTGCCACTTGGCTGGCAAAAAGATCTATGTCCTAATGTACGTGCTACAATTGTTTAGAGAGTTTTAGCAAATGAGTCAAGGGAATGCAGAGAAGTATGGGAGGTTATAAACACAAATTGAGATTTGATTTTTTTATTGAGCTGTCGATTTTCACAATAAAACAGACTCCATAGTATAGATCTGGTAACCCTTTATATAAATCAAAACTTTTTGTATTGCTTATATTAAATGTACTAACAGTGGACTTTTCCATCTGCAGATTATACTGAATGACCAGCAGTGGCAGTGTTTCACAGCAGAGTTTCTCTGAATTGCCGAGACTGAAGCAAAAAAAAAAAGGAAGTCTTCTGGCATAGTGCATCATTTTACCAATTTACGTGGTAAGTAAAACGCCCAATCATTCTTTTAGGCATTAAAAAGATGTTCATAGCAACGGAATGTCCTCACTACTTTATAGTGGAAACCTGTGCCTGAATATCATTTCTGTCAAGAAAGAAGTAATATGGATCACATTATGTTGGTCATGATAGTTAATAAAAGACTGACTGACTCGAACTCTACTAAAACCTGCTTTAGATCCTGGTGATAGCAATGTTCCATTCGAGGAAATTGCTGCCTTTGAGGCTGAAATGCACCATCTAACGTATGAAAAATAGTGTTACATTCTCACGGTAGGAAGCTCATTTAACCTCTTCTCCTGCACTCTGTATGTTGGGCTCTGATACTCAAGATGGATTTTTGTTAAGGATAATCTGTCTTTGTACCCCCATCCCACGTTCAAAAAGGACACAGAGCTTTGACTGTTTCAGATTCCTTTACCATTCTCCCTCCTACGTGGCTGGCAGTCATGAATACGGATAGTAACCTACTGCATAACTTCTGATATCTCATCCTCCTGTGTGGTCAGCTTCCACAAGGACAATTGGTCCAGTGGTGTCTGACATCATAAAGCTAAAGCAAGAAGTTGTCTGACATGTGGTGCCATTCTGTTGCCTAGCAGTCTGACATCATAAAGCTAAAGCAAGATGCTTTCTGACATGAGAGCCACTCTGTTGCCTAACAAAGAGTAGGATACATTTATCTTGGTAATGATATGAGTTGCAGGGTAGACAGGATGCCCAACTGAAAGTGTTGATGGTAAGATGAAAGAAATTAGGACTTTATTTAGACTTCTATATTTGTATGAACGCAAGTTTGAGCATAAGAGTCTCAACTTCACTGTTGCTGAACTGGTAGGATTTGGCTAAAGAGAAGATGGAAATGATGCTATTCATAGTTTCTATCATTCCCGTTAACTGTAGCATAACCCTTCCTCTCTCAACTTATCAGCTGGCTTAATTGCTACTGGTGTACCATATCCTAAAACTAAAGAAGTGAGAATGGTGCGCTGCCACTTGGCTGGCAAAAAGATCTATGTCCTAATGTACGTGCTACAATTGTTTAGAGAGTTTTAGCAAATGAGTCAAGGGAATGCAGAGAAGTATGGGAGGTTATAAACACAAATTGAGATTTGATTTTTTTATTGAGCTGTTGATTTTCACAATAAAACAGACTCCATAGTATAGATCTGGTAACCCTTTATATAAATCAAAACTTTTTGTATTGCTTATATTAAATGTACTAACAGTGGACTTTTCCATCTGCAGATTATACTGAATGACCAGCAGTGGCAGTGTTTCACAGCAGAGTTTCTCTGAATTGCAGAGACTGAAGCAAAAAAAAAAAGGAAGTCTTCTGGCATAGTGCATCATTTTACCAATTTACGTGGTAAGTAAAACGCCCAATCATTCTTTTAGGCATTAAAAAGATGTTCATAGCAACGGAATGTCCTCACTACTTTATAGTGGAAACCTGTGCCTGAATATCATTTCTGTCAAGAAAGAAGTAATATGGATCACATTATGTTGGTCATGATAGTTAATAAAAGACTGACTGACTCGAACTCTACTAAAACCTGCTTTAGATCCTGGTGATAGCAATGTTCCATTCGAGGAAATTGCTGCCTTTGAGGCTGAAATGCACCATCTCTCGTAGGAAAAATAGTGTTACATTCTCACGGTAGGAAGCTCATTTAACCTCTTCTCCTGCACTCTGTATGTTGGGCTCTGATACTCAAGATGGATTTTTGTTAAGGATAATCTGTCTTTGTACCCCCATCCCACTTTCAAAAAGGACACAGAGCTTTGACTGTTTCAGATTCCTTTACCATTCCCCCTCCTACGTGGCTGGCAGTCATGAATACGGATAGTAACCTACTGCATAACTTCTCATATCTCATCCTCCTGTGTGGTCAGCTTCCACAAGGACAATTGGTCCAGGGGGGCCTGACATCATAAAGCTAAAGCAAGAAGTTGTCTGACATGTGGTGCCATTCTGTTGCCTAGCAGTCTGACATCATAAAGCTAAAGCAAGATGCTTTCTGACATGAGAGCCACTCTGTTGCCTAACAAAGAGTAGGATACATTTATCTTGGTAATGATATGAGTTGCAGGGTAGACAGGATGCCCAACTGAAAGTGTTGATGGTAAGATGAAAGAAATTAGGACTTTATTTAGACTTCTATATTTGTATGAACGCAAGTTTGAGCATAAGAGTCTCAACTTCACTGTTGCTGAACTGGTAGGATTTGGCTAAAGAGAAGATGGAAATGATGCTATTCATAGTTTCTATCATTCCCGTTAACTGTAGCATAACCCTTCCTCTCTCAACTTATCAGCTGGCTTAATTGCTACTGGTGTACCATATCCTAAAACTAAAGAAGTGAGAATGGTGCGCTGCCACTTGGCTGGCAAAAAGATCTATGTCCTAATGTACGTGCTACAATTGTTTAGAGAGTTTTAGCAAATGAGTCAAGGGAATGCAGAGAAGTATGGGAGGTTATAAACACAAATTGAGATTTGATTTTTTTATTGAGCTGTTGATTTTCACAATAAAACAGACTCCATAGTATAGATCTGGTAACCCTTTATATAAATCAAAACTTTTTGTATTGCTTATATTAAATGTACTAACAGTGGACTTTTCCATCTGCAGATTATACTGAATGACCAGCAGTGGCAGTGTTTCACAGCAGAGTTTCTCTGAATTGCCGAGACTGAAGCAAAAAAAAAAAGGAAGTCTTCTGGCATAGTGCATCATTTTACCAATTTACGTGGTAAGTAAAACGCCCAATCATTCTTTTAGGCATTAAAAAGATGTTCATAGCAACGGAATGTCCTCACTACTTTATAGTGGAAACCTGTGCCTGAATATCATTTCTGTCAAGAAAGAAGTAATATGGATCACATTATGTTGGTCATGATAGTTAATAAAAGACTGACTGACTCGAACTCTACTAAAACCTGCTTTAGATCCTGGTGATAGCAATGTTCCATTCGAGGAAATTGCTGCCTTTGAGGCTGAAATGCACCATCTCACGTATGAAAAATAGTGTTACATTCTCACGGTAGGAAGCTCATTTAACCTCTTCTCCTGCACTCTGTATGGTGGGCTCTGATACTCAAGATGGATTTTTGTTAAGGATAATCTGTCTTTGTACCCCCATCCCACTTTCAAAAAGGACACAGAGCTTTGACTGTTTCAGATTCCTTTACCATTCTCCCTCCTACGTGGCTGGCAGTCATGAATACGGATAGTAACCTACTGCATAACTTCTGATATCTCATCCTCCTGTGTGGTCAGCTTCCACAAGGACAATTGGTCCAGTGGTGTCTGACATCATAAAGCTAAAGCAAGAAGTTGTCTGACATGTGGTGCCATTCTGTTGCCTAGCAGTCTGACATCATAAAGCTAAAGCAAGATGCTTTCTGACATGAGAGCCACTCTGTTGCCTAACAAAGAGTAGGATACATTTATCTTGGTAATGATATGAGTTGCAGGGTAGACAGGATGCCCAACTGAAAGTGTTGATGGTAAGATGAAAGAAATTAGGACTTTATTTAGACTTCTATATTTGTATGAACGCAAGTTTGAGCATAAGAGTCTCAACTTCACTGTTGCTGAACTGGTAGGATTTGGCTAAAGAGAAGATGGAAATGATGCTATTCATAGTTTCTATCATTCCCGTTAACTGTAGCATAACCCTTCCTCTCTCAACTTATCAGCTGGCTTAATTGCTACTGGTGTACCATATCCTAAAACTAAAGAAGTGAGAATGGTGCGCTGCCACTTGGCTGGCAAAAAGATCTATGTCCTAATGTACGTGCTACAATTGTTTAGAGAGTTTTAGCAAATGAGTCAAGGGAATGCAGAGAAGTATGGGAGGTTATAAACACAAATTGAGATTTGATTTTTTTATTGAGCTGTTGATTTTCACACTAAAACAGACTCCATAGTATAGATCTGGTAACCCTTTATATAAATCAAAACTTTTTGTATAGCTTATATTAAATGTACTAACAGTGGACTTTTCCATCTGCAGATTATACTGAATGACCAGCAGTGGCAGTGTTTCACAGCAGAGTTTCTCTGAATTGCCGAGACTGAAGCAAAAAAAAAAAGGAAGTCTTCTGGCATAGTGCATCATTTTACCAATTTACGTGGTAAGTAAAACGCCCAATCATTCTTTTAGGCATTAAAAAGATGTTCATAGCAACGGAATGTCCTCACTACTTTATAGTGGAAACCTGTGCCTGAATATCATTTCTGTCAAGAAAGAAGTAATATGGATCACATTATGTTGGTCATGATAGTTAATAAAAGACTGACTGACTCGAACTCTACTAAAACCTGCTTTAGATCCTGGTGATAGCAATGTTCCATTCGAGGAAATTGCTGCCTTTGAGGCTGAAATGCACCATCTCTCGTATGAAAAATAGTGTTACATTCTCACGGTAGGAAGCTCATTTAACCTCTTCTCCTGCACTCTGTATGTTGGGCTCTGATACTCAAGATGGATTTTTGTTAAGGATAATCTGTCTTTGTACCCCCATCCCACTTTCAAAAAGGACACAGAGCTTTGACTGTTTCAGATTCCTTTACCATTCCCCCTCCTACGTGGCTGGCAGTCATGAATACGGATAGTAACCTACTGCATAACTTCTCATATCTCATCCTCCTGTGTGGTCAGCTTCCACAAGGACAATTGGTCCAGGGGGGCCTGACATCATAAAGCTAAAGCAAGAAGTTGTCTGACATGTGGTGCCATTCTGTTGCCTAGCAGTCTGACATCATAAAGCTAAAGCAAGATGCTTTCTGACATGAGAGCCACTCTGTTGCCTAACAAAGAGTAGGATAGATTTATCTTGGTAATGATATGAGTTGCAGGGTAGACAGGATGCCCAACTGAAAGTGTTGATGGTAAGATGAAAGAAATTAGGACTTTATTTAGACTTCTATATTTGTATGAACGCAAGTTTGAGCATAAGAGTCTCAACTTCACTGTTGCTGAACTGGTAGGATTTGGCTAAAGAGAAGATGGAAATGATGCTATTCATAGTTTCTATCATTCCCGTTAACTGTAGCATAACCCTTCCTCTCTCAACTTATCAGCTGGCTTAATTTGTACTGGTGTACCATATCCTAAAACTAAAGAAGTGAGAATGGTGCGCTGCCACTTGGCTGGCAAAAAGATCTATGTCCTAATGTACGTGCTACAATTGTTTAGAGAGTTTTAGCAAATGAGTCAAGGGAATGCAGAGAAGTATGGGAGGTTATAAACACAAATTGAGATTTGATTTTTTTATTGAGCTGTCGATTTTCACAATAAAACAGACTCCATAGTATAGATCTGGTAACCCTTTATATAAATCAAAACTTTTTGTATTGCTTATATTAAATGTACTAACAGTGGACTTTTCCATCTGCAGATTATACTGAATGACCAGCAGTGGCAGTGTTTCACAGCAGAGTTTCTCTGAATTGCCGAGACTGAAGCAAAAAAAAAAAGGAAGTCTTCTGGCATAGTGCATCATTTTACCAATTTACGTGGTAAGTAAAACGCCCAATCATTCTTTTAGGCATTAAAAAGATGTTCATAGCAACGGAATGTCCTCACTACTTTATAGTGGAAACCTGTGCCTGAATATCATTTCTGTCAAGAAAGAAGTAATATGGATCACATTATGTTGGTCATGATAGTTAATAAAAGACTGACTGACTCGAACTCTACTAAAACCTGCTTTAGATCCTGGTGATAGCAATGTTCCATTCGAGGAAATTGCTGCCTTTGAGGCTGAAATGCACCATCTCACGTATGAAAAATAGTGTTACATTCTCACGGTAGGAAGCTCATTTAACCTCTTCTCCTGCACTCTGTATGTTGGGCTCTGATACTCAAGATGGATTTTTGTTAAGGATAATCTGTCTTTGTACCCCCATCCCACGTTCAAAAAGGACACAGAGCTTTGACTGTTTCAGATTCCTTTACCATTCTCCCTCCTACGTGGCTGGCAGTCATGAATACGGATAGTAACCTACTGCATAACTTCTGATATCTCATCCTCCTGTGTGGTCAGCTTCCACAAGGACAATTGGTCCAGTGGTGTCTGACATCATAAAGCTAAAGCAAGAAGTTGTCTGACATGTGGTGCCATTCTGTTGCCTAGCAGTCTGACATCATAAAGCTAAAGCAAGATGCTTTCTGACATGAGAGCCACTCTGTTGCCTAACAAAGAGTAGGATACATTTATCTTGGTAATGATATGAGTTGCAGGGTAGACAGGATGCCCAACTGAAAGTGTTGATGGTAAGATGAAAGAAATTAGGACTTTATTTAGACTTCTATATTTGTATGAACGCAAGTTTGAGCATAAGAGTCTCAACTTCACTGTTGCTGAACTGGTAGGATTTGGCTAAAGAGAAGATGGAAATGATGCTATTCATAGTTTCTATCATTCCCGTTAACTGTAGCATAACCCTTCCTCTCTCAACTTATCAGCTGGCTTAATTGCTACTGGTGTACCATATCCTAAAACTAAAGAAGTGAGAATGGTGCGCTGCCACTTGGCTGGCAAAAAGATCTATGTCCTAATGTACGTGCTACAATTGTTTAGAGAGTTTTAGCAAATGAGTCAAGGGAATGCAGAGAAGTATGGGAGGTTATAAACACAAATTGAGATTTGATTTTTTTATTGAGCTGTTGATTTTCACAATAAAACAGACTCCATAGTATAGATCTGGTAACCCTTTATATAAATCAAAACTTTTTGTATTGCTTATATTAAATGTACTAACAGTGGACTTTTCCATCTGCAGATTATACTGAATGACCAGCAGTGGCAGTGTTTCACAGCAGAGTTTCTCTGAATTGCAGAGACTGAAGCAAAAAAAAAAAGGAAGTCTTCTGGCATAGTGCATCATTTTACCAATTTACGTGGTAAGTAAAACGCCCAATCATTCTTTTAGGCATTAAAAAGATGTTCATAGCAACGGAATGTCCTCACTACTTTATAGTGGAAACCTGTGCCTGAATATCATTTCTGTCAAGAAAGAAGTAATATGGATCACATTATGTTGGTCATGATAGTTAATAAAAGACTGACTGACTCGAACTCTACTAAAACCTGCTTTAGATCCTGGTGATAGCAATGTTCCATTCGAGGAAATTGCTGCCTTTGAGGCTGAAATGCACCATCTCTCGTAGGAAAAATAGTGTTACATTCTCACGGTAGGAAGCTCATTTAACCTCTTCTCCTGCACTCTGTATGTTGGGCTCTGATACTCAAGATGGATTTTTGTTAAGGATAATCTGTCTTTGTACCCCCATCCCACTTTCAAAAAGGACACAGAGCTTTGACTGTTTCAGATTCCTTTACCATTCCCCCTCCTACGTGGCTGGCAGTCATGAATACGGATAGTAACCTACTGCATAACTTCTCATATCTCATCCTCCTGTGTGGTCAGCTTCCACAAGGACAATTGGTCCAGGGGGGCCTGACATCATAAAGCTAAAGCAAGAAGTTGTCTGACATGTGGTGCCATTCTGTTGCCTAGCAGTCTGACATCATAAAGCTAAAGCAAGATGCTTTCTGACATGAGAGCCACTCTGTTGCCTAACAAAGAGTAGGATACATTTATCTTGGTAATGATATGAGTTGCAGGGTAGACAGGATGCCCAACTGAAAGTGTTGATGGTAAGATGAAAGAAATTAGGACTTTATTTAGACTTCTATATTTGTATGAACGCAAGTTTGAGCATAAGAGTCTCAACTTCACTGTTGCTGAACTGGTAGGATTTGGCTAAAGAGAAGATGGAAATGATGCTATTCATAGTTTCTATCATTCCCGTTAACTGTAGCATAACCCTTCCTCTCTCAACTTATCAGCTGGCTTAATTGCTACTGGTGTACCATATCCTAAAACTAAAGAAGTGAGAATGGTGCGCTGCCACTTGGCTGGCAAAAAGATCTATGTCCTAATGTACGTGCTACAATTGTTTAGAGAGTTTTAGCAAATGAGTCAAGGGAATGCAGAGAAGTATGGGAGGTTATAAACACAAATTGAGATTTGATTTTTTTATTGAGCTGTTGATTTTCACAATAAAACAGACTCCATAGTATAGATCTGGTAACCCTTTATATAAATCAAAACTTTTTGTATTGCTTATATTAAATGTACTAACAGTGGACTTTTCCATCTGCAGATTATACTGAATGACCAGCAGTGGCAGTGTTTCACAGCAGAGTTTCTCTGAATTGCCGAGACTGAAGCAAAAAAAAAAAGGAAGTCTTCTGGCATAGTGCATCATTTTACCAATTTACGTGGTAAGTAAAACACCCAATCATTCTTTTAGGCATTAAAAAGATGTTCATAGCAACGGAATGTCCTCACTACTTTATAGTGGAAACCTGTGCCTGAATATCATTTCTGTCAAGAAAGAAGTAATATGGATCACATTATGTTGGTCATGATAGTTAATAAAAGACTGACTGACTCGAACTCTACTAAAACCTGCTTTAGATCCTGGTGATAGCAATGTTCCATTCGAGGAAATTGCTGCCTTTGAGGCTGAAATGCACCATCTCTCGTATGAAAAATAGTGTTACATTCTCACGGTAGGAAGCTCATTTAACCTCTTCTCCTGCACTCTGTATGTTGGGCTCTGATACTCAAGATGGATTTTTGTTAAGGATAATCTGTCTTTGTACCCCCATCCCACTTTCAAAAAGGACACAGAGCTTTGACTGTTTCAGATTCCTTTACCATTCCCCCTCCTACGTGGCTGGCAGTCATGAATACGGATAGTAACCTACTGCATAACTTCTCATATCTCATCCTCCTGTGTGGTCAGCTTCCACAAGGACAATTGGTCCAGGGGGGCCTGACATCATAAAGCTAAAGCAAGAAGTTGTCTGACATGTGGTGCCATTCTGTTGCCTAGCAGTCTGACATCATAAAGCTAAAGCAAGATGCTTTCTGACATGAGAGCCACTCTGTTGCCTAACAAAGAGTAGGATACATTTATCTTGGTAATGATATGAGTTGCAGGGTAGACAGGATGCCCAACTGAAAGTGTTGATGGTAAGATGAAAGAAATTAGGACTTTATTTAGACTTCTATATTTGTATGAACGCAAGTTTGAGCATAAGAGTCTCAACTTCACTGTTGCTGAACTGGTAGGATTTGGCTAAAGAGAAGATGGAAATGATGCTATTCATAGTTTCTATTATTCCAGTTAACTGTAGCATAACTCTTCCTCTCTCAACTTATCAGCTGGCTTAATTGCTACTGGTGTACCATATCCTAAAACAAAAGAAGTGAGAATGGTGCGCTGCCACTTGGCTGGCAAAAAGATCTATGTCCTAATGTACGTGCTACAATTGTTTAGAGAGTTTTAGCAAATGAGTCAAGGGAATGCAGAGAAGTATGGAAGGTTATAAACACAAATTGAGATTTGATTTTTTATTGAGCTGTTGATTTTCACAATAAAACAGACTCCATAATATAGATCTGGTAACCCTTTATATAAATCAAAACTTTTTGTATTGCTTATATTAAATGTACTAACAGTGGACTTTTCCATCTGCAGATTATACTGAATGACCAGCAGTGGCAGTGTTTCACAGCAGAGTTTCTCTGAATTGCCGAGACTGAAGCAAAAAAAAAAAGGAAGTCTTCTGGCATAGTGCATCATTTTACCAATTTACGTGGTAAGTAAAACGCCCAATCATTCTTTTAGGCATTAAAAAGATGTTCATAGCAACGGAATGTCCTCACTACTTTATAGTGGAAACCTGTGCCTTAATATCATTTCTGTCAAGAAAGAAGTAATATGGATCACATTATGTTGGTCATGATAGTTAATAAAAGACTGACTGACTCGAACTCTACTAAAACCTGCTTTAGATCCTGGTGATAGCAATGTTCCATTCGAGGAAATTGCTGCCTTTGAGGCTGAAATGCACCATCTCTCGTATGAAAAATAGTGTTACATTCTCACGGTAGGAAGCTCATTTAACCTCTTCTCCTGCACTCTGTATGTTGGGCTCTGATACTCAAGATGGATTTTTGTTAAGGATAATCTGTCTTTGTACCCCCATCCCACTTTCAAAAAGGACACAGAGCTTTGACTGTTTCAGATTCCTTTACCATTCCCCCTCCTACGTGGCTGGCAGTCATGAATACGGATAGTAACCTACTGCATAACTTCTCATATCTCATCCTCCTGTGTGGTCAGCTTCCACAAGGACAATTGGTCCAGGGGGGCCTGACATCATAAAGCTAAAGCAAGAAGTTGTCTGACATGTGGTGCCATTCTGTTGCCTAGCAGTCTGACATCATAAAGCTAAAGCAAGATGCTTTCTGACATGAGCCACTCTGTTGCCTAACAAAGAGTAGGATAGATTTATCTTGGTAATGATATGAGTTGCAGGGTAGACAGGATGCCCAACTGAAAGTGTTGATGGTAAGATGAAAGAAATTAGGACTTTATTTAGACTTCTATATTTGTATGAACGCAAGTTTGAGCATAAGAGTCTCAACTTCACTGTTGCTGAACTGGTAGGATTTGGCTAAAGAGAAGATGGAAATGATGCTATTCATAGTTTCTATCATTCCCGTTAACTGTAGCATAACCCTTCCTCTCTCAACTTATCAGCTGGCTTAATTTGTACTGGTGTACCATATCCTAAAACTAAAGAAGTGAGAATGGTGCGCTGCCACTTGGCTGGCAAAAAGATCTATGTCCTAATGTACGTGCTACAATTGTTTAGAGAGTTTTAGCAAATGAGTCAAGGGAATGCAGAGAAGTATGGGAGGTTATAAACACAAATTGAGATTTGATTTTTTTATTGAGCTGTCGATTTTCACAATAAAACAGACTCCATAGTATAGATCTGGTAACCCTTTATATAAATCAAAACTTTTTGTATTGCTTATATTAAATGTACTAACAGTGGACTTTTCCATCTGCAGATTATACTGAATGACCAGCAGTGGCAGTGTTTCACAGCAGAGTTTCTCTGAATTGCCGAGACTGAAGCAAAAAAAAAAAGGAAGTCTTCTGGCATAGTGCATCATTTTACCAATTTACGTGGTAAGTAAAACGCCCAATCATTCTTTTAGGCATTAAAAAGATGTTCATAGCAACGGAATGTCCTCACTACTTTATAGTGGAAACCTGTGCCTGAATATCATTTCTGTCAAGAAAGAAGTAATATGGATCACATTATGTTGGTCATGATAGTTAATAAAAGACTGACTGACTCGAACTCTACTAAAACCTGCTTTAGATCCTGGTGATAGCAATGTTCCATTCGAGGAAATTGCTGCCTTTGAGGCTGAAATGCACCATCTAACGTATGAAAAATAGTGTTACATTCTCACGGTAGGAAGCTCATTTAACCTCTTCTCCTGCACTCTGTATGTTGGGCTCTGATACTCAAGATGGATTTTTGTTAAGGATAATCTGTCTTTGTACCCCCATCCCACGTTCAAAAAGGACACAGAGCTTTGACTGTTTCAGATTCCTTTACCATTCTCCCTCCTACGTGGCTGGCAGTCATGAATACGGATAGTAACCTACTGCATAACTTCTGATATCTCATCCTCCTGTGTGGTCAGCTTCCACAAGGACAATTGGTCCAGTGGTGTCTGACATCATAAAGCTAAAGCAAGAAGTTGTCTGACATGTGGTGCCATTCTGTTGCCTAGCAGTCTGACATCATAAAGCTAAAGCAAGATGCTTTCTGACATGAGAGCCACTCTGTTGCCTAACAAAGAGTAGGATACATTTATCTTGGTAATGATATGAGTTGCAGGGTAGACAGGATGCCCAACTGAAAGTGTTGATGGTAAGATGAAAGAAATTAGGACTTTATTTAGACTTCTATATTTGTATGAACGCAAGTTTGAGCATAAGAGTCTCAACTTCACTGTTGCTGAACTGGTAGGATTTGGCTAAAGAGAAGATGGAAATGATGCTATTCATAGTTTCTATCATTCCCGTTAACTGTAGCATAACCCTTCCTCTCTCAACTTATCAGCTGGCTTAATTGCTACTGGTGTACCATATCCTAAAACTAAAGAAGTGAGAATGGTGCGCTGCCACTTGGCTGGCAAAAAGATCTATGTCCTAATGTACGTGCTACAATTGTTTAGAGAGTTTTAGCAAATGAGTCAAGGGAATGCAGAGAAGTATGGGAGGTTATAAACACAAATTGAGATTTGATTTTTTTATTGAGCTGTTGATTTTCACAATAAAACAGACTCCATAGTATAGATCTGGTAACCCTTTATATAAATCAAAACTTTTTGTATTGCTTATATTAAATGTACTAACAGTGGACTTTTCCATCTGCAGATTATACTGAATGACCAGCAGTGGCAGTGTTTCACAGCAGAGTTTCTCTGAATTGCAGAGACTGAAGCAAAAAAAAAAAGGAAGTCTTCTGGCATAGTGCATCATTTTACCAATTTACGTGGTAAGTAAAACGCCCAATCATTCTTTTAGGCATTAAAAAGATGTTCATAGCAACGGAATGTCCTCACTACTTTATAGTGGAAACCTGTGCCTGAATATCATTTCTGTCAAGAAAGAAGTAATATGGATCACATTATGTTGGTCATGATAGTTAATAAAAGACTGACTGACTCGAACTCTACTAAAACCTGCTTTAGATCCTGGTGATAGCAATGTTCCATTCGAGGAAATTGCTGCCTTTGAGGCTGAAATGCACCATCTCTCGTAGGAAAAATAGTGTTACATTCTCACGGTAGGAAGCTCATTTAACCTCTTCTCCTGCACTCTGTATGTTGGGCTCTGATACTCAAGATGGATTTTTGTTAAGGATAATCTGTCTTTGTACCCCCATCCCACTTTCAAAAAGGACACAGAGCTTTGACTGTTTCAGATTCCTTTACCATTCCCCCTCCTACGTGGCTGGCAGTCATGAATACGGATAGTAACCTACTGCATAACTTCTCATATCTCATCCTCCTGTGTGGTCAGCTTCCACAAGGACAATTGGTCCAGGGGGGCCTGACATCATAAAGCTAAAGCAAGAAGTTGTCTGACATGTGGTGCCATTCTGTTGCCTAGCAGTCTGACATCATAAAGCTAAAGCAAGATGCTTTCTGACATGAGAGCCACTCTGTTGCCTAACAAAGAGTAGGATACATTTATCTTGGTAATGATATGAGTTGCAGGGTAGACAGGATGCCCAACTGAAAGTGTTGATGGTAAGATGAAAGAAATTAGGACTTTATTTAGACTTCTATATTTGTATGAACGCAAGTTTGAGCATAAGAGTCTCAACTTCACTGTTGCTGAACTGGTAGGATTTGGCTAAAGAGAAGATGGAAATGATGCTATTCATAGTTTCTATCATTCCCGTTAACTGTAGCATAACCCTTCCTCTCTCAACTTATCAGCTGGCTTAATTGCTACTGGTGTACCATATCCTAAAACTAAAGAAGTGAGAATGGTGCGCTGCCACTTGGCTGGCAAAAAGATCTATGTCCTAATGTACGTGCTACAATTGTTTAGAGAGTTTTAGCAAATGAGTCAAGGGAATGCAGAGAAGTATGGGAGGTTATAAACACAAATTGAGATTTGATTTTTTTATTGAGCTGTTGATTTTCACAATAAAACAGACTCCATAGTATAGATCTGGTAACCCTTTATATAAATCAAAACTTTTTGTATTGCTTATATTAAATGTACTAACAGTGGACTTTTCCATCTGCAGATTATACTGAATGACCAGCAGTGGCAGTGTTTCACAGCAGAGTTTCTCTGAATTGCCGAGACTGAAGCAAAAAAAAAAAGGAAGTCTTCTGGCATAGTGCATCATTTTACCAATTTACGTGGTAAGTAAAACGCCCAATCATTCTTTTAGGCATTAAAAAGATGTTCATAGCAACGGAATGTCCTCACTACTTTATAGTGGAAACCTGTGCCTGAATATCATTTCTGTCAAGAAAGAAGTAATATGGATCACATTATGTTGGTCATGATAGTTAATAAAAGACTGACTGACTCGAACTCTACTAAAACCTGCTTTAGATCCTGGTGATAGCAATGTTCCATTCGAGGAAATTGCTGCCTTTGAGGCTGAAATGCACCATCTCACGTATGAAAAATAGTGTTACATTCTCACGGTAGGAAGCTCATTTAACCTCTTCTCCTGCACTCTGTATGGTGGGCTCTGATACTCAAGATGGATTTTTGTTAAGGATAATCTGTCTTTGTACCCCCATCCCACTTTCAAAAAGGACACAGAGCTTTGACTGTTTCAGATTCCTTTACCATTCTCCCTCCTACGTGGCTGGCAGTCATGAATACGGATAGTAACCTACTGCATAACTTCTGATATCTCATCCTCCTGTGTGGTCAGCTTCCACAAGGACAATTGGTCCAGTGGTGTCTGACATCATAAAGCTAAAGCAAGAAGTTGTCTGACATGTGGTGCCATTCTGTTGCCTAGCAGTCTGACATCATAAAGCTAAAGCAAGATGCTTTCTGACATGAGAGCCACTCTGTTGCCTAACAAAGAGTAGGATACATTTATCTTGGTAATGATATGAGTTGCAGGGTAGACAGGATGCCCAACTGAAAGTGTTGATGGTAAGATGAAAGAAATTAGGACTTTATTTAGACTTCTATATTTGTATGAACGCAAGTTTGAGCATAAGAGTCTCAACTTCACTGTTGCTGAACTGGTAGGATTTGGCTAAAGAGAAGATGGAAATGATGCTATTCATAGTTTCTATCATTCCCGTTAACTGTAGCATAACCCTTCCTCTCTCAACTTATCAGCTGGCTTAATTGCTACTGGTGTACCATATCCTAAAACTAAAGAAGTGAGAATGGTGCGCTGCCACTTGGCTGGCAAAAAGATCTATGTCCTAATGTACGTGCTACAATTGTTTAGAGAGTTTTAGCAAATGAGT
This sequence comes from Lissotriton helveticus, assembly GCF_964261635.1. Lineage (NCBI taxonomy): Eukaryota > Metazoa > Chordata > Amphibia > Caudata > Salamandridae > Lissotriton > Lissotriton helveticus. The sequence goes on along the minus strand of NC_136072.1, from coordinate 305,496,620 downwards.
CAAGGGAATGCAGAGAAGTATGGGAGGTTATAAACACAAATTGAGATTTGATTTTTTTATTGAGCTGTTGATTTTCACACTAAAACAGACTCCATAGTATAGATCTGGTAACCCTTTATATAAATCAAAACTTTTTGTATAGCTTATATTAAATGTACTAACAGTGGACTTTTCCATCTGCAGATTATACTGAATGACCAGCAGTGGCAGTGTTTCACAGCAGAGTTTCTCTGAATTGCCGAGACTGAAGCAAAAAAAAAAAGGAAGTCTTCTGGCATAGTGCATCATTTTACCAATTTACGTGGTAAGTAAAACGCCCAATCATTCTTTTAGGCATTAAAAAGATGTTCATAGCAACGGAATGTCCTCACTACTTTATAGTGGAAACCTGTGCCTGAATATCATTTCTGTCAAGAAAGAAGTAATATGGATCACATTATGTTGGTCATGATAGTTAATAAAAGACTGACTGACTCGAACTCTACTAAAACCTGCTTTAGATCCTGGTGATAGCAATGTTCCATTCGAGGAAATTGCTGCCTTTGAGGCTGAAATGCACCATCTCTCGTAGGAAAAATAGTGTTACATTCTCACGGTAGGAAGCTCATTTAACCTCTTCTCCTGCACTCTGTATGTTGGGCTCTGATACTCAAGATGGATTTTTGTTAAGGATAATCTGTCTTTGTACCCCCATCCCACTTTCAAAAAGGACACAGAGCTTTGACTGTTTCAGATTCCTTTACCATTCCCCCTCCTACGTGGCTGGCAGTCATGAATACGGATAGTAACCTACTGCATAACTTCTCATATCTCATCCTCCTGTGTGGTCAGCTTCCACAAGGACAATTGGTCCAGGGGGGCCTGACATCATAAAGCTAAAGCAAGAAGTTGTCTGACATGTGGTGCCATTCTGTTGCCTAGCAGTCTGACATCATAAAGCTAAAGCAAGATGCTTTCTGACATGAGCCACTCTGTTGCCTAACAAAGAGTAGGATACATTTATCTTGGTAATGATATGAGTTGCAGGGTAGACAGGATGCCCAACTGAAAGTGTTGATGGTAAGATGAAAGAAATTAGGACTTTATTTAGACTTCTATATTTGTATGAACGCAAGTTTGAGCATAAGAGTCTCAACTTCACTGTTGCTGAACTGGTAGGATTTGGCTAAAGAGAAGATGGAAATGATGCTATTCATAGTTTCTATCATTCCCGTTAACTGTAGCATAACCCTTCCTCTCTCAACTTATCAGCTGGCTTAATTGCTACTGGTGTACCATATCCTAAAACTAAAGAAGTGAGAATGGTGCGCTGCCACTTGGCTGGCAAAAAGATCTATGTCCTAATGTACGTGCTACAATTGTTTAGAGAGTTTTAGCAAATGAGTCAAGGGAATGCAGAGAAGTATGGGAGGTTATAAACACAAATTGAGATTTGATTTTTTTATTGAGCTGTTGATTTTCACACTAAAACAGACTCCATAGTATAGATCTGGTAACCCTTTATATAAATCAAAACTTTTTGTATAGCTTATATTAAATGTACTAACAGTGGACTTTTCCATCTGCAGATTATACTGAATGACCAGCAGTGGCAGTGTTTCACAGCAGAGTTTCTCTGAATTGCCGAGACTGAAGCAAAAAAAAAAAGGAAGTCTTCTGGCATAGTGCATCATTTTACCAATTTACGTGGTAAGTAAAACGCCCAATCATTCTTTTAGGCATTAAAAAGATGTTCATAGCAACGGAATGTCCTCACTACTTTATAGTGGAAACCTGTGCCTGAATATCATTTCTGTCAAGAAAGAAGTAATATGGATCACATTATGTTGGTCATGATAGTTAATAAAAGACTGACTGACTCGAACTCTACTAAAACCTGCTTTAGATCCTGGTGATAGCAATGTTCCATTCGAGGAAATTGCTGCCTTTGAGGCTGAAATGCACCATCTCTCGTATGAAAAATAGTGTTACATTCTCACGGTAGGAAGCTCATTTAACCTCTTCTCCTGCACTCTGTATGTTGGGCTCTGATACTCAAGATGGATTTTTGTTAAGGATAATCTGTCTTTGTACCCCCATCCCACTTTCAAAAAGGACACAGAGCTTTGACTGTTTCAGATTCCTTTACCATTCCCCCTCCTACGTGGCTGGCAGTCATGAATACGGATAGTAACCTACTGCATAACTTCTCATATCTCATCCTCCTGTGTGGTCAGCTTCCACAAGGACAATTGGTCCAGGGGGGCCTGACATCATAAAGCTAAAGCAAGAAGTTGTCTGACATGTGGTGCCATTCTGTTGCCTAGCAGTCTGACATCATAAAGCTAAAGCAAGATGCTTTCTGACATGAGAGCCACTCTGTTGCCTAACAAAGAGTAGGATACATTTATCTTGGTAATGATATGAGTTGCAGGGTAGACAGGATGCCCAACTGAAAGTGTTGATGGTAAGATGAAAGAAATTAGGACTTTATTTAGACTTCTATATTTGTATGAACGCAAGTTTGAGCATAAGAGTCTCAACTTCACTGTTGCTGAACTGGTAGGATTTGGCTAAAGAGAAGATGGAAATGATGCTATTCATAGTTTCTATTATTCCAGTTAACTGTAGCATAACTCTTCCTCTCTCAACTTATCAGCTGGCTTAATTGCTACTGGTGTACCATATCCTAAAACAAAAGAAGTGAGAATGGTGCGCTGCCACTTGGCTGGCAAAAAGATCTATGTCCTAATGTACGTGCTACAATTGTTTAGAGAGTTTTAGCAAATGAGTCAAGGGAATGCAGAGAAGTATGGGAGGTTATAAACACAAATTGAGATTTGATTTTTTTATTGAGCTGTTGATTTTCACAATAAAACAGACTCCATAGTATAGATCTGGTAACCCTTTATATAAATCAAAACTTTTTGTATTGCTTATATTAAATGTACTAACAGTGGACTTTTCCATCTGCAGATTATACTGAATGACCAGCAGTGGCAGTGTTTCACAGCAGAGTTTCTCTGAATTGCCGAGACTGAAGCAAAAAAAAAAAGGAAGTCTTCTGGCATAGTGCATCATTTTACCAATTTACGTGGTAAGTAAAACGCCCAATCATTCTTTTAGGCATTAAAAAGATGTTCATAGCAACGGAATGTCCTCACTACTTTATAGTGGAAACCTGTGCCTGAATATCATTTCTGTCAAGAAAGAAGTAATATGGATCACATTATGTTGGTCATGATAGTTAATAAAAGACTGACTGACTCGAACTCTACTAAAACCTGCTTTAGATCCTGGTGATAGCAATGTTCCATTCGAGGAAATTGCTGCCTTTGAGGCTGAAATGCACCATCTCTCGTAGGAAAAATAGTGTTACATTCTCACGGTAGGAAGCTCATTTAACCTCTTCTCCTGCACTCTGTATGTTGGGCTCTGATACTCAAGATGGATTTTTGTTAAGGATAATCTGTCTTTGTACCCCCATCCCACTTTCAAAAAGGACACAGAGCTTTGACTGTTTCAGATTCCTTTACCATTCCCCCTCCTACGTGGCTGGCAGTCATGAATACGGATAGTAACCTACTGCATAACTTCTCATATCTCATCCTCCTGTGTGGTCAGCTTCCACAAGGACAATTGGTCCAGGGGGGCCTGACATCATAAAGCTAAAGCAAGAAGTTGTCTGACATGTGGTGCCATTCTGTTGCCTAGCAGTCTGACATCATAAAGCTAAAGCAAGATGCTTTCTGACATGAGAGCCACTCTGTTGCCTAACAAAGAGTAGGATACATTTATCTTGGTAATGATATGAGTTGCAGGGTAGACAGGATGCCCAACTGAAAGTGTTGATGGTAAGATGAAAGAAATTAGGACTTTATTTAGACTTCTATATTTGTATGAACGCAAGTTTGAGCATAAGAGTCTCAACTTCACTGTTGCTGAACTGGTAGGATTTGGCTAAAGAGAAGATGGAAATGATGCTATTCATAGTTTCTATCATTCCCGTTAACTGTAGCATAACCCTTCCTCTCTCAACTTATCAGCTGGCTTAATTGCTACTGGTGTACCATATCCTAAAACTAAAGAAGTGAGAATGGTGCGCTGCCACTTGGCTGGCAAAAAGATCTATGTCCTAATGTACGTGCTACAATTGTTTAGAGAGTTTTAGCAAATGAGTCAAGGGAATGCAGAGAAGTATGGGAGGTTATAAACACAAATTGAGATTTGATTTTTTTATTGAGCTGTTGATTTTCACAATAAAACAGACTCCATAGTATAGATCTGGTAACCCTTTATATAAATCAAAACTTTTTGTATTGCTTATATTAAATGTACTAACAGTGGACTTTTCCATCTGCAGATTATACTGAATGACCAGCAGTGGCAGTGTTTCACAGCAGAGTTTCTCTGAATTGCCGAGACTGAAGCAAAAAAAAAAAGGAAGTCTTCTGGCATAGTGCATCATTTTACCAATTTACGTGGTAAGTAAAACGCCCAATCATTCTTTTAGGCATTAAAAAGATGTTCATAGCAACGGAATGTCCTCACTACTTTATAGTGGAAACCTGTGCCTGAATATCATTTCTGTCAAGAAAGAAGTAATATGGATCACATTATGTTGGTCATGATAGTTAATAAAAGACTGACTGACTCGAACTCTACTAAAACCTGCTTTAGATCCTGGTGATAGCAATGTTCCATTCGAGGAAATTGCTGCCTTTGAGGCTGAAATGCACCATCTCACGTATGAAAAATAGTGTTACATTCTCACGGTAGGAAGCTCATTTAACCTCTTCTCCTGCACTCTGTATGGTGGGCTCTGATACTCAAGATGGATTTTTGTTAAGGATAATCTGTCTTTGTACCCCCATCCCACTTTCAAAAAGGACACAGAGCTTTGACTGTTTCAGATTCCTTTACCATTCTCCCTCCTACGTGGCTGGCAGTCATGAATACGGATAGTAACCTACTGCATAACTTCTGATATCTCATCCTCCTGTGTGGTCAGCTTCCACAAGGACAATTGGTCCAGTGGTGTCTGACATCATAAAGCTAAAGCAAGAAGTTGTCTGACATGTGGTGCCATTCTGTTGCCTAGCAGTCTGACATCATAAAGCTAAAGCAAGATGCTTTCTGACATGAGAGCCACTCTGTTGCCTAACAAAGAGTAGGATACATTTATCTTGGTAATGATATGAGTTGCAGGGTAGACAGGATGCCCAACTGAAAGTGTTGATGGTAAGATGAAAGAAATTAGGACTTTATTTAGACTTCTATATTTGTATGAACGCAAGTTTGAGCATAAGAGTCTCAACTTCACTCTTGCTGAACTGGTAGGATTTGGCTAAAGAGAAGATGGAAATGATGCTATTCATAGTTTCTATTATTCCAGTTAACTGTAGCATAACTCTTCCTCTCTCAACTTATCAGCTGGCTTAATTGCTACTGGTGTACCATATCCTAAAACAAAAGAAGTGAGAATGGTGCGCTGCCACTTGGCTGGCAAAAAGATCTATGTCCTAATGTACGTGCTACAATTGTTTAGAGAGTTTTAGCAAATGAGTCAAGGGAATGCAGAGAAGTATGGGAGGTTATAAACACAAATTGAGATTTGATTTTTTTATTGAGCTGTTGATTTTCACAATAAAACAGACTCCATAGTATAGATCTGGTAACCCTTTATATAAATCAAAACTTTTTGTATAGCTTATATTAAATGTACTAACAGTGGACTTTTCCATCTGCAGATTATACTGAATGACCAGCAGTGGCAGTGTTTCACAGCAGAGTTTCTCTGAATTGCCGAGACTGAAGCAAAAAAAAAAGGAAGTCTTCTGGCATAGTGCATCATTTTACCAATTTACGTGGTAAGTAAAACGCCCAATCATTCTTTTAGGCATTAAAAAGATGTTCATAGCAACGGAATGTCCTCACTACTTTATAGTGGAAACCTGTGCCTGAATATCATTTCTGTCAAGAAAGAAGTAATATGGATCACATTATGTTGGTCATGATAGTTAATAAAAGACTGACTGACTCGAACTCTACTAAAACCTGCTTTAGATCCTGGTGATAGCAATGTTCCATTCGAGGAAATTGCTGCCTTTGAGGCTGAAATGCACCATCTCTCGTATGAAAAATAGTGTTACATTCTCACGGTAGGAAGCTCATTTAACCTCTTCTCCTGCACTCTGTATGTTGGGCTCTGATACTCAAGATGGATTTTTGTTAAGGATAATCTGTCTTTGTACCCCCATCCCACTTTCAAAAAGGACACAGAGCTTTGACTGTTTCAGATTCCTTTACCATTCCCCCTCCTACGTGGCTGGCAGTCATGAATACGGATAGTAACCTACTGCATAACTTCTCATATCTCATCCTCCTGTGTGGTCAGCTTCCACAAGGACAATTGGTCCAGGGGGGCCTGACATCATAAAGCTAAAGCAAGAAGTTGTCTGACATGTGGTGCCATTCTGTTGCCTAGCAGTCTGACATCATAAAGCTAAAGCAAGATGCTTTCTGACATGAGAGCCACTCTGTTGCCTAACAAAGAGTAGGATAGATTTATCTTGGTAATGATATGAGTTGCAGGGTAGACAGGATGCCCAACTGAAAGTGTTGATGGTAAGATGAAAGAAATTAGGACTTTATTTAGACTTCTATATTTGTATGAACGCAAGTTTGAGCATAAGAGTCTCAACTTCACTGTTGCTGAACTGGTAGGATTTGGCTAAAGAGAAGATGGAAATGATGCTATTCATAGTTTCTATCATTCCCGTTAACTGTAGCATAACCCTTCCTCTCTCAACTTATCAGCTGGCTTAATTTGTACTGGTGTACCATATCCTAAAACTAAAGAAGTGAGAATGGTGCGCTGCCACTTGGCTGGCAAAAAGATCTATGTCCTAATGTACGTGCTACAATTGTTTAGAGAGTTTTAGCAAATGAGTCAAGGGAATGCAGAGAAGTATGGGAGGTTATAAACACAAATTGAGATTTGATTTTTTTATTGAGCTGTTGATTTTCACAATAAAACAGACTCCATAGTATAGATCTGGTAACCCTTTATATAAATCAAAACTTTTTGTATTGTTTATATTAAATGTACTAACAGTGGACTTTTCCATCTGCAGATTATACTGAATGACCAGCAGTGGCAGTGTTTCACAGCAGAGTTTCTCTGAATTGCCGAGACTGAAGCAAAAAAAAAAGGAAGTCTTCTGGCATAGTGCATCATTTTACCAATTTACGTGGTAAGTAAAACGCCCAATCATTCTTTTAGGCATTAAAAAGATGTTCATAGCAACGGAATGTCCTCACTACTTTATAGTGGAAACCTGTGCCTGAATATCATTTCTGTCAAGAAAGAAGTAATATGGATCACATTATGTTGGTCATGATAGTTAATAAAAGACTGACTGACTCGAACTCTACTAAAACCTGCTTTAGATCCTGGTGATAGCAATGTTCCATTCGAGGAAATTGCTGCCTTTGAGGCTGAAATGCACCATCTCTCGTATGAAAAATAGTGTTACATTCTCACGGTAGGAAGCTCATTTAACCTCTTCTCCTGCACTCTGTATGTTGGGCTCTGATACTCAAGATGGATTTTTGTTAAGGATAATCTGTCTTTGTACCCCCATCCCACTTTCAAAAAGGACACAGAGCTTTGACTGTTTCAGATTCCTTTACCATTCTCCCTCCTACGTGGCTGGCAGTCATGAATACGGATAGTAACCTACTGCATAACTTCTGATATCTCATCCTCCTGTGTGGTCAGCTTCCACAAGGACAATTGGTCCAGTGGTGTCTGACATCATAAAGCTAAAGCAAGAAGTTGTCTGACATGTGGTGCCATTCTGTTGCCTAGCAGTCTGACATCATAAAGCTAAAGCAAGATGCTTTCTGACATGAGAGCCACTCTGTTGCCTAACAAAGAGTAGGATACATTTATCTTGGTAATGATATGAGTTGCAGGGTAGACAGGATGCCCAACTGAAAGTGTTGATGGTAAGATGAAAGAAATTAGGACTTTATTTAGACTTCTATATTTGTATGAACGCAAGTTTGAGCATAAGAGTCTCAACTTCACTGTTGCTGAACTGGTAGGATTTGGCTAAAGAGAAGATGGAAATGATGCTATTCATAGTTTCAATCATTCCCGTTAACTGTAGCATAACCCTTCCTCTCTCAACTTATCAGCTGGCTTAATTGCTACTGGTGTACCATATCCTAAAACTAAAGAAGTGAGAATGGTGCGCTGCCACTTGGCTGGCAAAAAGATCTATGTCCTAATGTACGTGCTACAATTGTTTAGAGAGTTTTAGCAAATGAGTCAAGGGAATGCAGAGAAGTATGGGAGGTTATAAACACAAATTGAGATTTGATTTTTTTATTGAGCTGTTGATTTTCACAATAAAACAGACTCCATAGTATAGATCTGGTAACCCTTTATATAAATCAAAACTTTTTGTATTGCTTATATTAAATGTACTAACAGTGGACTTTTCCATCTGCAGATTATACTGAATGACCAGCAGTGGCAGTGTTTCACAGCAGAGTTTCTCTGAATTGCCGAGACTGAAGCAAAAAAAAAAAGGAAGTCTTCTGGCATAGTGCATCATTTTACCAATTTACGTGGTAAGTAAAACACCCAATCATTCTTTTAGGCATTAAAAAGATGTTCATAGCAACGGAATGTCCTCACTACTTTATAGTGGAAACCTGTGCCTGAATATCATTTCTGTCAAGAAAGAAGTAATATGGATCACATTATGTTGGTCATGATAGTTAATAAAAGACTGACTGACTCGAACTCTACTAAAACCTGCTTTAGATCCTGGTGATAGCAATGTTCCATTCGAGGAAATTGCTGCCTTTGAGGCTGAAATGCACCATCTCTCGTATGAAAAATAGTGTTACATTCTCACGGTAGGAAGCTCATTTAACCTCTTCTCCTGCACTCTGTATGTTGGGCTCTGATACTCAAGATGGATTTTTGTTAAGGATAATCTGTCTTTGTACCCCCATCCCACTTTCAAAAAGGACACAGAGCTTTGACTGTTTCAGATTCCTTTACCATTCCCCCTCCTACGTGGCTGGCAGTCATGAATACGGATAGTAACCTACTGCATAACTTCTCATATCTCATCCTCCTGTGTGGTCAGCTTCCACAAGGACAATTGGTCCAGGGGGGCCTGACATCATAAAGCTAAAGCAAGAAGTTGTCTGACATGTGGTGCCATTCTGTTGCCTAGCAGTCTGACATCATAAAGCTAAAGCAAGATGCTTTCTGACATGAGAGCCACTCTGTTGCCTAACAAAGAGTAGGATACATTTATCTTGGTAATGATATGAGTTGCAGGGTAGACAGGATGCCCAACTGAAAGTGTTGATGGTAAGATGAAAGAAATTAGGACTTTATTTAGACTTCTATATTTGTATGAACGCAAGTTTGAGCATAAGAGTCTCAACTTCACTGTTGCTGAACTGGTAGGATTTGGCTAAAGAGAAGATGGAAATGATGCTATTCATAGTTTCTATTATTCCAGTTAACTGTAGCATAACTCTTCCTCTCTCAACTTATCAGCTGGCTTAATTGCTACTGGTGTACCATATCCTAAAACAAAAGAAGTGAGAATGGTGCGCTGCCACTTGGCTGGCAAAAAGATCTATGTCCTAATGTACGTGCTACAATTGTTTAGAGAGTTTTAGCAAATGAGTCAAGGGAATGCAGAGAAGTATGGAAGGTTATAAACACAAATTGAGATTTGATTTTTTATTGAGCTGTTGATTTTCACAATAAAACAGACTCCATAATATAGATCTGGTAACCCTTTATATAAATCAAAACTTTTTGTATTGCTTATATTAAATGTACTAACAGTGGACTTTTCCATCTGCAGATTATACTGAATGACCAGCAGTGGCAGTGTTTCACAGCAGAGTTTCTCTGAATTGCCGAGACTGAAGCAAAAAAAAAAAGGAAGTCTTCTGGCATAGTGCATCATTTTACCAATTTACGTGGTAAGTAAAACGCCCAATCATTCTTTTAGGCATTAAAAAGATGTTCATAGCAACGGAATGTCCTCACTACTTTATAGTGGAAACCTGTGCCTTAATATCATTTCTGTCAAGAAAGAAGTAATATGGATCACATTATGTTGGTCATGATAGTTAATAAAAGACTGACTGACTCGAACTCTACTAAAACCTGCTTTAGATCCTGGTGATAGCAATGTTCCATTCGAGGAAATTGCTGCCTTTGAGGCTGAAATGCACCATCTCTCGTATGAAAAATAGTGTTACATTCTCACGGTAGGAAGCTCATTTAACCTCTTCTCCTGCACTCTGTATGTTGGGCTCTGATACTCAAGATGGATTTTTGTTAAGGATAATCTGTCTTTGTACCCCCATCCCACTTTCAAAAAGGACACAGAGCTTTGACTGTTTCAGATTCCTTTACCATTCCCCCTCCTACGTGGCTGGCAGTCATGAATACGGATAGTAACCTACTGCATAACTTCTCATATCTCATCCTCCTGTGTGGTCAGCTTCCACAAGGACAATTGGTCCAGGGGGGCCTGACATCATAAAGCTAAAGCAAGAAGTTGTCTGACATGTGGTGCCATTCTGTTGCCTAGCAGTCTGACATCATAAAGCTAAAGCAAGATGCTTTCTGACATGAGCCACTCTGTTGCCTAACAAAGAGTAGGATAGATTTATCTTGGTAATGATATGAGTTGCAGGGTAGACAGGATGCCCAACTGAAAGTGTTGATGGTAAGATGAAAGAAATTAGGACTTTATTTAGACTTCTATATTTGTATGAACGCAAGTTTGAGCATAAGAGTCTCAACTTCACTATTGCTGAACTGGTAGGATTTGGCTAAAGAGAAGATGGAAATGATGCTATTCATAGTTTCTATCATTCCCGTTAACTGTAGCATAACCCTTCCTCTCTCAACTTATCAGCTGGCTTAATTTGTACTGGTGTACCATATCCTAAAACTAAAGAAGTGAGAATGGTGCGCTGCCACTTGGCTGGCAAAAAGATCTATGTCCTAATGTACGTGCTACAATTGTTTAGAGAGTTTTAGCAAATGAGTCAAGGGAATGCAGAGAAGTATGGGAGGTTATAAACACAAATTGAGATTTGATTTTTTTATTGAGCTGTCGATTTTCACAATAAAACAGACTCCATAGTATAGATCTGGTAACCCTTTATATAAATCAAAACTTTTTGTATTGCTTATATTAAATGTACTAACAGTGGACTTTTCCATCTGCAGATTATACTGAATGACCAGCAGTGGCAGTGTTTCACAGCAGAGTTTCTCTGAATTGCCGAGACTGAAGCAAAAAAAAAAAGGAAGTCTTCTGGCATAGTGCATCATTTTACCAATTTACGTGGTAAGTAAAACGCCCAATCATTCTTTTAGGCATTAAAAAGATGTTCATAGCAACGGAATGTCCTCACTACTTTATAGTGGAAACCTGTGCCTGAATATCATTTCTGTCAAGAAAGAAGTAATATGGATCACATTATGTTGGTCATGATAGTTAATAAAAGACTGACTGACTTGAACTCTACTAAAACCTGCTTTAGATCCTGGTGATAGCAATGTTCCATTCGAGGAAATTGCTGCCTTTGAGGCTGAAATGCACCATCTCACGTATGAAAAATAGTGTTACATTCTCACGGTAGGAAGCTCATTTAACCTCTTCTCCTGCACTCTGTATGTTGGGCTCTGATACTCAAGATGGATTTTTGTTAAGGATAATCTGTCTTTGTACCCCCATCCCACGTTCAAAAAGGACACAGAGCTTTGACTGTTTCAGATTCCTTTACCATTCTCCCTCCTACGTGGCTGGCAGTCATGAATACGGATAGTAACCTACTGCATAACTTCTGATATCTCATCCTCCTGTGTGGTCAGCTTCCACAAGGACAATTGGTCCAGTGGTGTCTGACATCATAAAGCTAAAGCAAGAAGTTGTCTGACATGTGGTGCCATTCTGTTGCCTAGCAGTCTGACATCATAAAGCTAAAGCAAGATGCTTTCTGACATGAGAGCCACTCTGTTGCCTAACAAAGAGTAGGATACATTTATCTTGGTAATGATATGAGTTGCAGGGTAGACAGGATGCCCAACTGAAAGTGTTGATGGTAAGATGAAAGAAATTAGGACTTTATTTAGACTTCTATATTTGTATGAACGCAAGTTTGAGCATAAGAGTCTCAACTTCACTGTTGCTGAACTGGTAGGATTTGGCTAAAGAGAAGATGGAAATGATGCTATTCATAGTTTCTATCATTCCCGTTAACTGTAGCATAACCCTTCCTCTCTCAACTTATCAGCTGGCTTAATTGCTACTGGTGTACCATATCCTAAAACTAAAGAAGTGAGAATGGTGCGCTGCCACTTGGCTGGCAAAAAGATCTATGTCCTAATGTACGTGCTACAATTGTTTAGAGAGTTTTAGCAAATGAGTCAAGGGAATGCAGAGAAGTATGGGAGGTTATAAACACAAATTGAGATTTGATTTTTTTATTGAGCTGTTGATTTTCACAATAAAACAGACTCCATAGTATAGATCTGGTAACCCTTTATATAAATCAAAACTTTTTGTATTGCTTATATTAAATGTACTAACAGTGGACTTTTCCATCTGCAGATTATACTGAATGACCAGCAGTGGCAGTGTTTCACAGCAGAGTTTCTCTGAATTGCCGAGACTGAAGCAAAAAAAAAAAGGAAGTCTTCTGGCATAGTGCATCATTTTACCAATTTACGTGGTAAGTAAAACGCCCAATCATTCTTTTAGGCATTAAAAAGATGTTCATAGCAACGGAATGTCCTCACTACTTTATAGTGGAAACCTGTGCCTGAATATCATTTCTGTCAAGAAAGAAGTAATATGGATCACATTATGTTGGTCATGATAGTTAATAAAAGACTGACTGACTCGAACTCTACTAAAACCTGCTTTAGATCCTGGTGATAGCAATGTTCCATTCGAGGAAATTGCTGCCTTTGAGGCTGAAATGCACCATCTCTCGTAGGAAAAATAGTGTTACATTCTCACGGTAGGAAGCTCATTTAACCTCTTCTCCTGCACTCTGTATGTTGGGCTCTGATACTCAAGATGGATTTTTGTTAAGGATAATCTGTCTTTGTACCCCCATCCCACTTTCAAAAAGGACACAGAGCTTTGACTGTTTCAGATTCCTTTACCATTCCCCCTCCTACGTGGCTGGCAGTCATGAATACGGATAGTAACCTACTGCATAACTTCTCATATCTCATCCTCCTGTGTGGTCAGCTTCCACAAGGACAATTGGTCCAGGGGGGCCTGACATCATAAAGCTAAAGCAAGAAGTTGTCTGACATGTGGTGCCATTCTGTTGCCTAGCAGTCTGACATCATAAAGCTAAAGCAAGATGCTTTCTGACATGAGAGCCACTCTGTTGCCTAACAAAGAGTAGGATACATTTATCTTGGTAATGATATGAGTTGCAGGGTAGACAGGATGCCCAACTGAAAGTGTTGATGGTAAGATGAAAGAAATTAGGACTTTATTTAGACTTCTATATTTGTATGAACGCAAGTTTGAGCATAAGAGTCTCAACTTCACTGTTGCTGAACTGGTAGGATTTGGCTAAAGAGAAGATGGAAATGATGCTATTCATAGTTTCTATCATTCCCGTTAACTGTAGCATAACCCTTCCTCTCTCAACTTATCAGCTGGCTTAATTGCTACTGGTGTACCATATCCTAAAACTAAAGAAGTGAGAATGGTGCGCTGCCACTTGGCTGGCAAAAAGATCTATGTCCTAATGTACGTGCTACAATTGTTTAGAGAGTTTTAGCAAATGAGTCAAGGGAATGCAGAGAAGTATGGGAGGTTATAAACACAAATTGAGATTTGATTTTTTTATTGAGCTGTTGATTTTCACAATAAAACAGACTCCATAGTATAGATCTGGTAACCCTTTATATAAATCAAAACTTTTTGTATTGCTTATATTAAATGTACTAACAGTGGACTTTTCCATCTGCAGATTATACTGAATGACCAGCAGTGGCAGTGTTTCACAGCAGAGTTTCTCTGAATTGCCGAGACTGAAGCAAAAAAAAAAAGGAAGTCTTCTGGCATAGTGCATCATTTTACCAATTTACGTGGTAAGTAAAACGCCCAATCATTCTTTTAGGCATTAAAAAGATGTTCATAGCAACGGAATGTCCTCACTACTTTATAGTGGAAACCTGTGCCTGAATATCATTTCTGTCAAGAAAGAAGTAATATGGATCACATTATGTTGGTCATGATAGTTAATAAAAGACTGACTGACTCGAACTCTACTAAAACCTGCTTTAGATCCTGGTGATAGCAATGTTCCATTCGAGGAAATTGCTGCCTTTGAGGCTGAAATGCACCATCTCACGTATGAAAAATAGTGTTACATTCTCACGGTAGGAAGCTCATTTAACCTCTTCTCCTGCACTCTGTATGGTGGGCTCTGATACTCAAGATGGATTTTTGTTAAGGATAATCTGTCTTTGTACCCCCATCCCACTTTCAAAAAGGACACAGAGCTTTGACTGTTTCAGATTCCTTTACCATTCTCCCTCCTACGTGGCTGGCAGTCATGAATACGGATAGTAACCTACTGCATAACTTCTGATATCTCATCCTCCTGTGTGGTCAGCTTCCACAAGGACAATTGGTCCAGTGGTGTCTGACATCATAAAGCTAAAGCAAGAAGTTGTCTGACATGTGGTGCCATTCTGTTGCCTAGCAGTCTGACATCATAAAGCTAAAGCAAGATGCTTTCTGACATGAGAGCCACTCTGTTGCCTAACAAAGAGTAGGATACATTTATCTTGGTAATGATATGAGTTGCAGGGTAGACAGGATGCCCAACTGAAAGTGTTGATGGTAAGATGAAAGAAATTAGGACTTTATTTAGACTTCTATATTTGTATGAACGCAAGTTTGAGCATAAGAGTCTCAACTTCACTGTTGCTGAACTGGTAGGATTTGGCTAAAGAGAAGATGGAAATGATGCTATTCATAGTTTCTATCATTCCCGTTAACTGTAGCATAACCCTTCCTCTCTCAACTTATCAGCTGGCTTAATTGCTACTGGTGTACCATATCCTAAAACTAAAGAAGTGAGAATGGTGCGCTGCCACTTGGCTGGCAAAAAGATCTATGTCCTAATGTACGTGCTACAATTGTTTAGAGAGTTTTAGCAAATGAGTCAAGGGAATGCAGAGAAGTATGGGAGGTTATAAACACAAATTGAGATTTGATTTTTTTATTGAGCTGTTGATTTTCACACTAAAACAGACTCCATAGTATAGATCTGGTAACCCTTTATATAAATCAAAACTTTTTGTATAGCTTATATTAAATGTACTAACAGTGGACTTTTCCATCTGCAGATTATACTGAATGACCAGCAGTGGCAGTGTTTCACAGCAGAGTTTCTCTGAATTGCCGAGACTGAAGCAAAAAAAAAAAGGAAGTCTTCTGGCATAGTGCATCATTTTACCAATTTACGTGGTAAGTAAAACGCCCAATCATTCTTTTAGGCATTAAAAAGATGTTCATAGCAACGGAATGTCCTCACTACTTTATAGTGGAAACCTGTGCCTGAATATCATTTCTGTCAAGAAAGAAGTAATATGGATCACATTATGTTGGTCATGATAGTTAATAAAAGACTGACTGACTCGAACTCTACTAAAACCTGCTTTAGATCCTGGTGATAGCAATGTTCCATTCGAGGAAATTGCTGCCTTTGAGGCTGAAATGCACCATCTCTCGTATGAAAAATAGTGTTACATTCTCACGGTAGGAAGCTCATTTAACCTCTTCTCCTGCACTCTGTATGTTGGGCTCTGATACTCAAGATGGATTTTTGTTAAGGATAATCTGTCTTTGTACCCCCATCCCACTTTCAAAAAGGACACAGAGCTTTGACTGTTTCAGATTCCTTTACCATTCCCCCTCCTACGTGGCTGGCAGTCATGAATACGGATAGTAACCTACTGCATAACTTCTCATATCTCATCCTCCTGTGTGGTCAGCTTCCACAAGGACAATTGGTCCAGGGGGGCCTGACATCATAAAGCTAAAGCAAGAAGTTGTCTGACATGTGGTGCCATTCTGTTGCCTAGCAGTCTGACATCATAAAGCTAAAGCAAGATGCTTTCTGACATGAGAGCCACTCTGTTGCCTAACAAAGAGTAGGATACATTTATCTTGGTAATGATATGAGTTGCAGGGTAGACAGGATGCCCAACTGAAAGTGTTGATGGTAAGATGAAAGAAATTAGGACTTTATTTAGACTTCTATATTTGTATGAACGCAAGTTTGAGCATAAGAGTCTCAACTTCACTGTTGCTGAACTGGTAGGATTTGGCTAAAGAGAAGATGGAAATGATGCTATTCATAGTTTCTATTATTCCAGTTAACTGTAGCATAACTCTTCCTCTCTCAACTTATCAGCTGGCTTAATTGCTACTGGTGTACCATATCCTAAAACAAAAGAAGTGAGAATGGTGCGCTGCCACTTGGCTGGCAAAAAGATCTATGTCCTAATGTACGTGCTACAATTGTTTAGAGAGTTTTAGCAAATGAGTCAAAGGAATGCAGAGAAGTATGGAAGGTTATAAACACAAATTGAGATTTGATTTTTTATTGAGCTGTTGATTTTCACAATAAAACAGACTCCATAATATAGATCTGGTAACCCTTTATATAAATCAAAACTTTTTGTATTGCTTATATTAAATGTACTAACAGTGGACTTTTCCATCTGCAGATTATACTGAATGACCAGCAGTGGCAGTGTTTCACAGCAGAGTTTCTCTGAATTGCCGAGACTGAAGCAAAAAAAAAAAAGGAAGTCTTCTGGCATAGTGCATCATTTTACCAATTTACGTGGTAAGTAAAACGCCCAATCATTCTTTTAGGCATTAAAAAGATGTTCATAGCAACGGAATGTCCTCACTACTTTATAGTGGAAACCTGTGCCTTAATATCATTTCTGTCAAGAAAGAAGTAATATGGATCACATTATGTTGGTCATGATAGTTAATAAAAGACTGACTGACTCGAACTCTACTAAAACCTGCTTTAGATCCTGGTGATAGCAATGTTCCATTCGAGGAAATTGCTGCCTTTGAGGCTGAAATGCACCATCTCACGTATGAAAAATAGTGTTACATTCTCACGGTAGGAAGCTCATTTAACCTCTTCTCCTGCACTCTGTATGTTGGGCTCTGATACTCAAGATGGATTTTTGTTAAGGATAATCTGTCTTTGTACCCCCATCCCACTTTCAAAAAGGACACAGAGCTTTGACTGTTTCAGATTCCTTTACCATTCTCCCTCCTACGTGGCTGGCAGTCATGAATACGGATAGTAACCTACTGCATAACTTCTGATATCTCATCCTCCTGTGTGGTCAGCTTCCACAAGGACAATTGGTCCAGTGGTGTCTGACATCATAAAGCTAAAGCAAGAAGTTGTCTGACATGTGGTGCCATTCTGTTGCCTAGCAGTCTGACATCATAAAGCTAAAGCAAGATGCTTTCTGACATGAGAGCCACTCTGTTGCCTAACAAAGAGTAGGATACATTTATCTTGGTAATGATCTGAGTTGCAGGGTAGACAGGATGCCCAACTGAAAGTGTTGATGGTAAGATGAAAGAAATTAGGACTTTATTTAGACTTCTATATTTGTATGAACGCAAGTTTGAGCATAAGAGTCTCAACTTCACTGTTGCTGAACTGGTAGGATTTGGCTAAAGAGAAGATGGAAATGATGCTATTCATAGTTTCTATCATTCCCGTTAACTGTAGCATAACCCTTCCTCTCTCAACTTATCAGCTGGCTTAATTGCTACTGGTGTACCATATCCTAAAACTAAAGAAGTGAGAATGGTGCGCTGCCACTTGGCTGGCAAAAAGATCTATGTCCTAATGTACGTGCTACAATTGTTTAGAGAGTTTTAGCAAATGAGTCAAGGGAATGCAGAGAAGTATGGGAGGTTATAAACACAAATTGAGATTTGATTTTTTTATTGAGCTGTTGATTTTCACAATAAAACAGACTCCATAGTATAGATCTGGTAACCCTTTATATAAATCAAAACTTTTTGTATTGCTTATATTAAATGTACTAACAGTGGACTTTTCCATCTGCAGATTATACTGAATGACCAGCAGTGGCAGTGTTTCACAGCAGAGTTTCTCTGAATTGCCGAGACTGAAGCAAAAAAAAAAAGGAAGTCTTCTGGCATAGTGCATCATTTTACCAATTTACGTGGTAAGTAAAACGCCCAATCATTCTTTTAGGCATTAAAAAGATGTTCATAGCAACGGAATGTCCTCACTACTTTATAGTGGAAACCTGTGCCTGAATATCATTTCTGTCAAGAAAGAAGTAATATGGATCACATTATGTTGGTCATGATAGTTAATAAAAGACTGACTGACTCGAACTCTACTAAAACCTGCTTTAGATCCTGGTGATAGCAATGTTCCATTCGAGGAAATTGCTGCCTTTGAGGCTGAAATGCACCATCTCTCGTAGGAAAAATAGTGTTACATTCTCACGGTAGGAAGCTCATTTAACCTCTTCTCCTGCACTCTGTATGTTGGGCTCTGATACTCAAGATGGATTTTTGTTAAGGATAATCTGTCTTTGTACCCCCATCCCACTTTCAAAAAGGACACAGAGCTTTGACTGTTTCAGATTCCTTTACCATTCCCCCTCCTACGTGGCTGGCAGTCATGAATACGGATAGTAACCTACTGCATAACTTCTCATATCTCATCCTCCTGTGTGGTCAGCTTCCACAAGGACAATTGGTCCAGGGGGGCCTGACATCATAAAGCTAAAGCAAGAAGTTGTCTGACATGTGGTGCCATTCTGTTGCCTAGCAGTCTGACATCATAAACTAAAGCAAGATGCTTTCTGACATGAGAGCCACTCTGTTGCCTAACAAAGAGTAGGATACATTTATCTTGGTAATGATATGAGTTGCAGGGTAGACAGGATGCCCAACTGAAAGTGTTGATGGTAAGATGAAAGAAATTAGGACTTTATTTAGACTTCTATATTTGTATGAACGCAAGTTTGAGCATAAGAGTCTCAACTTCACTGTTGCTGAACTGGTAGGATTTGGCTAAAGAGAAGATGGAAATGATGCTATTCATAGTTTCTATCATTCCCGTTAACTGTAGCATAACCCTTCCTCTCTCAACTTATCAGCTGGCTTAATTGCTACTGGTGTACCATATCCTAAAACTAAAGAAGTGAGAATGGTGCGCTGCCACTTGGCTGGCAAAAAGATCTATGTCCTAATGTACGTGCTACAATTGTTTAGAGAGTTTTAGCAAATGAGTCAAGGGAATGCAGAGAAGTATGGGAGGTTATAAACACAAATTGAGATTTGATTTTTTTATTGAGCTGTTGATTTTCACAATAAAACAGACTCCATAGTATAGATCTGGTAACCCTTTATATAAATCAAAACTTTTTGTATTGCTTATATTAAATGTACTAACAGTGGACTTTTCCATCTGCAGATTATACTGAATGACCAGCAGTGGCAGTGTTTCACAGCAGAGTTTCTCTGAATTGCCGAGACTGAAGCAAAAAAAAAAAGGAAGTCTTCTGGCATAGTGCATCATTTTACCAATTTACGTGGTAAGTAAAACGCCCAATCATTCTTTTAGGCATTAAAAAGATGTTCATAGCAACGGAATGTCCTCACTACTTTATAGTGGAAACCTGTGCCTGAATATCATTTCTGTCAAGAAAGAAGTAATATGGATCACATTATGTTGGTCATGATAGTTAATAAAAGACTGACTGACTCGAACTCTACTAAAACCTGCTTTAGATCCTGGTGATAGCAATGTTCCATTCGAGGAAATTGCTGCCTTTGAGGCTGAAATGCACCATCTCACGTATGAAAAATAGTGTTACATTCTCACGGTAGGAAGCTCATTTAACCTCTTCTCCTGCACTCTGTATGGTGGGCTCTGATACTCAAGATGGATTTTTGTTAAGGATAATCTGTCTTTGTACCCCCATCCCACTTTCAAAAAGGACACAGAGCTTTGACTGTTTCAGATTCCTTTACCATTCTCCCTCCTACGTGGCTGGCAGTCATGAATACGGATAGTAACCTACTGCATAACTTCTGATATCTCATCCTCCTGTGTGGTCAGCTTCCACAAGGACAATTGGTCCAGTGGTGTCTGACATCATAAAGCTAAAGCAAGAAGTTGTCTGACATGTGGTGCCATTCTGTTGCCTAGCAGTCTGACATCATAAAGCTAAAGCAAGATGCTTTCTGACATGAGAGCCACTCTGTTGCCTAACAAAGAGTAGGATACATTTATCTTGGTAATGATATGAGTTGCAGGGTAGACAGGATGCCCAACTGAAAGTGTTGATGGTAAGATGAAAGAAATTAGGACTTTATTTAGACTTCTATATTTGTATGAACGCAAGTTTGAGCATAAGAGTCTCAACTTCACTGTTGCTGAACTGGTAGGATTTGGCTAAAGAGAAGATGGAAATGATGCTATTCATAGTTTCTATCATTCCCGTTAACTGTAGCATAACCCTTCCTCTCTCAACTTATCAGCTGGCTTAATTGCTACTGGTGTACCATATCCTAAAACTAAAGAAGTGAGAATGGTGCGCTGCCACTTGGCTGGCAAAAAGATCTATGTCCTAATGTACGTGCTACAATTGTTTAGAGAGTTTTAGCAAATGAGTCAAGGGAATGCAGAGAAGTATGGGAGGTTATAAACACAAATTGAGATTTGATTTTTTTATTGAGCTGTTGATTTTCACACTAAAACAGACTCCATAGTATAGATCTGGTAACCCTTTATATAAATCAAAACTTTTTGTATAGCTTATATTAAATGTACTAACAGTGGACTTTTCCATCTGCAGATTATACTGAATGACCAGCAGTGGCAGTGTTTCACAGCAGAGTTTCTCTGAATTGCCGAGACTGAAGCAAAAAAAAAAAGGAAGTCTTCTGGCATAGTGCATCATTTTACCAATTTACGTGGTAAGTAAAACGCCCAATCATTCTTTTAGGCATTAAAAAGATGTTCATAGCAACGGAATGTCCTCACTACTTTATAGTGGAAACCTGTGCCTGAATATCATTTCTGTCAAGAAAGAAGTAATATGGATCACATTATGTTGGTCATGATAGTTAATAAAAGACTGACTGACTCGAACTCTACTAAAACCTGCTTTAGATCCTGGTGATAGCAATGTTCCATTCGAGGAAATTGCTGCCTTTGAGGCTGAAATGCACCATCTCTCGTATGAAAAATAGTGTTACATTCTCACGGTAGGAAGCTCATTTAACCTCTTCTCCTGCACTCTGTATGTTGGGCTCTGATACTCAAGATGGATTTTTGTTAAGGATAATCTGTCTTTGTACCCCCATCCCACTTTCAAAAAGGACACAGAGCTTTGACTGTTTCAGATTCCTTTACCATTCCCCCTCCTACGTGGCTGGCAGTCATGAATACGGATAGTAACCTACTGCATAACTTCTCATATCTCATCCTCCTGTGTGGTCAGCTTCCACAAGGACAATTGGTCCAGGGGGGCCTGACATCATAAAGCTAAAGCAAGAAGTTGTCTGACATGTGGTGCCATTCTGTTGCCTAGCAGTCTGACATCATAAAGCTAAAGCAAGATGCTTTCTGACATGAGAGCCACTCTGTTGCCTAACAAAGAGTAGGATACATTTATCTTGGTAATGATATGAGTTGCAGGGTAGACAGGATGCCCAACTGAAAGTGTTGATGGTAAGATGAAAGAAATTAGGACTTTATTTAGACTTCTATATTTGTATGAACGCAAGTTTGAGCATAAGAGTCTCAACTTCACTGTTGCTGAACTGGTAGGATTTGGCTAAAGAGAAGATGGAAATGATGCTATTCATAGTTTCTATTATTCCAGTTAACTGTAGCATAACTCTTCCTCTCTCAACTTATCAGCTGGCTTAATTGCTACTGGTGTACCATATCCTAAAACAAAAGAAGTGAGAATGGTGCGCTGCCACTTGGCTGGCAAAAAGATCTATGTCCTAATGTACGTGCTACAATTGTTTAGAGAGTTTTAGCAAATGAGTCAAAGGAATGCAGAGAAGTATGGAAGGTTATAAACACAAATTGAGATTTGATTTTTTATTGAGCTGTTGATTTTCACAATAAAACAGACTCCATAATATAGATCTGGTAACCCTTTATATAAATCAAAACTTTTTGTATTGCTTATATTAAATGTACTAACAGTGGACTTTTCCATCTGCAGATTATACTGAATGACCAGCAGTGGCAGTGTTTCACAGCAGAGTTTCTCTGAATTGCCGAGACTGAAGCAAAAAAAAAAAAGGAAGTCTTCTGGCATAGTGCATCATTTTACCAATTTACGTGGTAAGTAAAACGCCCAATCATTCTTTTAGGCATTAAAAAGATGTTCATAGCAACGGAATGTCCTCACTACTTTATAGTGGAAACCTGTGCCTTAATATCATTTCTGTCAAGAAAGAAGTAATATGGATCACATTATGTTGGTCATGATAGTTAATAAAAGACTGACTGACTCGAACTCTACTAAAACCTGCTTTAGATCCTGGTGATAGCAATGTTCCATTCGAGGAAATTGCTGCCTTTGAGGCTGAAATGCACCATCTCACGTATGAAAAATAGTGTTACATTCTCACGGTAGGAAGCTCATTTAACCTCTTCTCCTGCACTCTGTATGTTGGGCTCTGATACTCAAGATGGATTTTTGTTAAGGATAATCTGTCTTTGTACCCCCATCCCACTTTCAAAAAGGACACAGAGCTTTGACTGTTTCAGATTCCTTTACCATTCTCCCTCCTACGTGGCTGGCAGTCATGAATACGGATAGTAACCTACTGCATAACTTCTGATATCTCATCCTCCTGTGTGGTCAGCTTCCACAAGGACAATTGGTCCAGTGGTGTCTGACATCATAAAGCTAAAGCAAGAAGTTGTCTGACATGTGGTGCCATTCTGTTGCCTAGCAGTCTGACATCATAAAGCTAAAGCAAGATGCTTTCTGACATGAGAGCCACTCTGTTGCCTAACAAAGAGTAGGATACATTTATCTTGGTAATGATCTGAGTTGCAGGGTAGACAGGATGCCCAACTGAAAGTGTTGATGGTAAGATGAAAGAAATTAGGACTTTATTTAGACTTCTATATTTGTATGAACGCAAGTTTGAGCATAAGAGTCTCAACTTCACTGTTGCTGAACTGGTAGGATTTGGCTAAAGAGAAGATGGAAATGATGCTATTCATAGTTTCTATCATTCCCGTTAACTGTAGCATAACCCTTCCTCTCTCAACTTATCAGCTGGCTTAATTGCTACTGGTGTACCATATCCTAAAACTAAAGAAGTGAGAATGGTGCGCTGCCACTTGGCTGGCAAAAAGATCTATGTCCTAATGTACGTGCTACAATTGTTTAGAGAGTTTTAGCAAATGAGTCAAGGGAATGCAGAGAAGTATGGGAGGTTATAAACACAAATTGAGATTTGATTTTTTTATTGAGCTGTTGATTTTCACAATAAAACAGACTCCATAGTATAGATCTGGTAACCCTTTATATAAATCAAAACTTTTTGTATTGCTTATATTAAATGTACTAACAGTGGACTTTTCCATCTGCAGATTATACTGAATGACCAGCAGTGGCAGTGTTTCACAGCAGAGTTTCTCTGAATTGCCGAGACTGAAGCAAAAAAAAAAGGAAGTCTTCTGGCATAGTGCATCATTTTACCAATTTACGTGGTAAGTAAAACGCCCAATCATTCTTTTAGGCATTAAAAAGATGTTCATAGCAACGGAATGTCCTCACTACTTTATAGTGGAAACCTGTGCCTGAATATCATTTCTGTCAAGAAAGAAGTAATATGGATCACATTATGTTGGTCATGATAGTTAATAAAAGACTGACTGACTCGAACTCTACTAAAACCTGCTTTAGATCCTGGTGATAGCAATGTTCCATTCGAGGAAATTGCTGCCTTTGAGGCTGAAATGCACCATCTCTCGTATGAAAAATAGTGTTACATTCTCACGGTAGGAAGCTCATTTAACCTCTTCTCCTGCACTCTGTATGTTGGGCTCTGATACTCAAGATGGATTTTTGTTAAGGATAATCTGTCTTTGTACCCCCATCCCACTTTCAAAAAGGACACAGAGCTTTGACTGTTTCAGATTCCTTTACCATTCCCCCTCCTACGTGGCTGGCAGTCATGAATACGGATAGTAACCTACTGCATAACTTCTCATATCTCATCCTCCTGTGTGGTCAGCTTCCACAAGGACAATTGGTCCAGGGGGGCCTGACATCATAAAGCTAAAGCAAGAAGTTGTCTGACATGTGGTGCCATTCTGTTGCCTAGCAGTCTGACATCATAAAGCTAAAGCAAGATGCTTTCTGACATGAGAGCCACTCTGTTGCCTAACAAAGAGTAGGATACATTTATCTTGGTAAGGATATGAGTTGCAGGGTAGACAGGATGCCCAACTGAAAGTGTTGATGGTAAGATGAAAGAAATTAGGACTTTATTTAGACTTCTATATTTGTATGAACGCAAGTTTGAGCATAAGAGTCTCAACTTCACTGTTGCTGAACTGGTAGGATTTGGCTAAAGAGAAGATGGAAATGATGCTATTATTAGTTTCTATCATTCCCGTTAACTGTAGCATAACCCTTCCTCTCTCAACTTATCAGCTGGCTTAATTGCTACTGGTGTACCATATCCTAAAACTAAAGAAGTGAGAATGGTGCGTGCCACTTGGCTGGCAAAAAGATCTATGTCCTAATGTACGTGCTACAATTGTTTAGAGAGTTTTAGCAAATGAGTCAAGGGAATGCAGAGAAGTATGGGAGGTTATAAACACAAATTGAGATTTGATTTTTTTATTGAGCTGTTGATTTTCACAATAAAACAGACTCCATAGTATAGATCTGGTAACCCTTTATATAAATCAAAACTTTTTGTATTGCTTATATTAAATGTACTAACAGTGGACTTTTCCATCTGCAGATTATACTGAATGACCAGCAGTGGCAGTGTTTCACAGCAGAGTTTCTCTGAATTGCTGAGACTGAAGCAGAAAAAAAAGGAAGTCTTCTGGCATAGTGCATCATTTTACCAATTTACGTGGTAAGTAAAACGCCCAATCATTCTTTTAGGCATTAAAAAGATGTTCATAGCAACGGAATGTCCTCACTACTTTATAGTGGAAACCTGTGCCTGAATATCATTTCTGTCAAGAAAGAAGTAATATGGATCACATTATGTTGGTCATGATAGTTAATAAAAGACTGACTGACTCGAACTCTACTAAAACCTGCTTTAGATCCTGGTGATAGCAATGTTCCATTCGAGGAAATTGCTGCCTTTGAGGCTGAAATGCACCATCTCTCGTATGAAAAATAGTGTTACATTCTCACGGTAGGAAGCTCATTTAACCTCTTCTCCTGCACTCTGTATGTTGGGCTCTGATACTCAAGATGGATTTTTGTTAAGGATAATCTGTCTTTGTACCCCCATCCCACTTTCAAAAAGGACACAGAGCTTTGACTGTTTCAGATTCCTTTACCATTCCCCCTCCTACGTGGCTGGCAGTCATGAATACGGATAGTAACCTACTGCATAACTTCTCATATCTCATCCTCCTGTGTGGTCAGCTTCCACAAGGACAA
This sequence comes from Lissotriton helveticus, assembly GCF_964261635.1. Taxonomy (NCBI): domain Eukaryota; kingdom Metazoa; phylum Chordata; class Amphibia; order Caudata; family Salamandridae; genus Lissotriton; species Lissotriton helveticus. The sequence continues at coordinate 305,470,819 of NC_136072.1, read as the reverse complement.
TTGGTCCAGGGGGGCCTGACATCATAAAGCTAAAGCAAGAAGTTGTCTGACATGTGGTGCCATTCTGTTGCCTAGCAGTCTGACATCATAAAGCTAAAGCAAGATGCTTTCTGACATGAGAGCCACTCTGTTGCCTAACAAAGAGTAGGATACATTTATCTTGGTAATGATATGAGGTGCAGGGTAGACAGGATGCCCAACTGAAAGTGTTGATGGTAAGATGAAAGAAATTAGGACTTTATTTAGACTTCTATATTTGTATGAACGCAAGTTTGAGCATAAGAGTCTCAACTTCACTGTTGCTGAACTGGTAGGATTTGGCTAAAGAGAAGATGGAAATGATGCTATTCATAGTTTCTATCATTCCCGTTAACTGTAGCATAACCCTTCCTCTCTCAACTTATCAGCTGGCTTAATTTGTACTGGTGTACCATATCCTAAAACTAAAGAAGTGAGAATGGTGCGCTGCCACTTGGCTGGCAAAAAGATCTATGTCCTAATGTACGTGCTACAATTGTTTAGAGAGTTTTAGCAAATGAGTCAAGGGAATGCAGAGAAGTATGGGAGGTTATAAACACAAATTGAGATTTGATTTTTTTATTGAGCTGTCTATTTTCACAATAAAACAGACTCCATAGTATAGATCTGGTAACCCTTTATATAAATCAAAACTTTTTGTATTGCTTATATTAAATGTACTAACAGTGGACTTTTCCATCTGCAGATTATACTGAATGACCAGCAGTGGCAGTGTTTCACAGCAGAGTTTCTCTGAATTGCCGAGAGTGAAGCAAAAAAAAAGGAAGTCTTCTGGCATAGTGCATCATTTTACCAATTTACGTGGTAAGTAAAACGCCCAATCATTCTTTTAGGCATTAAAAAGATGTTCATAGCAACGGAATGTCCTCACTACTTTATAGTGGAAACCTGTGCCTGAATATCATTTCTGTCAAGAAAGAAGTAATATGGATCACATTATGTTGGTCATGATAGTTAATAAAAGACTGACTGACTCGAACTCTACTAAAACCTGCTTTAGATCCTGGTGATAGCAATGTTCCATTCGAGGAAATTGCTGCCTTTGAGGCTGAAATGCACCATCTCTCGTATGAAAAATAGTGTTACATTCTCACGGTAGGAAGCTCATTTAACCTCTTCTCCTGCACTCTGTATGTTGGGCTCTGATACTCAAGATGGATTTTTGTTAAGGATAATCTGTCTTTGTACCCCCATCCCACTTTCAAAAAGGACACAGAGCTTTGACTGTTTCAGATTCCTTTACCATTCTCCCTCCTACGTGGCTGGCAGTCATGAATACGGATAGTAACCTACTGCATAACTTCTGATATCTCATCCTCCTGTGTGGTCAGCTTCCACAAGGACAATTGGTCCAGTGGTGTCTGACATCATAAAGCTAAAGCAAGAAGTTGTCTGACATGTGGTGCCATTCTGTTGCCTAGCAGTCTGACATCATAAAGCTAAAGCAAGATGCTTTCTGACATGAGAGCCACTCTGTTGCCTAACAAAGAGTAGGATACATTTATCTTGGTAATGATATGAGTTGCAGGGTAGACAGGATGCCCAACTGAAAGTGTTGATGGTAAGATGAAAGAAATTAGGACTTTATTTAGACTTCTATATTTGTATGAACGCAAGTTTGAGCATAAGAGTCTCAACTTCACTGTTGCTGAACTGGTAGGATTTGGCTAAAGAGAAGATGGAAATGATGCTATTCATAGTTTCTATCATTCCCGTTAACTGTAGCATAACCCTTCCTCTCTCAACTTATCAGCTGGCTTAATTGCTACTGGTGTACCATATCCTAAAACTAAAGAAGTGAGAATGGTGCGCTGCCACTTGGCTGGCAAAAAGATCTATGTCCTAATGTACGTGCTACAATTGTTTAGAGAGTTTTAGCAAATGAGTCAAGGGAATGCAGAGAAGTATGGGAGGTTATAAACACAAATTGAGATTTGATTTTTTTTATTGAGCTGTTGATTTTCACAATAAAACAGACTCCATAGTATAGATCTGGTAACCCTTTATATAAATCAAAACTTTTTGTATTGCTTATATTAAATGTACTAACAGTGGACTTTTCCATCTGCAGATTATACTGAATGACCAGCAGTGGCAGTGTTTCACAGCAGAGTTTCTCTGAATTGCCGAGACTGAAGCAAAAAAAAAAAGGAAGTCTTCTGGCATAGTGCATCATTTTACCAATTTACGTGGTAAGTAAAACGCCCAATCATTCTTTTAGGCATTAAAAAGATGTTCATAGCAACGGAATGTCCTCACTACTTTATAGTGGAAACCTGTGCCTGAATATCATTTCTGTCAAGAAAGAAGTAATATGGATCACATTATGTTGGTCATGATAGTTAATAAAAGACTGACTGACTCGAACTCTACTAAAACCTGCTTTAGATCCTGGTGATAGCAATGTTCCATTCGAGGAAATTGCTGCCTTTGAGGCTGAAATGCACCATCTCACGTATGAAAAATAGTGTTACATTCTCACGGTAGGAAGCTCATTTAACCTCTTCTCCTGCACTCTGTATGTTGGGCTCTGATACTCAAGATGGATTTTTGTTAAGGATAATCTGTCTTTGTACCCCCATCCCACTTTCAAAAAGGACACAGAGCTTTGACTGTTTCAGATTCCTTTACCATTCTCCCTCCTACGTGGCTGGCAGTCATGAATACGGATAGTAACCTACTGCATAACTTCTCATATCTCATCCTCCTGTGTGGTCAGCTTCCACAAGGACAATTGGTCCAGTGGTGTCTGACATCATAAAGCTAAAGCAAGAAGTTGTCTGACATGTGGTGCCATTCTGTTGCCTAGCAGTCTGACATCATAAAGCTAAAGCAAGATGCTTTCTGACATGAGAGCCACTCTGTTGCCTAACAAAGAGTAGGATACATTTATCTTGGTAATGATCTGAGTTGCAGGGTAGACAGGATGCCCAACTGAAAGTGTTGATGGTAAGATGAAAGAAATTAGGACTTTATTTAGACTTCTATATTTGTATGAACGCAAGTTTGAGCATAAGAGTCTCAACTTCACTGTTGCTGAACTGGTAGGATTTGGCTAAAGAGAAGATGGAAATGATGCTATTCATAGTTTCTATCATTCCCGTTAACTGTAGCATAACCCTTCCTCTCTCAACTTATCAGCTGGCTTAATTGCTACTGGTGTACCATATCCTAAAACTAAAGAAGTGAGAATGGTGCGTGCCACTTGGCTGGCAAAAAGATCTATGTCCTAATGTACGTGCTACAATTGTTTAGAGAGTTTTAGCAAATGAGTCAAGGGAATGCAGAGAAGTATGGGAGGTTATAAACACAAATTGAGATTTGATTTTTTTATTGAGCTGTTGATTTTCACAATAAAACAGACTCCATAGTATAGATCTGGTAACCCTTTATATAAATCAAAACTTTTTGTATTGCTTATATTAAATGTACTAACAGTGGACTTTTCCATCTGCAGATTATACTGAATGACCAGCAGTGGCAGTGTTTCACAGCAGAGTTTCTCTGAATTGCTGAGACTGAAGCAGAAAAAAAAGGAAGTCTTCTGGCATAGTGCATCATTTTACCAATTTACGTGGTAAGTAAAACGCCCAATCATTCTTTTAGGCATTAAAAAGATGTTCATAGCAACGGAATGTCCTCACTACTTTATAGTGGAAACCTGTGCCTGAATATCATTTCTGTCAAGAAAGAAGTAATATGGATCACATTATGTTGGTCATGATAGTTAATAAAAGACTGACTGACTCGAACTCTACTAAAACCTGCTTTAGATCCTGGTGATAGCAATGTTCCATTCGAGGAAATTGCTGCCTTTGAGGCTGAAATGCACCATCTCTCGTATGAAAAATAGTGTTACATTCTCACGGTAGGAAGCTCATTTAACCTCTTCTCCTGCACTCTGTATGTTGGGCTCTGATACTCAAGATGGATTTTTGTTAAGGATAATCTGTCTTTGTACCCCCATCCCACTTTCAAAAAGGACACAGAGCTTTGACTGTTTCAGATTCCTTTACCATTCCCCCTCCTACGTGGCTGGCAGTCATGAATACGGATAGTAACCTACTGCATAACTTCTCATATCTCATCCTCCTGTGTGGTCAGCTTCCACAAGGACAATTGGTCCAGGGGGGCCTGACATCATAAAGCTAAAGCAAGAAGTTGTCTGACATGTGGTGCCATTCTGTTGCCTAGCAGTCTGACATCATAAAGCTAAAGCAAGATGCTTTCTGACATGAGAGCCACTCTGTTGCCTAACAAAGAGTAGGATACATTTATCTTGGTAATGATATGAGGTGCAGGGTAGACAGGATGCCCAACTGAAAGTGTTGATGGTAAGATGAAAGAAATTAGGACTTTATTTAGACTTCTATATTTGTATGAACGCAAGTTTGAGCATAAGAGTCTCAACTTCACTGTTGCTGAACTGGTAGGATTTGGCTAAAGAGAAGATGGAAATGATGCTATTCATAGTTTCTATCATTCCCGTTAACTGTAGCATAACCCTTCCTCTCTCAACTTATCAGCTGGCTTAATTTGTACTGGTGTACCATATCCTAAAACTAAAGAAGTGAGAATGGTGCGCTGCCACTTGGCTGGCAAAAAGATCTATGTCCTAATGTACGTGCTACAATTGTTTAGAGAGTTTTAGCAAATGAGTCAAGGGAATGCAGAGAAGTATGGGAGGTTATAAACACAAATTGAGATTTGATTTTTTTATTGAGCTGTCTATTTTCACAATAAAACAGACTCCATAGTATAGATCTGGTAACCCTTTATATAAATCAAAACTTTTTGTATTGCTTATATTAAATGTACTAACAGTGGACTTTTCCATCTGCAGATTATACTGAATGACCAGCAGTGGCAGTGTTTCACAGCAGAGTTTCTCTGAATTGCCGAGACTGAAGCAAAAAAAAAGGAAGTCTTCTGGCATAGTGCATCATTTTACCAATTTACGTGGTAAGTAAAACGCCCAATCATTCTTTTAGGCATTAAAAAGATGTTCATAGCAACGGAATGTCCTCACTACTTTATAGTGGAAACCTGTGCCTGAATATCATTTCTGTCAAGAAAGAAGTAATATGGATCACATTATGTTGGTCATGATAGTTAATAAAAGACTGACTGACTCGAACTCTACTAAAACCTGCTTTAGATCCTGGTGATAGCAATGTTCCATTCGAGGAAATTGCTGCCTTTGAGGCTGAAATGCACCATCTCTCGTATGAAAAATAGTGTTACATTCTCACGGTAGGAAGCTCATTTAACCTCTTCTCCTGCACTCTGTATGTTGGGCTCTGATACTCAAGATGGATTTTTGTTAAGGATAATCTGTCTTTGTACCCCCATCCCACTTTCAAAAAGGACACAGAGCTTTGACTGTTTCAGATTCCTTTACCATTCTCCCTCCTACGTGGCTGGCAGTCATGAATACGGATAGTAACCTACTGCATAACTTCTGATATCTCATCCTCCTGTGTGGTCAGCTTCCACAAGGACAATTGGTCCAGTGGTGTCTGACATCATAAAGCTAAAGCAAGAAGTTGTCTGACATGTGGTGCCATTCTGTTGCCTAGCAGTCTGACATCATAAAGCTAAAGCAAGATGCTTTCTGACATGAGAGCCACTCTGTTGCCTAACAAAGAGTAGGATACATTTATCTTGGTAATGATATGAGTTGCAGGGTAGACAGGATGCCCAACTGAAAGTGTTGATGGTAAGATGAAAGAAATTAGGACTTTATTTAGACTTCTATATTTGTATGAACGCAAGTTTGAGCATAAGAGTCTCAACTTCACTGTTGCTGAACTGGTAGGATTTGGCTAAAGAGAAGATGGAAATGATGCTATTCATAGTTTCTATCATTCCCGTTAACTGTAGCATAACCCTTCCTCTCTCAACTTATCAGCTGGCTTAATTGCTACTGGTGTACCATATCCTAAAACTAAAGAAGTGAGAATGGTGCGCTGCCACTTGGCTGGCAAAAAGATCTATGTCCTAATGTACGTGCTACAATTGTTTAGAGAGTTTTAGCAAATGAGTCAAGGGAATGCAGAGAAGTATGGGAGGTTATAAACACAAATTGAGATTTGATTTTTTTTATTGAGCTGTTGATTTTCACAATAAAACAGACTCCATAGTATAGATCTGGTAACCCTTTATATAAATCAAAACTTTTTGTATTGCTTATATTAAATGTACTAACAGTGGACTTTTCCATCTGCAGATTATACTGAATGACCAGCAGTGGCAGTGTTTCACAGCAGAGTTTCTCTGAATTGCCGAGACTGAAGCAAAAAAAAAAAGGAAGTCTTCTGGCATAGTGCATCATTTTACCAATTTACGTGGTAAGTAAAACGCCCAATCATTCTTTTAGGCATTAAAAAGATGTTCATAGCAACGGAATGTCCTCACTACTTTATAGTGGAAACCTGTGCCTGAATATCATTTCTGTCAAGAAAGAAGTAATATGGATCACATTATGTTGGTCATGATAGTTAATAAAAGACTGACTGACTCGAACTCTACTAAAACCTGCTTTAGATCCTGGTGATAGCAATGTTCCATTCGAGGAAATTGCTGCCTTTGAGGCTGAAATGCACCATCTCACGTATGAAAAATAGTGTTACATTCTCACGGTAGGAAGCTCATTTAACCTCTTCTCCTGCACTCTGTATGTTGGGCTCTGATACTCAAGATGGATTTTTGTTAAGGATAATCTGTCTTTGTACCCCCATCCCACTTTCAAAAAGGACACAGAGCTTTGACTGTTTCAGATTCCTTTACCATTCTCCCTCCTACGTGGCTGGCAGTCATGAATACGGATAGTAACCTACTGCATAACTTCTCATATCTCATCCTCCTGTGTGGTCAGCTTCCACAAGGACAATTGGTCCAGTGGTGTCTGACATCATAAAGCTAAAGCAAGAAGTTGTCTGACATGTGGTGCCATTCTGTTGCCTAGCAGTCTGACATCATAAAGCTAAAGCAAGATGCTTTCTGACATGAGAGCCACTCTGTTGCCTAACAAAGAGTAGGATACATTTATCTTGGTAATGATCTGAGTTGCAGGGTAGACAGGATGCCCAACTGAAAGTGTTGATGGTAAGATGAAAGAAATTAGGACTTTATTTAGACTTCTATATTTGTATGAACGCAAGTTTGAGCATAAGAGTCTCAACTTCACTGTTGCTGAACTGGTAGGATTTGGCTAAAGAGAAGATGGAAATGATGCTATTCATAGTTTCTATCATTCCCGTTAACTGTAGCATAACCCTTCCTCTCTCAACTTATCAGCTGGCTTAATTGCTACTGGTGTACCATATCCTAAAACTAAAGAAGTGAGAATGGTGCGCTGCCACTTGGCTGGCAAAAAGATCTATGTCCTAATGTACGTGCTACAATTGTTTAGAGAGTTTTAGCAAATGAGTCAAGGGAATGCAGAGAAGTATGGGAGGTTATAAACACAAATTGAGATTTGATTTTTTTATTGAGCTGTTGATTTTCACAATAAAACAGACTCCATAGTATAGATCTGGTAACCCTTTATATAAATCAAAACTTTTTGTATTGCTTATATTAAATGTACTAACAGTGGACTTTTCCATCTGCAGATTATACTGAATGACCAGCAGTGGCAGTGTTTCACAGCAGAGTTTCTCTGAATTGCCGAGACTGAAGCAAAAAAAAAAAGGAAGTCTTCTGGCATAGTGCATCATTTTACCAATTTACGTGGTAAGTAAAACGCCCAATCATTCTTTTAGGCATTAAAAAGATGTTCATAGCAACGGAATGTCCTCACTACTTTATAGTGGAAACCTGTGCCTGAATATCATTTCTGTCAAGAAAGAAGTAATATGGATCACATTATGTTGGTCATGATAGTTAATAAAAGACTGACTGACTCGAACTCTACTAAAACCTGCTTTAGATCCTGGTGATAGCAATGTTCCATTCGAGGAAATTGCTGCCTTTGAGGCTGAAATGCACCATCTCTCGTATGAAAAATAGTGTTACATTCTCACGGTAGGAAGCTCATTTAACCTCTTCTCCTGCACTCTGTATGTTGGGCTCTGATACTCAAGATGGATTTTTGTTAAGGATAATCTGTCTTTGTACCCCCATCCCACTTTCAAAAAGGACACAGAGCTTTGACTGTTTCAGATTCCTTTACCATTCCCCCTCCTACGTGGCTGGCAGTCATGAATACGGATAGTAACCTACTGCATAACTTCTCATATCTCATCCTCCTGTGTGGTCAGCTTCCACAAGGACAATTGGTCCAGGGGGGCCTGACATCATAAAGCTAAAGCAAGAAGTTGTCTGACATGTGGTGCCATTCTGTTGCCTAGCAGTCTGACATCATAAAGCTAAAGCAAGATGCTTTCTGACATGAGAGCCACTCTGTTGCCTAACAAAGAGTAGGATACATTTATCTTGGTAATGATATGAGTTGCAGGGTAGACAGGATGCCCAACTGAAAGTGTTGATGGTAAGATGAAAGAAATTAGGACTTTATTTAGACTTCTATATTTGTATGAACGCAAGTTTGAGCATAAGAGTCTCAACTTCACTGTTGCTGAACTGGTAGGATTTGGCTAAAGAGAAGATGGAAATGATGCTATTCATAGTTTCTATCATTCCCGTTAACTGTAGCATAACCCTTCCTCTCTCAACTTATCAGCTGGCTTAATTGCTACTGGTGTACCATATCCTAAAACTAAAGAAGTGAGAATGGTGCGCTGCCACTTGGCTGGCAAAAAGATCTATGTCCTAATGTACGTGCTACAATTGTTTAGAGAGTTTTAGCAAATGAGTCAAGGGAATGCAGAGAAGTATGGGAGGTTATAAACACAAATTGAGATTTGATTTTTTTATTGAGCTGTTGATTTTCACAATAAAACAGACTCCATAGTATAGATCTGGTAACCCTTTATATAAATCAAAACTTTTTGTATTGCTTATATTAAATGTACTAACAGTGGACTTTTCCATCTGCAGATTATACTGAATGACCAGCAGTGGCAGTGTTTCACAGCAGAGTTTCTCTGAATTGCTGAGACTGAAGCAGAAAAAAAAGGAAGTCTTCTGGCATAGTGCATCATTTTACCAATTTACGTGGTAAGTAAAACGCCCAATCATTCTTTTAGGCATTAAAAAGATGTTCATAGCAACGGAATGTCCTCACTACTTTATAGTGGAAACCTGTGCCTGAATATCATTTCTGTCAAGAAAGAAGTAATATGGATCACATTATGTTGGTCATGATAGTTAATAAAAGACTGACTGACTCGAACTCTACTAAAACCTGCTTTAGATCCTGGTGATAGCAATGTTCCATTCGAGGAAATTGCTGCCTTTGAGGCTGAAATGCACCATCTCTCGTATGAAAAATAGTGTTACATTCTCACGGTAGGAAGCTCATTTAACCTCTTCTCCTGCACTCTGTATGTTGGGCTCTGATACTCAAGATGGATTTTTGTTAAGGATAATCTGTCTTTGTACCCCCATCCCACTTTCAAAAAGGACACAGAGCTTTGACTGTTTCAGATTCCTTTACCATTCCCCCTCCTACGTGGCTGGCAGTCATGAATACGGATAGTAACCTACTGCATAACTTCTCATATCTCATCCTCCTGTGTGGTCAGCTTCCACAAGGACAATTGGTCCAGGGGGGCCTGACATCATAAAGCTAAAGCAAGAAGTTGTCTGACATGTGGTGCCATTCTGTTGCCTAGCAGTCTGACATCATAAAGCTAAAGCAAGATGCTTTCTGACATGAGAGCCACTCTGTTGCCTAACAAAGAGTAGGATACATTTATCTTGGTAATGATATGAGGTGCAGGGTAGACAGGATGCCCAACTGAAAGTGTTGATGGTAAGATGAAAGAAATTAGGACTTTATTTAGACTTCTATATTTGTATGAACGCAAGTTTGAGCATAAGAGTCTCAACTTCACTGTTGCTGAACTGGTAGGATTTGGCTAAAGAGAAGATGGAAATGATGCTATTCATAGTTTCTATCATTCCCGTTAACTGTAGCATAACCCTTCCTCTCTCAACTTATCAGCTGGCTTAATTTGTACTGGTGTACCATATCCTAAAACTAAAGAAGTGAGAATGGTGCGCTGCCACTTGGCTGGCAAAAAGATCTATGTCCTAATGTACGTGCTACAATTGTTTAGAGAGTTTTAGCAAATGAGTCAAGGGAATGCAGAGAAGTATGGGAGGTTATAAACACAAATTGAGATTTGATTTTTTTATTGAGCTGTCTATTTTCACAATAAAACAGACTCCATAGTATAGATCTGGTAACCCTTTATATAAATCAAAACTTTTTGTATTGCTTATATTAAATGTACTAACAGTGGACTTTTCCATCTGCAGATTATACTGAATGACCAGCAGTGGCAGTGTTTCACAGCAGAGTTTCTCTGAATTGCCGAGACTGAAGCAAAAAAAAAGGAAGTCTTCTGGCATAGTGCATCATTTTACCAATTTACGTGGTAAGTAAAACGCCCAATCATTCTTTTAGGCATTAAAAAGATGTTCATAGCAACGGAATGTCCTCACTACTTTATAGTGGAAACCTGTGCCTGAATATCATTTCTGTCAAGAAAGAAGTAATATGGATCACATTATGTTGGTCATGATAGTTAATAAAAGACTGACTGACTCGAACTCTACTAAAACCTGCTTTAGATCCTGGTGATAGCAATGTTCCATTCGAGGAAATTGCTGCCTTTGAGGCTGAAATGCACCATCTCTCGTATGAAAAATAGTGTTACATTCTCACGGTAGGAAGCTCATTTAACCTCTTCTCCTGCACTCTGTATGTTGGGCTCTGATACTCAAGATGGATTTTTGTTAAGGATAATCTGTCTTTGTACCCCCATCCCACTTTCAAAAAGGACACAGAGCTTTGACTGTTTCAGATTCCTTTACCATTCTCCCTCCTACGTGGCTGGCAGTCATGAATACGGATAGTAACCTACTGCATAACTTCTGATATCTCATCCTCCTGTGTGGTCAGCTTCCACAAGGACAATTGGTCCAGTGGTGTCTGACATCATAAAGCTAAAGCAAGAAGTTGTCTGACATGTGGTGCCATTCTGTTGCCTAGCAGTCTGACATCATAAAGCTAAAGCAAGATGCTTTCTGACATGAGAGCCACTCTGTTGCCTAACAAAGAGTAGGATACATTTATCTTGGTAATGATATGAGTTGCAGGGTAGACAGGATGCCCAACTGAAAGTGTTGATGGTAAGATGAAAGAAATTAGGACTTTATTTAGACTTCTATATTTGTATGAACGCAAGTTTGAGCATAAGAGTCTCAACTTCACTGTTGCTGAACTGGTAGGATTTGGCTAAAGAGAAGATGGAAATGATGCTATTCATAGTTTCTATCATTCCCGTTAACTGTAGCATAACCCTTCCTCTCTCAACTTATCAGCTGGCTTAATTGCTACTGGTGTACCATATCCTAAAACTAAAGAAGTGAGAATGGTGCGCTGCCACTTGGCTGGCAAAAAGATCTATGTCCTAATGTACGTGCTACAATTGTTTAGAGAGTTTTAGCAAATGAGTCAAGGGAATGCAGAGAAGTATGGGAGGTTATAAACACAAATTGAGATTTGATTTTTTTTATTGAGCTGTTGATTTTCACAATAAAACAGACTCCATAGTATAGATCTGGTAACCCTTTATATAAATCAAAACTTTTTGTATTGCTTATATTAAATGTACTAACAGTGGACTTTTCCATCTGCAGATTATACTGAATGACCAGCAGTGGCAGTGTTTCACAGCAGAGTTTCTCTGAATTGCCGAGACTGAAGCAAAAAAAAAAAGGAAGTCTTCTGGCATAGTGCATCATTTTACCAATTTACGTGGTAAGTAAAACGCCCAATCATTCTTTTAGGCATTAAAAAGATGTTCATAGCAACGGAATGTCCTCACTACTTTATAGTGGAAACCTGTGCCTGAATATCATTTCTGTCAAGAAAGAAGTAATATGGATCACATTATGTTGGTCATGATAGTTAATAAAAGACTGACTGACTCGAACTCTACTAAAACCTGCTTTAGATCCTGGTGATAGCAATGTTCCATTCGAGGAAATTGCTGCCTTTGAGGCTGAAATGCACCATCTCACGTATGAAAAATAGTGTTACATTCTCACGGTAGGAAGCTCATTTAACCTCTTCTCCTGCACTCTGTATGTTGGGCTCTGATACTCAAGATGGATTTTTGTTAAGGATAATCTGTCTTTGTACCCCCATCCCACTTTCAAAAAGGACACAGAGCTTTGACTGTTTCAGATTCCTTTACCATTCTCCCTCCTACGTGGCTGGCAGTCATGAATACGGATAGTAACCTACTGCATAACTTCTCATATCTCATCCTCCTGTGTGGTCAGCTTCCACAAGGACAATTGGTCCAGTGGTGTCTGACATCATAAAGCTAAAGCAAGAAGTTGTCTGACATGTGGTGCCATTCTGTTGCCTAGCAGTCTGACATCATAAAGCTAAAGCAAGATGCTTTCTGACATGAGAGCCACTCTGTTGCCTAACAAAGAGTAGGATACATTTATCTTGGTAATGATCTGAGTTGCAGGGTAGACAGGATGCCCAACTGAAAGTGTTGATGGTAAGATGAAAGAAATTAGGACTTTATTTAGACTTCTATATTTGTATGAACGCAAGTTTGAGCATAAGAGTCTCAACTTCACTGTTGCTGAACTGGTAGGATTTGGCTAAAGAGAAGATGGAAATGATGCTATTCATAGTTTCTATCATTCCCGTTAACTGTAGCATAACCCTTCCTCTCTCAACTTATCAGCTGGCTTAATTGCTACTGGTGTACCATATCCTAAAACTAAAGAAGTGAGAATGGTGCGCTGCCACTTGGCTGGCAAAAAGATCTATGTCCTAATGTACGTGCTACAATTGTTTAGAGAGTTTTAGCAAATGAGTCAAGGGAATGCAGAGAAGTATGGGAGGTTATAAACACAAATTGAGATTTGATTTTTTTATTGAGCTGTTGATTTTCACAATAAAACAGACTCCATAGTATAGATCTGGTAACCCTTTATATAAATCAAAACTTTTTGTATTGCTTATATTAAATGTACTAACAGTGGACTTTTCCATCTGCAGATTATACTGAATGACCAGCAGTGGCAGTGTTTCACAGCAGAGTTTCTCTGAATTGCCGAGACTGAAGCAAAAAAAAAAAGGAAGTCTTCTGGCATAGTGCATCATTTTACCAATTTACGTGGTAAGTAAAACGCCCAATCATTCTTTTAGGCATTAAAAAGATGTTCATAGCAACGGAATGTCCTCACTACTTTATAGTGGAAACCTGTGCCTGAATATCATTTCTGTCAAGAAAGAAGTAATATGGATCACATTATGTTGGTCATGATAGTTAATAAAAGACTGACTGACTCGAACTCTACTAAAACCTGCTTTAGATCCTGGTGATAGCAATGTTCCATTCGAGGAAATTGCTGCCTTTGAGGCTGAAATGCACCATCTCTCGTATGAAAAATAGTGTTACATTCTCACGGTAGGAAGCTCATTTAACCTCTTCTCCTGCACTCTGTATGTTGGGCTCTGATACTCAAGATGGATTTTTGTTAAGGATAATCTGTCTTTGTACCCCCATCCCACTTTCAAAAAGGACACAGAGCTTTGACTGTTTCAGATTCCTTTACCATTCCCCCTCCTACGTGGCTGGCAGTCATGAATACGGATAGTAACCTACTGCATAACTTCTCATATCTCATCCTCCTGTGTGGTCAGCTTCCACAAGGACAATTGGTCCAGGGGGGCCTGACATCATAAAGCTAAAGCAAGAAGTTGTCTGACATGTGGTGCCATTCTGTTGCCTAGCAGTCTGACATCATAAAGCTAAAGCAAGATGCTTTCTGACATGAGAGCCACTCTGTTGCCTAACAAAGAGTAGGATAGATTTATCTTGGTAATGATATGAGTTGCAGGGTAGACAGGATGCCCAACTGAAAGTGTTGATGGTAAGATGAAAGAAATTAGGACTTTATTTAGACTTCTATATTTGTATGAACGCAAGTTTGAGCATAAGAGTCTCAACTTCACTGTTGCTGAACTGGTAGGATTTGGCTAAAGAGAAGATGGAAATGATGCTATTCATAGTTTCTATCATTCCCGTTAACTGTAGCATAACCCTTCCTCTCTCAACTTATCAGCTGGCTTAATTGCTACTGGTGTACCATATCCTAAAACTAAAGAAGTGAGAATGGTGCGCTGCCACTTGGCTGGCAAAAAGATCTATGTCCTAATGTACGTGCTACAATTGTTTAGAGAGTTTTAGCAAATGAGTCAAGGGAATGCAGAGAAGTATGGGAGGTTATAAACACAAATTGAGATTTGATTTTTTTATTGAGCTGTTGATTTTCACAATAAAACAGACTCCATAGTATAGATCTGGTAACCCTTTATATAAATCAAAACTTTTTGTATTGCTTATATTAAATGTACTAACAGTGGACTTTTCCATCTGCAGATTATACTGAATGACCAGCAGTGGCAGTGTTTCACAGCAGAGTTTCTCTGAATTGCTGAGACTGAAGCAAAAAAAAAAGGAAGTCTTCTGGCATAGTGCATCATTTTACCAATTTACGTGGTAAGTAAAACGCCCAATCATTCTTTTAGGCATTAAAAAGATGTTCATAGCAACGGAATGTCCTCACTACTTTATAGTGGAAACCTGTGCCTGAATATCATTTCTGTCAAGAAAGAAGTAATATGGATCACATTATGTTGGTCATGATAGTTAATAAAAGACTGACTGACTCGAACTCTACTAAAACCTGCTTTAGATCCTGGTGATAGCAATGTTCCATTCGAGGAAATTGCTGCCTTTGAGGCTGAAATGCACCATCTCTCGTATGAAAAATAGTGTTACATTCTCACGGTAGGAAGCTCATTTAACCTCTTCTCCTGCACTCTGTATGTTGGGCTCTGATACTCAAGATGGATTTTTGTTAAGGATAATCTGTCTTTGTACCCCCATCCCACTTTCAAAAAGGACACAGAGCTTTGACTGTTTCAGATTCCTTTACCATTCCCCCTCCTACGTGGCTGGTAGTCATGAATACGGATAGTAACCTACTGCATAACTTCTCATATCTCATCCTCCTGTGTGGTCAGCTTCCACAAGGACAATTGGTCCAGGGGGGCCTGACATCATAAAGCTAAAGCAAGAAGTTGTCTGACATGTGGTGCCATTCTGTTGCCTAGCAGTCTGACATCATAAAGCTAAAGCAAGATGCTTTCTGACATGAGAGCCACTCTGTTGCCTAACAAAGAGTAGGATAGATTTATCTTGGTAATGATATGAGTTGCAGGGTAGACAGGATGCCCAACTGAAAGTGTTGATGGTAAGATGAAAGAAATTAGGACTTTATTTAGACTTCTATATTTGTATGAACGCAAGTTTGAGCATAAGAGTCTCAACTTCACTGTTGCTGAACTGGTAGGATTTGGCTAAAGAGAAGATGGAAATGATGCTATTCATAGTTTCTATCATTCCCGTTAACTGTAGCATAACCCTTCCTCTCTCAACTTATCAGCTGGCTTAATTGCTACTGGTGTACCATATCCTAAAACTAAAGAAGTGAGAATGGTGCGCTGCCACTTGGCTGGCAAAAAGATCTATGTCCTAATGTACGTGCTACAATTGTTTAGAGAGTTTTAGCAAATGAGTCAAGGGAATGCAGAGAAGTATGGGAGGTTAGAAACACAAATTGAGATTTGATTTTTTTATTGAGCTGTTGATTTTCACAATAAAACAGACTCCATAGTATAGATCTGGTAACCCTTTATATAAATCAAAACTTTTTGTATTGCTTATATTAAATGTACTAACAGTGGACTTTTCCATCTGCAGATTATACTGAATGACCAGCAGTGGCAGTGTTTCACAGCAGAGTTTCTCTGAATTGCTGAGACTGAAGCAAAAAAAAAAGGAAGTCTTCTGGCATAGTGCATCATTTTACCAATTTACGTGGTAAGTAAAACGCCCAATCATTCTTTTAGGCATTAAAAAGATGTTCATAGCAACGGAATGTCCTCACTACTTTATAGTGGAAACCTGTGCCTGAATATCATTTCTGTCAAGAAAGAAGTAATATGGATCACATTATGTTGGTCATGATAGTTAATAAAAGACTGACTGACTCGAACTCTACTAAAACCTGCTTTAGATCCTGGTGATAGCAATGTTCCATTCGAGGAAATTGCTGCCTTTGAGGCTGAAATGCACCATCTCTCGTATGAAAAATAGTGTTACATTCTCACGGTAGGAAGCTCATTTAACCTCTTCTCCTGCACTCTGTATGTTGGGCTCTGATACTCAAGATGGATTTTTGTTAAGGATAATCTGTCTTTGTACCCCCATCCCACTTTCAAAAAGGACACAGAGCTTTGACTGTTTCAGATTCCTTTACCATTCCCCCTCCTACGTGGCTGGCAGTCATGAATACGGATAGTAACCTACTGCATAACTTCTCATATCTCATCCTCCTGTGTGGTCAGCTTCCACAAGGACAATTGGTCCAGGGGGGCCTGACATCATAAAGCTAAAGCAAGAAGTTGTCTGACATGTGGTGCCATTCTGTTGCCTAGCAGTCTGACATCATAAAGCTAAAGCAAGATGCTTTCTGACATGAGAGCCACTCTGTTGCCTAACAAAGAGTAGGATACATTTATCTTGGTAATGATATGAGTTGCAGGGTAGACAGGATGCCCAACTGAAAGTGTTGATGGTAAGATGAAAGAAATTAGGACTTTATTTAGACTTCTATATTTGTATGAACGCAAGTTTGAGCATAAGAGTCTCAACTTCACTGTTGCTGAACTGGTAGGATTTGGCTAAAGAGAAGATGGAAATGATGCTATTCATAGTTTCTATCATTCCCGTTAACTGTAGCATAACCCTTCCTCTCTCAACTTATCAGCTGGCTTAATTGCTACTGGTGTACCATATCCTAAAACTAAAGAAGTGAGAATGGTGCGCTGCCACTTGGCTGGCAAAAAGATCTATGTCCTAATGTACGTGCTACAATTGTTTAGAGAGTTTTAGCAAATGAGTCAAGGGAATGCAGAGAAGTATGGGAGGTTATAAACACAAATTGAGATTTGATTTTTTTATTGAGCTGTTGATTTTCACAATAAAACAGACTCCATAGTATAGATCTGGTAACCCTTTATATAAATCAAAACTTTTTGTATTGCTTATATTAAATGTACTAACAGTGGACTTTTCCATCTGCAGATTATACTGAATGACCAGCAGTGGCAGTGTTTCACAGCAGAGTTTCTCTGAATTGCCGAGACTGAAGCAAAAAAAAAAAAGGAAGTCTTCTGGCATAGTGCATCATTTTACCAATTTACGTGGTAAGTAAAACGCTCAATCATTCTTTTAGGCATTAAAAAGATGTTCATAGCAACGGAATGTCCTCACTACTTTATAGTGGAAACCTGTGCCTGAATATCATTTCTGTCAAGAAAGAAGTAATATGGATCACATTATGTTGGTCATGATAGTTAATAAAAGACTGACTGACTCGAACTCTACTAAAACCTGCTTTAGATCCTGGTGATAGCAATGTTCCATTCGAGGAAATTGCTGCCTTTGAGGCTGAAATGCACCATCTCTCGTATGAAAAATAGTGTTACATTCTCACGGTAGGAAGCTCATTTAACCTCTTCTCCTGCACTCTGTATGTTGGGCTCTGATACTCAAGATGGATTTTTGTTAAGGATAATCTGTCTTTGTACCCCCATCCCACTTTCAAAAAGGACACAGAGCTTTGACTGTTTCAGATTCCTTTACCATTCCCCCTCCTACGTGGCTGGCAGTCATGAATACGGATAGTAACCTACTGCATAACTTCTCATATCTCATCCTCCTGTGTGGTCAGCTTCCACAAGGACAATTGGTCCAGGGGGGCCTGACATCATAAAGCTAAAGCAAGAAGTTGTCTGACATGTGGTGCCATTCTGTTGCCTAGCAGTCTGACATCATAAAGCTAAAGCAAGATGCTTTCTGACATGAGAGCCACTCTGTTGCCTAACAAAGAGTAGGATAGATTTATCTTGGTAATGATATGAGTTGCAGGGTAGACAGGATGCCCAACTGAAAGTGTTGATGGTAAGATGAAAGAAATTAGGACTTTATTTAGACTTCTATATTTGTATGAACGCAAGTTTGAGCATAAGAGTCTCAACTTCACTGTTGCTGAACTGGTAGGATTTGGCTAAAGAGAAGATGGAAATGATGCTATTCATAGTTTCTATCATTCCCGTTAACTGTAGCATAACCCTTCCTCTCTCAACTTATCAGCTGGCTTAATTGCTACTGGTGTACCATATCCTAAAACTAAAGAAGTGAGAATGGTGCGCTGCCACTTGGCTGGCAAAAAGATCTATGTCCTAATGTACGTGCTACAATTGTTTAGAGAGTTTTAGCAAATGAGTCAAGGGAATGCAGAGAAGTATGGGAGGTTATAAACACAAATTGAGATTTGATTTTTTTATTGAGCTGTTGATTTTCACAATAAAACAGACTCCATAGTATAGATCTGGTAACCCTTTATATAAATCAAAACTTTTTGTATTGCTTATATTAAATGTACTAACAGTGGACTTTTCCATCTGCAGATTATACTGAATGACCAGCAGTGGCAGTGTTTCACAGCAGAGTTTCTCTGAATTGCCGAGACTGAAGCAAAAAAAAAGGAAGTCTTCTGGCATAGTGCATCATTTTACCAATTTACGTGGTAAGTAAAACGCCCAATCATTCTTTTAGGCATTAAAAAGATGTTCATAGCAACGGAATGTCCTCACTACTTTATAGTGGAAACCTGTGCCTGAATATCATTTCTGTCAAGAAAGAAGTAATATGGATCACATTATGTTGGTCATGATAGTTAATAAAAGACTGACTGACTCGAACTCTACTAAAACCTGCTTTAGATCCTGGTGATAGCAATGTTCCATTCGAGGAAATTGCTGCCTTTGAGGCTGAAATGCACCATCTCTCGTATGAAAAATAGTGTTACATTCTCACGGTAGGAAGCTCATTTAACCTCTTCTCCTGCACTCTGTATGTTGGGCTCTGATACTCAAGATGGATTTTTGTTAAGGATAATCTGTCTTTGTACCCCCATCCCACTTTCAAAAAGGACACAGAGCTTTGACTGTTTCAGATTCCTTTACCATTCCCCCTCCTACGTGGCTGGCAGTCATGAATACGGATAGTAACCTACTGCATAACTTCTCATATCTCATCCTCCTGTGTGGTCAGCTTCCACAAGGACAATTGGTCCAGGGGGGCCTGACATCATAAAGCTAAAGCAAGAAGTTGTCTGACATGTGGTGCCATTCTGTTGCCTAGCAGTCTGACATCATAAAGCTAAAGCAAGATGCTTTCTGACATGAGAGCCACTCTGTTGCCTAACAAAGAGTAGGATAGATTTATCTTGGTAATGATATGAGTTGCAGGGTAGACCGGATGCCCAACTGAAAGTGTTGATGGTAAGATGAAAGAAATTAGGACTTTATTTAGACTTCTATATTTGTATGAACGCAAGTTTGAGCATAAGAGTCTCAACTTCACTGTTGCTGAACTGGTAGGATTTGGCTAAAGAGAAGATGGAAATGATGCTATTCATAGTTTCTATCATTCCCGTTAACTGTAGCATAACCCTTCCTCTCTCAACTTATCAGCTGGCTTAATTGCTACTGGTGTACCATATCCTAAAACTAAAGAAGTGAGAATGGTGCGCTGCCACTTGGCTGGCAAAAAGATCTATGTCCTAATGTACGTGCTACAATTGTTTAGAGAGTTTTAGCAAATGAGTCAAGGGAATGCAGAGAAGTATGGGAGGTTATAAACACAAATTGAGATTTGATTTTTTTATTGAGCTGTTGATTTTCACAATAAAACAGACTCCATAGTATAGATCTGGTAACCCTTTATATAAATCAAAACTTTTTGTATTGCTTATATTAAATGTACTAACAGTGGACTTTTCCATCTGCAGATTATACTGAATGACCAGCAGTGGCAGTGTTTCACAGCAGAGTTTCTCTGAATTGCCGAGACTGAAGCAAAAAAAAAAAAGGAAGTCTTCTGGCATAGTGCATCATTTTACCAATTTACGTGGTAAGTAAAACGCCCAATCATTCTTTTAGGCATTAAAAAGATGTTCATAGCAACGGAATGTCCTCACTACTTTATAGTGGAAACCTGTGCCTGAATATCATTTCTGTCAAGAAAGAAGTAATATGGATCACATTATGTTGGTCATGATAGTTAATAAAAGACTGACTGACTCGAACTCTACTAAAACCTGCTTTAGATCCTGGTGATAGCAATGTTCCATTCGAGGAAATTGCTGCCTTTGAGGCTGAAATGCACCATCTCTCGTATGAAAAATAGTGTTACATTCTCACGGTAGGAAGCTCATTTAACCTCTTCTCCTGCACTCTGTATGTTGGGCTCTGATACTCAAGATGGATTTTTGTTAAGGATAATCTGTCTTTGTACCCCCATCCCACTTTCAAAAAGGACACAGAGCTTTGACTGTTTCAGATTCCTTTACCATTCCCCCTCCTACGTGGCTGGCAGTCATGAATACGGATAGTAACCTACTGCATAACTTCTCATATCTCATCCTCCTGTGTGGTCAGCTTCCACAAGGACAATTGGTCCAGGGGGGCCTGACATCATAAAGCTAAAGCAAGAAGTTGTCTGACATGTGGTGCCATTCTGTTGCCTAGCAGTCTGACATCATAAAGCTAAAGCAAGATGCTTTCTGACATGAGAGCCACTCTGTTGCCTAACAAAGAGTAGGATAGATTTATCTTGGTAATGATATGAGTTGCAGGGTAGACAGGATGCCCAACTGAAAGTGTTGATGGTAAGATGAAAGAAATTAGGACTTTATTTAGACTTCTATATTTGTATGAACGCAAGTTTGAGCATAAGAGTCTCAACTTCACTGTTGCTGAACTGGTAGGATTTGGCTAAAGAGAAGATGGAAATGATGCTATTCATAGTTTCTATCATTCCCGTTAACTGTAGCATAACCCTTCCTCTCTCAACTTATCAGCTGGCTTAATTGCTACTGGTGTACCATATCCTAAAACTAAAGAAGTGAGAATGGTGCGCTGCCACTTGGCTGGCAAAAAGATCTATGTCCTAATGTACGTGCTACAATTGTTTAGAGAGTTTTAGCAAATGAGTCAAGGGAATGCAGAGAAGTATGGGAGGTTATAAACACAAATTGAGATTTGATTTTTTTATTGAGCTGTTGATTTTCACAATAAAACAGACTCCATAGTATAGATCTGGTAACCCTTTATATAAATCAAAACTTTTTGTATTGCTTATATTAAATGTACTAACAGTGGACTTTTCCATCTGCAGATTATACTGAATGACCAGCAGTGGCAGTGTTTCACAGCAGAGTTTCTCTGAATTGCCGAGACTGAAGCAAAAAAAAAGGAAGTCTTCTGGCATAGTGCATCATTTTACCAATTTACGTGGTAAGTAAAACGCCCAATCATTCTTTTAGGCATTAAAAAGATGTTCATAGCAACGGAATGTCCTCACTACTTTATAGTGGAAACCTGTGCCTGAATATCATTTCTGTCAAGAAAGAAGTAATATGGATCACATTATGTTGGTCATGATAGTTAATAAAAGACTGACTGACTCGAACTCTACTAAAACCTGCTTTAGATCCTGGTGATAGCAATGTTCCATTCGAGGAAATTGCTGCCTTTGAGGCTGAAATGCACCATCTCTCGTATGAAAAATAGTGTTACATTCTCACGGTAGGAAGCTCATTTAACCTCTTCTCCTGCACTCTGTATGTTGGGCTCTGATACTCAAGATGGATTTTTGTTAAGGATAATCTGTCTTTGTACCCCCATCCCACTTTCAAAAAGGACACAGAGCTTTGACTGTTTCAGATTCCTTTACCATTCCCCCTCCTACGTGGCTGGCAGTCATGAATACGGATAGTAACCTACTGCATAACTTCTCATATCTCATCCTCCTGTGTGGTCAGCTTCCACAAGGACAATTGGTCCAGGGGGGCCTGACATCATAAAGCTAAAGCAAGAAGTTGTCTGACATGTGGTGCCATTCTGTTGCCTAGCAGTCTGACATCATAAAGCTAAAGCAAGATGCTTTCTGACATGAGAGCCACTCTGTTGCCTAACAAAGAGTAGGATAGATTTATCTTGGTAATGATATGAGTTGCAGGGTAGACCGGATGCCCAACTGAAAGTGTTGATGGTAAGATGAAAGAAATTAGGACTTTATTTAGACTTCTATATTTGTATGAACGCAAGTTTGAGCATAAGAGTCTCAACTTCACTGTTGCTGAACTGGTAGGATTTGGCTAAAGAGAAGATGGAAATGATGCTATTCATAGTTTCTATCATTCCCGTTAACTGTAGCATAACCCTTCCTCTCTCAACTTATCAGCTGGCTTAATTGCTACTGGTGTACCATATCCTAAAACTAAAGAAGTGAGAATGGTGCGCTGCCACTTGGCTGGCAAAAAGATCTATGTCCTAATGTACGTGCTACAATTGTTTAGAGAGTTTTAGCAAATGAGTCAAGGGAATGCAGAGAAGTATGGGAGGTTATAAACACAAATTGAGATTTGATTTTTTTATTGAGCTGTTGATTTTCACAATAAAACAGACTCCATAGTATAGATCTGGTAACCCTTTATATAAATCAAAACTTTTTGTATTGCTTATATTAAATGTACTAACAGTGGACTTTTCCATCTGCAGATTATACTGAATGACCAGCAGTGGCAGTGTTTCACAGCAGAGTTTCTCTGAATTGCCGAGACTGAAGCAAAAAAAAAAAAGGAAGTCTTCTGGCATAGTGCATCATTTTACCAATTTACGTGGTAAGTAAAACGCCCAATCATTCTTTTAGGCATTAAAAAGATGTTCATAGCAACGGAATGTCCTCACTACTTTATAGTGGAAACCTGTGCCTGAATATCATTTCTGTCAAGAAAGAAGTAATATGGATCACATTATGTTGGTCATGATAGTTAATAAAAGACTGACTGACTCGAACTCTACTAAAACCTGCTTTAGATCCTGGTGATAGCAATGTTCCATTCGAGGAAATTGCTGCCTTTGAGGCTGAAATGCACCATCTCTCGTATGAAAAATAGTGTTACATTCTCACGGTAGGAAGCTCATTTAACCTCTTCTCCTGCACTCTGTATGTTGGGCTCTGATACTCAAGATGGATTTTTGTTAAGGATAATCTGTCTTTGTACCCCCATCCCACTTTCAAAAAGGACACAGAGCTTTGACTGTTTCAGATTCCTTTACCATTCCCCCTCCTACGTGGCTGGCAGTCATGAATACGGATAGTAACCTACTGCATAACTTCTCATATCTCATCCTCCTGTGTGGTCAGCTTCCACAAGGACAATTGGTCCAGGGGGGCCTGACATCATAAAGCTAAAGCAAGAAGTTGTCTGACATGTGGTGCCATTCTGTTGCCTAGCAGTCTGACATCATAAAGCTAAAGCAAGATGCTTTCTGACATGAGAGCCACTCTGTTGCCTAACAAAGAGTAGGATAGATTTATCTTGGTAATGATATGAGTTGCAGGGTAGACAGGATGCCCAACTGAAAGTGTTGATGGTAAGATGAAAGAAATTAGGACTTTATTTAGACTTCTATATTTGTATGAACGCAAGTTTGAGCATAAGAGTCTCAACTTCACTGTTGCTGAACTGGTAGGATTTGGCTAAAGAGAAGATGGAAATGATGCTATTCATAGTTTCTATCATTCCCGTTAACTGTAGCATAACCCTTCCTCTCTCAACTTATCAGCTGGCTTAATTGCTACTGGTGTACCATATCCTAAAACTAAAGAAGTGAGAATGGTGCGCTGCCACTTGGCTGGCAAAAAGATCTATGTCCTAATGTACGTGCTACAATTGTTTAGAGAGTTTTAGCAAATGAGTCAAGGGAATGCAGAGAAGTATGGGAGGTTATAAACACAAATTGAGATTTGATTTTTTTATTGAGCTGTTGATTTTCACAATAAAACAGACTCCATAGTATAGATCTGGTAACCCTTTATATAAATCAAAACTTTTTGTATTGCTTATATTAAATGTACTAACAGTGGACTTTTCCATCTGCAGATTATACTGAATGACCAGCAGTGGCAGTGTTTCACAGCAGAGTTTCTCTGAATTGCCGAGACTGAAGCAAAAAAAAAGGAAGTCTTCTGGCATAGTGCATCATTTTACCAATTTACGTGGTAAGTAAAACGCCCAATCATTCTTTTAGGCATTAAAAAGATGTTCATAGCAACGGAATGTCCTCACTACTTTATAGTGGAAACCTGTGCCTGAATATCATTTCTGTCAAGAAAGAAGTAATATGGATCACATTATGTTGGTCATGATAGTTAATAAAAGACTGACTGACTCGAACTCTACTAAAACCTGCTTTAGATCCTGGTGATAGCAATGTTCCATTCGAGGAAATTGCTGCCTTTGAGGCTGAAATGCACCATCTCTCGTATGAAAAATAGTGTTACATTCTCACGGTAGGAAGCTCATTTAACCTCTTCTCCTGCACTCTGTATGTTGGGCTCTGATACTCAAGATGGATTTTTGTTAAGGATAATCTGTCTTTGTACCCCCATCCCACTTTCAAAAAGGACACAGAGCTTTGACTGTTTCAGATTCCTTTACCATTCCCCCTCCTACGTGGCTGGCAGTCATGAATACGGATAGTAACCTACTGCATAACTTCTCATATCTCATCCTCCTGTGTGGTCAGCTTCCACAAGGACAATTGGTCCAGGGGGGCCTGACATCATAAAGCTAAAGCAAGAAGTTGTCTGACATGTGGTGCCATTCTGTTGCCTAGCAGTCTGACATCATAAAGCTAAAGCAAGATGCTTTCTGACATGAGAGCCACTCTGTTGCCTAACAAAGAGTAGGATAGATTTATCTTGGTAATGATATGAGTTGCAGGGTAGACCGGATGCCCAACTGAAAGTGTTGATGGTAAGATGAAAGAAATTAGGACTTTATTTAGACTTCTATATTTGTATGAACGCAAGTTTGAGCATAAGAGTCTCAACTTCACTGTTGCTGAACTGGTAGGATTTGGCTAAAGAGAAGATGGAAATGATGCTATTCATAGTTTCTATCATTCCCGTTAACTGTAGCATAACCCTTCCTCTCTCAACTTATCAGCTGGCTTAATTGCTACTGGTGTACCATATCCTAAAACTAAAGAAGTGAGAATGGTGCGCTGCCACTTGGCTGGCAAAAAGATCTATGTCCTAATGTACGTGCTACAATTGTTTAGAGAGTTTTAGCAAATGAGTCAAGGGAATGCAGAGAAGTATGGGAGGTTATAAACACAAATTGAGATTTGATTTTTTTATTGAGCTGTTGATTTTCACAATAAAACAGACTCCATAGTATAGATCTGGTAACCCTTTATATAAATCAAAACTTTTTGTATTGCTTATATTAAATGTACTAACAGTGGACTTTTCCATCTGCAGATTATACTGAATGACCAGCAGTGGCAGTGTTTCACAGCAGAGTTTCTCTGAATTGCCGAGACTGAAGCAAAAAAAAAAAAGGAAGTCTTCTGGCATAGTGCATCATTTTACCAATTTACGTGGTAAGTAAAACGCCCAATCATTCTTTTAGGCATTAAAAAGATGTTCATAGCAACGGAATGTCCTCACTACTTTATAGTGGAAACCTGTGCCTGAATATCATTTCTGTCAAGAAAGAAGTAATATGGATCACATTATGTTGGTCATGATAGTTAATAAAAGACTGACTGACTCGAACTCTACTAAAACCTGCTTTAGATCCTGGTGATAGCAATGTTCCATTCGAGGAAATTGCTGCCTTTGAGGCTGAAATGCACCATCTCTCGTATGAAAAATAGTGTTACATTCTCACGGTAGGAAGCTCATTTAACCTCTTCTCCTGCACTCTGTATGTTGGGCTCTGATACTCAAGATGGATTTTTGTTAAGGATAATCTGTCTTTGTACCCCCATCCCACTTTCAAAAAGGACACAGAGCTTTGACTGTTTCAGATTCCTTTACCATTCCCCCTCCTACGTGGCTGGCAGTCATGAATACGGATAGTAACCTACTGCATAACTTCTCATATCTCATCCTCCTGTGTGGTCAGCTTCCACAAGGACAATTGGTCCAGGGGGGCCTGACATCATAAAGCTAAAGCAAGAAGTTGTCTGACATGTGGTGCCATTCTGTTGCCTAGCAGTCTGACATCATAAAGCTAAAGCAAGATGCTTTCTGACATGAGAGCCACTCTGTTGCCTAACAAAGAGTAGGATAGATTTATCTTGGTAATGATATGAGTTGCAGGGTAGACAGGATGCCCAACTGAAAGTGTTGATGGTAAGATGAAAGAAATTAGGACTTTATTTAGACTTCTATATTTGTATGAACGCAAGTTTGAGCATAAGAGTCTCAACTTCACTGTTGCTGAACTGGTAGGATTTGGCTAAAGAGAAGATGGAAATGATGCTATTCATAGTTTCTATCATTCCCGTTAACTGTAGCATAACCCTTCCTCTCTCAACTTATCAGCTGGCTTAATTGCTACTGGTGTACCATATCCTAAAACTAAAGAAGTGAGAATGGTGCGCTGCCACTTGGCTGGCAAAAAGATCTATGTCCTAATGTACGTGCTACAATTGTTTAGAGAGTTTTAGCAAATGAGTCAAGGGAATGCAGAGAAGTATGGGAGGTTATAAACACAAATTGAGATTTGATTTTTTTATTGAGCTGTTGATTTTCACAATAAAACAGACTCCATAGTATAGATCTGGTAACCCTTTATATAAATCAAAACTTTTTGTATTGCTTATATTAAATGTACTAACAGTGGACTTTTCCATCTGCAGATTATACTGAATGACCAGCAGTGGCAGTGTTTCACAGCAGAGTTTCTCTGAATTGCCGAGACTGAAGCAAAAAAAAAAAAGGAAGTCTTCTGGCATAGTGCATCATTTTACCAATTTACGTGGTAAGTAAAACGCCCAATCATTCTTTTAGGCATTAAAAAGATGTTCATAGCAACGGAATGTCCTCACTACTTTATAGTGGAAACCTGTGCCTGAATATCATTTCTGTCAAGAAAGAAGTAATATGGATCACATTATGTTGGTCATGATAGTTAATAAAAGACTGACTGACTCGAACTCTACTAAAACCTGCTTTAGATCCTGGTGATAGCAATGTTCCATTCGAGGAAATTGCTGCCTTTGAGGCTGAAATGCACCATCTCTCGTATGAAAAATAGTGTTACATTCTCACGGTAGGAAGCTCATTTAACCTCTTCTCCTGCACTCTGTATGTTGGGCTCTGATACTCAAGATGGATTTTTGTTAAGGATAATCTCTTTGTACCCCCATCCCACTTTCAAAAAGGACACAGAGCTTTGACTGTTTCAGATTCCTTTACCATTCCCCCTCCTACGTGGCTGGCAGTCATGAATACGGATAGTAACCTACTGCATAACTTCTGATATCTCATCCTCCTGTGTGGTCATCTTCCACAAGGACAATTGGTCCAGTGGTGTCTGACATCATAAAGCTAAAGCAAGAAGTTGTCTGACATGTGGTGCCATTCTGTTGCCTAGCAGTCTGACATCATAAAGCTAAAGCAAGATGCTTTCTGACATGAGAGCCACTCTGTTGCCTAACAAAGAGTAGGATAGATTTATCTTGGTAATGATATGAGTTGCAGGGTAGACAGGATGCCCAACTGAAAGTGTTGATGGTAAGATGAAAGAAATTAGGACTTTATTTAGACTTCTATATTTGTATGAACGCAAGTTTGAGCATAAGAGTCTCAACTTCACTGTTGCTGAACTGGTAGGATTTGGCTAAAGAGAAGATGGAAATGATGCTATTCATAGTTTCTATCATTCCCGTTAACTGTAGCATAACCCTTCCTCTCTCAACTTATCAGCTGGCTTAATTGCTACTGGTGTACCATATCCTAAAACTAAAGAAGTGAGAATGGTGCGCTGCCACTTGGCTGGCAAAAAGATCTATGTCCTAATGTACGTGCTACAATTGTTTAGAGAGTTTTAGCAAATGAGTCAAGGGAATGCAGAGAAGTATGGGAGGTTATAAACACAAATTGAGATTTGATTTTTTTATTGAGCTGTTGATTTTCACAATAAAACAGACTCCATAGTATAGATCTGGTAACCCTTTATATAAATCAAAACTTTTTGTATTGCTTATATTAAATGTACTAACAGTGGACTTTTCCATCTGCAGATTATACTGAATGACCAGCAGTGGCAGTGTTTCACAGCAGAGTTTCTCTGAATTGCCGAGACTGAAGCAAAAAAAAAAAGGAAGTCTTCTGGCATAGTGCATCATTTTACCAATTTACGTGGTAAGTAAAACGCCCAATCATTCTTTTAGGCATTAAAAAGATGTTCATAGCAACGGAATGTCCTCACTACTTTATAGTGGAAACCTGTGCCTGAATATCATTTCTGTCAAGAAAGAAGTAATATGGATCACATTATGTTGGTCATGATAGTTAATAAAAGACTGACTGACTCGAACTCTACTAAAACCTGCTTTAGATCCTGGTGATAGCAATGTTCCATTCGAGGAAATTGCTGCCTTTGAGGCTGAAATGCACCATCTCTCGTATGAAAAATAGTGTTACATTCTCACGGTAGGAAGCTCATTTAACCTCTTCTCCTGCACTCTGTATGTTGGGCTCTGATACTCAAGATGGATTTTTGTTAAGGATAATCTCTTTGTACCCCCATCCCACTTTCAAAAAGGACACAGAGCTTTGACTGTTTCAGATTCCTTTACCATTCCCCCTCCTACGTGGCTGGCAGTCATGAATACGGATAGTAACCTACTGCATAACTTCTGATATCTCATCCTCCTGTGTGGTCAGCTTCCACAAGGACAATTGGTCCAGTGGTGTCTGACATCATAAAGCTAAAGCAAGAAGTTGTCTGACATGTGGTGCCATTCTGTTGCCTAGCAGTCTGACATCATAAAGCTAAAGCAAGATGCTTTCTGACATGAGAGCCACTCTGTTGCCTAACAAAGAGTAGGATAGATTTATCTTGGTAATGATATGAGTTGCAGGGTAGACAGGATGCCCAACTGAAAGTGTTGATGGTAAGATGAAAGAAATTAGGACTTTATTTAGACTTCTATATTTGTATGAACGCAAGTTTGAGCATAAGAGTCTCAACTTCACTGTTGCTGAACTGGTAGGATTTGGCTAAAGAGAAGATGGAAATTATGCTATTCATAGTTTCTATCATTCCCGTTAACTGTAGCATAACCCTTCCTCTCTCAACTTATCAGCTGGCTTAATTGCTACTGGTGTACCATATCCTAAAACTAAAGAAGTGAGAATGGTGCGCTGCCACTTGGCTGGCAAAAAGATCTATGTCCTAATGTACGTGCTACAATTGTTTAGAGAGTTTTAGCAAATGAGTCAAGGGAATGCAGAGAAGTATGGGAGGTTATAAACACAAATTGAGATTTGATTTTTTTATTGAGCTGTTGATTTTCACAATAAAACAGACTCCATAGTATAGATCTGGTAACCCTTTATATAAATCAAAACTTTTTGTATTGCTTATATTAAATGTACTAACAGTGGACTTTTCCATCTGCAGATTATACTGAATGACCAGCAGTGGCAGTGTTTCACAGCAGAGTTTCTCTGAATTGCTGAGACTGAAGCAAAAAAAAAAGGAAGTCTTCTGGCATAGTGCATCATTTTACCAATTTACGTGGTAAGTAAAACGCCCAATCATTCTTTTAGGCATTAAAAAGATGTTCATAGCAACGGAATGTCCTCACTACTTTATAGTGGAAACCTGTGCCTGAATATCATTTCTGTCAAGAAAGAAGTAATATGGATCACATTATGTTGGTCATGATAGTTAATAAAAGACTGACTGACTCGAACTCTACTAAAACCTGCTTTAGATCCTGGTGATAGCAATGTTCCATTCGAGGAAATTGCTGCCTTTGAGGCTGAAATGCACCATCTCTCGTATGAAAAATAGTGTTACATTCTCACGGTAGGAAGCTCATTTAACCTCTTCTCCTGCACTCTGTATGTTGGGCTCTGATACTCAAGATGGATTTTTGTTAAGGATAATCTGTCTTTGTACCCCCATCCCACTTTCAAAAAGGACACAGAGCTTTGACTGTTTCAGATTCCTTTACCATTCCCCCTCCTACGTGGCTGGCAGTCATGAATACGGATAGTAACCTACTGCATAACTTCTCATATCTCATCCTCCTGTGTGGTCAGCTTCCACAAGGACAATTGGTCCAGGGGGGCCTGACATCATAAAGCTAAAGCAAGAAGTTGTCTGACATGTGGTGCCATTCTGTTGCCTAGCAGTCTGACATCATAAAGCTAAAGCAAGATGCTTTCTGACATGAGAGCCACTCTGTTGCCTAACAAAGAGTAGGATAGATTTATCTTGGTAATGATATGAGTTGCAGGGTAGACAGGATGCCCAACTGAAAGTGTTGATGGTAAGATGAAAGAAATTAGGACTTTATTTAGACTTCTATATTTGTATGAACGCAAGTTTGAGCATAAGAGTCTCAACTTCACTGTTGCTGAACTGGTAGGATTTGGCTAAAGAGAAGATGGAAATGATGCTATTCATAGTTTCTATCATTCCCGTTAACTGTAGCATAACCCTTCCTCTCTCAACTTATCAGCTGGCTTAATTGCTACTGGTGTACCATATCCTAAAACTAAAGAAGTGAGAATGGTGCGCTGCCACTTGGCTGGCAAAAAGATCTATGTCCTAATGTACGTGCTACAATTGTTTAGAGAGTTTTAGCAAATGAGTCAAGGGAATGCAGAGAAGTATGGGAGGTTAGAAACACAAATTGAGATTTGATTTTTTTATTGAGCTGTTGATTTTCACAATAAAACAGACTCCATAGTATAGATCTGGTAACCCTTTATATAAATCAAAACTTTTTGTATTGCTTATATTAAATGTACTAACAGTGGACTTTTCCATCTGCAGATTATACTGAATGACCAGCAGTGGCAGTGTTTCACAGCAGAGTTTCTCTGAATTGCTGAGACTGAAGCAAAAAAAAAAGGAAGTCTTCTGGCATAGTGCATCATTTTACCAATTTACGTGGTAAGTAAAACGCCCAATCATTCTTTTAGGCATTAAAAA
This sequence comes from Lissotriton helveticus, assembly GCF_964261635.1. Taxonomy (NCBI): domain Eukaryota; kingdom Metazoa; phylum Chordata; class Amphibia; order Caudata; family Salamandridae; genus Lissotriton; species Lissotriton helveticus. The sequence continues at coordinate 305,439,436 of NC_136072.1, read as the reverse complement.
GATGTTCATAGCAACGGAATGTCCTCACTACTTTATAGTGGAAACCTGTGCCTGAATATCATTTCTGTCAAGAAAGAAGTAATATGGATCACATTATGTTGGTCATGATAGTTAATAAAAGACTGACTGACTCGAACTCTACTAAAACCTGCTTTAGATCCTGGTGATAGCAATGTTCCATTCGAGGAAATTGCTGCCTTTGAGGCTGAAATGCACCATCTCTCGTATGAAAAATAGTGTTACATTCTCACGGTAGGAAGCTCATTTAACCTCTTCTCCTGCACTCTGTATGTTGGGCTCTGATACTCAAGATGGATTTTTGTTAAGGATAATCTGTCTTTGTACCCCCATCCCACTTTCAAAAAGGACACAGAGCTTTGACTGTTTCAGATTCCTTTACCATTCCCCCTCCTACGTGGCTGGCAGTCATGAATACGGATAGTAACCTACTGCATAACTTCTCATATCTCATCCTCCTGTGTGGTCAGCTTCCACAAGGACAATTGGTCCAGGGGGGCCTGACATCATAAAGCTAAAGCAAGAAGTTGTCTGACATGTGGTGCCATTCTGTTGCCTAGCAGTCTGACATCATAAAGCTAAAGCAAGATGCTTTCTGACATGAGAGCCACTCTGTTGCCTAACAAAGAGTAGGATAGATTTATCTTGGTAATGATATGAGTTGCAGGGTAGACAGGATGCCCAACTGAAAGTGTTGATGGTAAGATGAAAGAAATTAGGACTTTATTTAGACTTCTATATTTGTATGAACGCAAGTTTGAGCATAAGAGTCTCAACTTCACTGTTGCTGAACTGGTAGGATTTGGCTAAAGAGAAGATGGAAATGATGCTATTCATAGTTTCTATCATTCCCGTTAACTGTAGCATAACCCTTCCTCTCTCAACTTATCAGCTGGCTTAATTGCTACTGGTGTACCATATCCTAAAACTAAAGAAGTGAGAATGGTGCGCTGCCACTTGGCTGGCAAAAAGATCTATGTCCTAATGTACGTGCTACAATTGTTTAGAGAGTTTTAGCAAATGAGTCAAGGGAATGCAGAGAAGTATGGGAGGTTATAAACACAAATTGAGATTTGATTTTTTTATTGAGCTGTTGATTTTCACAATAAAACAGACTCCATAGTATAGATCTGGTAACCCTTTATATAAATCAAAACTTTTTGTATTGCTTATATTAAATGTACTAACAGTGGACTTTTCCATCTGCAGATTATACTGAATGACCAGCAGTGGCAGTGTTTCACAGCAGAGTTTCTCTGAATTGCCGAGACTGAAGCAAAAAAAAAAAAGGAAGTCTTCTGGCATAGTGCATCATTTTACCAATTTACGTGGTAAGTAAAACGCCCAATCATTCTTTTAGGCATTAAAAAGATGTTCATAGCAACGGAATGTCCTCACTACTTTATAGTGGAAACCTGTGCCTGAATATCATTTCTGTCAAGAAAGAAGTAATATGGATCACATTATGTTGGTCATGATAGTTAATAAAAGACTGACTGACTCGAACTCTACTAAAACCTGCTTTAGATCCTGGTGATAGCAATGTTCCATTCGAGGAAATTGCTGCCTTTGAGGCTGAAATGCACCATCTCTCGTATGAAAAATAGTGTTACATTCTCACGGTAGGAAGCTCATTTAACCTCTTCTCCTGCACTCTGTATGTTGGGCTCTGATACTCAAGATGGATTTTTGTTAAGGATAATCTGTCTTTGTACCCCCATCCCACTTTCAAAAAGGACACAGAGCTTTGACTGTTTCAGATTCCTTTACCATTCCCCCTCCTACGTGGCTGGCAGTCATGAATACGGATAGTAACCTACTGCATAACTTCTCATATCTCATCCTCCTGTGTGGTCAGCTTCCACAAGGACAATTGGTCCAGGGGGGCCTGACATCATAAAGCTAAAGCAAGAAGTTGTCTGACATGTGGTGCCATTCTGTTGCCTAGCAGTCTGACATCATAAAGGTAAAGCAAGATGCTTTCTGACATGAGAGCCACTCTGTTGCCTAACAAAGAGTAGGATACATTTATCTTGGTAATGATATGAGTTGCAGGGTAGACAGGATGCCCAACTGAAAGTGTTGATGGTAAGATGAAAGAAATTAGGACTTTATTTAGACTTCTATATTTGTATGAACGCAAGTTTGAGCATAAGAGTCTCAACTTCACTGTTGCTGAACTGGTAGGATTTGGCTAAAGAGAAGATGGAAATGATGCTATTCATAGTTTCTATCATTCCCGTTAACTGTAGCATAACCCTTCCTCTCTCAACTTATCAGCTGGCTTAATTGCTACTGGTGTACCATATCCTAAAACTAAAGAAGTGAGAATGGTGCGCTGCCACTTGGCTGGCAAAAAGATCTATGTCCTAATGTACGTGCTACAATTGTTTAGAGAGTTTTAGCAAATGAGTCAAGGGAATGCAGAGAAGTATGGGAGGTTATAAACACAAATTGAGATTTGATTTTTTTATTGAGCTGTTGATTTTCACAATAAAACAGACTCCATAGTATAGATCTGGTAACCCTTTATATAAATCAAAACTTTTTGTATTGCTTATATTAAATGTACTAACAGTGGACTTTTCCATCTGCAGATTATACTGAATGACCAGCAGTGGCAGTGTTTCACAGCAGAGTTTCTCTGAATTGCTGAGACTGAAGCAAAAAAAAAAGGAAGTCTTCTGGCATAGTGCATCATTTTACCAATTTACGTGGTAAGTAAAACGCCCAATCATTCTTTTAGGCATTAAAAAGATGTTCATAGCAACGGAATGTCCTCACTACTTTATAGTGGAAACCTGTGCCTGAATATCATTTCTGTCAAGAAAGAAGTAATATGGATCACATTATGTTGGTCATGATAGTTAATAAAAGACTGACTGACTCGAACTCTACTAAAACCTGCTTTAGATCCTGGTGATAGCAATGTTCCATTCGAGGAAATTGCTGCCTTTGAGGCTGAAATGCACCATCTCTCGTATGAAAAATAGTGTTACATTCTCACGGTAGGAAGCTCATTTAACCTCTTCTCCTGCACTCTGTATGTTGGGCTCTGATACTCAAGATGGATTTTTGTTAAGGATAATCTGTCTTTGTACCCCCATCCCACTTTCAAAAAGGACACAGAGCTTTGACTGTTTCAGATTCCTTTACCATTCCCCCTCCTACGTGGCTGGCAGTCATGAATACGGATAGTAACCTACTGCATAACTTCTCATATCTCATCCTCCTGTGTGGTCAGCTTCCACAAGGACAATTGGTCCAGGGGGGCCTGACATCATAAAGCTAAAGCAAGAAGTTGTCTGACATGTGGTGCCATTCTGTTGCCTAGCAGTCTGACATCATAAAGCTAAAGCAAGATGCTTTCTGACATGAGAGCCACTCTGTTGCCTAACAAAGAGTAGGATAGATTTATCTTGGTAATGATATGAGTTGCAGGGTAGACAGGATGCCCAACTGAAAGTGTTGATGGTAAGATGAAAGAAATTAGGACTTTATTTAGACTTCTATATTTGTATGAACGCAAGTTTGAGCATAAGAGTCTCAACTTCACTGTTGCTGAACTGGTAGGATTTGGCTAAAGAGAAGATGGAAATGATGCTATTCATAGTTTCTATCATTCCCGTTAACTGTAGCATAACCCTTCCTCTCTCAACTTATCAGCTGGCTTAATTGCTACTGGTGTACCATATCCTAAAACTAAAGAAGTGAGAATGGTGCGCTGCCACTTGGCTGGCAAAAAGATCTATGTCCTAATGTACGTGCTACAATTGTTTAGAGAGTTTTAGCAAATGAGTCAAGGGAATGCAGAGAAGTATGGGAGGTTAGAAACACAAATTGAGATTTGATTTTTTTATTGAGCTGTTGATTTTCACAATAAAACAGACTCCATAGTATAGATCTGGTAACCCTTTATATAAATCAAAACTTTTTGTATTGCTTATATTAAATGTACTAACAGTGGACTTTTCCATCTGCAGATTATACTGAATGACCAGCAGTGGCAGTGTTTCACAGCAGAGTTTCTCTGAATTGCTGAGACTGAAGCAAAAAAAAAAGGAAGTCTTCTGGCATAGTGCATCATTTTACCAATTTACGTGGTAAGTAAAACGCCCAATCATTCTTTTAGGCATTAAAAAGATGTTCATAGCAACGGAATGTCCTCACTACTTTATAGTGGAAACCTGTGCCTGAATATCATTTCTGTCAAGAAAGAAGTAATATGGATCACATTATGTTGGTCATGATAGTTAATAAAAGACTGACTGACTCGAACTCTACTAAAACCTGCTTTAGATCCTGGTGATAGCAATGTTCCATTCGAGGAAATTGCTGCCTTTGAGGCTGAAATGCACCATCTCTCGTATGAAAAATAGTGTTACATTCTCACGGTAGGAAGCTCATTTAACCTCTTCTCCTGCACTCTGTATGTTGGGCTCTGATACTCAAGATGGATTTTTGTTAAGGATAATCTGTCTTTGTACCCCCATCCCACTTTCAAAAAGGACACAGAGCTTTGACTGTTTCAGATTCCTTTACCATTCCCCCTCCTACGTGGCTGGCAGTCATGAATACGGATAGTAACCTACTGCATAACTTCTCATATCTCATCCTCCTGTGTGGTCAGCTTCCACAAGGACAATTGGTCCAGGGGGGCCTGACATCATAAAGCTAAAGCAAGAAGTTGTCTGACATGTGGTGCCATTCTGTTGCCTAGCAGTCTGACATCATAAAGCTAAAGCAAGATGCTTTCTGACATGAGAGCCACTCTGTTGCCTAACAAAGAGTAGGATACATTTATCTTGGTAATGATATGAGTTGCAGGGTAGACAGGATGCCCAACTGAAAGTGTTGATGGTAAGATGAAAGAAATTAGGACTTTATTTAGACTTCTATATTTGTATGAACGCAAGTTTGAGCATAAGAGTCTCAACTTCACTGTTGCTGAACTGGTAGGATTTGGCTAAAGAGAAGATGGAAATGATGCTATTCATAGTTTCTATCATTCCCGTTAACTGTAGCATAACCCTTCCTCTCTCAACTTATCAGCTGGCTTAATTGCTACTGGTGTACCATATCCTAAAACTAAAGAAGTGAGAATGGTGCGCTGCCACTTGGCTGGCAAAAAGATCTATGTCCTAATGTACGTGCTACAATTGTTTAGAGAGTTTTAGCAAATGAGTCAAGGGAATGCAGAGAAGTATGGGAGGTTATAAACACAAATTGAGATTTGATTTTTTTATTGAGCTGTTGATTTTCACAATAAAACAGACTCCATAGTATAGATCTGGTAACCCTTTATATAAATCAAAACTTTTTGTATTGCTTATATTAAATGTACTAACAGTGGACTTTTCCATCTGCAGATTATACTGAATGACCAGCAGTGGCAGTGTTTCACAGCAGAGTTTCTCTGAATTGCCGAGACTGAAGCAAAAAAAAAAAAGGAAGTCTTCTGGCATAGTGCATCATTTTACCAATTTACGTGGTAAGTAAAACGCCCAATCATTCTTTTAGGCATTAAAAAGATGTTCATAGCAACGGAATGTCCTCACTACTTTATAGTGGAAACCTGTGCCTGAATATCATTTCTGTCAAGAAAGAAGTAATATGGATCACATTATGTTGGTCATGATAGTTAATAAAAGACTGACTGACTCGAACTCTACTAAAACCTGCTTTAGATCCTGGTGATAGCAATGTTCCATTCGAGGAAATTGCTGCCTTTGAGGCTGAAATGCACCATCTCTCGTATGAAAAATAGTGTTACATTCTCACGGTAGGAAGCTCATTTAACCTCTTCTCCTGCACTCTGTATGTTGGGCTCTGATACTCAAGATGGATTTTTGTTAAGGATAATCTGTCTTTGTACCCCCATCCCACTTTCAAAAAGGACACAGAGCTTTGACTGTTTCAGATTCCTTTACCATTCCCCCTCCTACGTGGCTGGCAGTCATGAATACGGATAGTAACCTACTGCATAACTTCTCATATCTCATCCTCCTGTGTGGTCAGCTTCCACAAGGACAATTGGTCCAGGGGGGCCTGACATCATAAAGCTAAAGCAAGAAGTTGTCTGACATGTGGTGCCATTCTGTTGCCTAGCAGTCTGACATCATAAAGGTAAAGCAAGATGCTTTCTGACATGAGAGCCACTCTGTTGCCTAACAAAGAGTAGGATACATTTATCTTGGTAATGATATGAGTTGCAGGGTAGACAGGATGCCCAACTGAAAGTGTTGATGGTAAGATGAAAGAAATTAGGACTTTATTTAGACTTCTATATTTGTATGAACGCAAGTTTGAGCATAAGAGTCTCAACTTCACTGTTGCTGAACTGGTAGGATTTGGCTAAAGAGAAGATGGAAATGATGCTATTCATAGTTTCTATCATTCCCGTTAACTGTAGCATAACCCTTCCTCTCTCAACTTATCAGCTGGCTTAATTGCTACTGGTGTACCATATCCTAAAACTAAAGAAGTGAGAATGGTGCGCTGCCACTTGGCTGGCAAAAAGATCTATGTCCTAATGTACGTGCTACAATTGTTTAGAGAGTTTTAGCAAATGAGTCAAGGGAATGCAGAGAAGTATGGGAGGTTATAAACACAAATTGAGATTTGATTTTTTTATTGAGCTGTTGATTTTCACAATAAAACAGACTCCATAGTATAGATCTGGTAACCCTTTATATAAATCAAAACTTTTTGTATTGCTTATATTAAATGTACTAACAGTGGACTTTTCCATCTGCAGATTATACTGAATGACCAGCAGTGGCAGTGTTTCACAGCAGAGTTTCTCTGAATTGCCGAGACTGAAGCAAAAAAAAAAAAGGAAGTCTTCTGGCATAGTGCATCATTTTACCAATTTACGTGGTAAGTAAAACGCCCAATCATTCTTTTAGGCATTAAAAAGATGTTCATAGCAACGGAATGTCCTCACTACTTTATAGTGGAAACCTGTGCCTGAATATCATTTCTGTCAAGAAAGAAGTAATATGGATCACATTATGTTGGTCATGATAGTTAATAAAAGACTGACTGACTCGAACTCTACTAAAACCTGCTTTAGATCCTGGTGATAGCAATGTTCCATTCGAGGAAATTGCTGCCTTTGAGGCTGAAATGCACCATCTCTCGTATGAAAAATAGTGTTACATTCTCACGGTAGGAAGCTCATTTAACCTCTTCTCCTGCACTCTGTATGTTGGGCTCTGATACTCAAGATGGATTTTTGTTAAGGATAATCTCTTTGTACCCCCATCCCACTTTCAAAAAGGACACAGAGCTTTGACTGTTTCAGATTCCTTTACCATTCCCCCTCCTACGTGGCTGGCAGTCATGAATACGGATAGTAACCTACTGCATAACTTCTGATATCTCATCCTCCTGTGTGGTCAGCTTCCACAAGGACAATTGGTCCAGTGGTGTCTGACATCATAAAGCTAAAGCAAGAAGTTGTCTGACATGTGGTGCCATTCTGTTGCCTAGCAGTCTGACATCATAAAGCTAAAGCAAGATGCTTTCTGACATGAGAGCCACTCTGTTGCCTAACAAAGAGTAGGATACATTTATCTTGGTAATGATATGAGTTGCAGGGTAGACAGGATGCCCAACTGAAAGTGTTGATGGTAAGATGAAAGAAATTAGGACTTTATTTAGACTTCTATATTTGTATGAACGCAAGTTTGAGCATAAGAGTCTCAACTTCACTGTTGCTGAACTGGTAGGATTTGGCTAAAGAGAAGATAGAAATGATGCTATTCATAGTTTCTATCATTCCCGTTAACTGTAGCATAACCCTTCCTCTCTCAACTTATCAGCTGGCTTAATTGCTACTGGTGTACCATATCCTAAAACTAAAGAAGTGAGAATGGTGCGCTGCCACTTGGCTGGCAAAAAGATCTATGTCCTAATGTACGTGCTACAATTGTTTAGAGAGTTTTAGCAAATGAGTCAAGGGAATGCAGAGAAGTATGGGAGGTTATAAACACAAATTGAGATTTGATTTTTTTATTGAGCTGTTGATTTTCACAATAAAACAGACTCCATAGTATAGATCTGGTAACCCTTTATATAAATCAAAACTTTTTGTATTGCTTATATTAAATGTACTAACAGTGGACTTTTCCATCTGCAGATTATACTGAATGACCAGCAGTGGCAGTGTTTCACAGCAGAGTTTCTCTGAATTGCCGAGACTGAAGCAAAAAAAAAAAGGAAGTCTTCTGGCATAGTGCATCATTTTACCAATTTACGTGGTAAGTAAAACGCCCAATCATTCTTTTAGGCATTAAAAAGATGTTCATAGCAACGGAATGTCCTCACTACTTTATAGTGGAAACCTGTGCCTGAATATCATTTCTGTCAAGAAAGAAGTAATATGGATCACATTATGTTGGTCATGATAGTTAATAAAAGACTGACTGACTCGAACTCTACTAAAACCTGCTTTAGATCCTGGTGATAGCAATGTTCCATTCGAGGAAATTGCTGCCTTTGAGGCTGAAATGCACCATCTCTCGTATGAAAAATAGTGTTACATTCTCACGGTAGGAAGCTCATTTAACCTCTTCTCCTGCACTCTGTATGTTGGGCTCTGATACTCAAGATGGATTTTTGTTAAGGATAATCTGTCTTTGTACCCCCATCCCACTTTCAAAAAGGACACAGAGCTTTGACTGTTTCAGATTCCTTTACCATTCCCCCTCCTACGTGGCTGGCAGTCATGAATACGGATAGTAACCTACTGCATAACTTCTCATATCTCATCCTCCTGTGTGGTCAGCTTCCACAAGGACAATTGGTCCAGGGGGGCCTGACATCATAAAGCTAAAGCAAGAAGTTGTCTGACATGTGGTGCCATTCTGTTGCCTAGCAGTCTGACATCATAAAGCTAAAGCAAGATGCTTTCTGACATGAGAGCCACTCTGTTGCCTAACAAAGAGTAGGATAGATTTATCTTGGTAATGATATGAGTTGCAGGGTAGACAGGATGCCCAACTGAAAGTGTTGATGGTAAGATGAAAGAAATTAGGACTTTATTTAGACTTCTATATTTGTATGAACGCAAGTTTGAGCATAAGAGTCTCAACTTCACTGTTGCTGAACTGGTAGGATTTGGCTAAAGAGAAGATGGAAATGATGCTATTATTAGTTTCTATCATTCCCGTTAACTGTAGCATAACCCTTCCTCTCTCAACTTATCAGCTGGCTTAATTGCTACTGGTGTACCATATCCTAAAACTAAAGAAGTGAGAATGGTGCGCTGCCACTTGGCTGGCAAAAAGATCTATGTCCTAATGTACGTGCTACAATTGTTTAGAGAGTTTTAGCAAATGAGTCAAGGGAATGCAGAGAAGTATGGGAGGTTATAAACACAAATTGAGATTTGATTTTTTTATTGAGCTGTTGATTTTCACAATAAAACAGACTCCATAGTATAGATCTGGTAACCCTTTATATAAATCAAAACTTTTTGTATTGCTTATATTAAATGTACTAACAGTGGACTTTTCCATCTGCAGATTATACTGAATGACCAGCAGTGGCAGTGTTTCACAGCAGAGTTTCTCTGAATTGCTGAGACTGAAGCAAAAAAAAAAAGGAAGTCTTCTGGCATAGTGCATCATTTTACCAATTTACGTGGTAAGTAAAACGCCCAATCATTCTTTTAGGCATTAAAAAGATGTTCATAGCAACGGAATGTCCTCACTACTTTATAGTGGAAACCTGTGCCTGAATATCATTTCTGTCAAGAAAGAAGTAATATGGATCACATTATGTTGGTCATGATAGTTAATAAAAGACTGACTGACTCGAACTCTACTAAAACCTGCTTTAGATCCTGGTGATAGCAATGTTCCATTCGAGGAAATTGCTGCCTTTGAGGCTGAAATGCACCATCTCTCGTATGAAAAATAGTGTTACATTCTCACGGTAGGAAGCTCATTTAACCTCTTCTCCTGCACTCTGTATGTTGGGCTCTGATACTCAAGATGGATTTTTGTTAAGGATAATCTGTCTTTGTACCCCCATCCCACTTTCAAAAAGGACACAGAGCTTTGACTGTTTCAGATTCCTTTACCATTCACCCTCCTACGTGGCTGGCAGTCATGAATACGGATAGTAACCTACTGCATAACTTCTCATATCTCATCCTCCTGTGTGGTCAGCTTCCACAAGGACAATTGGTCCAGGGGGGCCTGACATCATAAAGCTAAAGCAAGAAGTTGTCTGACATGTGGTGCCATTCTGTTGCCTAGCAGTCTGACATCATAAAGCTAAAGCAAGATGCTTTCTGACATGAGAGCCACTCTGTTGCCTAACAAAGAGTAGGATAGATTTATCTTGGTAATGATATGAGTTGCAGGGTAGACAGGATGCCCAACTGAAAGTGTTGATGGTAAGATGAAAGAAATTAGGACTTTATTTAGACTTCTATATTTGTATGAACGCAAGTTTGAGCATAAGAGTCTCAACTTCACTGTTGCTGAACTGGTAGGATTTGGCTAAAGAGAAGATGGAAATGATGCTATTCATAGTTTCTATCATTCCCGTTAACTGTAGCATAACCCTTCCTCTCTCAACTTATCAGCTGGCTTAATTGCTACTGGTGTACCATATCCTAAAACTAAAGAAGTGAGAATGGTGCGCTGCCACTTGGCTGGCAAAAAGATCTATGTCCTAATGTACGTGCTACAATTGTTTAGAGAGTTTTAGCAAATGAGTCAAGGGAATGCAGAGAAGTATGGGAGGTTATAAACACAAATTGAGATTTGATTTTTTTATTGAGCTGTTGATTTTCACAATAAAACAGACTCCATAGTATAGATCTGGTAACCCTTTATATAAATCAAAACTTTTTGTATTGCTTATATTAAATGTACTAACAGTGGACTTTTCCATCTGCAGATTATACTGAATGACCAGCAGTGGCAGTGTTTCACAGCAGAGTTTCTCTGAATTGCCGAGACTGAAGCAAAAAAAAAAAAGGAAGTCTTCTGGCATAGTGCATCATTTTACCAATTTACGTGGTAAGTAAAACGCCCAATCATTCTTTTAGGCATTAAAAAGATGTTCATAGCAACGGAATGTCCTCACTACTTTATAGTGGAAACCTGTGCCTGAATATCATTTCTGTCAAGAAAGAAGTAATATGGATCACATTATGTTGGTCATGATAGTTAATAAAAGACTGACTGACTCGAACTCTACTAAAACCTGCTTTAGATCCTGGTGATAGCAATGTTCCATTCGAGGAAATTGCTGCCTTTGAGGCTGAAATGCACCATCTCTCGTATGAAAAATAGTGTTACATTCTCACGGTAGGAAGCTCATTTAACCTCTTCTCCTGCACTCTGTATGTTGGGCTCTGATACTCAAGATGGATTTTTGTTAAGGATAATCTGTCTTTGTACCCCCATCCCACTTTCAAAAAGGACACAGAGCTTTGACTGTTTCAGATTCCTTTACCATTCCCCCTCCTACGTGGCTGGCAGTCATGAATACGGATAGTAACCTACTGCATAACTTCTCATATCTCATCCTCCTGTGTGGTCAGCTTCCACAAGGACAATTGGTCCAGGGGGGCCTGACATCATAAAGCTAAAGCAAGAAGTTGTCTGACATGTGGTGCCATTCTGTTGCCTAGCAGTCTGACATCATAAAGGTAAAGCAAGATGCTTTCTGACATGAGAGCCACTCTGTTGCCTAACAAAGAGTAGGATACATTTATCTTGGTAATGATATGAGTTGCAGGGTAGACAGGATGCCCAACTGAAAGTGTTGATGGTAAGATGAAAGAAATTAGGACTTTATTTAGACTTCTATATTTGTATGAACGCAAGTTTGAGCATAAGAGTCTCAACTTCACTGTTGCTGAACTGGTAGGATTTGGCTAAAGAGAAGATGGAAATGATGCTATTCATAGTTTCTATCATTCCCGTTAACTGTAGCATAACCCTTCCTCTCTCAACTTATCAGCTGGCTTAATTGCTACTGGTGTACCATATCCTAAAACTAAAGAAGTGAGAATGGTGCGCTGCCACTTGGCTGGCAAAAAGATCTATGTCCTAATGTACGTGCTACAATTGTTTAGAGAGTTTTAGCAAATGAGTCAAGGGAATGCAGAGAAGTATGGGAGGTTATAAACACAAATTGAGATTTGATTTTTTTATTGAGCTGTTGATTTTCACAATAAAACAGACTCCATAGTATAGATCTGGTAACCCTTTATATAAATCAAAACTTTTTGTATTGCTTATATTAAATGTACTAACAGTGGACTTTTCCATCTGCAGATTATACTGAATGACCAGCAGTGGCAGTGTTTCACAGCAGAGTTTCTCTGAATTGCTGAGACTGAAGCAAAAAAAAAAGGAAGTCTTCTGGCATAGTGCATCATTTTACCAATTTACGTGGTAAGTAAAACGCCCAATCATTCTTTTAGGCATTAAAAAGATGTTCATAGCAACGGAATGTCCTCACTACTTTATAGTGGAAACCTGTGCCTGAATATCATTTCTGTCAAGAAAGAAGTAATATGGATCACATTATGTTGGTCATGATAGTTAATAAAAGACTGACTGACTCGAACTCTACTAAAACCTGCTTTAGATCCTGGTGATAGCAATGTTCCATTCGAGGAAATTGCTGCCTTTGAGGCTGAAATGCACCATCTCTCGTATGAAAAATAGTGTTACATTCTCACGGTAGGAAGCTCATTTAACCTCTTCTCCTGCACTCTGTATGTTGGGCTCTGATACTCAAGATGGATTTTTGTTAAGGATAATCTGTCTTTGTACCCCCATCCCACTTTCAAAAAGGACACAGAGCTTTGACTGTTTCAGATTCCTTTACCATTCCCCCTCCTACGTGGCTGGCAGTCATGAATACGGATAGTAACCTACTGCATAACTTCTCATATCTCATCCTCCTGTGTGGTCAGCTTCCACAAGGACAATTGGTCCAGGGGGGCCTGACATCATAAAGCTAAAGCAAGAAGTTGTCTGACATGTGGTGCCATTCTGTTGCCTAGCAGTCTGACATCATAAAGCTAAAGCAAGATGCTTTCTGACATGAGAGCCACTCTGTTGCCTAACAAAGAGTAGGATAGATTTATCTTGGTAATGATATGAGTTGCAGGGTAGACAGGATGCCCAACTGAAAGTGTTGATGGTAAGATGAAAGAAATTAGGACTTTATTTAGACTTCTATATTTGTATGAACGCAAGTTTGAGCATAAGAGTCTCAACTTCACTGTTGCTGAACTGGTAGGATTTGGCTAAAGAGAAGATGGAAATGATGCTATTCATAGTTTCTATCATTCCCGTTAACTGTAGCATAACCCTTCCTCTCTCAACTTATCAGCTGGCTTAATTGCTACTGGTGTACCATATCCTAAAACTAAAGAAGTGAGAATGGTGCGCTGCCACTTGGCTGGCAAAAAGATCTATGTCCTAATGTACGTGCTACAATTGTTTAGAGAGTTTTAGCAAATGAGTCAAGGGAATGCAGAGAAGTATGGGAGGTTAGAAACACAAATTGAGATTTGATTTTTTTATTGAGCTGTTGATTTTCACAATAAAACAGACTCCATAGTATAGATCTGGTAACCCTTTATATAAATCAAAACTTTTTGTATTGCTTATATTAAATGTACTAACAGTGGACTTTTCCATCTGCAGATTATACTGAATGACCAGCAGTGGCAGTGTTTCACAGCAGAGTTTCTCTGAATTGCTGAGACTGAAGCAAAAAAAAAAGGAAGTCTTCTGGCATAGTGCATCATTTTACCAATTTACGTGGTAAGTAAAACGCCCAATCATTCTTTTAGGCATTAAAAAGATGTTCATAGCAACGGAATGTCCTCACTACTTTATAGTGGAAACCTGTGCCTGAATATCATTTCTGTCAAGAAAGAAGTAATATGGATCACATTATGTTGGTCATGATAGTTAATAAAAGACTGACTGACTCGAACTCTACTAAAACCTGCTTTAGATCCTGGTGATAGCAATGTTCCATTCGAGGAAATTGCTGCCTTTGAGGCTGAAATGCACCATCTCTCGTATGAAAAATAGTGTTACATTCTCACGGTAGGAAGCTCATTTAACCTCTTCTCCTGCACTCTGTATGTTGGGCTCTGATACTCAAGATGGATTTTTGTTAAGGATAATCTGTCTTTGTACCCCCATCCCACTTTCAAAAAGGACACAGAGCTTTGACTGTTTCAGATTCCTTTACCATTCCCCCTCCTACGTGGCTGGCAGTCATGAATACGGATAGTAACCTACTGCATAACTTCTCATATCTCATCCTCCTGTGTGGTCAGCTTCCACAAGGACAATTGGTCCAGGGGGGCCTGACATCATAAAGCTAAAGCAAGAAGTTGTCTGACATGTGGTGCCATTCTGTTGCCTAGCAGTCTGACATCATAAAGCTAAAGCAAGATGCTTTCTGACATGAGAGCCACTCTGTTGCCTAACAAAGAGTAGGATACATTTATCTTGGTAATGATATGAGTTGCAGGGTAGACAGGATGCCCAACTGAAAGTGTTGATGGTAAGATGAAAGAAATTAGGACTTTATTTAGACTTCTATATTTGTATGAACGCAAGTTTGAGCATAAGAGTCTCAACTTCACTGTTGCTGAACTGGTAGGATTTGGCTAAAGAGAAGATGGAAATGATGCTATTCATAGTTTCTATCATTCCCGTTAACTGTAGCATAACCCTTCCTCTCTCAACTTATCAGCTGGCTTAATTGCTACTGGTGTACCATATCCTAAAACTAAAGAAGTGAGAATGGTGCGCTGCCACTTGGCTGGCAAAAAGATCTATGTCCTAATGTACGTGCTACAATTGTTTAGAGAGTTTTAGCAAATGAGTCAAGGGAATGCAGAGAAGTATGGGAGGTTATAAACACAAATTGAGATTTGATTTTTTTATTGAGCTGTTGATTTTCACAATAAAACAGACTCCATAGTATAGATCTGGTAACCCTTTATATAAATCAAAACTTTTTGTATTGCTTATATTAAATGTACTAACAGTGGACTTTTCCATCTGCAGATTATACTGAATGACCAGCAGTGGCAGTGTTTCACAGCAGAGTTTCTCTGAATTGCCGAGACTGAAGCAAAAAAAAAAAAGGAAGTCTTCTGGCATAGTGCATCATTTTACCAATTTACGTGGTAAGTAAAACGCCCAATCATTCTTTTAGGCATTAAAAAGATGTTCATAGCAACGGAATGTCCTCACTACTTTATAGTGGAAACCTGTGCCTGAATATCATTTCTGTCAAGAAAGAAGTAATATGGATCACATTATGTTGGTCATGATAGTTAATAAAAGACTGACTGACTCGAACTCTACTAAAACCTGCTTTAGATCCTGGTGATAGCAATGTTCCATTCGAGGAAATTGCTGCCTTTGAGGCTGAAATGCACCATCTCTCGTATGAAAAATAGTGTTACATTCTCACGGTAGGAAGCTCATTTAACCTCTTCTCCTGCACTCTGTATGTTGGGCTCTGATACTCAAGATGGATTTTTGTTAAGGATAATCTGTCTTTGTACCCCCATCCCACTTTCAAAAAGGACACAGAGCTTTGACTGTTTCAGATTCCTTTACCATTCCCCCTCCTACGTGGCTGGCAGTCATGAATACGGATAGTAACCTACTGCATAACTTCTCATATCTCATCCTCCTGTGTGGTCAGCTTCCACAAGGACAATTGGTCCAGGGGGGCCTGACATCATAAAGCTAAAGCAAGAAGTTGTCTGACATGTGGTGCCATTCTGTTGCCTAGCAGTCTGACATCATAAAGGTAAAGCAAGATGCTTTCTGACATGAGAGCCACTCTGTTGCCTAACAAAGAGTAGGATACATTTATCTTGGTAATGATATGAGTTGCAGGGTAGACAGGATGCCCAACTGAAAGTGTTGATGGTAAGATGAAAGAAATTAGGACTTTATTTAGACTTCTATATTTGTATGAACGCAAGTTTGAGCATAAGAGTCTCAACTTCACTGTTGCTGAACTGGTAGGATTTGGCTAAAGAGAAGATGGAAATGATGCTATTCATAGTTTCTATCATTCCCGTTAACTGTAGCATAACCCTTCCTCTCTCAACTTATCAGCTGGCTTAATTGCTACTGGTGTACCATATCCTAAAACTAAAGAAGTGAGAATGGTGCGCTGCCACTTGGCTGGCAAAAAGATCTATGTCCTAATGTACGTGCTACAATTGTTTAGAGAGTTTTAGCAAATGAGTCAAGGGAATGCAGAGAAGTATGGGAGGTTATAAACACAAATTGAGATTTGATTTTTTTATTGAGCTGTTGATTTTCACAATAAAACAGACTCCATAGTATAGATCTGGTAACCCTTTATATAAATCAAAACTTTTTGTATTGCTTATATTAAATGTACTAACAGTGGACTTTTCCATCTGCAGATTATACTGAATGACCAGCAGTGGCAGTGTTTCACAGCAGAGTTTCTCTGAATTGCCGAGACTGAAGCAAAAAAAAAAAAGGAAGTCTTCTGGCATAGTGCATCATTTTACCAATTTACGTGGTAAGTAAAACGCCCAATCATTCTTTTAGGCATTAAAAAGATGTTCATAGCAACGGAATGTCCTCACTACTTTATAGTGGAAACCTGTGCCTGAATATCATTTCTGTCAAGAAAGAAGTAATATGGATCACATTATGTTGGTCATGATAGTTAATAAAAGACTGACTGACTCGAACTCTACTAAAACCTGCTTTAGATCCTGGTGATAGCAATGTTCCATTCGAGGAAATTGCTGCCTTTGAGGCTGAAATGCACCATCTCTCGTATGAAAAATAGTGTTACATTCTCACGGTAGGAAGCTCATTTAACCTCTTCTCCTGCACTCTGTATGTTGGGCTCTGATACTCAAGATGGATTTTTGTTAAGGATAATCTCTTTGTACCCCCATCCCACTTTCAAAAAGGACACAGAGCTTTGACTGTTTCAGATTCCTTTACCATTCCCCCTCCTACGTGGCTGGCAGTCATGAATACGGATAGTAACCTACTGCATAACTTCTGATATCTCATCCTCCTGTGTGGTCAGCTTCCACAAGGACAATTGGTCCAGTGGTGTCTGACATCATAAAGCTAAAGCAAGAAGTTGTCTGACATGTGGTGCCATTCTGTTGCCTAGCAGTCTGACATCATAAAGCTAAAGCAAGATGCTTTCTGACATGAGAGCCACTCTGTTGCCTAACAAAGAGTAGGATACATTTATCTTGGTAATGATATGAGTTGCAGGGTAGACAGGATGCCCAACTGAAAGTGTTGATGGTAAGATGAAAGAAATTAGGACTTTATTTAGACTTCTATATTTGTATGAACGCAAGTTTGAGCATAAGAGTCTCAACTTCACTGTTGCTGAACTGGTAGGATTTGGCTAAAGAGAAGATAGAAATGATGCTATTCATAGTTTCTATCATTCCCGTTAACTGTAGCATAACCCTTCCTCTCTCAACTTATCAGCTGGCTTAATTGCTACTGGTGTACCATATCCTAAAACTAAAGAAGTGAGAATGGTGCGCTGCCACTTGGCTGGCAAAAAGATCTATGTCCTAATGTACGTGCTACAATTGTTTAGAGAGTTTTAGCAAATGAGTCAAGGGAATGCAGAGAAGTATGGGAGGTTATAAACACAAATTGAGATTTGATTTTTTTATTGAGCTGTTGATTTTCACAATAAAACAGACTCCATAGTATAGATCTGGTAACCCTTTATATAAATCAAAACTTTTTGTATTGCTTATATTAAATGTACTAACAGTGGACTTTTCCATCTGCAGATTATACTGAATGACCAGCAGTGGCAGTGTTTCACAGCAGAGTTTCTCTGAATTGCCGAGACTGAAGCAAAAAAAAAAAGGAAGTCTTCTGGCATAGTGCATCATTTTACCAATTTACGTGGTAAGTAAAACGCCCAATCATTCTTTTAGGCATTAAAAAGATGTTCATAGCAACGGAATGTCCTCACTACTTTATAGTGGAAACCTGTGCCTGAATATCATTTCTGTCAAGAAAGAAGTAATATGGATCACATTATGTTGGTCATGATAGTTAATAAAAGACTGACTGACTCGAACTCTACTAAAACCTGCTTTAGATCCTGGTGATAGCAATGTTCCATTCGAGGAAATTGCTGCCTTTGAGGCTGAAATGCACCATCTCTCGTATGAAAAATAGTGTTACATTCTCACGGTAGGAAGCTCATTTAACCTCTTCTCCTGCACTCTGTATGTTGGGCTCTGATACTCAAGATGGATTTTTGTTAAGGATAATCTGTCTTTGTACCCCCATCCCACTTTCAAAAAGGACACAGAGCTTTGACTGTTTCAGATTCCTTTACCATTCCCCCTCCTACGTGGCTGGCAGTCATGAATACGGATAGTAACCTACTGCATAACTTCTCATATCTCATCCTCCTGTGTGGTCAGCTTCCACAAGGACAATTGGTCCAGGGGGGCCTGACATCATAAAGCTAAAGCAAGAAGTTGTCTGACATGTGGTGCCATTCTGTTGCCTAGCAGTCTGACATCATAAAGCTAAAGCAAGATGCTTTCTGACATGAGAGCCACTCTGTTGCCTAACAAAGAGTAGGATAGATTTATCTTGGTAATGATATGAGTTGCAGGGTAGACAGGATGCCCAACTGAAAGTGTTGATGGTAAGATGAAAGAAATTAGGACTTTATTTAGACTTCTATATTTGTATGAACGCAAGTTTGAGCATAAGAGTCTCAACTTCACTGTTGCTGAACTGGTAGGATTTGGCTAAAGAGAAGATGGAAATGATGCTATTATTAGTTTCTATCATTCCCGTTAACTGTAGCATAACCCTTCCTCTCTCAACTTATCAGCTGGCTTAATTGCTACTGGTGTACCATATCCTAAAACTAAAGAAGTGAGAATGGTGCGCTGCCACTT
This sequence comes from Lissotriton helveticus, assembly GCF_964261635.1. Lineage (NCBI taxonomy): Eukaryota > Metazoa > Chordata > Amphibia > Caudata > Salamandridae > Lissotriton > Lissotriton helveticus. The sequence continues at coordinate 305,420,430 of NC_136072.1, read as the reverse complement.
GGCTGGCAAAAAGATCTATGTCCTAATGTACGTGCTACAATTGTTTAGAGAGTTTTAGCAAATGAGTCAAGGGAATGCAGAGAAGTATGGGAGGTTATAAACACAAATTGAGATTTGATTTTTTTATTGAGCTGTTGATTTTCACAATAAAACAGACTCCATAGTATAGATCTGGTAACCCTTTATATAAATCAAAACTTTTTGTATTGCTTATATTAAATGTACTAACAGTGGACTTTTCCATCTGCAGATTATACTGAATGACCAGCAGTGGCAGTGTTTCACAGCAGAGTTTCTCTGAATTGCTGAGACTGAAGCAAAAAAAAAAAGGAAGTCTTCTGGCATAGTGCATCATTTTACCAATTTACGTGGTAAGTAAAACGCCCAATCATTCTTTTAGGCATTAAAAAGATGTTCATAGCAACGGAATGTCCTCACTACTTTATAGTGGAAACCTGTGCCTGAATATCATTTCTGTCAAGAAAGAAGTAATATGGATCACATTATGTTGGTCATGATAGTTAATAAAAGACTGACTGACTCGAACTCTACTAAAACCTGCTTTAGATCCTGGTGATAGCAATGTTCCATTCGAGGAAATTGCTGCCTTTGAGGCTGAAATGCACCATCTCACGTATGAAAAATAGTGTTACATTCTCACGGTAGGAAGCTCATTTAACCTCTTCTCCTGCACTCTGTATGTTGGGCTCTGATACTCAAGATGGATTTTTGTTAAGGATAATCTGTCTTTGTACCCCCATCCCACTTTAAAAAAGGACACAGAGCTTTGACTGTTTCAGATTCCTTTACCATTCCCCCTCCTACGTGGCTGGCAGTCATGAATACGGATAGTAACCTACTGCATAACTTCTGATATCTCATCCTCCTGTGTGGTCAGCTTCCACAAGGACAATTGGTCCAGTGGTGTCTGACATCATAAAGCTAAAGCAAGAAGTTGTCTGACATGTGGTGCCATTCTGTTGCCTAGCAGTCTGACATCATAAAGGTAAAGCAAGATGCTTTCTGACATGAGAGCCACTCTGTTGCCTAACAAAGAGTAGGATACATTTATCTTGGTAATGATATGAGTTGCAGGGTAGACAGGATGCCCAACTGAAAGTGTTGATGGTAAGATGAAAGAAATTAGGACTTTATTTAGACTTCTATATTTGTATGAACGCAAGTTTGAGCATAAGAGTCTCAACTTCACTGTTGCTGAACTGGTAGGATTTGGCTAAAGAGAAGATGGAAATGATGCTATTATTAGTTTCTATCATTCCCGTTAACTGTAGCATAACCCTTCCTCTCTCAACTTATCAGCTGGCTTAATTGCTACTGGTGTACCATATCCTAAAACTAAAGAAGTGAGAATGGTGCGCTGCCACTTGGCTGGCAAAAAGATCTATGTCCTAATGTACGTGCTACAATTGTTTAGAGAGTTTTAGCAAATGAGTCTAGGGAATGCAGAGAAGTATGGGAGGTTATAAACACAAATTGAGATTTGATTTTTTTATTGAGCTGTTGATTTTCACAATAAAACAGACTCCATAGTATAGATCTGGTAACCCTTTATATAAATCAAAACTTTTTGTATTGCTTATATTAAATGTACTAACAGTGGACTTTTCCATCTGCAGATTATACTGAATGACCAGCAGTGGCAGTGTTTCACAGCAGAGTTTCTCTGAATTGCTGAGACTGAAGCAAAAAAAAAAAGGAAGTCTTCTGGCATAGTGCATCATTTTACCAATTTACGTGGTAAGTAAAACGCCCAATCATTCTTTTAGGCATTAAAAAGATGTTCATAGCAACGGAATGTCCTCACTACTTTATAGTGGAAACATGTGCCTGAATATCATTTCTGTCAAGAAAGAAGTAATATGGATCACATTATGTTGGTCATGATAGTTAATAAAAGACTGACTGACTCGAACTCTACTAAAACCTGCTTTAGATCCTGGTGATAGCAATGTTCCATTCGAGGAAATTGCTGCCTTTGAGGCTGAAATGCACCATCTCTCGTATGAAAAATAGTGTTACATTCTCACGGTAGGAAGCTCATTTAACCTCTTCTCCTGCACTCTGTATGTTGGGCTCTGATACTCAAGATGGATTTTTGTTAAGGATAATCTGTCTTTGTACCCCCATCCCACTTTCAAAAAGGACACAGAGCTTTGACTGTTTCAGATTCCTTTACCATTCCCCCTCCTACGTGGCTGGCAGTCATGAATACGGATAGTAACCTACTGCATAACTTATGATATCTCATCCTCCTGTGTGGTCAGCTTCCACAAGGACAATTGGTCCAGTGGTGTCTGACATCATAAAGCTAAAGCAAGAAGTTGTCTGACATGTGGTGCCATTCTGTTGCCTAGCAGTCTGACATCATAAAGCTAAAGCAAGATGCTTTCTGACATGAGAGCCACTCTGTTGCCTAACAAAGAGTAGGATACATTTATCTTGGTAATGATATGAGTTGCAGGGTAGACAGGATGCCCAACTGAAAGTGTTGATGGTAAGATGAAAGAAATTAGGACTTTATTTAGACTTCTATATTTGTATGAACGCAAGTTTGAGCATAAGAGTCTCAACTTCACTGTTGCTGAACTGGTAGGATTTGGCTAAAGAGAAGATGGAAATGATGCTATTATTAGTTTCTATCATTCCCGTTAACTGTAGCATAACCCTTCCTCTCTCAACTTATCAGCTGGCTTAATTGCTACTGGTGTACCATATCCTAAAACTAAAGAAGTGAGAATGGTGCGCTGCCACTTGGCTGGCAAAAAGATCTATGTCCTAATGTACGTGCTACAATTGTTTAGAGAGTTTTAGCAAATGAGTCTAGGGAATGCAGAGAAGTATGGGAGGTTATAAACACAAATTGAGATTTGATTTTTTTATTGAGCTGTTGATTTTCACAATAAAACAGACTCCATAGTATAGATCTGGTAACCCTTTATATAAATCAAAACTTTTTGTATTGCTTATATTAAATGTACTAACAGTGGACTTTTCCATCTGCAGATTATACTGAATGACCAGCAGTGGCAGTGTTTCACAGCAGAGTTTCTCTGAATTGCTGAGACTGAAGCAAAAAAAAAAAGGAAGTCTTCTGGCATAGTGCATCATTTTACCAATTTACGTGGTAAGTAAAACGCCCAATCATTCTTTTAGGCATTAAAAAGATGTTCATAGCAACGGAATGTCCTCACTACTTTATAGTGGAAACATGTGCCTGAATATCATTTCTGTCAAGAAAGAAGTAATATGGATCACATTATGTTGGTCATGATAGTTAATAAAAGACTGACTGACTCGAACTCTACTAAAACCTGCTTTAGATCCTGGTGATAGCAATGTTCCATTCGAGGAAATTGCTGCCTTTGAGGCTGAAATGCACCATCTCTCGTATGAAAAATAGTGTTACATTCTCACGGTAGGAAGCTCATTTAACCTCTTCTCCTGCACTCTGTATGTTGGGCTCTGATACTCAAGATGGATTTTTGTTAAGGATAATCTGTCTTTGTACCCCCATCCCACTTTCAAAAAGGACACAGAGCTTTGACTGTTTCAGATTCCTTTACCATTCCCCCTCCTACGTGGCTGGCAGTCATGAATACGGATAGTAACCTACTGCATAACTTATGATATCTCATCCTCCTGTGTGGTCAGCTTCCACAAGGACAATTGGTCCAGTGGTGTCTGACATCATAAAGCTAAAGCAAGAAGTTGTCTGACATGTGGTGCCATTCTGTTGCCTAGCAGTCTGACATCATAAAGCTAAAGCAAGATGCTTTCTGACATGAGAGCCACTCTGTTGCCTAACAAAGAGTAGGATACATTTATCTTGGTAATGATATGAGTTGCAGGGTAGACAGGATGCCCAACTGAAAGTGTTGATGGTAAGATGAAAGAAATTAGGACTTTATTTAGACTTCTATATTTGTATGAACGCAAGTTTGAGCATAAGAGTCTCAACTTCACTGTTGCTGAACTGGTAGGATTTGGCTAAAGAGAAGATGGAAATGATGCTATTATTAGTTTCTATCATTCCCGTTAACTGTAGCATAACCCTTCCTCTCTCAACTTATCAGCTGGCTTAATTGCTACTGGTGTACCATATCCTAAAACTAAAGAAGTGAGAATGGTGCGCTGCCACTTGGCTGGCAAAAAGATCTATGTCCTAATGTACGTGCTACAATTGTTTAGAGAGTTTTAGCAAATGAGTCAAGGGAATGCAGAGAAGTATGGGAGGTTATAAACACAAATTGAGATTTGATTTTTTTATTGAGCTGTTGATTTTCACAATAAAACAGACTCCATAGTATAGATCTGGTAACCCTTTATATAAATCAAAACTTTTTGTATTGCTTATATTAAATGTACTAACAGTGGACTTTTCCATCTGCAGATTATACTGAATGACCAGCAGTGGCAGTGTTTCACAGCAGAGTTTCTCTGAATTGCTGAGACTGAAGCAAAAAAAAAAAGGAAGTCTTCTGGCATAGTGCATCATTTTACCAATTTACGTGGTAAGTAAAACGCCCAATCATTCTTTTAGGCATTAAAAAGATGTTCATAGCAACGGAATGTCCTCACTACTTTATAGTGGAAACCTGTGCCTGAATATCATTTCTGTCAAGAAAGAAGTAATATGGATCACATTATGTTGGTCATGATAGTTAATAAAAGACTGACTGACTCGAACTCTACTAAAACCTGCTTTAGATCCTGGTGATAGCAATGTTCCATTCGAGGAAATTGCTGCCTTTGAGGCTGAAATGCACCATCTCTCGTATGAAAAATAGTGTTACATTCTCACGGTAGGAAGCTCATTTAACCTCTTCTCCTGCACTCTGTATGTTGGGCTCTGATACTCAAGATGGATTTTTGTTAAGGATAATCTGTCTTTGTACCCCCATCCCACTTTCAAAAAGGACACAGAGCTTTGACTGTTTCAGATTCCTTTACCATTCCCCCTCCTACGTGGCTGGCAGTCATGAATACGGATAGTAACCTACTGCATAACTTATGATATCTCATCCTCCTGTGTGGTCAGCTTCCACAAGGACAATTGGTCCAGTGGTGTCTGACATCATAAAGCTAAAGCAAGAAGTTGTCTGACATGTGGTGCCATTCTGTTGCCTAGCAGTCTGACATCATAAAGCTAAAGCAAGATGCTTTCTGACATGAGAGCCACTCTGTTGCCTAACAAAGAGTAGGATACATTTATCTTGGTAATGATATGAGTTGCAGGGTAGACAGGATGCCCAACTGAAAGTGTTGATGGTAAGATGAAAGAAATTAGGACTTTATTTAGACTTCTATATTTGTATGAACGCAAGTTTGAGCATAAGAGTCTCAACTTCACTGTTGCTGAACTGGTAGGATTTGGCTAAAGAGAAGATGGAAATGATGCTATTATTAGTTTCTATCATTCCCGTTAACTGTAGCATAACCCTTCCTCTCTCAACTTATCAGCTGGCTTAATTGCTACTGGTGTACCATATCCTAAAACTAAAGAAGTGAGAATGGTGCGCTGCCACTTGGCTGGCAAAAAGATCTATGTCCTAATGTACGTGCTACAATTGTTTAGAGAGTTTTAGCAAATGAGTCAAGGGAATGCAGAGAAGTATGGGAGGTTATAAACACAAATTGAGATTTGATTTTTTTATTGAGCTGTTGATTTTCACAATAAAACAGACTCCATAGTATAGATCTGGTAACCCTTTATATAAATCAAAACTTTTTGTATTGCTTATATTAAATGTACTAACAGTGGACTTTTCCATCTGCAGATTATACTGAATGACCAGCAGTGGCAGTGTTTCACAGCAGAGTTTCTCTGAATTGCCGAGACTGAAGCAAAAAAAAAAAGGAAGTCTTCTGGCATAGTGCATCATTTTACCAATTTACGTGGTAAGTAAAACGCCCAATCATTCTTTTAGGCATTAAAAAGATGTTCATAGCAACGGAATGTCCTCACTACTTTATAGTGGAAACCTGTGCCTGAATATCATTTCTGTCAAGAAAGAAGTAATATGGATCACATTATGTTGGTCATGATAGTTAATAAAAGACTGACTGACTCGAACTCTACTAAAACCTGCTTTAGATCCTGGTGATAGCAATGTTCCATTCGAGGAAATTGCTGCCTTTGAGGCTGAAATGCACCATCTCTCGTATGAAAAATAGTGTTACATTCTCACGGTAGGAAGCTCATTTAACCTCTTCTCCTGCACTCTGTATGTTGGGCTCTGATACTCAAGATGGATTTTTGTTAAGGATAATCTGTCTTTGTACCCCCATCCCACTTTCAAAAAGGACACAGAGCTTTGACTGTTTCAGATTCCTTTACCATTCCCCCTCCTACGTGGCTGGCAGTCATGAATACGGATAGTAACCTACTGCATAACTTCTCATATCTCATCCTCCTGTGTGGTCAGCTTCCACAAGGACAATTGGTCCAGGGGGGCCTGACATCATAAAGCTAAAGCAAGAAGTTGTCTGACATGTGGTGCCATTCTGTTGCCTAGCAGTCTGACATCATAAAGCTAAAGCAAGATGCTTTCTGACATGAGAGCCACTCTGTTGCCTAACAAAGAGTAGGATACATTTATCTTGGTAATGATATGAGTTGCAGGGTAGACAGGATGCCCAACTGAAAGTGTTGATGGTAAGATGAAAGAAATTAGGACTTTATTTAGACTTCTATATTTGTATGAACGCAAGTTTGAGCATAAGAGTCTCAACTTCACTGTTGCTGAACTGGTAGGATTTGGCTAAAGAGAAGATGGAAATGATGCTATTATTAGTTTCTATCATTCCCGTTAACTGTAGCATAACCCTTCCTCTCTCAACTTATCAGCTGGCTTAATTGCTACTGGTGTACCATATCCTAAAACTAAAGAAGTGAGAATGGTGCGCTGCCACTTGGCTGGCAAAAAGATCTATGTCCTAATGTACGTGCTACAATTGTTTAGAGAGTTTTAGCAAATGAGTCAAGGGAATGCAGAGAAGTATGGAAGGTTATAAACACAAATTGAGATTTGATTTTTTATTGAGCTGTTGATTTTCACAATAAAACAGACTCCATAATATAGATCTGGTAACCCTTTATATAAATCAAAACTTTTTGTATTGCTTATATTAAATGTACTAACAGTGGACTTTTCCATCTGCAGATTATACTGAATGACCAGCAGGGCAGTGTTTCACAGCAGAGTTTCTCTGAATTGCCGAGACTGAAGCAAAAAAAAAAAGGAAGTCTTCTGGCATAGTGCATCATTTTACCAATTTACGTGGTAAGTAAAACGCCCAATCATTCTTTTAGGCATTAAAAAGATGTTCATAGCAACGGAATGTCCTCACTACTTTATAGTGGAAACCTGTGCCTTAATATCATTTCTGTCAAGAAAGAAGTAATATGGATCACATTATGTTGGTCATGATAGTTAATAAAAGACTGACTGACTCGAACTCTACTAAAACCTGCTTTAGATCCTGGTGATAGCAATGTTCCATTCGAGGAAATTGCTGCCTTTGAGGCTGAAATGCACCATCTCACGTATGAAAAATAGTGTTACATTCTCACGGTAGGAAGCTCATTTAACCTCTTCTCCTGCACTCTGTATGTTGGGCTCTGATACTCAAGATGGATTTTTGTTAAGGATAATCTGTCTTTGTACCCCCATCCCACTTTCAAAAAGGACACAGAGCTTTGACTGTTTCAGATTCCTTTACCATTCTCCCTCCTACGTGGCTGGCAGTCATGAATACGGATAGTAACCTACTGCATAACTTCTGATATCTCATCCTCCTGTGTGGTCAGCTTCCACAAGGACAATTGGTCCAGTGGTGTCTGACATCATAAAGCTAAAGCAAGAAGTTGTCTGACATGTGGTGCCATTCTGTTGCCTAGCAGTCTGACATCATAAAGCTAAAGCAAGATGCTTTCTGACATGAGAGCCACTCTGTTGCCTAACAAAGAGTAGGATACATTTATCTTGGTAATGATATGAGTTGCAGGGTAGACAGGATGCCCAACTGAAAGTGTTGATGGTAAGATGAAAGAAATTAGGACTTTATTTAGACTTCTATATTTGTATGAACGCAAGTTTGAGCATAAGAGTCTCAACTTCACTGTTGCTGAACTGGTAGGATTTGGCTAAAGAGAAGATGGAAATGATGCTATTATTAGTTTCTATCATTCCCGTTAACTGTAGCATAACCCTTCCTCTCTCAACTTATCAGCTGGCTTAATTGCTACTGGTGTACCATATCCTAAAACTAAAGAAGTGAGAATGGTGCGTGCCACTTGGCTGGCAAAAAGATCTATGTCCTAATGTACGTGCTACAATTGTTTAGAGAGTTTTAGCAAATGAGTCAAGGGAATGCAGAGAAGTATGGGAGGTTATAAACACAAATTGAGATTTGATTTTTTTATTGAGCTGTTGATTTTCACAATAAAACAGACTCCATAGTATAGATCTGGTAACCCTTTATATAAATCAAAACTTTTTGTATTGCTTATATTAAATGTACTAACAGTGGACTTTTCCATCTGCAGATTATACTGAATGACCAGCAGTGGCAGTGTTTCACAGCAGAGTTTCTCTGAATTGCTGAGACTGAAGCAGAAAAAAAAGGAAGTCTTCTGGCATAGTGCATCATTTTACCAATTTACGTGGTAAGTAAAACGCCCAATCATTCTTTTAGGCATTAAAAAGATGTTCATAGCAACGGAATGTCCTCACTACTTTATAGTGGAAACCTGTGCCTGAATATCATTTCTGTCAAGAAAGAAGTAATATGGATCACATTATGTTGGTCATGATAGTTAATAAAAGACTGACTGACTCGAACTCTACTAAAACCTGCTTTAGATCCTGGTGATAGCAATGTTCCATTCGAGGAAATTGCTGCCTTTGAGGCTGAAATGCACCATCTCTCGTATGAAAAATAGTGTTACATTCTCACGGTAGGAAGCTCATTTAACCTCTTCTCCTGCACTCTGTATGTTGGGCTCTGATACTCAAGATGGATTTTTGTTAAGGATAATCTGTCTTTGTACCCCCATCCCACTTTCAAAAAGGACACAGAGCTTTGACTGTTTCAGATTCCTTTACCATTCCCCCTCCTACGTGGCTGGCAGTCATGAATACGGATAGTAACCTACTGCATAACTTCTCATATCTCATCCTCCTGTGTGGTCAGCTTCCACAAGGACAATTGGTCCAGGGGGGCCTGACATCATAAAGCTAAAGCAAGAAGTTGTCTGACATGTGGTGCCATTCTGTTGCCTAGCAGTCTGACATCATAAAGCTAAAGCAAGATGCTTTCTGACATGAGAGCCACTCTGTTGCCTAACAAAGAGTAGGATACATTTATCTTGGTAATGATATGAGGTGCAGGGTAGACAGGATGCCCAACTGAAAGTGTTGATGGTAAGATGAAAGAAATTAGGACTTTATTTAGACTTCTATATTTGTATGAACGCAAGTTTGAGCATAAGAGTCTCAACTTCACTGTTGCTGAACTGGTAGGATTTGGCTAAAGAGAAGATGGAAATGATGCTATTCATAGTTTCTATCATTCCCGTTAACTGTAGCATAACCCTTCCTCTCTCAACTTATCAGCTGGCTTAATTTGTACTGGTGTACCATATCCTAAAACTAAAGAAGTGAGAATGGTGCGCTGCCACTTGGCTGGCAAAAAGATCTATGTCCTAATGTACGTGCTACAATTGTTTAGAGAGTTTTAGCAAATGAGTCAAGGGAATGCAGAGAAGTATGGGAGGTTATAAACACAAATTGAGATTTGATTTTTTTATTGAGCTGTCTATTTTCACAATAAAACAGACTCCATAGTATAGATCTGGTAACCCTTTATATAAATCAAAACTTTTTGTATTGCTTATATTAAATGTACTAACAGTGGACTTTTCCATCTGCAGATTATACTGAATGACCAGCAGTGGCAGTGTTTCACAGCAGAGTTTCTCTGAATTGCCGAGACTGAAGCAAAAAAAAAGGAAGTCTTCTGGCATAGTGCATCATTTTACCAATTTACGTGGTAAGTAAAACGCCCAATCATTCTTTTAGGCATTAAAAAGATGTTCATAGCAACGGAATGTCCTCACTACTTTATAGTGGAAACCTGTGCCTGAATATCATTTCTGTCAAGAAAGAAGTAATATGGATCACATTATGTTGGTCATGATAGTTAATAAAAGACTGACTGACTCGAACTCTACTAAAACCTGCTTTAGATCCTGGTGATAGCAATGTTCCATTCGAGGAAATTGCTGCCTTTGAGGCTGAAATGCACCATCTCTCGTATGAAAAATAGTGTTACATTCTCACGGTAGGAAGCTCATTTAACCTCTTCTCCTGCACTCTGTATGTTGGGCTCTGATACTCAAGATGGATTTTTGTTAAGGATAATCTGTCTTTGTACCCCCATCCCACTTTCAAAAAGGACACAGAGCTTTGACTGTTTCAGATTCCTTTACCATTCTCCCTCCTACGTGGCTGGCAGTCATGAATACGGATAGTAACCTACTGCATAACTTCTGATATCTCATCCTCCTGTGTGGTCAGCTTCCACAAGGACAATTGGTCCAGTGGTGTCTGACATCATAAAGCTAAAGCAAGAAGTTGTCTGACATGTGGTGCCATTCTGTTGCCTAGCAGTCTGACATCATAAAGCTAAAGCAAGATGCTTTCTGACATGAGAGCCACTCTGTTGCCTAACGAAGAGTAGGATACATTTATCTTGGTAATGATATGAGTTGCAGGGTAGACAGGATGCCCAACTGAAAGTGTTGATGGTAAGATGAAAGAAATTAGGACTTTATTTAGACTTCTATATTTGTATGAACGCAAGTTTGAGCATAAGAGTCTCAACTTCACTGTTGCTGAACTGGTAGGATTTGGCTAAAGAGAAGATGGAAATGATGCTATTCATAGTTTCTATCATTCCCGTTAACTGTAGCATAACCCTTCCTCTCTCAACTTATCAGCTGGCTTAATTGCTACTGGTGTACCATATCCTAAAACTAAAGAAGTGAGAATGGTGCGCTGCCACTTGGCTGGCAAAAAGATCTATGTCCTAATGTACGTGCTACAATTGTTTAGAGAGTTTTAGCAAATGAGTCAAGGGAATGCAGAGAAGTATGGGAGGTTATAAACACAAATTGAGATTTGATTTTTTTTATTGAGCTGTTGATTTTCACAATAAAACAGACTCCATAGTATAGATCTGGTAACCCTTTATATAAATCAAAACTTTTTGTATTGCTTATATTAAATGTACTAACAGTGGACTTTTCCATCTGCAGATTATACTGAATGACCAGCAGTGGCAGTGTTTCACAGCAGAGTTTCTCTGAATTGCCGAGACTGAAGCAAAAAAAAAAAGGAAGTCTTCTGGCATAGTGCATCATTTTACCAATTTACGTGGTAAGTAAAACGCCCAATCATTCTTTTAGGCATTAAAAAGATGTTCATAGCAACGGAATGTCCTCACTACTTTATAGTGGAAACCTGTGCCTGAATATCATTTCTGTCAAGAAAGAAGTAATATGGATCACATTATGTTGGTCATGATAGTTAATAAAAGACTGACTGACTCGAACTCTACTAAAACCTGCTTTAGATCCTGGTGATAGCAATGTTCCATTCGAGGAAATTGCTGCCTTTGAGGCTGAAATGCACCATCTCACGTATGAAAAATAGTGTTACATTCTCACGGTAGGAAGCTCATTTAACCTCTTCTCCTGCACTCTGTATGTTGGGCTCTGATACTCAAGATGGATTTTTGTTAAGGATAATCTGTCTTTGTACCCCCATCCCACTTTCAAAAAGGACACAGAGCTTTGACTGTTTCAGATTCCTTTACCATTCTCCCTCCTACGTGGCTGGCAGTCATGAATACGGATAGTAACCTACTGCATAACTTCTCATATCTCATCCTCCTGTGTGGTCAGCTTCCACAAGGACAATTGGTCCAGTGGTGTCTGACATCATAAAGCTAAAGCAAGAAGTTGTCTGACATGTGGTGCCATTCTGTTGCCTAGCAGTCTGACATCATAAAGCTAAAGCAAGATGCTTTCTGACATGAGAGCCACTCTGTTGCCTAACAAAGAGTAGGATACATTTATCTTGGTAATGATCTGAGTTGCAGGGTAGACAGGATGCCCAACTGAAAGTGTTGATGGTAAGATGAAAGAAATTAGGACTTTATTTAGACTTCTATATTTGTATGAACGCAAGTTTGAGCATAAGAGTCTCAACTTCACTGTTGCTGAACTGGTAGGATTTGGCTAAAGAGAAGATGGAAATGATGCTATTCATAGTTTCTATCATTCCCGTTAACTGTAGCATAACCCTTCCTCTCTCAACTTATCAGCTGGCTTAATTGCTACTGGTGTACCATATCCTAAAACTAAAGAAGTGAGAATGGTGCGCTGCCACTTGGCTGGCAAAAAGATCTATGTCCTAATGTACGTGCTACAATTGTTTAGAGAGTTTTAGCAAATGAGTCAAGGGAATGCAGAGAAGTATGGGAGGTTATAAACACAAATTGAGATTTGATTTTTTTATTGAGCTGTTGATTTTCACAATAAAACAGACTCCATAGTATAGATCTGGTAACCCTTTATATAAATCAAAACTTTTTGTATTGCTTATATTAAATGTACTAACAGTGGACTTTTCCATCTGCAGATTATACTGAATGACCAGCAGTGGCAGTGTTTCACAGCAGAGTTTCTCTGAATTGCCGAGACTGAAGCAAAAAAAAAAAGGAAGTCTTCTGGCATAGTGCATCATTTTACCAATTTACGTGGTAAGTAAAACGCCCAATCATTCTTTTAGGCATTAAAAAGATGTTCATAGCAACGGAATGTCCTCACTACTTTATAGTGGAAACCTGTGCCTGAATATCATTTCTGTCAAGAAAGAAGTAATATGGATCACATTATGTTGGTCATGATAGTTAATAAAAGACTGACTGACTCGAACTCTACTAAAACCTGCTTTAGATCCTGGTGATAGCAATGTTCCATTCGAGGAAATTGCTGCCTTTGAGGCTGAAATGCACCATCTCTCGTATGAAAAATAGTGTTACATTCTCACGGTAGGAAGCTCATTTAACCTCTTCTCCTGCACTCTGTATGTTGGGCTCTGATACTCAAGATGGATTTTTGTTAAGGATAATCTGTCTTTGTACCCCCATCCCACTTTCAAAAAGGACACAGAGCTTTGACTGTTTCAGATTCCTTTACCATTCCCCCTCCTACGTGGCTGGCAGTCATGAATACGGATAGTAACCTACTGCATAACTTCTCATATCTCATCCTCCTGTGTGGTCAGCTTCCACAAGGACAATTGGTCCAGGGGGGCCTGACATCATAAAGCTAAAGCAAGAAGTTGTCTGACATGTGGTGCCATTCTGTTGCCTAGCAGTCTGACATCATAAAGCTAAAGCAAGATGCTTTCTGACATGAGAGCCACTCTGTTGCCTAACAAAGAGTAGGATACATTTATCTTGGTAATGATATGAGTTGCAGGGTAGACAGGATGCCCAACTGAAAGTGTTGATGGTAAGATGAAAGAAATTAGGACTTTATTTAGACTTCTATATTTGTATGAACGCAAGTTTGAGCATAAGAGTCTCAACTTCACTGTTGCTGAACTGGTAGGATTTGGCTAAAGAGAAGATGGAAATGATGCTATTCATAGTTTCTATCATTCCCGTTAACTGTAGCATAACCCTTCCTCTCTCAACTTATCAGCTGGCTTAATTGCTACTGGTGTACCATATCCTAAAACTAAAGAAGTGAGAATGGTGCGCTGCCACTTGGCTGGCAAAAAGATCTATGTCCTAATGTACGTGCTACAATTGTTTAGAGAGTTTTAGCAAATGAGTCAAGGGAATGCAGAGAAGTATGGGAGGTTATAAACACAAATTGAGATTTGATTTTTTTATTGAGCTGTTGATTTTCACAATAAAACAGACTCCATAGTATAGATCTGGTAACCCTTTATATAAATCAAAACTTTTTGTATTGCTTATATTAAATGTACTAACAGTGGACTTTTCCATCTGCAGATTATACTGAATGACCAGCAGTGGCAGTGTTTCACAGCAGAGTTTCTCTGAATTGCTGAGACTGAAGCAAAAAAAAAAGGAAGTCTTCTGGCATAGTGCATCATTTTACCAATTTACGTGGTAAGTAAAACGCCCAATCATTCTTTTAGGCATTAAAAAGATGTTCATAGCAACGGAATGTCCTCACTACTTTATAGTGGAAACCTGTGCCTGAATATCATTTCTGTCAAGAAAGAAGTAATATGGATCACATTATGTTGGTCATGATAGTTAATAAAAGACTGACTGACTCGAACTCTACTAAAACCTGCTTTAGATCCTGGTGATAGCAATGTTCCATTCGAGGAAATTGCTGCCTTTGAGGCTGAAATGCACCATCTCTCGTATGAAAAATAGTGTTACATTCTCACGGTAGGAAGCTCATTTAACCTCTTCTCCTGCACTCTGTATGTTGGGCTCTGATACTCAAGATGGATTTTTGTTAAGGATAATCTGTCTTTGTACCCCCATCCCACTTTCAAAAAGGACACAGAGCTTTGACTGTTTCAGATTCCTTTACCATTCCCCCTCCTACGTGGCTGGCAGTCATGAATACGGATAGTAACCTACTGCATAACTTCTCATATCTCATCCTCCTGTGTGGTCAGCTTCCACAAGGACAATTGGTCCAGGGGGGCCTGACATCATAAAGCTAAAGCAAGAAGTTGTCTGACATGTGGTGCCATTCTGTTGCCTAGCAGTCTGACATCATAAAGCTAAAGCAAGATGCTTTCTGACATGAGAGCCACTCTGTTGCCTAACAAAGAGTAGGATAGATTTATCTTGGTAATGATATGAGTTGCAGGGTAGACAGGATGCCCAACTGAAAGTGTTGATGGTAAGATGAAAGAAATTAGGACTTTATTTAGACTTCTATATTTGTATGAACGCAAGTTTGAGCATAAGAGTCTCAACTTCACTGTTGCTGAACTGGTAGGATTTGGCTAAAGAGAAGATGGAAATGATGCTATTCATAGTTTCTATCATTCCCGTTAACTGTAGCATAACCCTTCCTCTCTCAACTTATCAGCTGGCTTAATTGCTACTGGTGTACCATATCCTAAAACTAAAGAAGTGAGAATGGTGCGCTGCCACTTGGCTGGCAAAAAGATCTATGTCCTAATGTACGTGCTACAATTGTTTAGAGAGTTTTAGCAAATGAGTCAAGGGAATGCAGAGAAGTATGGGAGGTTATAAACACAAATTGAGATTTGATTTTTTTTATTGAGCTGTTGATTTTCACAATAAAACAGACTCCATAGTATAGATCTGGTAACCCTTTATATAAATCAAAACTTTTTGTATTGCTTATATTAAATGTACTAACAGTGGACTTTTCCATCTGCAGATTATACTGAATGACCAGCAGTGGCAGTGTTTCACAGCAGAGTTTCTCTGAATTGCCGAGACTGAAGCAAAAAAAAAAAGGAAGTCTTCTGGCATAGTGCATCATTTTACCAATTTACGTGGTAAGTAAAACGCCCAATCATTCTTTTAGGCATTAAAAAGATGTTCATAGCAACGGAATGTCCTCACTACTTTATAGTGGAAACCTGTGCCTGAATATCATTTCTGTCAAGAAAGAAGTAATATGGATCACATTATGTTGGTCATGATAGTTAATAAAAGACTGACTGACTCGAACTCTACTAAAACCTGCTTTAGATCCTGGTGATAGCAATGTTCCATTCGAGGAAATTGCTGCCTTTGAGGCTGAAATGCACCATCTCACGTATGAAAAATAGTGTTACATTCTCACGGTAGGAAGCTCATTTAACCTCTTCTCCTGCACTCTGTATGTTGGGCTCTGATACTCAAGATGGATTTTTGTTAAGGATAATCTGTCTTTGTACCCCCATCCCACTTTCAAAAAGGACACAGAGCTTTGACTGTTTCAGATTCCTTTACCATTCTCCCTCCTACGTGGCTGGCAGTCATGAATACGGATAGTAACCTACTGCATAACTTCTCATATCTCATCCTCCTGTGTGGTCAGCTTCCACAAGGACAATTGGTCCAGTGGTGTCTGACATCATAAAGCTAAAGCAAGAAGTTGTCTGACATGTGGTGCCATTCTGTTGCCTAGCAGTCTGACATCATAAAGCTAAAGCAAGATGCTTTCTGACATGAGAGCCACTCTGTTGCCTAACAAAGAGTAGGATACATTTATCTTGGTAATGATCTGAGTTGCAGGGTAGACAGGATGCCCAACTGAAAGTGTTGATGGTAAGATGAAAGAAATTAGGACTTTATTTAGACTTCTATATTTGTATGAACGCAAGTTTGAGCATAAGAGTCTCAACTTCACTGTTGCTGAACTGGTAGGATTTGGCTAAAGAGAAGATGGAAATGATGCTATTCATAGTTTCTATCATTCCCGTTAACTGTAGCATAACCCTTCCTCTCTCAACTTATCAGCTGGCTTAATTGCTACTGGTGTACCATATCCTAAAACTAAAGAAGTGAGAATGGTGCGCTGCCACTTGGCTGGCAAAAAGATCTATGTCCTAATGTACGTGCTACAATTGTTTAGAGAGTTTTAGCAAATGAGTCAAGGGAATGCAGAGAAGTATGGGAGGTTATAAACACAAATTGAGATTTGATTTTTTTATTGAGCTGTTGATTTTCACAATAAAACAGACTCCATAGTATAGATCTGGTAACCCTTTATATAAATCAAAACTTTTTGTATTGCTTATATTAAATGTACTAACAGTGGACTTTTCCATCTGCAGATTATACTGAATGACCAGCAGTGGCAGTGTTTCACAGCAGAGTTTCTCTGAATTGCCGAGACTGAAGCAAAAAAAAAAAGGAAGTCTTCTGGCATAGTGCATCATTTTACCAATTTACGTGGTAAGTAAAACGCCCAATCATTCTTTTAGGCATTAAAAAGATGTTCATAGCAACGGAATGTCCTCACTACTTTATAGTGGAAACCTGTGCCTGAATATCATTTCTGTCAAGAAAGAAGTAATATGGATCACATTATGTTGGTCATGATAGTTAATAAAAGACTGACTGACTCGAACTCTACTAAAACCTGCTTTAGATCCTGGTGATAGCAATGTTCCATTCGAGGAAATTGCTGCCTTTGAGGCTGAAATGCACCATCTCTCGTATGAAAAATAGTGTTACATTCTCACGGTAGGAAGCTCATTTAACCTCTTCTCCTGCACTCTGTATGTTGGGCTCTGATACTCAAGATGGATTTTTGTTAAGGATAATCTGTCTTTGTACCCCCATCCCACTTTCAAAAAGGACACAGAGCTTTGACTGTTTCAGATTCCTTTACCATTCCCCCTCCTACGTGGCTGGCAGTCATGAATACGGATAGTAACCTACTGCATAACTTCTCATATCTCATCCTCCTGTGTGGTCAGCTTCCACAAGGACAATTGGTCCAGGGGGGCCTGACATCATAAAGCTAAAGCAAGAAGTTGTCTGACATGTGGTGCCATTCTGTTGCCTAGCAGTCTGACATCATAAAGCTAAAGCAAGATGCTTTCTGACATGAGAGCCACTCTGTTGCCTAACAAAGAGTAGGATACATTTATCTTGGTAATGATATGAGTTGCAGGGTAGACAGGATGCCCAACTGAAAGTGTTGATGGTAAGATGAAAGAAATTAGGACTTTATTTAGACTTCTATATTTGTATGAACGCAAGTTTGAGCATAAGAGTCTCAACTTCACTGTTGCTGAACTGGTAGGATTTGGCTAAAGAGAAGATGGAAATGATGCTATTCATAGTTTCTATCATTCCCGTTAACTGTAGCATAACCCTTCCTCTCTCAACTTATCAGCTGGCTTAATTGCTACTGGTGTACCATATCCTAAAACTAAAGAAGTGAGAATGGTGCGCTGCCACTTGGCTGGCAAAAAGATCTATGTCCTAATGTACGTGCTACAATTGTTTAGAGAGTTTTAGCAAATGAGTCAAGGGAATGCAGAGAAGTATGGGAGGTTATAAACACAAATTGAGATTTGATTTTTTTATTGAGCTGTTGATTTTCACAATAAAACAGACTCCATAGTATAGATCTGGTAACCCTTTATATAAATCAAAACTTTTTGTATTGCTTATATTAAATGTACTAACAGTGGACTTTTCCATCTGCAGATTATACTGAATGACCAGCAGTGGCAGTGTTTCACAGCAGAGTTTCTCTGAATTGCTGAGACTGAAGCAAAAAAAAAAGGAAGTCTTCTGGCATAGTGCATCATTTTACCAATTTACGTGGTAAGTAAAACGCCCAATCATTCTTTTAGGCATTAAAAAGATGTTCATAGCAACGGAATGTCCTCACTACTTTATAGTGGAAACCTGTGCCTGAATATCATTTCTGTCAAGAAAGAAGTAATATGGATCACATTATGTTGGTCATGATAGTTAATAAAAGACTGACTGACTCGAACTCTACTAAAACCTGCTTTAGATCCTGGTGATAGCAATGTTCCATTCGAGGAAATTGCTGCCTTTGAGGCTGAAATGCACCATCTCTCGTATGAAAAATAGTGTTACATTCTCACGGTAGGAAGCTCATTTAACCTCTTCTCCTGCACTCTGTATGTTGGGCTCTGATACTCAAGATGGATTTTTGTTAAGGATAATCTGTCTTTGTACCCCCATCCCACTTTCAAAAAGGACACAGAGCTTTGACTGTTTCAGATTCCTTTACCATTCCCCCTCCTACGTGGCTGGCAGTCATGAATACGGATAGTAACCTACTGCATAACTTCTCATATCTCATCCTCCTGTGTGGTCAGCTTCCACAAGGACAATTGGTCCAGGGGGGGCTGACATCATAAAGCTAAAGCAAGAAGTTGTCTGACATGTGGTGCCATTCTGTTGCCTAGCAGTCTGACATCATAAAGCTAAAGCAAGATGCTTTCTGACATGAGAGCCACTCTGTTGCCTAACAAAGAGTAGGATAGATTTATCTTGGTAATGATATGAGTTGCAGGGTAGACAGGATGCCCAACTGAAAGTGTTGATGGTAAGATGAAAGAAATTAGGACTTTATTTAGACTTCTATATTTGTATGAACGCAAGTTTGAGCATAAGAGTCTCAACTTCACTGTTGCTGAACTGGTAGGATTTGGCTAAAGAGAAGATGGAAATGATGCTATTCATAGTTTCTATCATTCCCGTTAACTGTAGCATAACCCTTCCTCTCTCAACTTATCAGCTGGCTTAATTGCTACTGGTGTACCATATCCTAAAACTAAAGAAGTGAGAATGGTGCGCTGCCACTTGGCTGGCAAAAAGATCTATGTCCTAATGTACGTGCTACAATTGTTTAGAGAGTTTTAGCAAATGAGTCAAGGGAATGCAGAGAAGTATGGGAGGTTAGAAACACAAATTGAGATTTGATTTTTTTATTGAGCTGTTGATTTTCACAATAAAACAGACTCCATAGTATAGATCTGGTAACCCTTTATATAAATCAAAACTTTTTGTATTGCTTATATTAAATGTACTAACAGTGGACTTTTCCATCTGCAGATTATACTGAATGACCAGCAGTGGCAGTGTTTCACAGCAGAGTTTCTCTGAATTGCTGAGACTGAAGCAAAAAAAAAAGGAAGTCTTCTGGCATAGTGCATAATTTTACCAATTTACGTGGTAAGTAAAACGCCCAATCATTCTTTTAGGCATTAAAAAGATGTTCATAGCAACGGAATGTCCTCACTACTTTATAGTGGAAACCTGTGCCTGAATATCATTTCTGTCAAGAAAGAAGTAATATGGATCACATTATGTTGGTCATGATAGTTAATAAAAGACTGACTGACTCGAACTCTACTAAAACCTGCTTTAGATCCTGGTGATAGCAATGTTCCATTCGAGGAAATTGCTGCCTTTGAGGCTGAAATGCACCATCTCTCGTATGAAAAATAGTGTTACATTCTCACGGTAGGAAGCTCATTTAACCTCTTCTCCTGCACTCTGTATGTTGGGCTCTGATACTCAAGATGGATTTTTGTTAAGGATAATCTGTCTTTGTACCCCCATCCCACTTTCAAAAAGGACACAGAGCTTTGACTGTTTCAGATTCCTTTACCATTCCCCCTCCTACGTGGCTGGCAGTCATGAATACGGATAGTAACCTACTGCATAACTTCTCATATCTCATCCTCCTGTGTGGTCAGCTTCCACAAGGACAATTGGTCCAGGGGGGCCTGACATCATAAAGCTAAAGCAAGAAGTTGTCTGACATGTGGTGCCATTCTGTTGCCTAGCAGTCTGACATCATAAAGCTAAAGCAAGATGCTTTCTGACATGAGAGCCACTCTGTTGCCTAACAAAGAGTAGGATACATTTATCTTGGTAATGATATGAGTTGCAGGGTAGACAGGATGCCCAACTGAAAGTGTTGATGGTAAGATGAAAGAAATTAGGACTTTATTTAGACTTCTATATTTGTATGAACGCAAGTTTGAGCATAAGAGTCTCAACTTCACTGTTGCTGAACTGGTAGGATTTGGCTAAAGAGAAGATGGAAATGATGCTATTCATAGTTTCTATCATTCCCGTTAACTGTAGCATAACCCTTCCTCTCTCAACTTATCAGCTGGCTTAATTTGTACTGGTGTACCATATCCTAAAACTAAAGAAGTGAGAATGGTGCGCTGCCACTTGGCTGGCAAAAAGATCTATGTCCTAATGTACGTGCTACAATTGTTTAGAGAGTTTTAGCAAATGAGTCAAGGGAATGCAGAGAAGTATGGGAGGTTATAAACACAAATTGAGATTTGATTTTTTTATTGAGCTGTCTATTTTCACAATAAAACAGACTCCATAGTATAGATCTGGTAACCCTTTATATAAATCAAAACTTTTTGTATTGCTTATATTAAATGTACTAACAGTGGACATTTCCATCTGCAGATTATACTGAATGACCAGCAGTGGCAGTGTTTCACAGCAGAGTTTCTCTGAATTGCCGAGACTGAAGCAAAAAAAAAGGAAGTCTTCTGGCATAGTGCATCATTTTACCAATTTACGTGGTAAGTAAAACGCCCAATCATTCTTTTAGGCATTAAAAAGATGTTCATAGCAACGGAATGTCCTCACTACTTTATAGTGGAAACCTGTGCCTGAATATCATTTCTGTCAAGAAAGAAGTAATATGGATCACATTATGTTGGTCATGATAGTTAATAAAAGACTGACTGACTCGAACTCTACTAAAACCTGCTTTAGATCCTGGTGATAGCAATGTTCCATTCGAGGAAATTGCTGCCTTTGAGGCTGAAATGCACCATCTCTCGTATGAAAAATAGTGTTACATTCTCACGGTAGGAAGCTCATTTAACCTCTTCTCCTGCACTCTGTATGTTGGGCTCTGATACTCAAGATGGATTTTTGTTAAGGATAATCTGTCTTTGTACCCCCATCCCACTTTCAAAAAGGACACAGAGCTTTGACTGTTTCAGATTCCTTTACCATTCCCCCTCCTACGTGGCTGGCAGTCATGAATACGGATAGTAACCTACTGCATAACTTCTCATATCTCATCCTCCTGTGTGGTCAGCTTCCACAAGGACAATTGGTCCAGGGGGGCCTGACATCATAAAGCTAAAGCAAGAAGTTGTCTGACATGTGGTGCCATTCTGTTGCCTAGCAGTCTGACATCATAAAGCTAAAGCAAGATGCTTTCTGACATGAGAGCCACTCTGTTGCCTAACAAAGAGTAGGATAGATTTATCTTGGTAATGATATGAGTTGCAGGGTAGACAGGATGCCCAACTGAAAGTGTTGATGGTAAGATGAAAGAAATTAGGACTTTATTTAGACTTCTATATTTGTATGAACGCAAGTTTGAGCATAAGAGTCTCAACTTCACTGTTGCTGAACTGGTAGGATTTGGCTAAAGAGAAGATGGAAATGATGCTATTCATAGTTTCTATCATTCCCGTTAACTGTAGCATAACCCTTCCTCTCTCAACTTATCAGCTGGCTTAATTGCTACTGGTGTACCATATCCTAAAACTAAAGAAGTGAGAATGGTGCGCTGCCACTTGGCTGGCAAAAAGATCTATGTCCTAATGTACGTGCTACAATTGTTTAGAGAGTTTTAGCAAATGAGTCAAGGGAATGCAGAGAAGTATGGGAGGTTATAAACACAAATTGAGATTTGATTTTTTTATTGAGCTGTTGATTTTCACAATAAAACAGACTCCATAGTATAGATCTGGTAACCCTTTATATAAATCAAAACTTTTTGTATTGCTTATATTAAATGTACTAACAGTGGACTTTTCCATCTGCAGATTATACTGAATGACCAGCAGTGGCAGTGTTTCACAGCAGAGTTTCTCTGAATTGCTGAGACTGAAGCAAAAAAAAAAGGAAGTCTTCTGGCATAGTGCATCATTTTACCAATTTACGTGGTAAGTAAAACGCCCAATCATTCTTTTAGGCATTAAAAAGATGTTCATAGCAACGGAATGTCCTCACTACTTTATAGTGGAAACCTGTGCCTGAATATCATTTCTGTCAAGAAAGAAGTAATATGGATCACATTATGTTGGTCATGATAGTTAATAAAAGACTGACTGACTCGAACTCTACTAAAACCTGCTTTAGATCCTGGTGATAGCAATGTTCCATTCGAGGAAATTGCTGCCTTTGAGGCTGAAATGCACCATCTCTCGTATGAAAAATAGTGTTACATTCTCACGGTAGGAAGCTCATTTAACCTCTTCTCCTGCACTCTGTATGTTGGGCTCTGATACTCAAGATGGATTTTTGTTAAGGATAATCTGTCTTTGTACCCCCATCCCACTTTCAAAAAGGACACAGAGCTTTGACTGTTTCAGATTCCTTTACCATTCCCCCTCCTACGTGGCTGGCAGTCATGAATACGGATAGTAACCTACTGCATAACTTCTCATATCTCATCCTCCTGTGTGGTCAACTTCCACAAGGACAATTGGTCCAGGGGGGCCTGACATCATAAAGCTAAAGCAAGAAGTTGTCTGACATGTGGTGCCATTCTGTTGCCTAGCAGTCTGACATCATAAAGCTAAAGCAAGATGCTTTCTGACATGAGAGCCACTCTGTTGCCTAACAAAGAGTAGGATAGATTTATCTTGGTAATGATATGAGTTGCAGGGTAGACAGGATGCCCAACTGAAAGTGTTGATGGTAAGATGAAAGAAATTAGGACTTTATTTAGACTTCTATATTTGTATGAACGCAAGTTTGAGCATAAGAGTCTCAACTTCACTGTTGCTGAACTGGTAGGATTTGGCTAAAGAGAAGATGGAAATGATGCTATTCATAGTTTCTATCATTCCCGTTAACTGTAGCATAACCCTTCCTCTCTCAACTTATCAGCTGGCTTAATTGCTACTGGTGTACCATATCCTAAAACTAAAGAAGTGAGAATGGTGCGCTGCCACTTGGCTGGCAAAAAGATCTATGTCCTAATGTACGTGCTACAATTGTTTAGAGAGTTTTAGCAAATGAGTCAAGGGAATGCAGAGAAGTATGGGAGGTTAGAAACACAAATTGAGATTTGATTTTTTTATTGAGCTGTTGATTTTCACAATAAAACAGACTCCATAGTATAGATCTGGTAACCCTTTATATAAATCAAAACTTTTTGTATTGCTTATATTAAATGTACTAACAGTGGACTTTTCCATCTGCAGATTATACTGAATGACCAGCAGTGGCAGTGTTTCACAGCAGAGTTTCTCTGAATTGCTGAGACTGAAGCAAAAAAAAAAGGAAGTCTTCTGGCATAGTGCATCATTTTACCAATTTACGTGGTAAGTAAAACGCCCAATCATTCTTTTAGGCATTAAAAAGATGTTCATAGCAACGGAATGTCCTCACTACTTTATAGTGGAAACCTGTGCCTGAATATCATTTCTGTCAAGAAAGAAGTAATATGGATCACATTATGTTGGTCATGATAGTTAATAAAAGACTGACTGACTCGAACTCTACTAAAACCTGCTTTAGATCCTGGTGATAGCAATGTTCCATTCGAGGAAATTGCTGCCTTTGAGGCTGAAATGCACCATCTCTCGTATGAAAAATAGTGTTACATTCTCACGGTAGGAAGCTCATTTAACCTCTTCTCCTGCACTCTGTATGTTGGGCTCTGATACTCAAGATGGATTTTTGTTAAGGATAATCTGTCTTTGTACCCCCATCCCACTTTCAAAAAGGACACAGAGCTTTGACTGTTTCAGATTCCTTTACCATTCCCCCTCCTACGTGGCTGGCAGTCATGAATACGGATAGTAACCTACTGCATAACTTCTCATATCTCATCCTCCTGTGTGGTCAGCTTCCACAAGGACAATTGGTCCAGGGGGGCCTGACATCATAAAGCTAAAGCAAGAAGTTGTCTGACATGTGGTGCCATTCTGTTGCCTAGCAGTCTGACATCATAAAGCTAAAGCAAGATGCTTTCTGACATGAGAGCCACTCTGTTGCCTAACAAAGAGTAGGATACATTTATCTTGGTAATGATATGAGTTGCAGGGTAGACAGGATGCCCAACTGAAAGTGTTGATGGTAAGATGAAAGAAATTAGGACTTTATTTAGACTTCTATATTTGTATGAACGCAAGTTTGAGCATAAGAGTCTCAACTTCACTGTTGCTGAACTGGTAGGATTTGGCTAAAGAGAAGATGGAAATGATGCTATTCATAGTTTCTATCATTCCCGTTAACTGTAGCATAACCCTTCCTCTCTCAACTTATCAGCTGGCTTAATTTGTACTGGTGTACCATATCCTAAAACTAAAGAAGTGAGAATGGTGCGCTGCCACTTGGCTGGCAAAAAGATCTATGTCCTAATGTACGTGCTACAATTGTTTAGAGAGTTTTAGCAAATGAGTCAAGGGAATGCAGAGAAGTATGGGAGGTTATAAACACAAATTGAGATTTGATTTTTTTATTGAGCTGTCTATTTTCACAATAAAACAGACTCCATAGTATAGATCTGGTAACCCTTTATATAAATCAAAACTTTTTGTATTGCTTATATTAAATGTACTAACAGTGGACTTTTCCATCTGCAGATTATACTGAATGACCAGCAGTGGCAGTGTTTCACAGCAGAGTTTCTCTGAATTGCCGAGACTGAAGCAAAAAAAAAGGAAGTCTTCTGGCATAGTGCATCATTTTACCAATTTACGTGGTAAGTAAAACGCCCAATCATTCTTTTAGGCATTAAAAAGATGTTCATAGCAACGGAATGTCCTCACTACTTTATAGTGGAAACCTGTGCCTGAATATCATTTCTGTCAAGAAAGAAGTAATATGGATCACATTATGTTGGTCATGATAGTTAATAAAAGACTGACTGACTCGAACTCTACTAAAACCTGCTTTAGATCCTGGTGATAGCAATGTTCCATTCGAGGAAATTGCTGCCTTTGAGGCTGAAATGCACCATCTCTCGTATGAAAAATAGTGTTACATTCTCACGGTAGGAAGCTCATTTAACCTCTTCTCCTGCACTCTGTATGTTGGGCTCTGATACTCAAGATGGATTTTTGTTAAGGATAATCTGTCTTTGTACCCCCATCCCACTTTCAAAAAGGACACAGAGCTTTGACTGTTTCAGATTCCTTTACCATTCCCCCTCCTACGTGGCTGGCAGTCATGAATACGGATAGTAACCTACTGCATAACTTCTCATATCTCATCCTCCTGTGTGGTCAGCTTCCACAAGGACAATTGGTCCAGGGGGGCCTGACATCATAAAGCTAAAGCAAGAAGTTGTCTGACATGTGGTGCCATTCTGTTGCCTAGCAGTCTGACATCATAAAGCTAAAGCAAGATGCTTTCTGACATGAGAGCCACTCTGTTGCCTAACAAAGAGTAGGATAGATTTATCTTGGTAATGATATGAGTTGCAGGGTAGACAGGATGCCCAACTGAAAGTGTTGATGGTAAGATGAAAGAAATTAGGACTTTATTTAGACTTCTATATTTGTATGAACGCAAGTTTGAGCATAAGAGTCTCAACTTCACTGTTGCTGAACTGGTAGGATTTGGCTAAAGAGAAGATGGAAATGATGCTATTCATAGTTTCTATCATTCCCGTTAACTGTAGCATAACCCTTCCTCTCTCAACTTATCAGCTGGCTTAATTGCTACTGGTGTACCATATCCTAAAACTAAAGAAGTGAGAATGGTGCGCTGCCACTTGGCTGGCAAAAAGATCTATGTCCTAATGTACGTGCTACAATTGTTTAGAGAGTTTTAGCAAATGAGTCAAGGGAATGCAGAGAAGTATGGGAGGTTATAAACACAAATTGAGATTTGATTTTTTTATTGAGCTGTTGATTTTCACAATAAAACAGACTCCATAGTATAGATCTGGTAACCCTTTATATAAATCAAAACTTTTTGTATTGCTTATATTAAATGTACTAACAGTGGACTTTTCCATCTGCAGATTATACTGAATGACCAGCAGTGGCAGTGTTTCACAGCAGAGTTTCTCTGAATTGCCGAGACTGAAGCAAAAAAAAAAAAGGAAGTCTTCTGGCATAGTGCATCATTTTACCAATTTACGTGGTAAGTAAAACGCCCAATCATTCTTTTAGGCATTAAAAAGATGTTCATAGCAACGGAATGTCCTCACTACTTTATAGTGGAAACCTGTGCCTGAATATCATTTCTGTCAAGAAAGAAGTAATATGGATCACATTATGTTGGTCATGATAGTTAATAAAAGACTGACTGACTCGAACTCTACTAAAACCTGCTTTAGATCCTGGTGATAGCAATGTTCCATTCGAGGAAATTGCTGCCTTTGAGGCTGAAATGCACCATCTCTCGTATGAAAAATAGTGTTACATTCTCACGGTAGGAAGCTCATTTAACCTCTTCTCCTGCACTCTGTATGTTGGGCTCTGATACTCAAGATGGATTTTTGTTAAGGATAATCTGTCTTTGTACCCCCATCCCACTTTCAAAAAGGACACAGAGCTTTGACTGTTTCAGATTCCTTTACCATTCCCCCTCCTACGTGGCTGGCAGTCATGAATACGGATAGTAACCTACTGCATAACTTCTCATATCTCATCCTCCTGTGTGGTCAGCTTCCACAAGGACAATTGGTCCAGGGGGGCCTGACATCATAAAGCTAAAGCAAGAAGTTGTCTGACATGTGGTGCCATTCTGTTGCCTAGCAGTCTGACATCATAAAGCTAAAGCAAGATGCTTTCTGACATGAGAGCCACTCTGTTGCCTAACAAAGAGTAGGATAGATTTATCTTGGTAATGATATGAGTTGCAGGGTAGACAGGATGCCCAACTGAAAGTGTTGATGGTAAGATGAAAGAAATTAGGACTTTATTTAGACTTCTATATTTGTATGAACGCAAGTTTGAGCATAAGAGTCTCAACTTCACTGTTGCTGAACTGGTAGGATTTGGCTAAAGAGAAGATGGAAATGATGCTATTCATAGTTTCTATCATTCCCGTTAACTGTAGCATAACCCTTCCTCTCTCAACTTATCAGCTGGCTTAATTGCTACTGGTGTACCATATCCTAAAACTAAAGAAGTGAGAATGGTGCGCTGCCACTTGGCTGGCAAAAAGATCTATGTCCTAATGTACGTGCTACAATTGTTTAGAGAGTTTTAGCAAATGAGTCAAGGGAATGCAGAGAAGTATGGGAGGTTATAAACACAAATTGAGATTTGATTTTTTTATTGAGCTGTTGATTTTCACAATAAAACAGACTCCATAGTATAGATCTGGTAACCCTTTATATAAATCAAAACTTTTTGTATTGCTTATATTAAATGTACTAACAGTGGACTTTTCCATCTGCAGATTATACTGAATGACCAGCAGTGGCAGTGTTTCACAGCAGAGTTTCTCTGAATTGCCGAGACTGAAGCAAAAAAAAAGGAAGTCTTCTGGCATAGTGCATCATTTTACCAATTTACGTGGTAAGTAAAACGCCCAATCATTCTTTTAGGCATTAAAAAGATGTTCATAGCAACGGAATGTCCTCACTACTTTATAGTGGAAACCTGTGCCTGAATATCATTTCTGTCAAGAAAGAAGTAATATGGATCACATTATGTTGGTCATGATAGTTAATAAAAGACTGACTGACTCGAACTCTACTAAAACCTGCTTTAGATCCTGGTGATAGCAATGTTCCATTCGAGGAAATTGCTGCCTTTGAGGCTGAAATGCACCATCTCTCGTATGAAAAATAGTGTTACATTCTCACGGTAGGAAGCTCATTTAACCTCTTCTCCTGCACTCTGTATGTTGGGCTCTGATACTCAAGATGGATTTTTGTTAAGGATAATCTGTCTTTGTACCCCCATCCCACTTTCAAAAAGGACACAGAGCTTTGACTGTTTCAGATTCCTTTACCATTCCCCCTCCTACGTGGCTGGCAGTCATGAATACGGATAGTAACCTACTGCATAACTTCTCATATCTCATCCTCCTGTGTGGTCAGCTTCCACAAGGACAATTGGTCCAGGGGGGCCTGACATCATAAAGCTAAAGCAAGAAGTTGTCTGACATGTGGTGCCATTCTGTTGCCTAGCAGTCTGACATCATAAAGCTAAAGCAAGATGCTTTCTGACATGAGAGCCACTCTGTTGCCTAACAAAGAGTAGGATAGATTTATCTTGGTAATGATATGAGTTGCAGGGTAGACCGGATGCCCAACTGAAAGTGTTGATGGTAAGATGAAAGAAATTAGGACTTTATTTAGACTTCTATATTTGTATGAACGCAAGTTTGAGCATAAGAGTCTCAACTTCACTGTTGCTGAACTGGTAGGATTTGGCTAAAGAGAAGATGGAAATGATGCTATTCATAGTTTCTATCATTCCCGTTAACTGTAGCATAACCCTTCCTCTCTCAACTTATCAGCTGGCTTAATTGCTACTGGTGTACCATATCCTAAAACTAAAGAAGTGAGAATGGTGCGCTGCCACTTGGCTGGCAAAAAGATCTATGTCCTAATGTACGTGCTACAA
This sequence comes from Lissotriton helveticus, assembly GCF_964261635.1. Taxonomy (NCBI): domain Eukaryota; kingdom Metazoa; phylum Chordata; class Amphibia; order Caudata; family Salamandridae; genus Lissotriton; species Lissotriton helveticus. The sequence goes on along the minus strand of NC_136072.1, from coordinate 305,391,277 downwards.
TTGTTTAGAGAGTTTTAGCAAATGAGTCAAGGGAATGCAGAGAAGTATGGGAGGTTATAAACACAAATTGAGATTTGATTTTTTTATTGAGCTGTTGATTTTCACAATAAAACAGACTCCATAGTATAGATCTGGTAACCCTTTATATAAATCAAAACTTTTTGTATTGCTTATATTAAATGTACTAACAGTGGACTTTTCCATCTGCAGATTATACTGAATGACCAGCAGTGGCAGTGTTTCACAGCAGAGTTTCTCTGAATTGCCGAGACTGAAGCAAAAAAAAAAAAGGAAGTCTTCTGGCATAGTGCATCATTTTACCAATTTACGTGGTAAGTAAAACGCCCAATCATTCTTTTAGGCATTAAAAAGATGTTCATAGCAACGGAATGTCCTCACTACTTTATAGTGGAAACCTGTGCCTGAATATCATTTCTGTCAAGAAAGAAGTAATATGGATCACATTATGTTGGTCATGATAGTTAATAAAAGACTGACTGACTCGAACTCTACTAAAACCTGCTTTAGATCCTGGTGATAGCAATGTTCCATTCGAGGAAATTGCTGCCTTTGAGGCTGAAATGCACCATCTCTCGTATGAAAAATAGTGTTACATTCTCACGGTAGGAAGCTCATTTAACCTCTTCTCCTGCACTCTGTATGTTGGGCTCTGATACTCAAGATGGATTTTTGTTAAGGATAATCTGTCTTTGTACCCCCATCCCACTTTCAAAAAGGACACAGAGCTTTGACTGTTTCAGATTCCTTTACCATTCCCCCTCCTACGTGGCTGGCAGTCATGAATACGGATAGTAACCTACTGCATAACTTCTCATATCTCATCCTCCTGTGTGGTCAGCTTCCACAAGGACAATTGGTCCAGGGGGGCCTGACATCATAAAGCTAAAGCAAGAAGTTGTCTGACATGTGGTGCCATTCTGTTGCCTAGCAGTCTGACATCATAAAGCTAAAGCAAGATGCTTTCTGACATGAGAGCCACTCTGTTGCCTAACAAAGAGTAGGATAGATTTATCTTGGTAATGATATGAGTTGCAGGGTAGACAGGATGCCCAACTGAAAGTGTTGATGGTAAGATGAAAGAAATTAGGACTTTATTTAGACTTCTATATTTGTATGAACGCAAGTTTGAGCATAAGAGTCTCAACTTCACTGTTGCTGAACTGGTAGGATTTGGCTAAAGAGAAGATGGAAATGATGCTATTCATAGTTTCTATCATTCCCGTTAACTGTAGCATAACCCTTCCTCTCTCAACTTATCAGCTGGCTTAATTGCTACTGGTGTACCATATCCTAAAACTAAAGAAGTGAGAATGGTGCGCTGCCACTTGGCTGGCAAAAAGATCTATGTCCTAATGTACGTGCTACAATTGTTTAGAGAGTTTTAGCAAATGAGTCAAGGGAATGCAGAGAAGTATGGGAGGTTATAAACACAAATTGAGATTTGATTTTTTTATTGAGCTGTTGATTTTCACAATAAAACAGACTCCATAGTATAGATCTGGTAACCCTTTATATAAATCAAAACTTTTTGTATTGCTTATATTAAATGTACTAACAGTGGACTTTTCCATCTGCAGATTATACTGAATGACCAGCAGTGGCAGTGTTTCACAGCAGAGTTTCTCTGAATTGCCGAGACTGAAGCAAAAAAAAAAAAGGAAGTCTTCTGGCATAGTGCATCATTTTACCAATTTACGTGGTAAGTAAAACGCCCAATCATTCTTTTAGGCATTAAAAAGATGTTCATAGCAACGGAATGTCCTCACTACTTTATAGTGGAAACCTGTGCCTGAATATCATTTCTGTCAAGAAAGAAGTAATATGGATCACATTATGTTGGTCATGATAGTTAATAAAAGACTGACTGACTCGAACTCTACTAAAACCTGCTTTAGATCCTGGTGATAGCAATGTTCCATTCGAGGAAATTGCTGCCTTTGAGGCTGAAATGCACCATCTCTCGTATGAAAAATAGTGTTACATTCTCACGGTAGGAAGCTCATTTAACCTCTTCTCCTGCACTCTGTATGTTGGGCTCTGATACTCAAGATGGATTTTTGTTAAGGATAATCTGTCTTTGTACCCCCATCCCACTTTCAAAAAGGACACAGAGCTTTGACTGTTTCAGATTCCTTTACCATTCCCCCTCCTACGTGGCTGGCAGTCATGAATACGGATAGTAACCTACTGCATAACTTCTGATATCTCATCCTCCTGTGTGGTCAGCTTCCACAAGGACAATTGGTCCAGTGGTGTCTGACATCATAAAGCTAAAGCAAGAAGTTGTCTGACATGTGGTGCCATTCTGTTGCCTAGCAGTCTGACATCATAAAGCTAAAGCAAGATGCTTTCTGACATGAGAGCCACTCTGTTGCCTAACAAAGAGTAGGATAGATTTATCTTGGTAATGATATGAGTTGCAGGGTAGACAGGATGCCCAACTGAAAGTGTTGATGGTAAGATGAAAGAAATTAGGACTTTATTTAGACTTCTATATTTGTATGAACGCAAGTTTGAGCATAAGAGTCTCAACTTCACTGTTGCTGAACTGGTAGGATTTGGCTAAAGAGAAGATGGAAATGATGCTATTCATAGTTTCTATCATTCCCGTTAACTGTAGCATAACCCTTCCTCTCTCAACTTATCAGCTGGCTTAATTGCTACTGGTGTACCATATCCTAAAACTAAAGAAGTGAGAATGGTGCGCTGCCACTTGGCTGGCAAAAAGATCTATGTCCTAATGTACGTGCTACAATTGTTTAGAGAGTTTTAGCAAATGAGTCAAGGGAATGCAGAGAAGTATGGGAGGTTATAAACACAAATTGAGATTTGATTTTTTTATTGAGCTGTTGATTTTCACAATAAAACAGACTCCATAGTATAGATCTGGTAACCCTTTATATAAATCAAAACTTTTTGTATTGCTTATATTAAATGTACTAACAGTGGACTTTTCCATCTGCAGATTATACTGAATGACCAGCAGTGGCAGTGTTTCACAGCAGAGTTTCTCTGAATTGCCGAGACTGAAGCAAAAAAAAAAAAGGAAGTCTTCTGGCATAGTGCATCATTTTACCAATTTACGTGGTAAGTAAAACGCCCAATCATTCTTTTAGGCATTAAAAAGATGTTCATAGCAACGGAATGTCCTCACTACTTTATAGTGGAAACCTGTGCCTGAATATCATTTCTGTCAAGAAAGAAGTAATATGGATCACATTATGTTGGTCATGATAGTTAATAAAAGACTGACTGACTCGAACTCTACTAAAACCTGCTTTAGATCCTGGTGATAGCAATGTTCCATTCGAGGAAATTGCTGCCTTTGAGGCTGAAATGCACCATCTCTCGTATGAAAAATAGTGTTACATTCTCACGGTAGGAAGCTCATTTAACCTCTTCTCCTGCACTCTGTATGTTGGGCTCTGATACTCAAGATGGATTTTTGTTAAGGATAATCTGTCTTTGTACCCCCATCCCACTTTCAAAAAGGACACAGAGCTTTGACTGTTTCAGATTCCTTTACCATTCCCCCTCCTACGTGGCTGGCAGTCATGAATACGGATAGTAACCTACTGCATAACTTCTCATATCTCATCCTCCTGTGTGGTCAGCTTCCACAAGGACAATTGGTCCAGGGGGGCCTGACATCATAAAGCTAAAGCAAGAAGTTGTCTGACATGTGGTGCCATTCTGTTGCCTAGCAGTCTGACATCATAAAGCTAAAGCAAGATGCTTTCTGACATGAGAGCCACTCTGTTGCCTAACAAAGAGTAGGATAGATTTATCTTGGTAATGATATGAGTTGCAGGGTAGACAGGATGCCCAACTGAAAGTGTTGATGGTAAGATGAAAGAAATTAGGACTTTATTTAGACTTCTATATTTGTATGAACGCAAGTTTGAGCATAAGAGTCTCAACTTCACTGTTGCTGAACTGGTAGGATTTGGCTAAAGAGAAGATGGAAATGATGCTATTCATAGTTTCTATCATTCCCGTTAACTGTAGCATAACCCTTCCTCTCTCAACTTATCAGCTGGCTTAATTGCTACTGGTGTACCATATCCTAAAACTAAAGAAGTGAGAATGGTGCGCTGCCACTTGGCTGGCAAAAAGATCTATGTCCTAATGTACGTGCTACAATTGTTTAGAGAGTTTTAGCAAATGAGTCAAGGGAATGCAGAGAAGTATGGGAGGTTATAAACACAAATTGAGATTTGATTTTTTTATTGAGCTGTTGATTTTCACAATAAAACAGACTCCATAGTATAGATCTGGTAACCCTTTATATAAATCAAAACTTTTTGTATTGCTTATATTAAATGTACTAACAGTGGACTTTTCCATCTGCAGATTATACTGAATGACCAGCAGTGGCAGTGTTTCACAGCAGAGTTTCTCTGAATTGCCGAGACTGAAGCAAAAAAAAAAAAGGAAGTCTTCTGGCATAGTGCATCATTTTACCAATTTACGTGGTAAGTAAAACGCCCAATCATTCTTTTAGGCATTAAAAAGATGTTCATAGCAACGGAATGTCCTCACTACTTTATAGTGGAAACCTGTGCCTGAATATCATTTCTGTCAAGAAAGAAGTAATATGGATCACATTATGTTGGTCATGATAGTTAATAAAAGACTGACTGACTCGAACTCTACTAAAACCTGCTTTAGATCCTGGTGATAGCAATGTTCCATTCGAGGAAATTGCTGCCTTTGAGGCTGAAATGCACCATCTCTCGTATGAAAAATAGTGTTACATTCTCACGGTAGGAAGCTCATTTAACCTCTTCTCCTGCACTCTGTATGTTGGGCTCTGATACTCAAGATGGATTTTTGTTAAGGATAATCTCTTTGTACCCCCATCCCACTTTCAAAAAGGACACAGAGCTTTGACTGTTTCAGATTCCTTTACCATTCCCCCTCCTACGTGGCTGGCAGTCATGAATACGGATAGTAACCTACTGCATAACTTCTGATATCTCATCCTCCTGTGTGGTCAGCTTCCACAAGGACAATTGGTCCAGTGGTGTCTGACATCATAAAGCTAAAGCAAGAAGTTGTCTGACATGTGGTGCCATTCTGTTGCCTAGCAGTCTGACATCATAAAGCTAAAGCAAGATGCTTTCTGACATGAGAGCCACTCTGTTGCCTAACAAAGAGTAGGATAGATTTATCTTGGTAATGATATGAGTTGCAGGGTAGACAGGATGCCCAACTGAAAGTGTTGATGGTAAGATGAAAGAAATTAGGACTTTATTTAGACTTCTATATTTGTATGAACGCAAGTTTGAGCATAAGAGTCTCAACTTCACTGTTGCTGAACTGGTAGGATTTGGCTAAAGAGAAGATGGAAATGATGCTATTCATAGTTTCTATCATTCCCGTTAACTGTAGCATAACCCTTCCTCTCTCAACTTATCAGCTGGCTTAATTGCTACTGGTGTACCATATCCTAAAACTAAAGAAGTGAGAATGGTGCGCTGCCACTTGGCTGGCAAAAAGATCTATGTCCTAATGTACGTGCTACAATTGTTTAGAGAGTTTTAGCAAATGAGTCAAGGGAATGCAGAGAAGTATGGGAGGTTATAAACACAAATTGAGATTTGATTTTTTTATTGAGCTGTTGATTTTCACAATAAAACAGACTCCATAGTATAGATCTGGTAACCCTTTATATAAATCAAAACTTTTTGTATTGCTTATATTAAATGTACTAACAGTGGACTTTTCCATCTGCAGATTATACTGAATGACCAGCAGTGGCAGTGTTTCACAGCAGAGTTTCTCTGAATTGCCGAGACTGAAGCAAAAAAAAAAAGGAAGTCTTCTGGCATAGTGCATCATTTTACCAATTTACGTGGTAAGTAAAACGCCCAATCATTCTTTTAGGCATTAAAAAGATGTTCATAGCAACGGAATGTCCTCACTACTTTATAGTGGAAACCTGTGCCTGAATATCATTTCTGTCAAGAAAGAAGTAATATGGATCACATTATGTTGGTCATGATAGTTAATAAAAGACTGACTGACTCGAACTCTACTAAAACCTGCTTTAGATCCTGGTGATAGCAATGTTCCATTCGAGGAAATTGCTGCCTTTGAGGCTGAAATGCACCATCTCTCGTATGAAAAATAGTGTTACATTCTCACGGTAGGAAGCTCATTTAACCTCTTCTCCTGCACTCTGTATGTTGGGCTCTGATACTCAAGATGGATTTTTGTTAAGGATAATCTCTTTGTACCCCCATCCCACTTTCAAAAAGGACACAGAGCTTTGACTGTTTCAGATTCCTTTACCATTCCCCCTCCTACGTGGCTGGCAGTCATGAATACGGATAGTAACCTACTGCATAACTTCTGATATCTCATCCTCCTGTGTGGTCAGCTTCCACAAGGACAATTGGTCCAGTGGTGTCTGACATCATAAAGCTAAAGCAAGAAGTTGTCTGACATGTGGTGCCATTCTGTTGCCTAGCAGTCTGACATCATAAAGCTAAAGCAAGATGCTTTCTGACATGAGAGCCACTCTGTTGCCTAACAAAGAGTAGGATAGATTTATCTTGGTAATGATATGAGTTGCAGGGTAGACAGGATGCCCAACTGAAAGTGTTGATGGTAAGATGAAAGAAATTAGGACTTTATTTAGACTTCTATATTTGTATGAACGCAAGTTTGAGCATAAGAGTCTCAACTTCACTGTTGCTGAACTGGTAGGATTTGGCTAAAGAGAAGATGGAAATGATGCTATTCATAGTTTCTATCATTCCCGTTAACTGTAGCATAACCCTTCCTCTCTCAACTTATCAGCTGGCTTAATTGCTACTGGTGTACCATATCCTAAAACTAAAGAAGTGAGAATGGTGCGCTGCCACTTGGCTGGCAAAAAGATCTATGTCCTAATGTACGTGCTACAATTGTTTAGAGAGTTTTAGCAAATGAGTCAAGGGAATGCAGAGAAGTATGGGAGGTTATAAACACAAATTGAGATTTGATTTTTTTATTGAGCTGTTGATTTTCACAATAAAACAGACTCCATAGTATAGATCTGGTAACCCTTTATATAAATCAAAACTTTTTGTATTGCTTATATTAAATGTACTAACAGTGGACTTTTCCATCTGCAGATTATACTGAATGACCAGCAGTGGCAGTGTTTCACAGCAGAGTTTCTCTGAATTGCTGAGACTGAAGCAAAAAAAAAAGGAAGTCTTCTGGCATAGTGCATCATTTTACCAATTTACGTGGTAAGTAAAACGCCCAATCATTCTTTTAGGCATTAAAAAGATGTTCATAGCAACGGAATGTCCTCACTACTTTATAGTGGAAACCTGTGCCTGAATATCATTTCTGTCAAGAAAGAAGTAATATGGATCACATTATGTTGGTCATGATAGTTAATAAAAGACTGACTGACTCGAACTCTACTAAAACCTGCTTTAGATCCTGGTGATAGCAATGTTCCATTCGAGGAAATTGCTGCCTTTGAGGCTGAAATGCACCATCTCTCGTATGAAAAATAGTGTTACATTCTCACGGTAGGAAGCTCATTTAACCTCTTCTCCTGCACTCTGTATGTTGGGCTCTGATACTCAAGATGGATTTTTGTTAAGGATAATCTGTCTTTGTACCCCCATCCCACTTTCAAAAAGGACACAGAGCTTTGACTGTTTCAGATTCCTTTACCATTCCCCCTCCTACGTGGCTGGCAGTCATGAATACGGATAGTAACCTACTGCATAACTTCTCATATCTCATCCTCCTGTGTGGTCAGCTTCCACAAGGACAATTGGTCCAGGGGGGCCTGACATCATAAAGCTAAAGCAAGAAGTTGTCTGACATGTGGTGCCATTCTGTTGCCTAGCAGTCTGACATCATAAAGCTAAAGCAAGATGCTTTCTGACATGAGAGCCACTCTGTTGCCTAACAAAGAGTAGGATAGATTTATCTTGGTAATGATATGAGTTGCAGGGTAGACAGGATGCCCAACTGAAAGTGTTGATGGTAAGATGAAAGAAATTAGGACTTTATTTAGACTTCTATATTTGTATGAACGCAAGTTTGAGCATAAGAGTCTCAACTTCACTGTTGCTGAACTGGTAGGATTTGGCTAAAGAGAAGATGGAAATGATGCTATTCATAGTTTCTATCATTCCCGTTAACTGTAGCATAACCCTTCCTCTCTCAACTTATCAGCTGGCTTAATTGCTACTGGTGTACCATATCCTAAAACTAAAGAAGTGAGAATGGTGCGCTGCCACTTGGCTGGCAAAAAGATCTATGTCCTAATGTACGTGCTACAATTGTTTAGAGAGTTTTAGCAAATGAGTCAAGGGAATGCAGAGAAGTATGGGAGGTTAGAAACACAAATTGAGATTTGATTTTTTTATTGAGCTGTTGATTTTCACAATAAAACAGACTCCATAGTATAGATCTGGTAACCCTTTATATAAATCAAAACTTTTTGTATTGCTTATATTAAATGTACTAACAGTGGACTTTTCCATCTGCAGATTATACTGAATGACCAGCAGTGGCAGTGTTTCACAGCAGAGTTTCTCTGAATTGCTGAGACTGAAGCAAAAAAAAAAGGAAGTCTTCTGGCATAGTGCATCATTTTACCAATTTACGTGGTAAGTAAAACGCCCAATCATTCTTTTAGGCATTAAAAAGATGTTCATAGCAACGGAATGTCCTCACTACTTTATAGTGGAAACCTGTGCCTGAATATCATTTCTGTCAAGAAAGAAGTAATATGGATCACATTATGTTGGTCATGATAGTTAATAAAAGACTGACTGACTCGAACTCTACTAAAACCTGCTTTAGATCCTGGTGATAGCAATGTTCCATTCGAGGAAATTGCTGCCTTTGAGGCTGAAATGCACCATCTCTCGTATGAAAAATAGTGTTACATTCTCACGGTAGGAAGCTCATTTAACCTCTTCTCCTGCACTCTGTATGTTGGGCTCTGATACTCAAGATGGATTTTTGTTAAGGATAATCTGTCTTTGTACCCCCATCCCACTTTCAAAAAGGACACAGAGCTTTGACTGTTTCAGATTCCTTTACCATTCCCCCTCCTACGTGGCTGGCAGTCATGAATACGGATAGTAACCTACTGCATAACTTCTCATATCTCATCCTCCTGTGTGGTCAGCTTCCACAAGGACAATTGGTCCAGGGGGGCCTGACATCATAAAGCTAAAGCAAGAAGTTGTCTGACATGTGGTGCCATTCTGTTGCCTAGCAGTCTGACATCATAAAGCTAAAGCAAGATGCTTTCTGACATGAGAGCCACTCTGTTGCCTAACAAAGAGTAGGATACATTTATCTTGGTAATGATATGAGTTGCAGGGTAGACAGGATGCCCAACTGAAAGTGTTGATGGTAAGATGAAAGAAATTAGGACTTTATTTAGACTTCTATATTTGTATGAACGCAAGTTTGAGCATAAGAGTCTCAACTTCACTGTTGCTGAACTGGTAGGATTTGGCTAAAGAGAAGATGGAAATGATGCTATTCATAGTTTCTATCATTCCCGTTAACTGTAGCATAACCCTTCCTCTCTCAACTTATCAGCTGGCTTAATTGCTACTGGTGTACCATATCCTAAAACTAAAGAAGTGAGAATGGTGCGCTGCCACTTGGCTGGCAAAAAGATCTATGTCCTAATGTACGTGCTACAATTGTTTAGAGAGTTTTAGCAAATGAGTCAAGGGAATGCAGAGAAGTATGGGAGGTTATAAACACAAATTGAGATTTGATTTTTTTATTGAGCTGTTGATTTTCACAATAAAACAGACTCCATAGTATAGATCTGGTAACCCTTTATATAAATCAAAACTTTTTGTATTGCTTATATTAAATGTACTAACAGTGGACTTTTCCATCTGCAGATTATACTGAATGACCAGCAGTGGCAGTGTTTCACAGCAGAGTTTCTCTGAATTGCCGAGACTGAAGCAAAAAAAAAAAAGGAAGTCTTCTGGCATAGTGCATCATTTTACCAATTTACGTGGTAAGTAAAACGCCCAATCATTCTTTTAGGCATTAAAAAGATGTTCATAGCAACGGAATGTCCTCACTACTTTATAGTGGAAACCTGTGCCTGAATATCATTTCTGTCAAGAAAGAAGTAATATGGATCACATTATGTTGGTCATGATAGTTAATAAAAGACTGACTGACTCGAACTCTACTAAAACCTGCTTTAGATCCTGGTGATAGCAATGTTCCATTCGAGGAAATTGCTGCCTTTGAGGCTGAAATGCACCATCTCTCGTATGAAAAATAGTGTTACATTCTCACGGTAGGAAGCTCATTTAACCTCTTCTCCTGCACTCTGTATGTTGGGCTCTGATACTCAAGATGGATTTTTGTTAAGGATAATCTGTCTTTGTACCCCCATCCCACTTTCAAAAAGGACACAGAGCTTTGACTGTTTCAGATTCCTTTACCATTCCCCCTCCTACGTGGCTGGCAGTCATGAATACGGATAGTAACCTACTGCATAACTTCTCATATCTCATCCTCCTGTGTGGTCAGCTTCCACAAGGACAATTGGTCCAGGGGGGCCTGACATCATAAAGCTAAAGCAAGAAGTTGTCTGACATGTGGTGCCATTCTGTTGCCTAGCAGTCTGACATCATAAAGGTAAAGCAAGATGCTTTCTGACATGAGAGCCACTCTGTTGCCTAACAAAGAGTAGGATACATTTATCTTGGTAATGATATGAGTTGCAGGGTAGACAGGATGCCCAACTGAAAGTGTTGATGGTAAGATGAAAGAAATTAGGACTTTATTTAGACTTCTATATTTGTATGAACGCAAGTTTGAGCATAAGAGTCTCAACTTCACTGTTGCTGAACTGGTAGGATTTGGCTAAAGAGAAGATGGAAATGATGCTATTCATAGTTTCTATCATTCCCGTTAACTGTAGCATAACCCTTCCTCTCTCAACTTATCAGCTGGCTTAATTGCTACTGGTGTACCATATCCTAAAACTAAAGAAGTGAGAATGGTGCGCTGCCACTTGGCTGGCAAAAAGATCTATGTCCTAATGTACGTGCTACAATTGTTTAGAGAGTTTTAGCAAATGAGTCAAGGGAATGCAGAGAAGTATGGGAGGTTATAAACACAAATTGAGATTTGATTTTTTTATTGAGCTGTTGATTTTCACAATAAAACAGACTCCATAGTATAGATCTGGTAACCCTTTATATAAATCAAAACTTTTTGTATTGCTTATATTAAATGTACTAACAGTGGACTTTTCCATCTGCAGATTATACTGAATGACCAGCAGTGGCAGTGTTTCACAGCAGAGTTTCTCTGAATTGCCGAGACTGAAGCAAAAAAAAAAAAGGAAGTCTTCTGGCATAGTGCATCATTTTACCAATTTACGTGGTAAGTAAAACGCCCAATCATTCTTTTAGGCATTAAAAAGATGTTCATAGCAACGGAATGTCCTCACTACTTTATAGTGGAAACCTGTGCCTGAATATCATTTCTGTCAAGAAAGAAGTAATATGGATCACATTATGTTGGTCATGATAGTTAATAAAAGACTGACTGACTCGAACTCTACTAAAACCTGCTTTAGATCCTGGTGATAGCAATGTTCCATTCGAGGAAATTGCTGCCTTTGAGGCTGAAATGCACCATCTCTCGTATGAAAAATAGTGTTACATTCTCACGGTAGGAAGCTCATTTAACCTCTTCTCCTGCACTCTGTATGTTGGGCTCTGATACTCAAGATGGATTTTTGTTAAGGATAATCTGTCTTTGTACCCCCATCCCACTTTCAAAAAGGACACAGAGCTTTGACTGTTTCAGATTCCTTTACCATTCCCCCTCCTACGTGGCTGGCAGTCATGAATACGGATAGTAACCTACTGCATAACTTCTGATATCTCATCCTCCTGTGTGGTCAGCTTCCACAAGGACAATTGGTCCAGTGGTGTCTGACATCATAAAGCTAAAGCAAGAAGTTGTCTGACATGTGGTGCCATTCTGTTGCCTAGCAGTCTGACATCATAAAGCTAAAGCAAGATGCTTTCTGACATGAGAGCCACTCTGTTGCCTAACAAAGAGTAGGATAGATTTATCTTGGTAATGATATGAGTTGCAGGGTAGACAGGATGCCCAACTGAAAGTGTTGATGGTAAGATGAAAGAAATTAGGACTTTATTTAGACTTCTATATTTGTATGAACGCAAGTTTGAGCATAAGAGTCTCAACTTCACTGTTGCTGAACTGGTAGGATTTGGCTAAAGAGAAGATGGAAATGATGCTATTCATAGTTTCTATCATTCCCGTTAACTGTAGCATAACCCTTCCTCTCTCAACTTATCAGCTGGCTTAATTGCTACTGGTGTACCATATCCTAAAACTAAAGAAGTGAGAATGGTGCGCTGCCACTTGGCTGGCAAAAAGATCTATGTCCTAATGTACGTGCTACAATTGTTTAGAGAGTTTTAGCAAATGAGTCAAGGGAATGCAGAGAAGTATGGGAGGTTATAAACACAAATTGAGATTTGATTTTTTTATTGAGCTGTTGATTTTCACAATAAAACAGACTCCATAGTATAGATCTGGTAACCCTTTATATAAATCAAAACTTTTTGTATTGCTTATATTAAATGTACTAACAGTGGACTTTTCCATCTGCAGATTATACTGAATGACCAGCAGTGGCAGTGTTTCACAGCAGAGTTTCTCTGAATTGCCGAGACTGAAGCAAAAAAAAAAAAGGAAGTCTTCTGGCATAGTGCATCATTTTACCAATTTACGTGGTAAGTAAAACGCCCAATCATTCTTTTAGGCATTAAAAAGATGTTCATAGCAACGGAATGTCCTCACTACTTTATAGTGGAAACCTGTGCCTGAATATCATTTCTGTCAAGAAAGAAGTAATATGGATCACATTATGTTGGTCATGATAGTTAATAAAAGACTGACTGACTCGAACTCTACTAAAACCTGCTTTAGATCCTGGTGATAGCAATGTTCCATTCGAGGAAATTGCTGCCTTTGAGGCTGAAATGCACCATCTCTCGTATGAAAAATAGTGTTACATTCTCACGGTAGGAAGCTCATTTAACCTCTTCTCCTGCACTCTGTATGTTGGGCTCTGATACTCAAGATGGATTTTTGTTAAGGATAATCTGTCTTTGTACCCCCATCCCACTTTCAAAAAGGACACAGAGCTTTGACTGTTTCAGATTCCTTTACCATTCCCCCTCCTACGTGGCTGGCAGTCATGAATACGGATAGTAACCTACTGCATAACTTCTCATATCTCATCCTCCTGTGTGGTCAGCTTCCACAAGGACAATTGGTCCAGGGGGGCCTGACATCATAAAGCTAAAGCAAGAAGTTGTCTGACATGTGGTGCCATTCTGTTGCCTAGCAGTCTGACATCATAAAGCTAAAGCAAGATGCTTTCTGACATGAGAGCCACTCTGTTGCCTAACAAAGAGTAGGATAGATTTATCTTGGTAATGATATGAGTTGCAGGGTAGACAGGATGCCCAACTGAAAGTGTTGATGGTAAGATGAAAGAAATTAGGACTTTATTTAGACTTCTATATTTGTATGAACGCAAGTTTGAGCATAAGAGTCTCAACTTCACTGTTGCTGAACTGGTAGGATTTGGCTAAAGAGAAGATGGAAATGATGCTATTCATAGTTTCTATCATTCCCGTTAACTGTAGCATAACCCTTCCTCTCTCAACTTATCAGCTGGCTTAATTGCTACTGGTGTACCATATCCTAAAACTAAAGAAGTGAGAATGGTGCGCTGCCACTTGGCTGGCAAAAAGATCTATGTCCTAATGTACGTGCTACAATTGTTTAGAGAGTTTTAGCAAATGAGTCAAGGGAATGCAGAGAAGTATGGGAGGTTATAAACACAAATTGAGATTTGATTTTTTTATTGAGCTGTTGATTTTCACAATAAAACAGACTCCATAGTATAGATCTGGTAACCCTTTATATAAATCAAAACTTTTTGTATTGCTTATATTAAATGTACTAACAGTGGACTTTTCCATCTGCAGATTATACTGAATGACCAGCAGTGGCAGTGTTTCACAGCAGAGTTTCTCTGAATTGCCGAGACTGAAGCAAAAAAAAAAAAGGAAGTCTTCTGGCATAGTGCATCATTTTACCAATTTACGTGGTAAGTAAAACGCCCAATCATTCTTTTAGGCATTAAAAAGATGTTCATAGCAACGGAATGTCCTCACTACTTTATAGTGGAAACCTGTGCCTGAATATCATTTCTGTCAAGAAAGAAGTAATATGGATCACATTATGTTGGTCATGATAGTTAATAAAAGACTGACTGACTCGAACTCTACTAAAACCTGCTTTAGATCCTGGTGATAGCAATGTTCCATTCGAGGAAATTGCTGCCTTTGAGGCTGAAATGCACCATCTCTCGTATGAAAAATAGTGTTACATTCTCACGGTAGGAAGCTCATTTAACCTCTTCTCCTGCACTCTGTATGTTGGGCTCTGATACTCAAGATGGATTTTTGTTAAGGATAATCTCTTTGTACCCCCATCCCACTTTCAAAAAGGACACAGAGCTTTGACTGTTTCAGATTCCTTTACCATTCCCCCTCCTACGTGGCTGGCAGTCATGAATACGGATAGTAACCTACTGCATAACTTCTGATATCTCATCCTCCTGTGTGGTCAGCTTCCACAAGGACAATTGGTCCAGTGGTGTCTGACATCATAAAGCTAAAGCAAGAAGTTGTCTGACATGTGGTGCCATTCTGTTGCCTAGCAGTCTGACATCATAAAGCTAAAGCAAGATGCTTTCTGACATGAGAGCCACTCTGTTGCCTAACAAAGAGTAGGATAGATTTATCTTGGTAATGATATGAGTTGCAGGGTAGACAGGATGCCCAACTGAAAGTGTTGATGGTAAGATGAAAGAAATTAGGACTTTATTTAGACTTCTATATTTGTATGAACGCAAGTTTGAGCATAAGAGTCTCAACTTCACTGTTGCTGAACTGGTAGGATTTGGCTAAAGAGAAGATGGAAATGATGCTATTCATAGTTTCTATCATTCCCGTTAACTGTAGCATAACCCTTCCTCTCTCAACTTATCAGCTGGCTTAATTGCTACTGGTGTACCATATCCTAAAACTAAAGAAGTGAGAATGGTGCGCTGCCACTTGGCTGGCAAAAAGATCTATGTCCTAATGTACGTGCTACAATTGTTTAGAGAGTTTTAGCAAATGAGTCAAGGGAATGCAGAGAAGTATGGGAGGTTATAAACACAAATTGAGATTTGATTTTTTTATTGAGCTGTTGATTTTCACAATAAAACAGACTCCATAGTATAGATCTGGTAACCCTTTATATAAATCAAAACTTTTTGTATTGCTTATATTAAATGTACTAACAGTGGACTTTTCCATCTGCAGATTATACTGAATGACCAGCAGTGGCAGTGTTTCACAGCAGAGTTTCTCTGAATTGCCGAGACTGAAGCAAAAAAAAAAAGGAAGTCTTCTGGCATAGTGCATCATTTTACCAATTTACGTGGTAAGTAAAACGCCCAATCATTCTTTTAGGCATTAAAAAGATGTTCATAGCAACGGAATGTCCTCACTACTTTATAGTGGAAACCTGTGCCTGAATATCATTTCTGTCAAGAAAGAAGTAATATGGATCACATTATGTTGGTCATGATAGTTAATAAAAGACTGACTGACTCGAACTCTACTAAAACCTGCTTTAGATCCTGGTGATAGCAATGTTCCATTCGAGGAAATTGCTGCCTTTGAGGCTGAAATGCACCATCTCTCGTATGAAAAATAGTGTTACATTCTCACGGTAGGAAGCTCATTTAACCTCTTCTCCTGCACTCTGTATGTTGGGCTCTGATACTCAAGATGGATTTTTGTTAAGGATAATCTGTCTTTGTACCCCCATCCCACTTTCAAAAAGGACACAGAGCTTTGACTGTTTCAGATTCCTTTACCATTCCCCCTCCTACGTGGCTGGCAGTCATGAATACGGATAGTAACCTACTGCATAACTTCTCATATCTCATCCTCCTGTGTGGTCAGCTTCCACAAGGACAATTGGTCCAGGGGGGCCTGACATCATAAAGCTAAAGCAAGAAGTTGTCTGACATGTGGTGCCATTCTGTTGCCTAGCAGTCTGACATCATAAAGCTAAAGCAAGATGCTTTCTGACATGAGAGCCACTCTGTTGCCTAACAAAGAGTAGGATAGATTTATCTTGGTAATGATATGAGTTGCAGGGTAGACAGGATGCCCAACTGAAAGTGTTGATGGTAAGATGAAAGAAATTAGGACTTTATTTAGACTTCTATATTTGTATGAACGCAAGTTTGAGCATAAGAGTCTCAACTTCACTGTTGCTGAACTGGTAGGATTTGGCTAAAGAGAAGATGGAAATGATGCTATTCATAGTTTCTATCATTCCCGTTAACTGTAGCATAACCCTTCCTCTCTCAACTTATCAGCTGGCTTAATTGCTACTGGTGTACCATATCCTAAAACTAAAGAAGTGAGAATGGTGCGCTGCCACTTGGCTGGCAAAAAGATCTATGTCCTAATGTACGTGCTACAATTGTTTAGAGAGTTTTAGCAAATGAGTCAAGGGAATGCAGAGAAGTATGGGAGGTTAGAAACACAAATTGAGATTTGATTTTTTTATTGAGCTGTTGATTTTCACAATAAAACAGACTCCATAGTATAGATCTGGTAACCCTTTATATAAATCAAAACTTTTTGTATTGCTTATATTAAATGTACTAACAGTGGACTTTTCCATCTGCAGATTATACTGAATGACCAGCAGTGGCAGTGTTTCACAGCAGAGTTTCTCTGAATTGCTGAGACTGAAGCAAAAAAAAAAGGAAGTCTTCTGGCATAGTGCATCATTTTACCAATTTACGTGGTAAGTAAAACGCCCAATCATTCTTTTAGGCATTAAAAAGATGTTCATAGCAACGGAATGTCCTCACTACTTTATAGTGGAAACCTGTGCCTGAATATCATTTCTGTCAAGAAAGAAGTAATATGGATCACATTATGTTGGTCATGATAGTTAATAAAAGACTGACTGACTCGAACTCTACTAAAACCTGCTTTAGATCCTGGTGATAGCAATGTTCCATTCGAGGAAATTGCTGCCTTTGAGGCTGAAATGCACCATCTCTCGTATGAAAAATAGTGTTACATTCTCACGGTAGGAAGCTCATTTAACCTCTTCTCCTGCACTCTGTATGTTGGGCTCTGATACTCAAGATGGATTTTTGTTAAGGATAATCTGTCTTTGTACCCCCATCCCACTTTCAAAAAGGACACAGAGCTTTGACTGTTTCAGATTCCTTTACCATTCCCCCTCCTACGTGGCTGGCAGTCATGAATACGGATAGTAACCTACTGCATAACTTCTCATATCTCATCCTCCTGTGTGGTCAGCTTCCACAAGGACAATTGGTCCAGGGGGGCCTGACATCATAAAGCTAAAGCAAGAAGTTGTCTGACATGTGGTGCCATTCTGTTGCCTAGCAGTCTGACATCATAAAGCTAAAGCAAGATGCTTTCTGACATGAGAGCCACTCTGTTGCCTAACAAAGAGTAGGATACATTTATCTTGGTAATGATATGAGTTGCAGGGTAGACAGGATGCCCAACTGAAAGTGTTGATGGTAAGATGAAAGAAATTAGGACTTTATTTAGACTTCTATATTTGTATGAACGCAAGTTTGAGCATAAGAGTCTCAACTTCACTGTTGCTGAACTGGTAGGATTTGGCTAAAGAGAAGATGGAAATGATGCTATTCATAGTTTCTATCATTCCCGTTAACTGTAGCATAACCCTTCCTCTCTCAACTTATCAGCTGGCTTAATTGCTACTGGTGTACCATATCCTAAAACTAAAGAAGTGAGAATGGTGCGCTGCCACTTGGCTGGCAAAAAGATCTATGTCCTAATGTACGTGCTACAATTGTTTAGAGAGTTTTAGCAAATGAGTCAAGGGAATGCAGAGAAGTATGGGAGGTTATAAACACAAATTGAGATTTGATTTTTTTATTGAGCTGTTGATTTTCACAATAAAACAGACTCCATAGTATAGATCTGGTAACCCTTTATATAAATCAAAACTTTTTGTATTGCTTATATTAAATGTACTAACAGTGGACTTTTCCATCTGCAGATTATACTGAATGACCAGCAGTGGCAGTGTTTCACAGCAGAGTTTCTCTGAATTGCCGAGACTGAAGCAAAAAAAAAAAAGGAAGTCTTCTGGCATAGTGCATCATTTTACCAATTTACGTGGTAAGTAAAACGCCCAATCATTCTTTTAGGCATTAAAAAGATGTTCATAGCAACGGAATGTCCTCACTACTTTATAGTGGAAACCTGTGCCTGAATATCATTTCTGTCAAGAAAGAAGTAATATGGATCACATTATGTTGGTCATGATAGTTAATAAAAGACTGACTGACTCGAACTCTACTAAAACCTGCTTTAGATCCTGGTGATAGCAATGTTCCATTCGAGGAAATTGCTGCCTTTGAGGCTGAAATGCACCATCTCTCGTATGAAAAATAGTGTTACATTCTCACGGTAGGAAGCTCATTTAACCTCTTCTCCTGCACTCTGTATGTTGGGCTCTGATACTCAAGATGGATTTTTGTTAAGGATAATCTGTCTTTGTACCCCCATCCCACTTTCAAAAAGGACACAGAGCTTTGACTGTTTCAGATTCCTTTACCATTCCCCCTCCTACGTGGCTGGCAGTCATGAATACGGATAGTAACCTACTGCATAACTTCTCATATCTCATCCTCCTGTGTGGTCAGCTTCCACAAGGACAATTGGTCCAGGGGGGCCTGACATCATAAAGCTAAAGCAAGAAGTTGTCTGACATGTGGTGCCATTCTGTTGCCTAGCAGTCTGACATCATAAAGGTAAAGCAAGATGCTTTCTGACATGAGAGCCACTCTGTTGCCTAACAAAGAGTAGGATACATTTATCTTGGTAATGATATGAGTTGCAGGGTAGACAGGATGCCCAACTGAAAGTGTTGATGGTAAGATGAAAGAAATTAGGACTTTATTTAGACTTCTATATTTGTATGAACGCAAGTTTGAGCATAAGAGTCTCAACTTCACTGTTGCTGAACTGGTAGGATTTGGCTAAAGAGAAGATGGAAATGATGCTATTCATAGTTTCTATCATTCCCGTTAACTGTAGCATAACCCTTCCTCTCTCAACTTATCAGCTGGCTTAATTGCTACTGGTGTACCATATCCTAAAACTAAAGAAGTGAGAATGGTGCGCTGCCACTTGGCTGGCAAAAAGATCTATGTCCTAATGTACGTGCTACAATTGTTTAGAGAGTTTTAGCAAATGAGTCAAGGGAATGCAGAGAAGTATGGGAGGTTATAAACACAAATTGAGATTTGATTTTTTTATTGAGCTGTTGATTTTCACAATAAAACAGACTCCATAGTATAGATCTGGTAACCCTTTATATAAATCAAAACTTTTTGTATTGCTTATATTAAATGTACTAACAGTGGACTTTTCCATCTGCAGATTATACTGAATGACCAGCAGTGGCAGTGTTTCACAGCAGAGTTTCTCTGAATTGCCGAGACTGAAGCAAAAAAAAAAAAGGAAGTCTTCTGGCATAGTGCATCATTTTACCAATTTACGTGGTAAGTAAAACGCCCAATCATTCTTTTAGGCATTAAAAAGATGTTCATAGCAACGGAATGTCCTCACTACTTTATAGTGGAAACCTGTGCCTGAATATCATTTCTGTCAAGAAAGAAGTAATATGGATCACATTATGTTGGTCATGATAGTTAATAAAAGACTGACTGACTCGAACTCTACTAAAACCTGCTTTAGATCCTGGTGATAGCAATGTTCCATTCGAGGAAATTGCTGCCTTTGAGGCTGAAATGCACCATCTCTCGTATGAAAAATAGTGTTACATTCTCACGGTAGGAAGCTCATTTAACCTCTTCTCCTGCACTCTGTATGTTGGGCTCTGATACTCAAGATGGATTTTTGTTAAGGATAATCTCTTTGTACCCCCATCCCACTTTCAAAAAGGACACAGAGCTTTGACTGTTTCAGATTCCTTTACCATTCCCCCTCCTACGTGGCTGGCAGTCATGAATACGGATAGTAACCTACTGCATAACTTCTGATATCTCATCCTCCTGTGTGGTCAGCTTCCACAAGGACAATTGGTCCAGTGGTGTCTGACATCATAAAGCTAAAGCAAGAAGTTGTCTGACATGTGGTGCCATTCTGTTGCCTAGCAGTCTGACATCATAAAGCTAAAGCAAGATGCTTTCTGACATGAGAGCCACTCTGTTGCCTAACAAAGAGTAGGATACATTTATCTTGGTAATGATATGAGTTGCAGGGTAGACAGGATGCCCAACTGAAAGTGTTGATGGTAAGATGAAAGAAATTAGGACTTTATTTAGACTTCTATATTTGTATGAACGCAAGTTTGAGCATAAGAGTCTCAACTTCACTGTTGCTGAACTGGTAGGATTTGGCTAAAGAGAAGATAGAAATGATGCTATTCATAGTTTCTATCATTCCCGTTAACTGTAGCATAACCCTTCCTCTCTCAACTTATCAGCTGGCTTAATTGCTACTGGTGTACCATATCCTAAAACTAAAGAAGTGAGAATGGTGCGCTGCCACTTGGCTGGCAAAAAGATCTATGTCCTAATGTACGTGCTACAATTGTTTAGAGAGTTTTAGCAAATGAGTCAAGGGAATGCAGAGAAGTATGGGAGGTTATAAACACAAATTGAGATTTGATTTTTTTATTGAGCTGTTGATTTTCACAATAAAACAGACTCCATAGTATAGATCTGGTAACCCTTTATATAAATCAAAACTTTTTGTATTGCTTATATTAAATGTACTAACAGTGGACTTTTCCATCTGCAGATTATACTGAATGACCAGCAGTGGCAGTGTTTCACAGCAGAGTTTCTCTGAATTGCCGAGACTGAAGCAAAAAAAAAAAAGGAAGTCTTCTGGCATAGTGCATCATTTTACCAATTTACGTGGTAAGTAAAACGCCCAATCATTCTTTTAGGCATTAAAAAGATGTTCATAGCAACGGAATGTCCTCACTACTTTATAGTGGAAACCTGTGCCTGAATATCATTTCTGTCAAGAAAGAAGTAATATGGATCACATTATGTTGGTCATGATAGTTAATAAAAGACTGACTGACTCGAACTCTACTAAAACCTGCTTTAGATCCTGGTGATAGCAATGTTCCATTCGAGGAAATTGCTGCCTTTGAGGCTGAAATGCACCATCTCTCGTATGAAAAATAGTGTTACATTCTCACGGTAGGAAGCTCATTTAACCTCTTCTCCTGCACTCTGTATGTTGGGCTCTGATACTCAAGATGGATTTTTGTTAAGGATAATCTGTCTTTGTACCCCCATCCCACTTTCAAAAAGGACACAGAGCTTTGACTGTTTCAGATTCCTTTACCATTCCCCCTCCTACGTGGCTGGCAGTCATGAATACGGATAGTAACCTACTGCATAACTTCTCATATCTCATCCTCCTGTGTGGTCAGCTTCCACAAGGACAATTGGTCCAGGGGGGCCTGACATCATAAAGCTAAAGCAAGAAGTTGTCTGACATGTGGTGCCATTCTGTTGCCTAGCAGTCTGACATCATAAAGGTAAAGCAAGATGCTTTCTGACATGAGAGCCACTCTGTTGCCTAACAAAGAGTAGGATACATTTATCTTGGTAATGATATGAGTTGCAGGGTAGACAGGATGCCCAACTGAAAGTGTTGATGGTAAGATGAAAGAAATTAGGACTTTATTTAGACTTCTATATTTGTATGAACGCAAGTTTGAGCATAAGAGTCTCAACTTCACTGTTGCTGAACTGGTAGGATTTGGCTAAAGAGAAGATGGAAATGATGCTATTCATAGTTTCTATCATTCCCGTTAACTGTAGCATAACCCTTCCTCTCTCAACTTATCAGCTGGCTTAATTGCTACTGGTGTACCATATCCTAAAACTAAAGAAGTGAGAATGGTGCGCTGCCACTTGGCTGGCAAAAAGATCTATGTCCTAATGTACGTGCTACAATTGTTTAGAGAGTTTTAGCAAATGAGTCAAGGGAATGCAGAGAAGTATGGGAGGTTATAAACACAAATTGAGATTTGATTTTTTTATTGAGCTGTTGATTTTCACAATAAAACAGACTCCATAGTATAGATCTGGTAACCCTTTATATAAATCAAAACTTTTTGTATTGCTTATATTAAATGTACTAACAGTGGACTTTTCCATCTGCAGATTATACTGAATGACCAGCAGTGGCAGTGTTTCACAGCAGAGTTTCTCTGAATTGCCGAGACTGAAGCAAAAAAAAAAAAGGAAGTCTTCTGGCATAGTGCATCATTTTACCAATTTACGTGGTAAGTAAAACGCCCAATCATTCTTTTAGGCATTAAAAAGATGTTCATAGCAACGGAATGTCCTCACTACTTTATAGTGGAAACCTGTGCCTGAATATCATTTCTGTCAAGAAAGAAGTAATATGGATCACATTATGTTGGTCATGATAGTTAATAAAAGACTGACTGACTCGAACTCTACTAAAACCTGCTTTAGATCCTGGTGATAGCAATGTTCCATTCGAGGAAATTGCTGCCTTTGAGGCTGAAATGCACCATCTCTCGTATGAAAAATAGTGTTACATTCTCACGGTAGGAAGCTCATTTAACCTCTTCTCCTGCACTCTGTATGTTGGGCTCTGATACTCAAGATGGATTTTTGTTAAGGATAATCTGTCTTTGTACCCCCATCCCACTTTCAAAAAGGACACAGAGCTTTGACTGTTTCAGATTCCTTTACCATTCCCCCTCCTACGTGGCTGGCAGTCATGAATACGGATAGTAACCTACTGCATAACTTCTGATATCTCATCCTCCTGTGTGGTCAGCTTCCACAAGGACAATTGGTCCAGTGGTGTCTGACATCATAAAGCTAAAGCAAGAAGTTGTCTGACATGTGGTGCCATTCTGTTGCCTAGCAGTCTGACATCATAAAGCTAAAGCAAGATGCTTTCTGACATGAGAGCCACTCTGTTGCCTAACAAAGAGTAGGATAGATTTATCTTGGTAATGATATGAGTTGCAGGGTAGACAGGATGCCCAACTGAAAGTGTTGATGGTAAGATGAAAGAAATTAGGACTTTATTTAGACTTCTATATTTGTATGAACGCAAGTTTGAGCATAAGAGTCTCAACTTCACTGTTGCTGAACTGGTAGGATTTGGCTAAAGAGAAGATGGAAATGATGCTATTCATAGTTTCTATCATTCCCGTTAACTGTAGCATAACCCTTCCTCTCTCAACTTATCAGCTGGCTTAATTGCTACTGGTGTACCATATCCTAAAACTAAAGAAGTGAGAATGGTGCGCTGCCACTTGGCTGGCAAAAAGATCTATGTCCTAATGTACGTGCTACAATTGTTTAGAGAGTTTTAGCAAATGAGTCAAGGGAATGCAGAGAAGTATGGGAGGTTATAAACACAAATTGAGATTTGATTTTTTTATTGAGCTGTTGATTTTCACAATAAAACAGACTCCATAGTATAGATCTGGTAACCCTTTATATAAATCAAAACTTTTTGTATTGCTTATATTAAATGTACTAACAGTGGACTTTTCCATCTGCAGATTATACTGAATGACCAGCAGTGGCAGTGTTTCACAGCAGAGTTTCTCTGAATTGCCGAGACTGAAGCAAAAAAAAAAAAGGAAGTCTTCTGGCATAGTGCATCATTTTACCAATTTACGTGGTAAGTAAAACGCCCAATCATTCTTTTAGGCATTAAAAAGATGTTCATAGCAACGGAATGTCCTCACTACTTTATAGTGGAAACCTGTGCCTGAATATCATTTCTGTCAAGAAAGAAGTAATATGGATCACATTATGTTGGTCATGATAGTTAATAAAAGACTGACTGACTCGAACTCTACTAAAACCTGCTTTAGATCCTGGTGATAGCAATGTTCCATTCGAGGAAATTGCTGCCTTTGAGGCTGAAATGCACCATCTCTCGTATGAAAAATAGTGTTACATTCTCACGGTAGGAAGCTCATTTAACCTCTTCTCCTGCACTCTGTATGTTGGGCTCTGATACTCAAGATGGATTTTTGTTAAGGATAATCTGTCTTTGTACCCCCATCCCACTTTCAAAAAGGACACAGAGCTTTGACTGTTTCAGATTCCTTTACCATTCCCCCTCCTACGTGGCTGGCAGTCATGAATACGGATAGTAACCTACTGCATAACTTCTCATATCTCATCCTCCTGTGTGGTCAGCTTCCACAAGGACAATTGGTCCAGGGGGGCCTGACATCATAAAGCTAAAGCAAGAAGTTGTCTGACATGTGGTGCCATTCTGTTGCCTAGCAGTCTGACATCATAAAGCTAAAGCAAGATGCTTTCTGACATGAGAGCCACTCTGTTGCCTAACAAAGAGTAGGATAGATTTATCTTGGTAATGATATGAGTTGCAGGGTAGACAGGATGCCCAACTGAAAGTGTTGATGGTAAGATGAAAGAAATTAGGACTTTATTTAGACTTCTATATTTGTATGAACGCAAGTTTGAGCATAAGAGTCTCAACTTCACTGTTGCTGAACTGGTAGGATTTGGCTAAAGAGAAGATGGAAATGATGCTATTCATAGTTTCTATCATTCCCGTTAACTGTAGCATAACCCTTCCTCTCTCAACTTATCAGCTGGCTTAATTGCTACTGGTGTACCATATCCTAAAACTAAAGAAGTGAGAATGGTGCGCTGCCACTTGGCTGGCAAAAAGATCTATGTCCTAATGTACGTGCTACAATTGTTTAGAGAGTTTTAGCAAATGAGTCAAGGGAATGCAGAGAAGTATGGGAGGTTATAAACACAAATTGAGATTTGATTTTTTTATTGAGCTGTTGATTTTCACAATAAAACAGACTCCATAGTATAGATCTGGTAACCCTTTATATAAATCAAAACTTTTTGTATTGCTTATATTAAATGTACTAACAGTGGACTTTTCCATCTGCAGATTATACTGAATGACCAGCAGTGGCAGTGTTTCACAGCAGAGTTTCTCTGAATTGCCGAGACTGAAGCAAAAAAAAAAAAGGAAGTCTTCTGGCATAGTGCATCATTTTACCAATTTACGTGGTAAGTAAAACGCCCAATCATTCTTTTAGGCATTAAAAAGATGTTCATAGCAACGGAATGTCCTCACTACTTTATAGTGGAAACCTGTGCCTGAATATCATTTCTGTCAAGAAAGAAGTAATATGGATCACATTATGTTGGTCATGATAGTTAATAAAAGACTGACTGACTCGAACTCTACTAAAACCTGCTTTAGATCCTGGTGATAGCAATGTTCCATTCGAGGAAATTGCTGCCTTTGAGGCTGAAATGCACCATCTCTCGTATGAAAAATAGTGTTACATTCTCACGGTAGGAAGCTCATTTAACCTCTTCTCCTGCACTCTGTATGTTGGGCTCTGATACTCAAGATGGATTTTTGTTAAGGATAATCTCTTTGTACCCCCATCCCACTTTCAAAAAGGACACAGAGCTTTGACTGTTTCAGATTCCTTTACCATTCCCCCTCCTACGTGGCTGGCAGTCATGAATACGGATAGTAACCTACTGCATAACTTCTGATATCTCATCCTCCTGTGTGGTCAGCTTCCACAAGGACAATTGGTCCAGTGGTGTCTGACATCATAAAGCTAAAGCAAGAAGTTGTCTGACATGTGGTGCCATTCTGTTGCCTAGCAGTCTGACATCATAAAGCTAAAGCAAGATGCTTTCTGACATGAGAGCCACTCTGTTGCCTAACAAAGAGTAGGATAGATTTATCTTGGTAATGATATGAGTTGCAGGGTAGACAGGATGCCCAACTGAAAGTGTTGATGGTAAGATGAAAGAAATTAGGACTTTATTTAGACTTCTATATTTGTATGAACGCAAGTTTGAGCATAAGAGTCTCAACTTCACTGTTGCTGAACTGGTAGGATTTGGCTAAAGAGAAGATGGAAATGATGCTATTCATAGTTTCTATCATTCCCGTTAACTGTAGCATAACCCTTCCTCTCTCAACTTATCAGCTGGCTTAATTGCTACTGGTGTACCATATCCTAAAACTAAAGAAGTGAGAATGGTGCGCTGCCACTTGGCTGGCAAAAAGATCTATGTCCTAATGTACGTGCTACAATTGTTTAGAGAGTTTTAGCAAATGAGTCAAGGGAATGCAGAGAAGTATGGGAGGTTATAAACACAAATTGAGATTTGATTTTTTTATTGAGCTGTTGATTTTCACAATAAAACAGACTCCATAGTATAGATCTGGTAACCCTTTATATAAATCAAAACTTTTTGTATTGCTTATATTAAATGTACTAACAGTGGACTTTTCCATCTGCAGATTATACTGAATGACCAGCAGTGGCAGTGTTTCACAGCAGAGTTTCTCTGAATTGCCGAGACTGAAGCAAAAAAAAAAAGGAAGTCTTCTGGCATAGTGCATCATTTTACCAATTTACGTGGTAAGTAAAACGCCCAATCATTCTTTTAGGCATTAAAAAGATGTTCATAGCAACGGAATGTCCTCACTACTTTATAGTGGAAACCTGTGCCTGAATATCATTTCTGTCAAGAAAGAAGTAATATGGATCACATTATGTTGGTCATGATAGTTAATAAAAGACTGACTGACTCGAACTCTACTAAAACCTGCTTTAGATCCTGGTGATAGCAATGTTCCATTCGAGGAAATTGCTGCCTTTGAGGCTGAAATGCACCATCTCTCGTATGAAAAATAGTGTTACATTCTCACGGTAGGAAGCTCATTTAACCTCTTCTCCTGCACTCTGTATGTTGGGCTCTGATACTCAAGATGGATTTTTGTTAAGGATAATCTGTCTTTGTACCCCCATCCCACTTTCAAAAAGGACACAGAGCTTTGACTGTTTCAGATTCCTTTACCATTCCCCCTCCTACGTGGCTGGCAGTCATGAATACGGATAGTAACCTACTGCATAACTTCTCATATCTCATCCTCCTGTGTGGTCAGCTTCCACAAGGACAATTGGTCCAGGGGGGCCTGACATCATAAAGCTAAAGCAAGAAGTTGTCTGACATGTGGTGCCATTCTGTTGCCTAGCAGTCTGACATCATAAAGCTAAAGCAAGATGCTTTCTGACATGAGAGCCACTCTGTTGCCTAACAAAGAGTAGGATAGATTTATCTTGGTAATGATATGAGTTGCAGGGTAGACAGGATGCCCAACTGAAAGTGTTGATGGTAAGATGAAAGAAATTAGGACTTTATTTAGACTTCTATATTTGTATGAACGCAAGTTTGAGCATAAGAGTCTCAACTTCACTGTTGCTGAACTGGTAGGATTTGGCTAAAGAGAAGATGGAAATGATGCTATTCATAGTTTCTATCATTCCCGTTAACTGTAGCATAACCCTTCCTCTCTCAACTTATCAGCTGGCTTAATTGCTACTGGTGTACCATATCCTAAAACTAAAGAAGTGAGAATGGTGCGCTGCCACTTGGCTGGCAAAAAGATCTATGTCCTAATGTACGTGCTACAATTGTTTAGAGAGTTTTAGCAAATGAGTCAAGGGAATGCAGAGAAGTATGGGAGGTTAGAAACACAAATTGAGATTTGATTTTTTTATTGAGCTGTTGATTTTCACAATAAAACAGACTCCATAGTATAGATCTGGTAACCCTTTATATAAATCAAAACTTTTTGTATTGCTTATATTAAATGTACTAACAGTGGACTTTTCCATCTGCAGATTATACTGAATGACCAGCAGTGGCAGTGTTTCACAGCAGAGTTTCTCTGAATTGCTGAGACTGAAGCAAAAAAAAAAGGAAGTCTTCTGGCATAGTGCATCATTTTACCAATTTACGTGGTAAGTAAAACGCCCAATCATTCTTTTAGGCATTAAAAAGATGTTCATAGCAACGGAATGTCCTCACTACTTTATAGTGGAAACCTGTGCCTGAATATCATTTCTGTCAAGAAAGAAGTAATATGGATCACATTATGTTGGTCATGATAGTTAATAAAAGACTGACTGACTCGAACTCTACTAAAACCTGCTTTAGATCCTGGTGATAGCAATGTTCCATTCGAGGAAATTGCTGCCTTTGAGGCTGAAATGCACCATCTCTCGTATGAAAAATAGTGTTACATTCTCACGGTAGGAAGCTCATTTAACCTCTTCTCCTGCACTCTGTATGTTGGGCTCTGATACTCAAGATGGATTTTTGTTAAGGATAATCTGTCTTTGTACCCCCATCCCACTTTCAAAAAGGACACAGAGCTTTGACTGTTTCAGATTCCTTTACCATTCCCCCTCCTACGTGGCTGGCAGTCATGAATACGGATAGTAACCTACTGCATAACTTCTCATATCTCATCCTCCTGTGTGGTCAGCTTCCACAAGGACAATTGGTCCAGGGGGGCCTGACATCATAAAGCTAAAGCAAGAAGTTGTCTGACATGTGGTGCCATTCTGTTGCCTAGCAGTCTGACATCATAAAGCTAAAGCAAGATGCTTTCTGACATGAGAGCCACTCTGTTGCCTAACAAAGAGTAGGATACATTTATCTTGGTAATGATATGAGTTGCAGGGTAGACAGGATGCCCAACTGAAAGTGTTGATGGTAAGATGAAAGAAATTAGGACTTTATTTAGACTTCTATATTTGTATGAACGCAAGTTTGAGCATAAGAGTCTCAACTTCACTGTTGCTGAACTGGTAGGATTTGGCTAAAGAGAAGATGGAAATGATGCTATTCATAGTTTCTATCATTCCCGTTAACTGTAGCATAACCCTTCCTCTCTCAACTTATCAGCTGGCTTAATTGCTACTGGTGTACCATATCCTAAAACTAAAGAAGTGAGAATGGTGCGCTGCCACTTGGCTGGCAAAAAGATCTATGTCCTAATGTACGTGCTACAATTGTTTAGAGAGTTTTAGCAAATGAGTCAAGGGAATGCAGAGAAGTATGGGAGGTTATAAACACAAATTGAGATTTGATTTTTTTATTGAGCTGTTGATTTTCACAATAAAACAGACTCCATAGTATAGATCTGGTAACCCTTTATATAAATCAAAACTTTTTGTATTGCTTATATTAAATGTACTAACAGTGGACTTTTCCATCTGCAGATTATACTGAATGACCAGCAGTGGCAGTGTTTCACAGCAGAGTTTCTCTGAATTGCCGAGACTGAAGCAAAAAAAAAAAAGGAAGTCTTCTGGCATAGTGCATCATTTTACCAATTTACGTGGTAAGTAAAACGCCCAATCATTCTTTTAGGCATTAAAAAGATGTTCATAGCAACGGAATGTCCTCACTACTTTATAGTGGAAACCTGTGCCTGAATATCATTTCTGTCAAGAAAGAAGTAATATGGATCACATTATGTTGGTCATGATAGTTAATAAAAGACTGACTGACTCGAACTCTACTAAAACCTGCTTTAGATCCTGGTGATAGCAATGTTCCATTCGAGGAAATTGCTGCCTTTGAGGCTGAAATGCACCATCTCTCGTATGAAAAATAGTGTTACATTCTCACGGTAGGAAGCTCATTTAACCTCTTCTCCTGCACTCTGTATGTTGGGCTCTGATACTCAAGATGGATTTTTGTTAAGGATAATCTGTCTTTGTACCCCCATCCCACTTTCAAAAAGGACACAGAGCTTTGACTGTTTCAGATTCCTTTACCATTCCCCCTCCTACGTGGCTGGCAGTCATGAATACGGATAGTAACCTACTGCATAACTTCTCATATCTCATCCTCCTGTGTGGTCAGCTTCCACAAGGACAATTGGTCCAGGGGGGCCTGACATCATAAAGCTAAAGCAAGAAGTTGTCTGACATGTGGTGCCATTCTGTTGCCTAGCAGTCTGACATCATAAAGGTAAAGCAAGATGCTTTCTGACATGAGAGCCACTCTGTTGCCTAACAAAGAGTAGGATACATTTATCTTGGTAATGATATGAGTTGCAGGGTAGACAGGATGCCCAACTGAAAGTGTTGATGGTAAGATGAAAGAAATTAGGACTTTATTTAGACTTCTATATTTGTATGAACGCAAGTTTGAGCATAAGAGTCTCAACTTCACTGTTGCTGAACTGGTAGGATTTGGCTAAAGAGAAGATGGAAATGATGCTATTCATAGTTTCTATCATTCCCGTTAACTGTAGCATAACCCTTCCTCTCTCAACTTATCAGCTGGCTTAATTGCTACTGGTGTACCATATCCTAAAACTAAAGAAGTGAGAATGGTGCGCTGCCACTTGGCTGGCAAAAAGATCTATGTCCTAATGTACGTGCTACAATTGTTTAGAGAGTTTTAGCAAATGAGTCAAGGGAATGCAGAGAAGTATGGGAGGTTATAAACACAAATTGAGATTTGATTTTTTTATTGAGCTGTTGATTTTCACAATAAAACAGACTCCATAGTATAGATCTGGTAACCCTTTATATAAATCAAAACTTTTTGTATTGCTTATATTAAATGTACTAACAGTGGACTTTTCCATCTGCAGATTATACTGAATGACCAGCAGTGGCAGTGTTTCACAGCAGAGTTTCTCTGAATTGCCGAGACTGAAGCAAAAAAAAAAAAGGAAGTCTTCTGGCATAGTGCATCATTTTACCAATTTACGTGGTAAGTAAAACGCCCAATCATTCTTTTAGGCATTAAAAAGATGTTCATAGCAACGGAATGTCCTCACTACTTTATAGTGGAAACCTGTGCCTGAATATCATTTCTGTCAAGAAAGAAGTAATATGGATCACATTATGTTGGTCATGATAGTTAATAAAAGACTGACTGACTCGAACTCTACTAAAACCTGCTTTAGATCCTGGTGATAGCAATGTTCCATTCGAGGAAATTGCTGCCTTTGAGGCTGAAATGCACCATCTCTCGTATGAAAAATAGTGTTACATTCTCACGGTAGGAAGCTCATTTAACCTCTTCTCCTGCACTCTGTATGTTGGGCTCTGATACTCAAGATGGATTTTTGTTAAGGATAATCTCTTTGTACCCCCATCCCACTTTCAAAAAGGACACAGAGCTTTGACTGTTTCAGATTCCTTTACCATTCCCCCTCCTACGTGGCTGGCAGTCATGAATACGGATAGTAACCTACTGCATAACTTCTGATATCTCATCCTCCTGTGTGGTCAGCTTCCACAAGGACAATTGGTCCAGTGGTGTCTGACATCATAAAGCTAAAGCAAGAAGTTGTCTGACATGTGGTGCCATTCTGTTGCCTAGCAGTCTGACATCATAAAGCTAAAGCAAGATGCTTTCTGACATGAGAGCCACTCTGTTGCCTAACAAAGAGTAGGATACATTTATCTTGGTAATGATATGAGTTGCAGGGTAGACAGGATGCCCAACTGAAAGTGTTGATGGTAAGATGAAAGAAATTAGGACTTTATTTAGACTTCTATATTTGTATGAACGCAAGTTTGAGCATAAGAGTCTCAACTTCACTGTTGCTGAACTGGTAGGATTTGGCTAAAGAGAAGATAGAAATGATGCTATTCATAGTTTCTATCATTCCCGTTAACTGTAGCATAACCCTTCCTCTCTCAACTTATCAGCTGGCTTAATTGCTACTGGTGTACCATATCCTAAAACTAAAGAAGTGAGAATGGTGCGCTGCCACTTGGCTGGCAAAAAGATCTATGTCCTAATGTACGTGCTACAATTGTTTAGAGAGTTTTAGCAAATGAGTCAAGGGAATGCAGAGAAGTATGGGAGGTTATAAACACAAATTGAGATTTGATTTTTTTATTGAGCTGTTGATTTTCACAATAAAACAGACTCCATAGTATAGATCTGGTAACCCTTTATATAAATCAAAACTTTTTGTATTGCTTATATTAAATGTACTAACAGTGGACTTTTCCATCTGCAGATTATACTGAATGACCAGCAGTGGCAGTGTTTCACAGCAGAGTTTCTCTGAATTGCCGAGACTGAAGCAAAAAAAAAAAGGAAGTCTTCTGGCATAGTGCATCATTTTACCAATTTACGTGGTAAGTAAAACGCCCAATCATTCTTTTAGGCATTAAAAAGATGTTCATAGCAACGGAATGTCCTCACTACTTTATAGTGGAAACCTGTGCCTGAATATCATTTCTGTCAAGAAAGAAGTAATATGGATCACATTATGTTGGTCATGATAGTTAATAAAAGACTGACTGACTCGAACTCTACTAAAACCTGCTTTAGATCCTGGTGATAGCAATGTTCCATTCGAGGAAATTGCTGCCTTTGAGGCTGAAATGCACCATCTCTCGTATGAAAAATAGTGTTACATTCTCACGGTAGGAAGCTCATTTAACCTCTTCTCCTGCACTCTGTATGTTGGGCTCTGATACTCAAGATGGATTTTTGTTAAGGATAATCTGTCTTTGTACCCCCATCCCACTTTCAAAAAGGACACAGAGCTTTGACTGTTTCAGATTCCTTTACCATTCCCCCTCCTACGTGGCTGGCAGTCATGAATACGGATAGTAACCTACTGCATAACTTCTCATATCTCATCCTCCTGTGTGGTCAGCTTCCACAAGGACAATTGGTCCAGGGGGGCCTGACATCATAAAGCTAAAGCAAGAAGTTGTCTGACATGTGGTGCCATTCTGTTGCCTAGCAGTCTGACATCATAAAGCTAAAGCAAGATGCTTTCTGACATGAGAGCCACTCTGTTGCCTAACAAAGAGTAGGATAGATTTATCTTGGTAATGATATGAGTTGCAGGGTAGACAGGATGCCCAACTGAAAGTGTTGATGGTAAGATGAAAGAAATTAGGACTTTATTTAGACTTCTATATTTGTATGAACGCAAGTTTGAGCATAAGAGTCTCAACTTCACTGTTGCTGAACTGGTAGGATTTGGCTAAAGAGAAGATGGAAATGATGCTATTATTAGTTTCTATCATTCCCGTTAACTGTAGCATAACCCTTCCTCTCTCAACTTATCAGCTGGCTTAATTGCTACTGGTGTACCATATCCTAAAACTAAAGAAGTGAGAATGGTGCGCTGCCACTTGGCTGGCAAAAAGATCTATGTCCTAATGTACGTGCTACAATTGTTTAGAGAGTTTTAGCAAATGAGTCAAGGGAATGCAGAGAAGTATGGGAGGTTATAAACACAAATTGAGATTTGATTTTTTTATTGAGCTGTTGATTTTCACAATAAAACAGACTCCATAGTATAGATCTGGTAACCCTTTATATAAATCAAAACTTTTTGTATTGCTTATATTAAATGTACTAACAGTGGACTTTTCCATCTGCAGATTATACTGAATGACCAGCAGTGGCAGTGTTTCACAGCAGAGTTTCTCTGAATTGCTGAGACTGAAGCAAAAAAAAAAAGGAAGTCTTCTGGCATAGTGCATCATTTTACCAATTTACGTGGTAAGTAAAACGCCCAATCATTCTTTTAGGCATTAAAAAGATGTTCATAGCAACGGAATGTCCTCACTACTTTATAGTGGAAACCTGTGCCTGAATATCATTTCTGTCAAGAAAGAAGTAATATGGATCACATTATGTTGGTCATGATAGTTAATAAAAGACTGACTGACTCGAACTCTACTAAAACCTGCTTTAGATCCTGGTGATAGCAATGTTCCATTCGAGGAAATTGCTGCCTTTGAGGCTGAAATGCACCATCTCACGTATGAAAAATAGTGTTACATTCTCACGGTAGGAAGCTCATTTAACCTCTTCTCCTGCACTCTGTATGTTGGGCTCTGATACTCAAGATGGATTTTTGTTAAGGATAATCTGTCTTTGTACCCCCATCCCACTTTAAAAAAGGACACAGAGCTTTGACTGTTTCAGATTCCTTTACCATTCCCCCTCCTACGTGGCTGGCAGTCATGAATACGGATAGTAACCTACTGCATAACTTCTGATATCTCATCCTCCTGTGTGGTCAGCTTCCACAAGGACAATTGGTCCAGTGGTGTCTGACATCATAAAGCTAAAGCAAGAAGTTGTCTGACATGTGGTGCCATTCTGTTGCCTAGCAGTCTGACATCATAAAGGTAAAGCAAGATGCTTTCTGACATGAGAGCCACTCTGTTGCCTAACAAAGAGTAGGATACATTTATCTTGGTAATGATATGAGTTGCAGGGTAGACAGGATGCCCAACTGAAAGTGTTGATGGTAAGATGAAAGAAATTAGGACTTTATTTAGACTTCTATATTTGTATGAACGCAAGTTTGAGCATAAGAGTCTCAACTTCACTGTTGCTGAACTGGTAGGATTTGGCTAAAGAGAAGATGGAAATGATGCTATTATTAGTTTCTATCATTCCCGTTAACTGTAGCATAACCCTTCCTCTCTCAACTTATCAGCTGGCTTAATTGCTACTGGTGTACCATATCCTAAAACTAAAGAAGTGAGAATGGTGCGCTGCCACTTGGCTGGCAAAAAGATCTATGTCCTAATGTACGTGCTACAATTGTTTAGAGAGTTTTAGCAAATGAGTCTAGGGAATGCAGAGAAGTATGGGAGGTTATAAACACAAATTGAGATTTGATTTTTTTATTGAGCTGTTGATTTTCACAATAAAACAGACTCCATAGTATAGATCTGGTAACCCTTTATATAAATCAAAACTTTTTGTATTGCTTATATTAAATGTACTAACAGTGGACTTTTCCATCTGCAGATTATACTGAATGACCAGCAGTGGCAGTGTTTCACAGCAGAGTTTCTCTGAATTGCTGAGACTGAAGCAAAAAAAAAAAGGAAGTCTTCTGGCATAGTGCATCATTTTACCAATTTACGTGGTAAGTAAAACGCCCAATCATTCTTTTAGGCATTAAAAAGATGTTCATAGCAACGGAATGTCCTCACTACTTTATAGTGGAAACCTGTGCCTGAATATCATTTCTGTCAAGAAAGAAGTAATATGGATCACATTATGTTGGTCATGATAGTTAATAAAAGACTGACTGACTCGAACTCTACTAAAACCTGCTTTAGATCCTGGTGATAGCAATGTTCCATTCGAGGAAATTGCTGCCTTTGAGGCTGAAATGCACCATCTCTCGTATGAAAAATAGTGTTACATTCTCACGGTAGGAAGCTCATTTAACCTCTTCTCCTGCACTCTGTATGTTGGGCTCTGATACTCAAGATGGATTTTTGTTAAGGATAATCTCTTTGTACCCCCATCCCACTTTCAAAAAGGACACAGAGCTTTGACTGTTTCAGATTCCTTTACCATTCCCCCTCCTACGTGGCTGGCAGTCATGAATACGGATAGTAACCTACTGCATAACTTCTCATATCTCATCCTCCTGTGTGGTCAGCTTCCACAAGGACAATTGGTCCAGGGGGGCCTGACATCATAAAGCTAAAGCAAGAAGTTGTCTGACATGTGGTGCCATTCTGTTGCCTAGCAGTCTGACATCATAAAGCTAAAGCAAGATGCTTTCTGACATGAGAGCCACTCTGTTGCCTAACAAAGAGTAGGATAGATTTATCTTGGTAATGATATGAGTTGCAGGGTAGACAGGATGCCCAACTGAAAGTGTTGATGGTAAGATGAAAGAAATTAGGACTTTATTTAGACTTCTATATTTGTATGAACGCAAGTTTGAGCATAAGAGTCTCAACTTCACTGTTGCTGAACTGGTAGGATTTGGCTAAAGAGAAGATGGAAATGATGCTATTCATAGTTTCTATCATTCCCGTTAACTGTAGCATAACCCTTCCTCTCTCAACTTATCAGCTGGCTTAATTGCTACTGGTGTACCATATCCTAAAACTAAAGAAGTGAGAATGGTGCGCTGCCACTTGGCTGGCAAAAAGATCTATGTCCTAATGTACGTGCTACAATTGTTTAGAGAGTTTTAGCAAATGAGTCAAGGGAATGCAGAGAAGTATGGGAGGTTAGAAACACAAATTGAGATTTGATTTTTTTATTGAGCTGTTGATTTTCACAATAAAACAGACTCCATAGTATAGATCTGGTAACCCTTTATATAAATCAAAACTTTTTGTATTGCTTATATTAAATGTACTAACAGTGGACTTTTCCATCTGCAGATTATACTGAATGACCAGCAGTGGCAGTGTTTCACAGCAGAGTTTCTCTGAATTGCTGAGACTGAAGCAAAAAAAAAAGGAAGTCTTCTGGCATAGTGCATCATTTTACCAATTTACGTGGTAAGTAAAACGCCCAATCATTCTTTTAGGCATTAAAAAGATGTTCATAGCAACGGAATGTCCTCACTACTTTATAGTGGAAACCTGTGCCTGAATATCATTTCTGTCAAGAAAGAAGTAATATGGATCACATTATGTTGGTCATGATAGTTAATAAAAGACTGACTGACTCGAACTCTACTAAAACCTGCTTTAGATCCTGGTGATAGCAATGTTCCATTCGAGGAAATTGCTGCCTTTGAGGCTGAAATGCACCATCTCTCGTATGAAAAATAGTGTTACATTCTCACGGTAGGAAGCTCATTTAACCTCTTCTCCTGCACTCTGTATGTTGGGCTCTGATACTCAAGATGGATTTTTGTTAAGGATAATCTGTCTTTGTACCCCCATCCCACTTTCAAAAAGGACACAGAGCTTTGACTGTTTCAGATTCCTTTACCATTCCCCCTCCTACGTGGCTGGCAGTCATGAATACGGATAGTAACCTACTGCATAACTTCTCATATCTCATCCTCCTGTGTGGTCAGCTTCCACAAGGACAATTGGTCCAGGGGGGCCTGACATCATAAAGCTAAAGCAAGAAGTTGTCTGACATGTGGTGCCATTCTGTTGCCTAGCAGTCTGACATCATAAAGCTAAAGCAAGATGCTTTCTGACATGAGAGCCACTCTGTTGCCTAACAAAGAGTAGGATACATTTATCTTGGTAATGATATGAGTTGCAGGGTAGACAGGATGCCCAACTGAAAGTGTTGATGG
This sequence comes from Lissotriton helveticus, assembly GCF_964261635.1. Classification (NCBI taxonomy): domain Eukaryota; kingdom Metazoa; phylum Chordata; class Amphibia; order Caudata; family Salamandridae; genus Lissotriton; species Lissotriton helveticus. The sequence continues at coordinate 305,354,129 of NC_136072.1, read as the reverse complement.
TAAGATGAAAGAAATTAGGACTTTATTTAGACTTCTATATTTGTATGAACGCAAGTTTGAGCATAAGAGTCTCAACTTCACTGTTGCTGAACTGGTAGGATTTGGCTAAAGAGAAGATGGAAATGATGCTATTCATAGTTTCTATCATTCCCGTTAACTGTAGCATAACCCTTCCTCTCTCAACTTATCAGCTGGCTTAATTGCTACTGGTGTACCATATCCTAAAACTAAAGAAGTGAGAATGGTGCGCTGCCACTTGGCTGGCAAAAAGATCTATGTCCTAATGTACGTGCTACAATTGTTTAGAGAGTTTTAGCAAATGAGTCAAGGGAATGCAGAGAAGTATGGGAGGTTATAAACACAAATTGAGATTTGATTTTTTTATTGAGCTGTTGATTTTCACAATAAAACAGACTCCATAGTATAGATCTGGTAACCCTTTATATAAATCAAAACTTTTTGTATTGCTTATATTAAATGTACTAACAGTGGACTTTTCCATCTGCAGATTATACTGAATGACCAGCAGTGGCAGTGTTTCACAGCAGAGTTTCTCTGAATTGCCGAGACTGAAGCAAAAAAAAAAAAGGAAGTCTTCTGGCATAGTGCATCATTTTACCAATTTACGTGGTAAGTAAAACGCCCAATCATTCTTTTAGGCATTAAAAAGATGTTCATAGCAACGGAATGTCCTCACTACTTTATAGTGGAAACCTGTGCCTGAATATCATTTCTGTCAAGAAAGAAGTAATATGGATCACATTATGTTGGTCATGATAGTTAATAAAAGACTGACTGACTCGAACTCTACTAAAACCTGCTTTAGATCCTGGTGATAGCAATGTTCCATTCGAGGAAATTGCTGCCTTTGAGGCTGAAATGCACCATCTCTCGTATGAAAAATAGTGTTACATTCTCACGGTAGGAAGCTCATTTAACCTCTTCTCCTGCACTCTGTATGTTGGGCTCTGATACTCAAGATGGATTTTTGTTAAGGATAATCTGTCTTTGTACCCCCATCCCACTTTCAAAAAGGACACAGAGCTTTGACTGTTTCAGATTCCTTTACCATTCCCCCTCCTACGTGGCTGGCAGTCATGAATACGGATAGTAACCTACTGCATAACTTCTCATATCTCATCCTCCTGTGTGGTCAGCTTCCACAAGGACAATTGGTCCAGGGGGGCCTGACATCATAAAGCTAAAGCAAGAAGTTGTCTGACATGTGGTGCCATTCTGTTGCCTAGCAGTCTGACATCATAAAGGTAAAGCAAGATGCTTTCTGACATGAGAGCCACTCTGTTGCCTAACAAAGAGTAGGATACATTTATCTTGGTAATGATATGAGTTGCAGGGTAGACAGGATGCCCAACTGAAAGTGTTGATGGTAAGATGAAAGAAATTAGGACTTTATTTAGACTTCTATATTTGTATGAACGCAAGTTTGAGCATAAGAGTCTCAACTTCACTGTTGCTGAACTGGTAGGATTTGGCTAAAGAGAAGATGGAAATGATGCTATTCATAGTTTCTATCATTCCCGTTAACTGTAGCATAACCCTTCCTCTCTCAACTTATCAGCTGGCTTAATTGCTACTGGTGTACCATATCCTAAAACTAAAGAAGTGAGAATGGTGCGCTGCCACTTGGCTGGCAAAAAGATCTATGTCCTAATGTACGTGCTACAATTGTTTAGAGAGTTTTAGCAAATGAGTCAAGGGAATGCAGAGAAGTATGGGAGGTTATAAACACAAATTGAGATTTGATTTTTTTATTGAGCTGTTGATTTTCACAATAAAACAGACTCCATAGTATAGATCTGGTAACCCTTTATATAAATCAAAACTTTTTGTATTGCTTATATTAAATGTACTAACAGTGGACTTTTCCATCTGCAGATTATACTGAATGACCAGCAGTGGCAGTGTTTCACAGCAGAGTTTCTCTGAATTGCCGAGACTGAAGCAAAAAAAAAAAAGGAAGTCTTCTGGCATAGTGCATCATTTTACCAATTTACGTGGTAAGTAAAACGCCCAATCATTCTTTTAGGCATTAAAAAGATGTTCATAGCAACGGAATGTCCTCACTACTTTATAGTGGAAACCTGTGCCTGAATATCATTTCTGTCAAGAAAGAAGTAATATGGATCACATTATGTTGGTCATGATAGTTAATAAAAGACTGACTGACTCGAACTCTACTAAAACCTGCTTTAGATCCTGGTGATAGCAATGTTCCATTCGAGGAAATTGCTGCCTTTGAGGCTGAAATGCACCATCTCTCGTATGAAAAATAGTGTTACATTCTCACGGTAGGAAGCTCATTTAACCTCTTCTCCTGCACTCTGTATGTTGGGCTCTGATACTCAAGATGGATTTTTGTTAAGGATAATCTCTTTGTACCCCCATCCCACTTTCAAAAAGGACACAGAGCTTTGACTGTTTCAGATTCCTTTACCATTCCCCCTCCTACGTGGCTGGCAGTCATGAATACGGATAGTAACCTACTGCATAACTTCTGATATCTCATCCTCCTGTGTGGTCAGCTTCCACAAGGACAATTGGTCCAGTGGTGTCTGACATCATAAAGCTAAAGCAAGAAGTTGTCTGACATGTGGTGCCATTCTGTTGCCTAGCAGTCTGACATCATAAAGCTAAAGCAAGATGCTTTCTGACATGAGAGCCACTCTGTTGCCTAACAAAGAGTAGGATACATTTATCTTGGTAATGATATGAGTTGCAGGGTAGACAGGATGCCCAACTGAAAGTGTTGATGGTAAGATGAAAGAAATTAGGACTTTATTTAGACTTCTATATTTGTATGAACGCAAGTTTGAGCATAAGAGTCTCAACTTCACTGTTGCTGAACTGGTAGGATTTGGCTAAAGAGAAGATAGAAATGATGCTATTCATAGTTTCTATCATTCCCGTTAACTGTAGCATAACCCTTCCTCTCTCAACTTATCAGCTGGCTTAATTGCTACTGGTGTACCATATCCTAAAACTAAAGAAGTGAGAATGGTGCGCTGCCACTTGGCTGGCAAAAAGATCTATGTCCTAATGTACGTGCTACAATTGTTTAGAGAGTTTTAGCAAATGAGTCAAGGGAATGCAGAGAAGTATGGGAGGTTATAAACACAAATTGAGATTTGATTTTTTTATTGAGCTGTTGATTTTCACAATAAAACAGACTCCATAGTATAGATCTGGTAACCCTTTATATAAATCAAAACTTTTTGTATTGCTTATATTAAATGTACTAACAGTGGACTTTTCCATCTGCAGATTATACTGAATGACCAGCAGTGGCAGTGTTTCACAGCAGAGTTTCTCTGAATTGCCGAGACTGAAGCAAAAAAAAAAAGGAAGTCTTCTGGCATAGTGCATCATTTTACCAATTTACGTGGTAAGTAAAACGCCCAATCATTCTTTTAGGCATTAAAAAGATGTTCATAGCAACGGAATGTCCTCACTACTTTATAGTGGAAACCTGTGCCTGAATATCATTTCTGTCAAGAAAGAAGTAATATGGATCACATTATGTTGGTCATGATAGTTAATAAAAGACTGACTGACTCGAACTCTACTAAAACCTGCTTTAGATCCTGGTGATAGCAATGTTCCATTCGAGGAAATTGCTGCCTTTGAGGCTGAAATGCACCATCTCTCGTATGAAAAATAGTGTTACATTCTCACGGTAGGAAGCTCATTTAACCTCTTCTCCTGCACTCTGTATGTTGGGCTCTGATACTCAAGATGGATTTTTGTTAAGGATAATCTGTCTTTGTACCCCCATCCCACTTTCAAAAAGGACACAGAGCTTTGACTGTTTCAGATTCCTTTACCATTCCCCCTCCTACGTGGCTGGCAGTCATGAATACGGATAGTAACCTACTGCATAACTTCTCATATCTCATCCTCCTGTGTGGTCAGCTTCCACAAGGACAATTGGTCCAGGGGGGCCTGACATCATAAAGCTAAAGCAAGAAGTTGTCTGACATGTGGTGCCATTCTGTTGCCTAGCAGTCTGACATCATAAAGCTAAAGCAAGATGCTTTCTGACATGAGAGCCACTCTGTTGCCTAACAAAGAGTAGGATAGATTTATCTTGGTAATGATATGAGTTGCAGGGTAGACAGGATGCCCAACTGAAAGTGTTGATGGTAAGATGAAAGAAATTAGGACTTTATTTAGACTTCTATATTTGTATGAACGCAAGTTTGAGCATAAGAGTCTCAACTTCACTGTTGCTGAACTGGTAGGATTTGGCTAAAGAGAAGATGGAAATGATGCTATTATTAGTTTCTATCATTCCCGTTAACTGTAGCATAACCCTTCCTCTCTCAACTTATCAGCTGGCTTAATTGCTACTGGTGTACCATATCCTAAAACTAAAGAAGTGAGAATGGTGCGCTGCCACTTGGCTGGCAAAAAGATCTATGTCCTAATGTACGTGCTACAATTGTTTAGAGAGTTTTAGCAAATGAGTCAAGGGAATGCAGAGAAGTATGGGAGGTTATAAACACAAATTGAGATTTGATTTTTTTATTGAGCTGTTGATTTTCACAATAAAACAGACTCCATAGTATAGATCTGGTAACCCTTTATATAAATCAAAACTTTTTGTATTGCTTATATTAAATGTACTAACAGTGGACTTTTCCATCTGCAGATTATACTGAATGACCAGCAGTGGCAGTGTTTCACAGCAGAGTTTCTCTGAATTGCTGAGACTGAAGCAAAAAAAAAAAGGAAGTCTTCTGGCATAGTGCATCATTTTACCAATTTACGTGGTAAGTAAAACGCCCAATCATTCTTTTAGGCATTAAAAAGATGTTCATAGCAACGGAATGTCCTCACTACTTTATAGTGGAAACCTGTGCCTGAATATCATTTCTGTCAAGAAAGAAGTAATATGGATCACATTATGTTGGTCATGATAGTTAATAAAAGACTGACTGACTCGAACTCTACTAAAACCTGCTTTAGATCCTGGTGATAGCAATGTTCCATTCGAGGAAATTGCTGCCTTTGAGGCTGAAATGCACCATCTCACGTATGAAAAATAGTGTTACATTCTCACGGTAGGAAGCTCATTTAACCTCTTCTCCTGCACTCTGTATGTTGGGCTCTGATACTCAAGATGGATTTTTGTTAAGGATAATCTGTCTTTGTACCCCCATCCCACTTTAAAAAAGGACACAGAGCTTTGACTGTTTCAGATTCCTTTACCATTCCCCCTCCTACGTGGCTGGCAGTCATGAATACGGATAGTAACCTACTGCATAACTTCTGATATCTCATCCTCCTGTGTGGTCAGCTTCCACAAGGACAATTGGTCCAGTGGTGTCTGACATCATAAAGCTAAAGCAAGAAGTTGTCTGACATGTGGTGCCATTCTGTTGCCTAGCAGTCTGACATCATAAAGGTAAAGCAAGATGCTTTCTGACATGAGAGCCACTCTGTTGCCTAACAAAGAGTAGGATACATTTATCTTGGTAATGATATGAGTTGCAGGGTAGACAGGATGCCCAACTGAAAGTGTTGATGGTAAGATGAAAGAAATTAGGACTTTATTTAGACTTCTATATTTGTATGAACGCAAGTTTGAGCATAAGAGTCTCAACTTCACTGTTGCTGAACTGGTAGGATTTGGCTAAAGAGAAGATGGAAATGATGCTATTATTAGTTTCTATCATTCCCGTTAACTGTAGCATAACCCTTCCTCTCTCAACTTATCAGCTGGCTTAATTGCTACTGGTGTACCATATCCTAAAACTAAAGAAGTGAGAATGGTGCGCTGCCACTTGGCTGGCAAAAAGATCTATGTCCTAATGTACGTGCTACAATTGTTTAGAGAGTTTTAGCAAATGAGTCTAGGGAATGCAGAGAAGTATGGGAGGTTATAAACACAAATTGAGATTTGATTTTTTTATTGAGCTGTTGATTTTCACAATAAAACAGACTCCATAGTATAGATCTGGTAACCCTTTATATAAATCAAAACTTTTTGTATTGCTTATATTAAATGTACTAACAGTGGACTTTTCCATCTGCAGATTATACTGAATGACCAGCAGTGGCAGTGTTTCACAGCAGAGTTTCTCTGAATTGCTGAGACTGAAGCAGAAAAAAAAAGGAAGTCTTCTGGCATAGTGCATCATTTTACCAATTTACGTGGTAAGTAAAACGCCCAATCATTCTTTTAGGCATTAAAAAGATGTTCATAGCAACGGAATGTCCTCACTACTTTATAGTGGAAACATGTGCCTGAATATCATTTCTGTCAAGAAAGAAGTAATATGGATCACATTATGTTGGTCATGATAGTTAATAAAAGACTGACTGACTCGAACTCTACTAAAACCTGCTTTAGATCCTGGTGATAGCAATGTTCCATTCGAGGAAATTGCTGCCTTTGAGGCTGAAATGCACCATCTCTCGTATGAAAAATAGTGTTACATTCTCACGGTAGGAAGCTCATTTAACCTCTTCTCCTGCACTCTGTATGTTGGGCTCTGATACTCAAGATGGATTTTTGTTAAGGATAATCTGTCTTTGTACCCCCATCCCACTTTCAAAAAGGACACAGAGCTTTGACTGTTTCAGATTCCTTTACCATTCCCCCTCCTACGTGGCTGGCAGTCATGAATACGGATAGTAACCTACTGCATAACTTATGATATCTCATCCTCCTGTGTGGTCAGCTTCCACAAGGACAATTGGTCCAGTGGTGTCTGACATCATAAAGCTAAAGCAAGAAGTTGTCTGACATGTGGTGCCATTCTGTTGCCTAGCAGTCTGACATCATAAAGCTAAAGCAAGATGCTTTCTGACATGAGAGCCACTCTGTTGCCTAACAAAGAGTAGGATACATTTATCTTGGTAATGATATGAGTTGCAGGGTAGACAGGATGCCCAACTGAAAGTGTTGATGGTAAGATGAAAGAAATTAGGACTTTATTTAGACTTCTATATTTGTATGAACGCAAGTTTGAGCATAAGAGTCTCAACTTCACTGTTGCTGAACTGGTAGGATTTGGCTAAAGAGAAGATGGAAATGATGCTATTATTAGTTTCTATCATTCCCGTTAACTGTAGCATAACCCTTCCTCTCTCAACTTATCAGCTGGCTTAATTGCTACTGGTGTACCATATCCTAAAACTAAAGAAGTGAGAATGGTGCGCTGCCACTTGGCTGGCAAAAAGATCTATGTCCTAATGTACGTGCTACAATTGTTTAGAGAGTTTTAGCAAATGAGTCAAGGGAATGCAGAGAAGTATGGGAGGTTATAAACACAAATTGAGATTTGATTTTTTTATTGAGCTGTTGATTTTCACAATAAAACAGACTCCATAGTATAGATCTGGTAACCCTTTATATAAATCAAAACTTTTTGTATTGCTTATATTAAATGTACTAACAGTGGACTTTTCCATCTGCAGATTATACTGAATGACCAGCAGTGGCAGTGTTTCACAGCAGAGTTTCTCTGAATTGCTGAGACTGAAGCAAAAAAAAAAAGGAAGTCTTCTGGCATAGTGCATCATTTTACCAATTTACGTGGTAAGTAAAACGCCCAATCATTCTTTTAGGCATTAAAAAGATGTTCATAGCAACGGAATGTCCTCACTACTTTATAGTGGAAACCTGTGCCTGAATATCATTTCTGTCAAGAAAGAAGTAATATGGATCACATTATGTTGGTCATGATAGTTAATAAAAGACTGACTGACTCGAACTCTACTAAAACCTGCTTTAGATCCTGGTGATAGCAATGTTCCATTCGAGGAAATTGCTGCCTTTGAGGCTGAAATGCACCATCTCTCGTATGAAAAATAGTGTTACATTCTCACGGTAGGAAGCTCATTTAACCTCTTCTCCTGCACTCTGTATGTTGGGCTCTGATACTCAAGATGGATTTTTGTTAAGGATAATCTGTCTTTGTACCCCCATCCCACTTTCAAAAAGGACACAGAGCTTTGACTGTTTCAGATTCCTTTACCATTCCCCCTCCTACGTGGCTGGCAGTCATGAATACGGATAGTAACCTACTGCATAACTTCTCATATCTCATCCTCCTGTGTGGTCAGCTTCCACAAGGACAATTGGTCCAGGGGGGCCTGACATCATAAAGCTAAAGCAAGAAGTTGTCTGACATGTGGTGCCATTCTGTTGCCTAGCAGTCTGACATCATAAAGCTAAAGCAAGATGCTTTCTGACATGAGAGCCACTCTGTTGCCTAACAAAGAGTAGGATAGATTTATCTTGGTAATGATATGAGTTGCAGGGTAGACAGGATGCCCAACTGAAAGTGTTGATGGTAAGATGAAAGAAATTAGGACTTTATTTAGACTTCTATATTTGTATGAACGCAAGTTTGAGCATAAGAGTCTCAACTTCACTGTTGCTGAACTGGTAGGATTTGGCTAAAGAGAAGATGGAAATGATGCTATTCATAGTTTCTATCATTCCCGTTAACTGTAGCATAACCCTTCCTCTCTCAACTTATCAGCTGGCTTAATTGCTACTGGTGTACCATATCCTAAAACTAAAGAAGTGAGAATGGTGCGCTGCCACTTGGCTGGCAAAAAGATCTATGTCCTAATGTACGTGCTACAATTGTTTAGAGAGTTTTAGCAAATGAGTCAAGGGAATGCAGAGAAGTATGGGAGGTTATAAACACAAATTGAGATTAGATTTTTTTATTGAGCTGTTGATTTTCACAATAAAACAGACTCCATAGTATAGATCTGGTAACCCTTTATATAAATCAAAACTTTTTGTATTGCTTATATTAAATGTACTAACAGTGGACTTTTCCATCTGCAGATTATACTGAATGACCAGCAGTGGCAGTGTTTCACAGCAGAGTTTCTCTGAATTGCTGAGACTGAAGCAAAAAAAAAAAGGAAGTCTTCTGGCATAGTGCATCATTTTACCAATTTACGTGGTAAGTAAAACGCCCAATCATTCTTTTAGGCATTAAAAAGATGTTCATAGCAACGGAATGTCCTCACTACTTTATAGTGGAAACATGTGCCTGAATATCATTTCTGTCAAGAAAGAAGTAATATGGATCACATTATGTTGGTCATGATAGTTAATAAAAGACTGACTGACTCGAACTCTACTAAAACCTGCTTTAGATCCTGGTGATAGCAATGTTCCATTCGAGGAAATTGCTGCCTTTGAGGCTGAAATGCACCATCTCTCGTATGAAAAATAGTGTTACATTCTCACGGTAGGAAGCTCATTTAACCTCTTCTCCTGCACTCTGTATGTTGGGCTCTGATACTCAAGATGGATTTTTGTTAAGGATAATCTGTCTTTGTACCCCCATCCCACTTTCAAAAAGGACACAGAGCTTTGACTGTTTCAGATTCCTTTACCATTCCCCCTCCTACGTGGCTGGCAGTCATGAATACGGATAGTAACCTACTGCATAACTTATGATATCTCATCCTCCTGTGTGGTCAGCTTCCACAAGGACAATTGGTCCAGTGGTGTCTGACATCATAAAGCTAAAGCAAGAAGTTGTCTGACATGTGGTGCCATTCTGTTGCCTAGCAGTCTGACATCATAAAGCTAAAGCAAGATGCTTTCTGACATGAGAGCCACTCTGTTGCCTAACAAAGAGTAGGATACATTTATCTTGGTAATGATATGAGTTGCAGGGTAGACAGGATGCCCAACTGAAAGTGTTGATGGTAAGATGAAAGAAATTAGGACTTTATTTAGACTTCTATATTTGTATGAACGCAAGTTTGAGCATAAGAGTCTCAACTTCACTGTTGCTGAACTGGTAGGATTTGGCTAAAGAGAAGATGGAAATGATGCTATTATTAGTTTCTATCATTCCCGTTAACTGTAGCATAACCCTTCCTCTCTCAACTTATCAGCTGGCTTAATTGCTACTGGTGTACCATATCCTAAAACTAAAGAAGTGAGAATGGTGCGCTGCCACTTGGCTGGCAAAAAGATCTATGTCCTAATGTACGTGCTACAATTGTTTAGAGAGTTTTAGCAAATGAGTCAAGGGAATGCAGAGAAGTATGGGAGGTTATAAACACAAATTGAGATTAGATTTTTTTATTGAGCTGTTGATTTTCACAATAAAACAGACTCCATAGTATAGATCTGGTAACCCTTTATATAAATCAAAACTTTTTGTATTGCTTATATTAAATGTACTAACAGTGGACTTTTCCATCTGCAGATTATACTGAATGACCAGCAGTGGCAGTGTTTCACAGCAGAGTTTCTCTGAATTGCCGAGACTGAAGCAAAAAAAAAAAGGAAGTCTTCTGGCATAGTGCATCATTTTACCAATTTACGTGGTAAGTAAAACGCCCAATCATTCTTTTAGGCATTAAAAAGATGTTCATAGCAACGGAATGTCCTCACTACTTTATAGTGGAAACCTGTGCCTGAATATCATTTCTGTCAAGAAAGAAGTAATATGGATCACATTATGTTGGTCATGATAGTTAATAAAAGACTGACTGACTCGAACTCTACTAAAACCTGCTTTAGATCCTGGTGATAGCAATGTTCCATTCGAGGAAATTGCTGCCTTTGAGGCTGAAATGCACCATCTCTCGTATGAAAAATAGTGTTACATTCTCACGGTAGGAAGCTCATTTAACCTCTTCTCCTGCACTCTGTATGTTGGGCTCTGATACTCAAGATGGATTTTTGTTAAGGATAATCTGTCTTTGTACCCCCATCCCACTTTCAAAAAGGACACAGAGCTTTGACTGTTTCAGATTCCTTTACCATTCCCCCTCCTACGTGGCTGGCAGTCATGAATACGGATAGTAACCTACTGCATAACTTCTCATATCTCATCCTCCTGTGTGGTCAGCTTCCACAAGGACAATTGGTCCAGGGGGGCCTGACATCATAAAGCTAAAGCAAGAAGTTGTCTGACATGTGGTGCCATTCTGTTGCCTAGCAGTCTGACATCATAAAGCTAAAGCAAGATGCTTTCTGACATGAGAGCCACTCTGTTGCCTAACAAAGAGTAGGATAGATTTATCTTGGTAATGATATGAGTTGCAGGGTAGACAGGATGCCCAACTGAAAGTGTTGATGGTAAGATGAAAGAAATTAGGACTTTATTTAGACTTCTATATTTGTATGAACGCAAGTTTGAGCATAAGAGTCTCAACTTCACTGTTGCTGAACTGGTAGGATTTGGCTAAAGAGAAGATGGAAATGATGCTATTCATAGTTTCTATCATTCCCGTTAACTGTAGCATAACCCTTCCTCTCTCAACTTATCAGCCGGCTTAATTGCTACTGGTGTACCATATCCTAAAACTAAAGAAGTGAGAATGGTGCGCTGCCACTTGGCTGGCAAAAAGATCTATGTCCTAATGTACGTGCTACAATTGTTTAGAGAGTTTTAGCAAATGAGTCAAGGGAATGCAGAGAAGTATGGGAGGTTATAAACACAAATTGAGATTTGATTTTTTTATTGAGCTGTTGATTTTCACAATAAAACAGACTCCATAGTATAGATCTGGTAACCCTTTATATAAATCAAAACTTTTTGTATTGCTTATATTAAATGTACTAACAGTGGACTTTTCCATCTGCAGATTATACTGAATGACCAGCAGTGGCAGTGTTTCACAGCAGAGTTTCTCTGAATTGCTGAGACTGAAGCAAAAAAAAAAAGGAAGTCTTCTGGCATAGTGCATCATTTTACCAATTTACGTGGTAAGTAAAACGCCCAATCATTCTTTTAGGCATTAAAAAGATGTTCATAGCAACGGAATGTCCTCACTACTTTATAGTGGAAACATGTGCCTGAATATCATTTCTGTCAAGAAAGAAGTAATATGGATCACATTATGTTGGTCATGATAGTTAATAAAAGACTGACTGACTCGAACTCTACTAAAACCTGCTTTAGATCCTGGTGATAGCAATGTTCCATTCGAGGAAATTGCTGCCTTTGAGGCTGAAATGCACCATCTCTCGTATGAAAAATAGTGTTACATTCTCACGGTAGGAAGCTCATTTAACCTCTTCTCCTGCACTCTGTATGTTGGGCTCTGATACTCAAGATGGATTTTTGTTAAGGATAATCTGTCTTTGTACCCCCATCCCACTTTCAAAAAGGACACAGAGCTTTGACTGTTTCAGATTCCTTTACCATTCCCCCTCCTACGTGGCTGGCAGTCATGAATACGGATAGTAACCTACTGCATAACTTATGATATCTCATCCTCCTGTGTGGTCAGCTTCCACAAGGACAATTGGTCCAGTGGTGTCTGACATCATAAAGCTAAAGCAAGAAGTTGTCTGACATGTGGTGCCATTCTGTTGCCTAGCAGTCTGACATCATAAAGCTAAAGCAAGATGCTTTCTGACATGAGAGCCACTCTGTTGCCTAACAAAGAGTAGGATACATTTATCTTGGTAATGATATGAGTTGCAGGGTAGACAGGATGCCCAACTGAAAGTGTTGATGGTAAGATGAAAGAAATTAGGACTTTATTTAGACTTCTATATTTGTATGAACGCAAGTTTGAGCATAAGAGTCTCAACTTCACTGTTGCTGAACTGGTAGGATTTGGCTAAAGAGAAGATGGAAATGATGCTATTATTAGTTTCTATCATTCCCGTTAACTGTAGCATAACCCTTCCTCTCTCAACTTATCAGCTGGCTTAATTGCTACTGGTGTACCATATCCTAAAACTAAAGAAGTGAGAATGGTGCGCTGCCACTTGGCTGGCAAAAAGATCTATGTCCTAATGTACGTGCTACAATTGTTTAGAGAGTTTTAGCAAATGAGTCAAGGGAATGCAGAGAAGTATGGGAGGTTATAAACACAAATTGAGATTTGATTTTTTTATTGAGCTGTTGATTTTCACAATAAAACAGACTCCATAGTATAGATCTGGTAACCCTTTATATAAATCAAAACTTTTTGTATTGCTTATATTAAATGTACTAACAGTGGACTTTTCCATCTGCAGATTATACTGAATGACCAGCAGTGGCAGTGTTTCACAGCAGAGTTTCTCTGAATTGCTGAGACTGAAGCAAAAAAAAAAAGGAAGTCTTCTGGCATAGTGCATCATTTTACCAATTTACGTGGTAAGTAAAACGCCCAATCATTCTTTTAGGCATTAAAAAGATGTTCATAGCAACGGAATGTCCTCACTACTTTATAGTGGAAACCTGTGCCTGAATATCATTTCTGTCAAGAAAGAAGTAATATGGATCACATTATGTTGGTCATGATAGTTAATAAAAGACTGACTGACTCGAACTCTACTAAAACCTGCTTTAGATCCTGGTGATAGCAATGTTCCATTCGAGGAAATTGCTGCCTTTGAGGCTGAAATGCACCATCTCTCGTATGAAAAATAGTGTTACATTCTCACGGTAGGAAGCTCATTTAACCTCTTCTCCTGCACTCTGTATGTTGGGCTCTGATACTCAAGATGGATTTTTGTTAAGGATAATCTGTCTTTGTACCCCCATCCCACTTTCAAAAAGGACACAGAGCTTTGACTGTTTCAGATTCCTTTACCATTCCCCCTCCTACGTGGCTGGCAGTCATGAATACGGATAGTAACCTACTGCATAACTTCTCATATCTCATCCTCCTGTGTGGTCAGCTTCCACAAGGACAATTGGTCCAGGGGGGCCTGACATCATAAAGCTAAAGCAAGAAGTTGTCTGACATGTGGTGCCATTCTGTTGCCTAGCAGTCTGACATCATAAAGCTAAAGCAAGATGCTTTCTGACATGAGAGCCACTCTGTTGCCTAACAAAGAGTAGGATAGATTTATCTTGGTAATGATATGAGTTGCAGGGTAGACAGGATGCCCAACTGAAAGTGTTGATGGTAAGATGAAAGAAATTAGGACTTTATTTAGACTTCTATATTTGTATGAACGCAAGTTTGAGCATAAGAGTCTCAACTTCACTGTTGCTGAACTGGTAGGATTTGGCTAAAGAGAAGATGGAAATGATGCTATTCATAGTTTCTATCATTCCCGTTAACTGTAGCATAACCCTTCCTCTCTCAACTTATCAGCTGGCTTAATTGCTACTGGTGTACCATATCCTAAAACTAAAGAAGTGAGAATGGTGCGCTGCCACTTGGCTGGCAAAAAGATCTATGTCCTAATGTACGTGCTACAATTGTTTAGAGAGTTTTAGCAAATGAGTCAAGGGAATGCAGAGAAGTATGGGAGGTTATAAACACAAATTGAGATTAGATTTTTTTATTGAGCTGTTGATTTTCACAATAAAACAGACTCCATAGTATAGATCTGGTAACCCTTTATATAAATCAAAACTTTTTGTATTGCTTATATTAAATGTACTAACAGTGGACTTTTCCATCTGCAGATTATACTGAATGACCAGCAGTGGCAGTGTTTCACAGCAGAGTTTCTCTGAATTGCCGAGACTGAAGCAAAAAAAAAAAGGAAGTCTTCTGGCATAGTGCATCATTTTACCAATTTACGTGGTAAGTAAAACGCCCAATCATTCTTTTAGGCATTAAAAAGATGTTCATAGCAACGGAATGTCCTCACTACTTTATAGTGGAAACCTGTGCCTGAATATCATTTCTGTCAAGAAAGAAGTAATATGGATCACATTATGTTGGTCATGATAGTTAATAAAAGACTGACTGACTCGAACTCTACTAAAACCTGCTTTAGATCCTGGTGATAGCAATGTTCCATTCGAGGAAATTGCTGCCTTTGAGGCTGAAATGCACCATCTCTCGTATGAAAAATAGTGTTACATTCTCACGGTAGGAAGCTCATTTAACCTCTTCTCCTGCACTCTGTATGTTGGGCTCTGATACTCAAGATGGATTTTTGTTAAGGATAATCTGTCTTTGTACCCCCATCCCACTTTCAAAAAGGACACAGAGCTTTGACTGTTTCAGATTCCTTTACCATTCCCCCTCCTACGTGGCTGGCAGTCATGAATACGGATAGTAACCTACTGCATAACTTCTCATATCTCATCCTCCTGTGTGGTCAGCTTCCACAAGGACAATTGGTCCAGGGGGGCCTGACATCATAAAGCTAAAGCAAGAAGTTGTCTGACATGTGGTGCCATTCTGTTGCCTAGCAGTCTGACATCATAAAGCTAAAGCAAGATGCTTTCTGACATGAGAGCCACTCTGTTGCCTAACAAAGAGTAGGATAGATTTATCTTGGTAATGATATGAGTTGCAGGGTAGACAGGATGCCCAACTGAAAGTGTTGATGGTAAGATGAAAGAAATTAGGACTTTATTTAGACTTCTATATTTGTATGAACGCAAGTTTGAGCATAAGAGTCTCAACTTCACTGTTGCTGAACTGGTAGGATTTGGCTAAAGAGAAGATGGAAATGATGCTATTCATAGTTTCTATCATTCCCGTTAACTGTAGCATAACCCTTCCTCTCTCAACTTATCAGCTGGCTTAATTGCTACTGGTGTACCATATCCTAAAACTAAAGAAGTGAGAATGGTGCGCTGCCACTTGGCTGGCAAAAAGATCTATGTCCTAATGTACGTGCTACAATTGTTTAGAGAGTTTTAGCAAATGAGTCAAGGGAATGCAGAGAAGTATGGGAGGTTAGAAACACAAATTGAGATTTGATTTTTTTATTGAGCTGTTGATTTTCACAATAAAACAGACTCCATAGTATAGATCTGGTAACCCTTTATATAAATCAAAACTTTTTGTATTGCTTATATTAAATGTACTAACAGTGGACTTTTCCATCTGCAGATTATACTGAATGACCAGCAGTGGCAGTGTTTCACAGCAGAGTTTCTCTGAATTGCTGAGACTGAAGCAAAAAAAAAAGGAAGTCTTCTGGCATAGTGCATCATTTTACCAATTTACGTGGTAAGTAAAACGCCCAATCATTCTTTTAGGCATTAAAAAGATGTTCATAGCAACGGAATGTCCTCACTACTTTATAGTGGAAACCTGTGCCTGAATATCATTTCTGTCAAGAAAGAAGTAATATGGATCACATTATGTTGGTCATGATAGTTAATAAAAGACTGACTGACTCGAACTCTACTAAAACCTGCTTTAGATCCTGGTGATAGCAATGTTCCATTCGAGGAAATTGCTGCCTTTGAGGCTGAAATGCACCATCTCTCGTATGAAAAATAGTGTTACATTCTCACGGTAGGAAGCTCATTTAACCTCTTCTCCTGCACTCTGTATGTTGGGCTCTGATACTCAAGATGGATTTTTGTTAAGGATAATCTGTCTTTGTACCCCCATCCCACTTTCAAAAAGGACACAGAGCTTTGACTGTTTCAGATTCCTTTACCATTCCCCCTCCTACGTGGCTGGCAGTCATGAATACGGATAGTAACCTACTGCATAACTTCTCATATCTCATCCTCCTGTGTGGTCAGCTTCCACAAGGACAATTGGTCCAGGGGGGCCTGACATCATAAAGCTAAAGCAAGAAGTTGTCTGACATGTGGTGCCATTCTGTTGCCTAGCAGTCTGACATCATAAAGCTAAAGCAAGATGCTTTCTGACATGAGAGCCACTCTGTTGCCTAACAAAGAGTAGGATAGATTTATCTTGGTAATGATATGAGTTGCAGGGTAGACAGGATGCCCAACTGAAAGTGTTGATGGTAAGATGAAAGAAATTAGGACTTTATTTAGACTTCTATATTTGTATGAACGCAAGTTTGAGCATAAGAGTCTCAACTTCACTGTTGCTGAACTGGTAGGATTTGGCTAAAGAGAAGATGGAAATGATGCTATTCATAGTTTCTATCATTCCCGTTAACTGTAGCATAACCCTTCCTCTCTCAACTTATCAGCTGGCTTAATTGCTACTGGTGTACCATATCCTAAAACTAAAGAAGTGAGAATGGTGCGCTGCCACTTGGCTGGCAAAAAGATCTATGTCCTAATGTACGTGCTACAATTGTTTAGAGAGTTTTAGCAAATGAGTCAAGGGAATGCAGAGAAGTATGGGAGGTTATAAACACAAATTGAGATTTGATTTTTTTATTGAGCTGTTGATTTTCACAATAAAACAGACTCCATAGTATAGATCTGGTAACCCTTTATATAAATCAAAACTTTTTGTATTGCTTATATTAAATGTACTAACAGTGGACTTTTCCATCTGCAGATTATACTGAATGACCAGCAGTGGCAGTGTTTCACAGCAGAGTTTCTCTGAATTGCTGAGACTGAAGCAAAAAAAAAAAGGAAGTCTTCTGGCATAGTGCATCATTTTACCAATTTACGTGGTAAGTAAAACGCCCAATCATTCTTTTAGGCATTAAAAAGATGTTCATAGCAACGGAATGTCCTCACTACTTTATAGTGGAAACATGTGCCTGAATATCATTTCTGTCAAGAAAGAAGTAATATGGATCACATTATGTTGGTCATGATAGTTAATAAAAGACTGACTGACTCGAACTCTACTAAAACCTGCTTTAGATCCTGGTGATAGCAATGTTCCATTCGAGGAAATTGCTGCCTTTGAGGCTGAAATGCACCATCTCTCGTATGAAAAATAGTGTTACATTCTCACGGTAGGAAGCTCATTTAACCTCTTCTCCTGCACTCTGTATGTTGGGCTCTGATACTCAAGATGGATTTTTGTTAAGGATAATCTGTCTTTGTACCCCCATCCCACTTTCAAAAAGGACACAGAGCTTTGACTGTTTCAGATTCCTTTACCATTCCCCCTCCTACGTGGCTGGCAGTCATGAATACGGATAGTAACCTACTGCATAACTTATGATATCTCATCCTCCTGTGTGGTCAGCTTCCACAAGGACAATTGGTCCAGTGGTGTCTGACATCATAAAGCTAAAGCAAGAAGTTGTCTGACATGTGGTGCCATTCTGTTGCCTAGCAGTCTGACATCATAAAGCTAAAGCAAGATGCTTTCTGACATGAGAGCCACTCTGTTGCCTAACAAAGAGTAGGATACATTTATCTTGGTAATGATATGAGTTGCAGGGTAGACAGGATGCCCAACTGAAAGTGTTGATGGTAAGATGAAAGAAATTAGGACTTTATTTAGACTTCTATATTTGTATGAACGCAAGTTTGAGCATAAGAGTCTCAACTTCACTGTTGCTGAACTGGTAGGATTTGGCTAAAGAGAAGATGGAAATGATGCTATTATTAGTTTCTATCATTCCCGTTAACTGTAGCATAACCCTTCCTCTCTCAACTTATCAGCTGGCTTAATTGCTACTGGTGTACCATATCCTAAAACTAAAGAAGTGAGAATGGTGCGCTGCCACTTGGCTGGCAAAAAGATCTATGTCCTAATGTACGTGCTACAATTGTTTAGAGAGTTTTAGCAAATGAGTCAAGGGAATGCAGAGAAGTATGGGAGGTTATAAACACAAATTGAGATTTGATTTTTTTATTGAGCTGTTGATTTTCACAATAAAACAGACTCCATAGTATAGATCTGGTAACCCTTTATATAAATCAAAACTTTTTGTATTGCTTATATTAAATGTACTAACAGTGGACTTTTCCATCTGCAGATTATACTGAATGACCAGCAGTGGCAGTGTTTCACAGCAGAGTTTCTCTGAATTGCTGAGACTGAAGCAAAAAAAAAAAGGAAGTCTTCTGGCATAGTGCATCATTTTACCAATTTACGTGGTAAGTAAAACGCCCAATCATTCTTTTAGGCATTAAAAAGATGTTCATAGCAACGGAATGTCCTCACTACTTTATAGTGGAAACCTGTGCCTGAATATCATTTCTGTCAAGAAAGAAGTAATATGGATCACATTATGTTGGTCATGATAGTTAATAAAAGACTGACTGACTCGAACTCTACTAAAACCTGCTTTAGATCCTGGTGATAGCAATGTTCCATTCGAGGAAATTGCTGCCTTTGAGGCTGAAATGCACCATCTCTCGTATGAAAAATAGTGTTACATTCTCACGGTAGGAAGCTCATTTAACCTCTTCTCCTGCACTCTGTATGTTGGGCTCTGATACTCAAGATGGATTTTTGTTAAGGATAATCTGTCTTTGTACCCCCATCCCACTTTCAAAAAGGACACAGAGCTTTGACTGTTTCAGATTCCTTTACCATTCCCCCTCCTACGTGGCTGGCAGTCATGAATACGGATAGTAACCTACTGCATAACTTCTCATATCTCATCCTCCTGTGTGGTCAGCTTCCACAAGGACAATTGGTCCAGGGGGGCCTGACATCATAAAGCTAAAGCAAGAAGTTGTCTGACATGTGGTGCCATTCTGTTGCCTAGCAGTCTGACATCATAAAGCTAAAGCAAGATGCTTTCTGACATGAGAGCCACTCTGTTGCCTAACAAAGAGTAGGATAGATTTATCTTGGTAATGATATGAGTTGCAGGGTAGACAGGATGCCCAACTGAAAGTGTTGATGGTAAGATGAAAGAAATTAGGACTTTATTTAGACTTCTATATTTGTATGAACGCAAGTTTGAGCATAAGAGTCTCAACTTCACTGTTGCTGAACTGGTAGGATTTGGCTAAAGAGAAGATGGAAATGATGCTATTCATAGTTTCTATCATTCCCGTTAACTGTAGCATAACCCTTCCTCTCTCAACTTATCAGCTGGCTTAATTGCTACTGGTGTACCATATCCTAAAACTAAAGAAGTGAGAATGGTGCGCTGCCACTTGGCTGGCAAAAAGATCTATGTCCTAATGTACGTGCTACAATTGTTTAGAGAGTTTTAGCAAATGAGTCAAGGGAATGCAGAGAAGTATGGGAGGTTATAAACACAAATTGAGATTAGATTTTTTTATTGAGCTGTTGATTTTCACAATAAAACAGACTCCATAGTATAGATCTGGTAACCCTTTATATAAATCAAAACTTTTTGTATTGCTTATATTAAATGTACTAACAGTGGACTTTTCCATCTGCAGATTATACTGAATGACCAGCAGTGGCAGTGTTTCACAGCAGAGTTTCTCTGAATTGCTGAGACTGAAGCAAAAAAAAAAAGGAAGTCTTCTGGCATAGTGCATCATTTTACCAATTTACGTGGTAAGTAAAACGCCCAATCATTCTTTTAGGCATTAAAAAGATGTTCATAGCAACGGAATGTCCTCACTACTTTATAGTGGAAACATGTGCCTGAATATCATTTCTGTCAAGAAAGAAGTAATATGGATCACATTATGTTGGTCATGATAGTTAATAAAAGACTGACTGACTCGAACTCTACTAAAACCTGCTTTAGATCCTGGTGATAGCAATGTTCCATTCGAGGAAATTGCTGCCTTTGAGGCTGAAATGCACCATCTCTCGTATGAAAAATAGTGTTACATTCTCACGGTAGGAAGCTCATTTAACCTCTTCTCCTGCACTCTGTATGTTGGGCTCTGATACTCAAGATGGATTTTTGTTAAGGATAATCTGTCTTTGTACCCCCATCCCACTTTCAAAAAGGACACAGAGCTTTGACTGTTTCAGATTCCTTTACCATTCCCCCTCCTACGTGGCTGGCAGTCATGAATACGGATAGTAACCTACTGCATAACTTATGATATCTCATCCTCCTGTGTGGTCAGCTTCCACAAGGACAATTGGTCCAGTGGTGTCTGACATCATAAAGCTAAAGCAAGAAGTTGTCTGACATGTGGTGCCATTCTGTTGCCTAGCAGTCTGACATCATAAAGCTAAAGCAAGATGCTTTCTGACATGAGAGCCACTCTGTTGCCTAACAAAGAGTAGGATACATTTATCTTGGTAATGATATGAGTTGCAGGGTAGACAGGATGCCCAACTGAAAGTGTTGATGGTAAGATGAAAGAAATTAGGACTTTATTTAGACTTCTATATTTGTATGAACGCAAGTTTGAGCATAAGAGTCTCAACTTCACTGTTGCTGAACTGGTAGGATTTGGCTAAAGAGAAGATGGAAATGATGCTATTATTAGTTTCTATCATTCCCGTTAACTGTAGCATAACCCTTCCTCTCTCAACTTATCAGCTGGCTTAATTGCTACTGGTGTACCATATCCTAAAACTAAAGAAGTGAGAATGGTGCGCTGCCACTTGGCTGGCAAAAAGATCTATGTCCTAATGTACGTGCTACAATTGTTTAGAGAGTTTTAGCAAATGAGTCAAGGGAATGCAGAGAAGTATGGGAGGTTATAAACACAAATTGAGATTTGATTTTTTTATTGAGCTGTTGATTTTCACAATAAAACAGACTCCATAGTATAGATCTGGTAACCCTTTATATAAATCAAAACTTTTTGTATTGCTTATATTAAATGTACTAACAGTGGACTTTTCCATCTGCAGATTATACTGAATGACCAGCAGTGGCAGTGTTTCACAGCAGAGTTTCTCTGAATTGCTGAGACTGAAGCAAAAAAAAAAAGGAAGTCTTCTGGCATAGTGCATCATTTTACCAATTTACGTGGTAAGTAAAACGCCCAATCATTCTTTTAGGCATTAAAAAGATGTTCATAGCAACGGAATGTCCTCACTACTTTATAGTGGAAACCTGTGCCTGAATATCATTTCTGTCAAGAAAGAAGTAATATGGATCACATTATGTTGGTCATGATAGTTAATAAAAGACTGACTGACTCGAACTCTACTAAAACCTGCTTTAGATCCTGGTGATAGCAATGTTCCATTCGAGGAAATTGCTGCCTTTGAGGCTGAAATGCACCATCTCTCGTATGAAAAATAGTGTTACATTCTCACGGTAGGAAGCTCATTTAACCTCTTCTCCTGCACTCTGTATGTTGGGCTCTGATACTCAAGATGGATTTTTGTTAAGGATAATCTGTCTTTGTACCCCCATCCCACTTTCAAAAAGGACACAGAGCTTTGACTGTTTCAGATTCCTTTACCATTCCCCCTCCTACGTGGCTGGCAGTCATGAATACGGATAGTAACCTACTGCATAACTTCTCATATCTCATCCTCCTGTGTGGTCAGCTTCCACAAGGACAATTGGTCCAGGGGGGCCTGACATCATAAAGCTAAAGCAAGAAGTTGTCTGACATGTGGTGCCATTCTGTTGCCTAGCAGTCTGACATCATAAAGCTAAAGCAAGATGCTTTCTGACATGAGAGCCACTCTGTTGCCTAACAAAGAGTAGGATAGATTTATCTTGGTAATGATATGAGTTGCAGGGTAGACAGGATGCCCAACTGAAAGTGTTGATGGTAAGATGAAAGAAATTAGGACTTTATTTAGACTTCTATATTTGTATGAACGCAAGTTTGAGCATAAGAGTCTCAACTTCACTGTTGCTGAACTGGTAGGATTTGGCTAAAGAGAAGATGGAAATGATGCTATTCATAGTTTCTATCATTCCCGTTAACTGTAGCATAACCCTTCCTCTCTCAACTTATCAGCTGGCTTAATTGCTACTGGTGTACCATATCCTAAAACTAAAGAAGTGAGAATGGTGCGCTGCCACTTGGCTGGCAAAAAGATCTATGTCCTAATGTACGTGCTACAATTGTTTAGAGAGTTTTAGCAAATGAGTCAAGGGAATGCAGAGAAGTATGGGAGGTTATAAACACAAATTGAGATTAGATTTTTTTATTGAGCTGTTGATTTTCACAATAAAACAGACTCCATAGTATAGATCTGGTAACCCTTTATATAAATCAAAACTTTTTGTATTGCTTATATTAAATGTACTAACAGTGGACTTTTCCATCTGCAGATTATACTGAATGACCAGCAGTGGCAGTGTTTCACAGCAGAGTTTCTCTGAATTGCCGAGACTGAAGCAAAAAAAAAAAGGAAGTCTTCTGGCATAGTGCATCATTTTACCAATTTACGTGGTAAGTAAAACGCCCAATCATTCTTTTAGGCATTAAAAAGATGTTCATAGCAACGGAATGTCCTCACTACTTTATAGTGGAAACCTGTGCCTGAATATCATTTCTGTCAAGAAAGAAGTAATATGGATCACATTATGTTGGTCATGATAGTTAATAAAAGACTGACTGACTCGAACTCTACTAAAACCTGCTTTAGATCCTGGTGATAGCAATGTTCCATTCGAGGAAATTGCTGCCTTTGAGGCTGAAATGCACCATCTCTCGTATGAAAAATAGTGTTACATTCTCACGGTAGGAAGCTCATTTAACCTCTTCTCCTGCACTCTGTATGTTGGGCTCTGATACTCAAGATGGATTTTTGTTAAGGATAATCTGTCTTTGTACCCCCATCCCACTTTCAAAAAGGACACAGAGCTTTGACTGTTTCAGATTCCTTTACCATTCCCCCTCCTACGTGGCTGGCAGTCATGAATACGGATAGTAACCTACTGCATAACTTCTCATATCTCATCCTCCTGTGTGGTCAGCTTCCACAAGGACAATTGGTCCAGGGGGGCCTGACATCATAAAGCTAAAGCAAGAAGTTGTCTGACATGTGGTGCCATTCTGTTGCCTAGCAGTCTGACATCATAAAGCTAAAGCAAGATGCTTTCTGACATGAGAGCCACTCTGTTGCCTAACAAAGAGTAGGATAGATTTATCTTGGTAATGATATGAGTTGCAGGGTAGACAGGATGCCCAACTGAAAGTGTTGATGGTAAGATGAAAGAAATTAGGACTTTATTTAGACTTCTATATTTGTATGAACGCAAGTTTGAGCATAAGAGTCTCAACTTCACTGTTGCTGAACTGGTAGGATTTGGCTAAAGAGAAGATGGAAATGATGCTATTCATAGTTTCTATCATTCCCGTTAACTGTAGCATAACCCTTCCTCTCTCAACTTATCAGCTGGCTTAATTGCTACTGGTGTACCATATCCTAAAACTAAAGAAGTGAGAATGGTGCGCTGCCACTTGGCTGGCAAAAAGATCTATGTCCTAATGTACGTGCTACAATTGTTTAGAGAGTTTTAGCAAATGAGTCAAGGGAATGCAGAGAAGTATGGGAGGTTAGAAACACAAATTGAGATTTGATTTTTTTATTGAGCTGTTGATTTTCACAATAAAACAGACTCCATAGTATAGATCTGGTAACCCTTTATATAAATCAAAACTTTTTGTATTGCTTATATTAAATGTACTAACAGTGGACTTTTCCATCTGCAGATTATACTGAATGACCAGCAGTGGCAGTGTTTCACAGCAGAGTTTCTCTGAATTGCTGAGACTGAAGCAAAAAAAAAAGGAAGTCTTCTGGCATAGTGCATCATTTTACCAATTTACGTGGTAAGTAAAACGCCCAATCATTCTTTTAGGCATTAAAAAGATGTTCATAGCAACGGAATGTCCTCACTACTTTATAGTGGAAACCTGTGCCTGAATATCATTTCTGTCAAGAAAGAAGTAATATGGATCACATTATGTTGGTCATGATAGTTAATAAAAGACTGACTGACTCGAACTCTACTAAAACCTGCTTTAGATCCTGGTGATAGCAATGTTCCATTCGAGGAAATTGCTGCCTTTGAGGCTGAAATGCACCATCTCTCGTATGAAAAATAGTGTTACATTCTCACGGTAGGAAGCTCATTTAACCTCTTCTCCTGCACTCTGTATGTTGGGCTCTGATACTCAAGATGGATTTTTGTTAAGGATAATCTGTCTTTGTACCCCCATCCCACTTTCAAAAAGGACACAGAGCTTTGACTGTTTCAGATTCCTTTACCATTCCCCCTCCTACGTGGCTGGCAGTCATGAATACGGATAGTAACCTACTGCATAACTTCTCATATCTCATCCTCCTGTGTGGTCAGCTTCCACAAGGACAATTGGTCCAGGGGGGCCTGACATCATAAAGCTAAAGCAAGAAGTTGTCTGACATGTGGTGCCATTCTGTTGCCTAGCAGTCTGACATCATAAAGCTAAAGCAAGATGCTTTCTGACATGAGAGCCACTCTGTTGCCTAACAAAGAGTAGGATACATTTATCTTGGTAATGATATGAGTTGCAGGGTAGACAGGATGCCCAACTGAAAGTGTTGATGGTAAGATGAAAGAAATTAGGACTTTATTTAGACTTCTATATTTGTATGAACGCAAGTTTGAGCATAAGAGTCTCAACTTCACTGTTGCTGAACTGGTAGGATTTGGCTAAAGAGAAGATGGAAATGATGCTATTCATAGTTTCTATCATTCCCGTTAACTGTAGCATAACCCTTCCTCTCTCAACTTATCAGCTGGCTTAATTGCTACTGGTGTACCATATCCTAAAACTAAAGAAGTGAGAATGGTGCGCTGCCACTTGGCTGGCAAAAAGATCTATGTCCTAATGTACGTGCTACAATTGTTTAGAGAGTTTTAGCAAATGAGTCAAGGGAATGCAGAGAAGTATGGGAGGTTATAAACACAAATTGAGATTTGATTTTTTTATTGAGCTGTTGATTTTCACAATAAAACAGACTCCATAGTATAGATCTGGTAACCCTTTATATAAATCAAAACTTTTTGTATTGCTTATATTAAATGTACTAACAGTGGACTTTTCCATCTGCAGATTATACTGAATGACCAGCAGTGGCAGTGTTTCACAGCAGAGTTTCTCTGAATTGCCGAGACTGAAGCAAAAAAAAAAAAGGAAGTCTTCTGGCATAGTGCATCATTTTACCAATTTACGTGGTAAGTAAAACGCCCAATCATTCTTTTAGGCATTAAAAAGATGTTCATAGCAACGGAATGTCCTCACTACTTTATAGTGGAAACCTGTGCCTGAATATCATTTCTGTCAAGAAAGAAGTAATATGGATCACATTATGTTGGTCATGATAGTTAATAAAAGACTGACTGACTCGAACTCTACTAAAACCTGCTTTAGATCCTGGTGATAGCAATGTTCCATTCGAGGAAATTGCTGCCTTTGAGGCTGAAATGCACCATCTCTCGTATGAAAAATAGTGTTACATTCTCACGGTAGGAAGCTCATTTAACCTCTTCTCCTGCACTCTGTATGTTGGGCTCTGATACTCAAGATGGATTTTTGTTAAGGATAATCTGTCTTTGTACCCCCATCCCACTTTCAAAAAGGACACAGAGCTTTGACTGTTTCAGATTCCTTTACCATTCCCCCTCCTACGTGGCTGGCAGTCATGAATACGGATAGTAACCTACTGCATAACTTCTCATATCTCATCCTCCTGTGTGGTCAGCTTCCACAAGGACAATTGGTCCAGGGGGGCCTGACATCATAAAGCTAAAGCAAGAAGTTGTCTGACATGTGGTGCCATTCTGTTGCCTAGCAGTCTGACATCATAAAGGTAAAGCAAGATGCTTTCTGACATGAGAGCCACTCTGTTGCCTAACAAAGAGTAGGATACATTTATCTTGGTAATGATATGAGTTGCAGGGTAGACAGGATGCCCAACTGAAAGTGTTGATGGTAAGATGAAAGAAATTAGGACTTTATTTAGACTTCTATATTTGTATGAACGCAAGTTTGAGCATAAGAGTCTCAACTTCACTGTTGCTGAACTGGTAGGATTTGGCTAAAGAGAAGATGGAAATGATGCTATTCATAGTTTCTATCATTCCCGTTAACTGTAGCATAACCCTTCCTCTCTCAACTTATCAGCTGGCTTAATTGCTACTGGTGTACCATATCCTAAAACTAAAGAAGTGAGAATGGTGCGCTGCCACTTGGCTGGCAAAAAGATCTATGTCCTAATGTACGTGCTACAATTGTTTAGAGAGTTTTAGCAAATGAGTCAAGGGAATGCAGAGAAGTATGGGAGGTTATAAACACAAATTGAGATTTGATTTTTTTATTGAGCTGTTGATTTTCACAATAAAACAGACTCCATAGTATAGATCTGGTAACCCTTTATATAAATCAAAACTTTTTGTATTGCTTATATTAAATGTACTAACAGTGGACTTTTCCATCTGCAGATTATACTGAATGACCAGCAGTGGCAGTGTTTCACAGCAGAGTTTCTCTGAATTGCCGAGACTGAAGCAAAAAAAAAAAAGGAAGTCTTCTGGCATAGTGCATCATTTTACCAATTTACGTGGTAAGTAAAACGCCCAATCATTCTTTTAGGCATTAAAAAGATGTTCATAGCAACGGAATGTCCTCACTACTTTATAGTGGAAACCTGTGCCTGAATATCATTTCTGTCAAGAAAGAAGTAATATGGATCACATTATGTTGGTCATGATAGTTAATAAAAGACTGACTGACTCGAACTCTACTAAAACCTGCTTTAGATCCTGGTGATAGCAATGTTCCATTCGAGGAAATTGCTGCCTTTGAGGCTGAAATGCACCATCTCTCGTATGAAAAATAGTGTTACATTCTCACGGTAGGAAGCTCATTTAACCTCTTCTCCTGCACTCTGTATGTTGGGCTCTGATACTCAAGATGGATTTTTGTTAAGAATAATCTCTTTGTACCCCCATCCCACTTTCAAAAAGGACACAGAGCTTTGACTGTTTCAGATTCCTTTACCATTCCCCCTCCTACGTGGCTGGCAGTCATGAATACGGATAGTAACCTACTGCATAACTTCTGATATCTCATCCTCCTGTGTGGTCAGCTTCCACAAGGACAATTGGTCCAGTGGTGTCTGACATCATAAAGCTAAAGCAAGAAGTTGTCTGACATGTGGTGCCATTCTGTTGCCTAGCAGTCTGACATCATAAAGCTAAAGCAAGATGCTTTCTGACATGAGAGCCACTCTGTTGCCTAACAAAGAGTAGGATAGATTTATCTTGGTAATGATATGAGTTGCAGGGTAGACAGGATGCCCAACTGAAAGTGTTGATGGTAAGATGAAAGAAATTAGGACTTTATTTAGACTTCTATATTTGTATGAACGCAAGTTTGAGCATAAGAGTCTCAACTTCACTGTTGCTGAACTGGTAGGATTTGGCTAAAGAGAAGATGGAAATGATGCTATTCATAGTTTCTATCATTCCCGTTAACTGTAGCATAACCCTTCCTCTCTCAACTTATCAGCTGGCTTAATTGCTACTGGTGTACCATATCCTAAAACTAAAGAAGTGAGAATGGTGCGCTGCCACTTGGCTGGCAAAAAGATCTATGTCCTAATGTACGTGCTACAATTGTTTAGAGAGTTTTAGCAAATGAGTCAAGGGAATGCAGAGAAGTATGGGAGGTTATAAACACAAATTGAGATTAGATTTTTTTATTGAGCTGTTGATTTTCACAATAAAACAGACTCCATAGTATAGATCTGGTAACCCTTTATATAAATCAAAACTTTTTGTATTGCTTATATTAAATGTACTAACAGTGGACTTTTCCATCTGCAGATTATACTGAATGACCAGCAGTGGCAGTGTTTCACAGCAGAGTTTCTCTGAATTGCCGAGACTGAAGCAAAAAAAAAAAGGAAGTCTTCTGGCATAGTGCATCATTTTACCAATTTACGTGGTAAGTAAAACGCCCAATCATTCTTTTAGGCATTAAAAAGATGTTCATAGCAACGGAATGTCCTCACTACTTTATAGTGGAAACCTGTGCCTGAATATCATTTCTGTCAAGAAAGAAGTAATATGGATCACATTATGTTGGTCATGATAGTTAATAAAAGACTGACTGACTCGAACTCTACTAAAACCTGCTTTAGATCCTGGTGATAGCAATGTTCCATTCGAGGAAATTGCTGCCTTTGAGGCTGAAATGCACCATCTCTCGTATGAAAAATAGTGTTACATTCTCACGGTAGGAAGCTCATTTAACCTCTTCTCCTGCACTCTGTATGTTGGGCTCTGATACTCAAGATGGATTTTTGTTAAGGATAATCTGTCTTTGTACCCCCATCCCACTTTCAAAAAGGACACAGAGCTTTGACTGTTTCAGATTCCTTTACCATTCCCCCTCCTACGTGGCTGGCAGTCATGAATACGGATAGTAACCTACTGCATAACTTCTCATATCTCATCCTCCTGTGTGGTCAGCTTCCACAAGGACAATTGGTCCAGGGGGGCCTGACATCATAAAGCTAAAGCAAGAAGTTGTCTGACATGTGGTGCCATTCTGTTGCCTAGCAGTCTGACATCATAAAGCTAAAGCAAGATGCTTTCTGACATGAGAGCCACTCTGTTGCCTAACAAAGAGTAGGATAGATTTATCTTGGTAATGATATGAGTTGCAGGGTAGACAGGATGCCCAACTGAAAGTGTTGATGGTAAGATGAAAGAAATTAGGACTTTATTTAGACTTCTATATTTGTATGAACGCAAGTTTGAGCATAAGAGTCTCAACTTCACTGTTGCTGAACTGGTAGGATTTGGCTAAAGAGAAGATGGAAATGATGCTATTCATAGTTTCTATCATTCCCGTTAACTGTAGCATAACCCTTCCTCTCTCAACTTATCAGCTGGCTTAATTGCTACTGGTGTACCATATCCTAAAACTAAAGAAGTGAGAATGGTGCGCTGCCACTTGGCTGGCAAAAAGATCTATGTCCTAATGTACGTGCTACAATTGTTTAGAGAGTTTTAGCAAATGAGTCAAGGGAATGCAGAGAAGTATGGGAGGTTAGAAACACAAATTGAGATTTGATTTTTTTATTGAGCTGTTGATTTTCACAATAAAACAGACTCCATAGTATAGATCTGGTAACCCTTTATATAAATCAAAACTTTTTGTATTGCTTATATTAAATGTACTAACAGTGGACTTTTCCATCTGCAGATTATACTGAATGACCAGCAGTGGCAGTGTTTCACAGCAGAGTTTCTCTGAATTGCTGAGACTGAAGCAAAAAAAAAAGGAAGTCTTCTGGCATAGTGCATCATTTTACCAATTTACGTGGTAAGTAAAACGCCCAATCATTCTTTTAGGCATTAAAAAGATGTTCATAGCAACGGAATGTCCTCACTACTTTATAGTGGAAACCTGTGCCTGAATATCATTTCTGTCAAGAAAGAAGTAATATGGATCACATTATGTTGGTCATGATAGTTAATAAAAGACTGACTGACTCGAACTCTACTAAAACCTGCTTTAGATCCTGGTGATAGCAATGTTCCATTCGAGGAAATTGCTGCCTTTGAGGCTGAAATGCACCATCTCTCGTATGAAAAATAGTGTTACATTCTCACGGTAGGAAGCTCATTTAACCTCTTCTCCTGCACTCTGTATGTTGGGCTCTGATACTCAAGATGGATTTTTGTTAAGGATAATCTGTCTTTGTACCCCCATCCCACTTTCAAAAAGGACACAGAGCTTTGACTGTTTCAGATTCCTTTACCATTCCCCCTCCTACGTGGCTGGCAGTCATGAATACGGATAGTAACCTACTGCATAACTTCTCATATCTCATCCTCCTGTGTGGTCAGCTTCCACAAGGACAATTGGTCCAGGGGGGCCTGACATCATAAAGCTAAAGCAAGAAGTTGTCTGACATGTGGTGCCATTCTGTTGCCTAGCAGTCTGACATCATAAAGCTAAAGCAAGATGCTTTCTGACATGAGAGCCACTCTGTTGCCTAACAAAGAGTAGGATAGATTTATCTTGGTAATGATATGAGTTGCAGGGTAGACAGGATGCCCAACTGAAAGTGTTGATGGTAAGATGAAAGAAATTAGGACTTTATTTAGACTTCTATATTTGTATGAACGCAAGTTTGAGCATAAGAGTCTCAACTTCACTGTTGCTGAACTGGTAGGATTTGGCTAAAGAGAAGATGGAAATGATGCTATTCATAGTTTCTATCATTCCCGTTAACTGTAGCATAACCCTTCCTCTCTCAACTTATCAGCTGGCTTAATTGCTACTGGTGTACCATATCCTAAAACTAAAGAAGTGAGAATGGTGCGCTGCCACTTGGCTGGCAAAAAGATCTATGTCCTAATGTACGTGCTACAATTGTTTAGAGAGTTTTAGCAAATGAGTCAAGGGAATGCAGAGAAGTATGGGAGGTTATAAACACAAATTGAGATTTGATTTTTTTATTGAGCTGTTGATTTTCACAATAAAACAGACTCCATAGTATAGATCTGGTAACCCTTTATATAAATCAAAACTTTTTGTATTGCTTATATTAAATGTACTAACAGTGGACTTTTCCATCTGCAGATTATACTGAATGACCAGCAGTGGCAGTGTTTCACAGCAGAGTTTCTCTGAATTGCTGAGACTGAAGCAAAAAAAAAAGGAAGTCTTCTGGCATAGTGCATCATTTTACCAATTTACGTGGTAAGTAAAACGCCCAATCATTCTTTTAGGCATTAAAAAGATGTTCATAGCAACGGAATGTCCTCACTACTTTATAGTGGAAACCTGTGCCTGAATATCATTTCTGTCAAGAAAGAAGTAATATGGATCACATTATGTTGGTCATGATAGTTAATAAAAGACTGACTGACTCGAACTCTACTAAAACCTGCTTTAGATCCTGGTGATAGCAATGTTCCATTCGAGGAAATTGCTGCCTTTGAGGCTGAAATGCACCATCTCTCGTATGAAAAATAGTGTTACATTCTCACGGTAGGAAGCTCATTTAACCTCTTCTCCTGCACTCTGTATGTTGGGCTCTGATACTCAAGATGGATTTTTGTTAAGGATAATCTGTCTTTGTACCCCCATCCCACTTTCAAAAAGGACACAGAGCTTTGACTGTTTCAGATTCCTTTACCATTCCCCCTCCTACGTGGCTGGCAGTCATGAATACGGATAGTAACCTACTGCATAACTTCTCATATCTCATCCTCCTGTGTGGTCAGCTTCCACAAGGACAATTGGTCCAGGGGGGCCTGACATCATAAAGCTAAAGCAAGAAGTTGTCTGACATGTGGTGCCATTCTGTTGCCTAGCAGTCTGACATCATAAAGCTAAAGCAAGATGCTTTCTGACATGAGAGCCACTCTGTTGCCTAACAAAGAGTAGGATACATTTATCTTGGTAATGATATGAGTTGCAGGGTAGACAGGATGCCCAACTGAAAGTGTTGATGGTAAGATGAAAGAAATTAGGACTTTATTTAGACTTCTATATTTGTATGAACGCAAGTTTGAGCATAAGAGTCTCAACTTCACTGTTGCTGAACTGGTAGGATTTGGCTAAAGAGAAGATGGAAATGATGCTATTCATAGTTTCTATCATTCCCGTTAACTGTAGCATAACCCTTCCTCTCTCAACTTATCAGCTGGCTTAATTGCTACTGGTGTACCATATCCTAAAACTAAAGAAGTGAGAATGGTGCGCTGCCACTTGGCTGGCAAAAAGATCTATGTCCTAATGTACGTGCTACAATTGTTTAGAGAGTTTTAGCAAATGAGTCAAGGGAATGCAGAGAAGTATGGGAGGTTATAAACACAAATTGAGATTTGATTTTTTTATTGAGCTGTTGATTTTCACAATAAAACAGACTCCATAGTATAGATCTGGTAACCCTTTATATAAATCAAAACTTTTTGTATTGCTTATATTAAATGTACTAACAGTGGACTTTTCCATCTGCAGATTATACTGAATGACCAGCAGTGGCAGTGTTTCACAGCAGAGTTTCTCTGAATTGCCGAGACTGAAGCAAAAAAAAAAAAGGAAGTCTTCTGGCATAGTGCATCATTTTACCAATTTACGTGGTAAGTAAAACGCCCAATCATTCTTTTAGGCATTAAAAAGATGTTCATAGCAACGGAATGTCCTCACTACTTTATAGTGGAAACCTGTGCCTGAATATCATTTCTGTCAAGAAAGAAGTAATATGGATCACATTATGTTGGTCATGATAGTTAATAAAAGACTGACTGACTCGAACTCTACTAAAACCTGCTTTAGATCCTGGTGATAGCAATGTTCCATTCGAGGAAATTGCTGCCTTTGAGGCTGAAATGCACCATCTCTCGTATGAAAAATAGTGTTACATTCTCACGGTAGGAAGCTCATTTAACCTCTTCTCCTGCACTCTGTATGTTGGGCTCTGATACTCAAGATGGATTTTTGTTAAGGATAATCTGTCTTTGTACCCCCATCCCACTTTCAAAAAGGACACAGAGCTTTGACTGTTTCAGATTCCTTTACCATTCCCCCTCCTACGTGGCTGGCAGTCATGAATACGGATAGTAACCTACTGCATAACTTCTCATATCTCATCCTCCTGTGTGGTCAGCTTCCACAAGGACAATTGGTCCAGGGGGGCCTGACATCATAAAGCTAAAGCAAGAAGTTGTCTGACATGTGGTGCCATTCTGTTGCCTAGCAGTCTGACATCATAAAGGTAAAGCAAGATGCTTTCTGACATGAGAGCCACTCTGTTGCCTAACAAAGAGTAGGATACATTTATCTTGGTAATGATATGAGTTGCAGGGTAGACAGGATGCCCAACTGAAAGTGTTGATGGTAAGATGAAAGAAATTAGGACTTTATTTAGACTTCTATATTTGTATGAACGCAAGTTTGAGCATAAGAGTCTCAACTTCACTGTTGCTGAACTGGTAGGATTTGGCTAAAGAGAAGATGGAAATGATGCTATTCATAGTTTCTATCATTCCCGTTAACTGTAGCATAACCCTTCCTCTCTCAACTTATCAGCTGGCTTAATTGCTACTGGTGTACCATATCCTAAAACTAAAGAAGTGAGAATGGTGCGCTGCCACTTGGCTGGCAAAAAGATCTATGTCCTAATGTACGTGCTACAATTGTTTAGAGAGTTTTAGCAAATGAGTCAAGGGAATGCAGAGAAGTATGGGAGGTTATAAACACAAATTGAGATTTGATTTTTTTATTGAGCTGTTGATTTTCACAATAAAACAGACTCCATAGTATAGATCTGGTAACCCTTTATATAAATCAAAACTTTTTGTATTGCTTATATTAAATGTACTAACAGTGGACTTTTCCATCTGCAGATTATACTGAATGACCAGCAGTGGCAGTGTTTCACAGCAGAGTTTCTCTGAATTGCCGAGACTGAAGCAAAAAAAAAAAAGGAAGTCTTCTGGCATAGTGCATCATTTTACCAATTTACGTGGTAAGTAAAACGCCCAATCATTCTTTTAGGCATTAAAAAGATGTTCATAGCAACGGAATGTCCTCACTACTTTATAGTGGAAACCTGTGCCTGAATATCATTTCTGTCAAGAAAGAAGTAATATGGATCACATTATGTTGGTCATGATAGTTAATAAAAGACTGACTGACTCGAACTCTACTAAAACCTGCTTTAGATCCTGGTGATAGCAATGTTCCATTCGAGGAAATTGCTGCCTTTGAGGCTGAAATGCACCATCTCTCGTATGAAAAATAGTGTTACATTCTCACGGTAGGAAGCTCATTTAACCTCTTCTCCTGCACTCTGTATGTTGGGCTCTGATACTCAAGATGGATTTTTGTTAAGAATAATCTCTTTGTACCCCCATCCCACTTTCAAAAAGGACACAGAGCTTTGACTGTTTCAGATTCCTTTACCATTCCCCCTCCTACGTGGCTGGCAGTCATGAATACGGATAGTAACCTACTGCATAACTTCTGATATCTCATCCTCCTGTGTGGTCAGCTTCCACAAGGACAATTGGTCCAGTGGTGTCTGACATCATAAAGCTAAAGCAAGAAGTTGTCTGACATGTGGTGCCATTCTGTTGCCTAGCAGTCTGACATCATAAAGCTAAAGCAAGATGCTTTCTGACATGAGAGCCACTCTGTTGCCTAACAAAGAGTAGGATACATTTATCTTGGTAATGATATGAGTTGCAGGGTAGACAGGATGCCCAACTGAAAGTGTTGATGGTAAGATGAAAGAAATTAGGACTTTATTTAGACTTCTATATTTGTATGAACGCAAGTTTGAGCATAAGAGTCTCAACTTCACTGTTGCTGAACTGGTAGGATTTGGCTAAAGAGAAGATAGAAATGATGCTATTCATAGTTGCTATCATTCCCGTTAACTGTAGCATAACCCTTCCTCTCTCAACTTATCAGCTGGCTTAATTGCTACTGGTGTACCATATCCTAAAACTAAAGAAGTGAGAATGGTGCGCTGCCACTTGGCTGGCAAAAAGATCTATGTCCTAATGTACGTGCTACAATTGTTTAGAGAGTTTTAGCAAATGAGTCAAGGGAATGCAGAGAAGTATGGGAGGTTATAAACACAAATTGAGATTTGATTTTTTTATTGAGCTGTTGATTTTCACAATAAAACAGACTCCATAGTATAGATCTGGTAACCCTTTATATAAATCAAAACTTTTTGTATTGCTTATATTAAATGTACTAACAGTGGACTTTTCCATCTGCAGATTATACTGAATGACCAGCAGTGGCAGTGTTTCACAGCAGAGTTTCTCTGAATTGCCGAGACTGAAGCAAAAAAAAAAAGGAAGTCTTCTGGCATAGTGCATCATTTTACCAATTTACGTGGTAAGTAAAACGCCCAATCATTCTTTTAGGCATTAAAAAGATGTTCATAGCAACGGAATGTCCTCACTACTTTATAGTGGAAACCTGTGCCTGAATATCATTTCTGTCAAGAAAGAAGTAATATGGATCACATTATGTTGGTCATGATAGTTAATAAAAGACTGACTGACTCGAACTCTACTAAAACCTGCTTTAGATCCTGGTGATAGCAATGTTCCATTCGAGGAAATTGCTGCCTTTGAGGCTGAAATGCACCATCTCTCGTATGAAAAATAGTGTTACATTCTCACGGTAGGAAGCTCATTTAACCTCTTCTCCTGCACTCTGTATGTTGGGCTCTGATACTCAAGATGGATTTTTGTTAAGGATAATCTGTCTTTGTACCCCCATCCCAATTTCAAAAAGGACACAGAGCTTTGACTGTTTCAGATTCCTTTACCATTCCCCCTCCTACGTGGCTGGCAGTCATGAATACGGATAGTAACCTACTGCATAACTTCTCATATCTCATCCTCCTGTGTGGTCAGCTTCCACAAGGACAATTGGTCCAGGGGGGCCTGACATCATAAAGCTAAAGCAAGAAGTTGTCTGACATGTGGTGCCATTCTGTTGCCTAGCAGTCTGACATCATAAAGCTAAAGCAAGATGCTTTCTGACATGAGAGCCACTCTGTTGCCTAACAAAGAGTAGGATAGATTTATCTTGGTAATGATATGAGTTGCAGGGTAGACAGGATGCCCAACTGAAAGTGTTGATGGTAAGATGAAAGAAATTAGGACTTTATTTAGACTTCTATATTTGTATGAACGCAAGTTTGAGCATAAGAGTCTCAACTTCACTGTTGCTGAACTGGTAGGATTTGGCTAAAGAGAAGATGGAAATGATGCTATTATTAGTTTCTATCATTCCCGTTAACTGTAGCATAACCCTTCCTCTCTCAACTTATCAGCTGGCTTAATTGCTACTGGTGTACCATATCCTAAAACTAAAGAA
The DNA here is from genome assembly GCF_964261635.1 of Lissotriton helveticus. Lineage (NCBI taxonomy): Eukaryota > Metazoa > Chordata > Amphibia > Caudata > Salamandridae > Lissotriton > Lissotriton helveticus. The sequence continues at coordinate 305,317,836 of NC_136072.1, read as the reverse complement.
GTGAGAATGGTGCGCTGCCACTTGGCTGGCAAAAAGATCTATGTCCTAATGTACGTGCTACAATTGTTTAGAGAGTTTTAGCAAATGAGTCAAGGGAATGCAGAGAAGTATGGGAGGTTATAAACACAAATTGAGATTTGATTTTTTTATTGAGCTGTTGATTTTCACAATAAAACAGACTCCATAGTATAGATCTGGTAACCCTTTATATAAATCAAAACTTTTTGTATTGCTTATATTAAATGTACTAACAGTGGACTTTTCCATCTGCAGATTATACTGAATGACCAGCAGTGGCAGTGTTTCACAGCAGAGTTTCTCTGAATTGCTGAGACTGAAGCAAAAAAAAAAAGGAAGTCTTCTGGCATAGTGCATCATTTTACCAATTTACGTGGTAAGTAAAACGCCCAATCATTCTTTTAGGCATTAAAAAGATGTTCATAGCAACGGAATGTCCTCACTACTTTATAGTGGAAACCTGTGCCTGAATATCATTTCTGTCAAGAAAGAAGTAATATGGATCACATTATGTTGGTCATGATAGTTAATAAAAGACTGACTGACTCGAACTCTACTAAAACCTGCTTTAGATCCTGGTGATAGCAATGTTCCATTCGAGGAAATTGCTGCCTTTGAGGCTGAAATGCACCATCTCACGTATGAAAAATAGTGTTACATTCTCACGGTAGGAAGCTCATTTAACCTCTTCTCCTGCACTCTGTATGTTGGGCTCTGATACTCAAGATGGATTTTTGTTAAGGATAATCTGTCTTTGTACCCCCATCCCACTTTAAAAAAGGACACAGAGCTTTGACTGTTTCAGATTCCTTTACCATTCCCCCTCCTACGTGGCTGGCAGTCATGAATACGGATAGTAACCTACTGCATAACTTCTGATATCTCATCCTCCTGTGTGGTCAGCTTCCACAAGGACAATTGGTCCAGTGGTGTCTGACATCATAAAGCTAAAGCAAGAAGTTGTCTGACATGTGGTGCCATTCTGTTGCCTAGCAGTCTGACATCATAAAGCTAAAGCAAGATGCTTTCTGACATGAGAGCCACTCTGTTGCCTAACAAAGAGTAGGATACATTTATCTTGGTAATGATATGAGTTGCAGGGTAGACAGGATGCCCAACTGAAAGTGTTGATGGTAAGATGAAAGAAATTAGGACTTTATTTAGACTTCTATATTTGTATGAACGCAAGTTTGAGCATAAGAGTCTCAACTTCACTGTTGCTGAACTGGTAGGATTTGGCTAAAGAGAAGATGGAAATGATGCTATTATTAGTTTCTATCATTCCCGTTAACTGTAGCATAACCCTTCCTCTCTCAACTTATCAGCTGGCTTAATTGCTACTGGTGTACCATATCCTAAAACTAAAGAAGTGAGAATGGTGCGCTGCCACTTGGCTGGCAAAAAGATCTATGTCCTAATGTACGTGCTACAATTGTTTAGAGAGTTTTAGCAAATGAGTCAAGGGAATGCAGAGAAGTATGGGAGGTTATAAACACAAATTGAGATTTGATTTTTTTATTGAGCTGTTGATTTTCACAATAAAACAGACTCCATAGTATAGATCTGGTAACCCTTTATATAAATCAAAACTTTTTGTATTGCTTATATTAAATGTACTAACAGTGGACTTTTCCATCTGCAGATTATACTGAATGACCAGCAGTGGCAGTGTTTCACAGCAGAGTTTCTCTGAATTGCTGAGACTGAAGCAAAAAAAAAAAGGAAGTCTTCTGGCATAGTGCATCATTTTACCAATTTACGTGGTAAGTAAAACGCCCAATCATTCTTTTAGGCATTAAAAAGATGTTCATAGCAACGGAATGTCCTCACTACTTTATAGTGGAAACCTGTGCCTGAATATCATTTCTGTCAAGAAAGAAGTAATATGGATCACATTATGTTGGTCATGATAGTTAATAAAAGACTGACTGACTCGAACTCTACTAAAACCTGCTTTAGATCCTGGTGATAGCAATGTTCCATTCGAGGAAATTGCTGCCTTTGAGGCTGAAATGCACCATCTCTCGTATGAAAAATAGTGTTACATTCTCACGGTAGGAAGCTCATTTAACCTCTTCTCCTGCACTCTGTATGTTGGGCTCTGATACTCAAGATGGATTTTTGTTAAGGATAATCTGTCTTTGTACCCCCATCCCACTTTCAAAAAGGACACAGAGCTTTGACTGTTTCAGATTCCTTTACCATTCCCCCTCCTACGTGGCTGGCAGTCATGAATACGGATAGTAACCTACTGCATAACTTATGATATCTCATCCTCCTGTGTGGTCAGCTTCCACAAGGACAATTGGTCCAGTGGTGTCTGACATCATAAAGCTAAAGCAAGAAGTTGTCTGACATGTGGTGCCATTCTGTTGCCTAGCAGTCTGACATCATAAAGCTAAAGCAAGATGCTTTCTGACATGAGAGCCACTCTGTTGCCTAACAAAGAGTAGGATACATTTATCTTGGTAATGATATGAGTTGCAGGGTAGACAGGATGCCCAACTGAAAGTGTTGATGGTAAGATGAAAGAAATTAGGACTTTATTTAGACTTCTATATTTGTATGAACGCAAGTTTGAGCATAAGAGTCTCAACTTCACTGTTGCTGAACTGGTAGGATTTGGCTAAAGAGAAGATGGAAATGATGCTATTATTAGTTTCTATCATTCCCGTTAACTGTAGCATAACCCTTCCTCTCTCAACTTATCAGCTGGCTTAATTGCTACTGGTGTACCATATCCTAAAACTAAAGAAGTGAGAATGGTGCGCTGCCACTTGGCTGGCAAAAAGATCTATGTCCTAATGTACGTGCTACAATTGTTTAGAGAGTTTTAGCAAATGAGTCAAGGGAATGCAGAGAAGTATGGGAGGTTATAAACACAAATTGAGATTTGATTTTTTTATTGAGCTGTTGATTTTCACAATAAAACAGACTCCATAGTATAGATCTGGTAACCCTTTATATAAATCAAAACTTTTTGTATTGCTTATATTAAATGTACTAACAGTGGACTTTTCCATCTGCAGATTATACTGAATGACCAGCAGTGGCAGTGTTTCACAGCAGAGTTTCTCTGAATTGCTGAGACTGAAGCAAAAAAAAAAAGGAAGTCTTCTGGCATAGTGCATCATTTTACCAATTTACGTGGTAAGTAAAACGCCCAATCATTCTTTTAGGCATTAAAAAGATGTTCATAGCAACGGAATGTCCTCACTACTTTATAGTGGAAACCTGTGCCTGAATATCATTTCTGTCAAGAAAGAAGTAATATGGATCACATTATGTTGGTCATGATAGTTAATAAAAGACTGACTGACTCGAACTCTACTAAAACCTGCTTTAGATCCTGGTGATAGCAATGTTCCATTCGAGGAAATTGCTGCCTTTGAGGCTGAAATGCACCATCTCTCGTATGAAAAATAGTGTTACATTCTCACGGTAGGAAGCTCATTTAACCTCTTCTCCTGCACTCTGTATGTTGGGCTCTGATACTCAAGATGGATTTTTGTTAAGGATAATCTGTCTTTGTACCCCCATCCCACTTTCAAAAAGGACACAGAGCTTTGACTGTTTCAGATTCCTTTACCATTCCCCCTCCTACGTGGCTGGCAGTCATGAATACGGATAGTAACCTACTGCATAACTTCTCATATCTCATCCTCCTGTGTGGTCAGCTTCCACAAGGACAATTGGTCCAGGGGGGCCTGACATCATAAAGCTAAAGCAAGAAGTTGTCTGACATGTGGTGCCATTCTGTTGCCTAGCAGTCTGACATCATAAAGCTAAAGCAAGATGCTTTCTGACATGAGAGCCACTCTGTTGCCTAACAAAGAGTAGGATACATTTATCTTGGTAATGATATGAGTTGCAGGGTAGACAGGATGCCCAACTGAAAGTGTTGATGGTAAGATGAAAGAAATTAGGACTTTATTTAGACTTCTATATTTGTATGAACGCAAGTTTGAGCATAAGAGTCTCAACTTCACTGTTGCTGAACTGGTAGGATTTGGCTAAAGAGAAGATGGAAATGATGCTATTCATAGTTTCTATTATTCCAGTTAACTGTAGCATAACTCTTCCTCTCTCAACTTATCAGCTGGCTTAATTGCTACTGGTGTACCATATCCTAAAACAAAAGAAGTGAGAATGGTGCGCTGCCACTTGGCTGGCAAAAAGATCTATGTCCTAATGTACGTGCTACAATTGTTTAGAGAGTTTTAGCAAATGAGTCAAGGGAATGCAGAGAAGTATGGAAGGTTATAAACACAAATTGAGATTTGATTTTTTATTGAGCTGTTGATTTTCACAATAAAACAGACTCCATAATATAGATCTGGTAACCCTTTATATAAATCAAAACTTTTTGTATTGCTTATATTAAATGTACTAACAGTGGACTTTTCCATCTGCAGATTATACTGAATGACCAGCAGTGGCAGTGTTTCACAGCAGAGTTTCTCTGAATTGCCGAGACTGAAGCAAAAAAAAAAAAGGAAGTCTTCTGGCATAGTGCATCATTTTACCAATTTACGTGGTAAGTAAAACGCCCAATCATTCTTTTAGGCATTAAAAAGATGTTCATAGCAACGGAATGTCCTCACTACTTTATAGTGGAAACCTGTGCCTGAATATCATTTCTGTCAAGAAAGAAGTAATATGGATCACATTATGTTGGTCATGATAGTTAATAAAAGACTGACTGACTCGAACTCTACTAAAACCTGCTTTAGATCCTGGTGATAGCAATGTTCCATTCGAGGAAATTGCTGCCTTTGAGGCTGAAATGCACCATCTCACGTATGAAAAATAGTGTTACATTCTCACGGTAGGAAGCTCATTTAACCTCTTCTCCTGCACTCTGTATGTTGGGCTCTGATACTCAAGATGGATTTTTGTTAAGGATAATATGTCTTTGTACCCCCATCCCACTTTAAAAAAGGACACAGAGCTTTGACTGTTTCAGATTCCTTTACCATTCCCCCTCCTACGTGGCTGGCAGTCATGAATACGGATAGTAACCTACTGCATAACTTCTCATATCTCATCCTCCTGTGTGGTCAGCTTCCACAAGGACAATTGGTCCAGGGGGGCCTGACATCATAAAGCTAAAGCAAGAAGTTGTCTGACATGTGGTGCCATTCTGTTGCCTAGCAGTCTGACATCATAAAGCTAAAGCAAGATGCTTTCTGACATGAGAGCCACTCTGTTGCCTAACAAAGAGTAGGATAGATTTATCTTGGTAATGATATGAGTTGCAGGGTAGACAGGATGCCCAACTGAAAGTGTTGATGGTAAGATGAAAGAAATTAGGACTTTATTTAGACTTCTATATTTGTATGAACGCAAGTTTGAGCATAAGAGTCTCAACTTCACTGTTGCTGAACTGGTAGGATTTGGCTAAAGAGAAGATGGAAATGATGCTATTCATAGTTTCTATCATTCCCGTTAACTGTAGCATAACCCTTCCTCTCTCAACTTATCAGCTGGCTTAATTGCTACTGGTGTACCATATCCTAAAACTAAAGAAGTGAGAATGGTGCGCTGCCACTTGGCTGGCAAAAAGATCTATGTCCTAATGTACGTGCTACAATTGTTTAGAGAGTTTTAGCAAATGAGTCAAGGGAATGCAGAGAAGTATGGGAGGTTATAAACACAAATTGAGATTAGATTTTTTTATTGAGCTGTTGATTTTCACAATAAAACAGACTCCATAGTATAGATCTGGTAACCCTTTATATAAATCAAAACTTTTTGTATTGCTTATATTAAATGTACTAACAGTGGACTTTTCCATCTGCAGATTATACTGAATGACCAGCAGTGGCAGTGTTTCACAGCAGAGTTTCTCTGAATTGCCGAGACTGAAGCAAAAAAAAAAGGAAGTCTTCTGGCATAGTGCATCATTTTACCAATTTACGTGGTAAGTAAAACGCCCAATCATTCTTTTAGGCATTAAAAAGATGTTCATAGCAACGGAATGTCCTCACTACTTTATAGTGGAAACCTGTGCCTGAATATCATTTCTGTCAAGAAAGAAGTAATATGGATCACATTATGTTGGTCATGATAGTTAATAAAAGACTGACTGACTCGAACTCTACTAAAACCTGCTTTAGATCCTGGTGATAGCAATGTTCCATTCGAGGAAATTGCTGCCTTTGAGGCTGAAATGCACCATCTCTCGTATGAAAAATAGTGTTACATTCTCACGGTAGGAAGCTCATTTAACCTCTTCTCCTGCACTCTGTATGTTGGGCTCTGATACTCAAGATGGATTTTTGTTAAGGATAATCTGTCTTTGTACCCCCATCCCACTTTCAAAAAGGACACAGAGCTTTGACTGTTTCAGATTCCTTTACCATTCCCCCTCCTACGTGGCTGGCAGTCATGAATACGGATAGTAACCTACTGCATAACTTCTGATATCTCATCCTCCTGTGTGGTCAGCTTCCACAAGGACAATTGGTCCAGTGGTGTCTGACATCATAAAGCTAAAGCTAGAAGTTGTCTGACATGTGGTGCCATTCTGTTGCCTAGCAGTCTGACATCATAAAGCTAAAGCAAGATGCTTTCTGACATGAGAGCCACTCTGTTGCCTAACAAAGAGTAGGATACATTTATCTTGGTAATGATATGAGTTGCAGGGTAGACAGGATGCCCAACTGAAAGTGTTGATGGTAAGATGAAAGAAATTAGGACTTTATTTAGACTTCTATATTTGTATGAACGCAAGTTTGAGCATAAGAGTCTCAACTTCACTGTTGCTGAACTGGTAGGATTTGGCTAAAGAGAAGATGGAAATGATGCTATTATTAGTTTCTATCATTCCCGTTAACTGTAGCATAACCCTTCCTCTCTCAACTTATCAGCTGGCTTAATTGCTACTGGTGTACCATATCCTAAAACTAAAGAAGTGAGAATGGTGCGCTGCCACTTGGCTGGCAAAAAGATCTATGTCCTAATGTACGTGCTACAATTGTTTAGAGAGTTTTAGCAAATGAGTCAAGGGAATGCAGAGAAGTATGGGAGGTTATAAACACAAATTGAGATTTGATTTTTTTATTGAGCTGTTGATTTTCACAATAAAACAGACTCCATAGTATAGATCTGGTAACCCTTTATATAAATCAAAACTTTTTGTATTGCTTATATTAAATGTACTAACAGTGGACTTTTCCATCTGCAGATTATACTGAATGACCAGCAGTGGCAGTGTTTCACAGCAGAGTTTCTCTGAATTGCTTAGACTGAAGCAAAAAAAAAAAAGGAAGTCTTCTGGCATAGTGCATCATTTTACCAATTTACGTGGTAAGTAAAACGCCCAATCATTCTTTTAGGCATTAAAAAGATGTTCATAGCAACGGAATGTCCTCACTACTTTATAGTGGAAACCTGTGCCTGAATATCATTTCTGTCAAGAAAGAAGTAATATGGATCACATTATGTTGGTCATGATAGTTAATAAAAGACTGACTGACTCGAACTCTACTAAAACCTGCTTTAGATCCTGGTGATAGCAATGTTCCATTCGAGGAAATTGCTGCCTTTGAGGCTGAAATGCACCATCTCTCGTATGAAAAATAGTGTTACATTCTCACGGTAGGAAGCTCATTTAACCTCTTCTCCTGCACTCTGTATGTTGGGCTCTGATACTCAAGATGGATTTTTGTTAAGGATAATCTGTCTTTGTACCCCCATCCCACTTTCAAAAAGGACACAGAGCTTTGACTGTTTCAGATTCCTTTACCATTCCCCCTCCTACGTGGCTGGCAGTCATGAATACGGATAGTAACCTACTGCATAACTTCTCATATCTCATCCTCCTGTGTGGTCAGCTTCCACAAGGACAATTGGTCCAGGGGGGCCTGACATCATAAAGCTAAAGCAAGAAGTTGTCTGACATGTGGTGCCATTCTGTTGACTAGCAGTCTGACATCATAAAGCTAAAGCAAGATGCTTTCTGACATGAGAGCCACTCTGTTGCCTAACAAAGAGTAGGATACATTTATCTTGGTAATGATATGAGTTGCAGGGTAGACAGGATGCACAACTGAAAGTGTTGATGGTAAGATGAAAGAAATTAGGACTTTATTTAGACTTCTATATTTGTATGAACGCAAGTTTGAGCATAAGAGTCTCAACTTCACTGTTGCTGAACTGGTAGGATTTGGCTAAAGAGAAGATGGAAATGATGCTATTCATAGTTTCTATTATTCCAGTTAACTGTAGCATAACTCTTCCTCTCTCAACTTATCAGCTGGCTTAATTGCTACTGGTGTACCATATCCTAAAACAAAAGAAGTGAGAATGGTGCGCTGCCACTTGGCTGGCAAAAAGATCTATGTCCTAATGTACGTGCTACAATTGTTTAGAGAGTTTTAGCAAATGAGTCAAGGGAATGCAGAGAAGTATGGAAGGTTATAAACACAAATTGAGATTTGATTTTTTATTGAGCTGTTGATTTTCACAATAAAACAGACTCCATAATATAGATCTGGTAACCCTTTATATAAATCAAAACTTTTTGTATTGCTTATATTAAATGTACTAACAGTGGACTTTTCCATCTGCAGATTATACTGAATGACCAGCAGTGGCAGTGTTTCACAGCAGAGTTTCTCTGAATTGCCGAGACTGAAGCAAAAAAAAAAGGAAGTCTTCTGGCATAGTGCATCATTTTACCAATTTACGTGGTAAGTAAAACGCCCAATCATTCTTTTAGGCATTAAAAAGATGTTCATAGCAACGGAATGTCCTCACTACTTTATAGTGGAAACCTGTGCCTGAATATCATTTCTGTCAAGAAAGAAGTAATATGGATCACATTATGTTGGTCATGATAGTTAATAAAAGACTGACTGACTCGAACTCTACTAAAACCTGCTTTAGATCCTGGTGATAGCAATGTTCCATTCGAGGAAATTGCTGCCTTTGAGGCTGAAATGCACCATCTCTCGTATGAAAAATAGTGTTACATTCTCACGGTAGGAAGCTCATTTAACCTCTTCTCCTGCACTCTGTATGTTGGGCTCTGATACTCAAGATGGATTTTTGTTAAGGATAATCTGTCTTTGTACCCCCATCCCACTTTCAAAAAGGACACAGAGCTTTGACTGTTTCAGATTCCTTTACCATTCCCCCTCCTACGTGGCTGGCAGTCATGAATACGGATAGTAACCTACTGCATAACTTCTGATATCTCATCCTCCTGTGTGGTCAGCTTCCACAAGGACAATTGGTCCAGTGGTGTCTGACATCATAAAGCTAAAGCTAGAAGTTGTCTGACATGTGGTGCCATTCTGTTGCCTAGCAGTCTGACATCATAAAGCTAAAGCAAGATGCTTTCTGACATGAGAGCCACTCTGTTGCCTAACAAAGAGTAGGATACATTTATCTTGGTAATGATATGAGTTGCAGGGTAGACAGGATGCCCAACTGAAAGTGTTGATGGTAAGATGAAAGAAATTAGGACTTTATTTAGACTTCTATATTTGTATGAACGCAAGTTTGAGCATAAGAGTCTCAACTTCACTGTTGCTGAACTGGTAGGATTTGGCTAAAGAGAAGATGGAAATGATGCTATTCATAGTTTCTATCATTCCCGTTAACTGTAGCATAACCCTTCCTCTCTCAACTTATCAGCTGGCTTAATTTGTACTGATGTACCATATCCTAAAACTAAAGAAGTGAGAATGGTGCGCTGCCACTTGGCTGGCAAAAAGATCTATGTCCTAATGTACGTGCTACAATTGTTTAGAGAGTTTTAGCAAATGAGTCAAGGGAATGCAGAGAAGTATGGGAGGTTATAAACACAAATTGAGATTTGATTTTTTTATTGAGCTGTTGATTTTCACAATAAAACAGACTCCATAGTATAGATCTGGTAACCCTTTATATAAATCAAAACTTTTTGTATTGCTTATATTAAATGTACTAACAGTGGACTTTTCCATCTGCAGATTATACTGAATGACCAGCAGTGGCAGTGTTTCACAGCAGAGTTTCTCTGAATTGCCGAGACTGAAGCAAAAAAAAAAAGGAAGTCTTCTGGCATAGTGCATCATTTTACCAATTTACGTGGTAAGTAAAACGCCCAATCATTCTTTTAGGCATTAAAAAGATGTTCATAGCAACGGAATGTCCTCACTACTTTATAGTGGAAACCTGTGCCTGAATATCATTTCTGTCAAGAAAGAAGTAATATGGATCACATTATGTTGGTCATGATAGTTAATAAAAGACTGACTGACTCGAACTCTACTAAAACCTGCTTTAGATCCTGGTGATAGCAATGTTCCATTCGAGGAAATTGCTGCCTTTGAGGCTGAAATGCACCATCTCTCGTATGAAAAATAGTGTTACATTCTCACGGTAGGAAGCTCATTTAACCTCTTCTCCTGCACTCTGTATGTTGGGCTCTGATACTCAAGATGGATTTTTGTTAAGGATAATCTGTCTTTGTACCCCCATCCCACTTTCAAAAAGGACACAGAGCTTTGACTGTTTCAGATTCCTTTACCATTCCCCCTCCTACGTGGCTGGCAGTCATGAATACGGATAGTAACCTACTGCATAACTTCTCATATCTCATCCTCCTGTGTGGTCAGCTTCCACAAGGACAATTGGTCCAGGGGGGCCTGACATCATAAAGCTAAAGCAAGAAGTTGTCTGACATGTGGTGCCATTCTGTTGCCTAGCAGTCTGACATCATAAAGCTAAAGCAAGATGCTTTCTGACATGAGAGCCACTCTGTTGCCTAACAAAGAGTAGGATACATTTATCTTGGTAATGATATGAGTTGCAGGGTAGACAGGATGCCCAACTGAAAGTGTTGATGGTAAGATGAAAGAAATTAGGACTTTATTTAGACTTCTATATTTGTATGAACGCAAGTTTGAGCATAAGAGTCTCAACTTCACTGTTGCTGAACTGGTAGGATTTGGCTAAAGAGAAGATGGAAATGATGCTATTCATAGTTTCTATTATTCCAGTTAACTGTAGCATAACTCTTCCTCTCTCAACTTATCAGCTGGCTTAATTGCTACTGGTGTACCATATCCTAAAACAAAAGAAGTGAGAATGGTGCGCTGCCACTTGGCTGGCAAAAAGATCTATGTCCTAATGTACGTGCTACAATTGTTTAGAGAGTTTTAGCAAATGAGTCAAGGGAATGCAGAGAAGTATGGAAGGTTATAAACACAAATTGAGATTTGATTTTTTATTGAGCTGTTGATTTTCACAATAAAACAGACTCCATAATATAGATCTGGTAACCCTTTATATAAATCAAAACTTTTTGTATTGCTTATATTAAATGTACTAACAGTGGACTTTTCCATCTGCAGATTATACTGAATGACCAGCAGTGGCAGTGTTTCACAGCAGAGTTTCTCTGAATTGCCGAGACTGAAGCAAAAAAAAAAAGGAAGTCTTCTGGCATAGTGCATCATTTTACCAATTTACGTGGTAAGTAAAACGCCCAATCATTCTTTTAGGCATTAAAAAGATGTTCATAGCAACGGAATGTCCTCACTACTTTATAGTGGAAACCTGTGCCTGAATATCATTTCTGTCAAGAAAGAAGTAATATGGATCACATTATGTTGGTCATGATAGTTAATAAAAGACTGACTGACTCGAACTCTACTAAAACCTGCTTTAGATCCTGGTGATAGCAATGTTCCATTCGAGGAAATTGCTGCCTTTGAGGCTGAAATGCACCATCTCTCGTATGAAAAATAGTGTTACATTCTCACGGTAGGAAGCTCATTTAACCTCTTCTCCTGCACTCTGTATGTTGGGCTCTGATACTCAAGATGGATTTTTGTTAAGGATAATCTGTCTTTGTACCCCCATCCCACTTTCAAAAAGGACACAGAGCTTTGACTGTTTCAGATTCCTTTACCATTCCCCCTCCTACGTGGCTGGCAGTCATGAATACGGATAGTAACCTACTGCATAACTTCTGATATCTCATCCTCCTGTGTGGTCAGCTTCCACAAGGACAATTGGTCCAGTGGTGTCTGACATCATAAAGCTAAAGCAAGAAGTTGTCTGACATATGGTGCCATTCTGTTGCCTAGCAGTCTGACATCATAAAGCTAAAGCAAGATGCTTTCTGACATGAGAGCCACTCTGTTGCCTAACAAAGAGTAGGATACATTTATCTTGGTAATGATATGAGTTGCAGGGTAGACAGGATGCCCAACTGAAAGTGTTGATGGTAAGATGAAAGAAATTAGGACTTTATTTAGACTTCTATATTTGTATGAACGCAAGTTTGAGCATAAGAGTCTCAACTTCACTGTTGCTGAACTGGTAGGATTTGGCTAAAGAGAAGATGGAAATGATGCTATTCATAGTTTCTATCATTCCCGTTAACTGTAGCATAACCCTTCCTCTCTCAACTTATCAGCTGGCTTAATTTGTACTGGTGTACCATATCCTAAAACTAAAGAAGTGAGAATGGTGCGCTGCCACTTGGCTGGCAAAAAGATCTATGTCCTAATGTACGTGCTACAATTGTTTAGAGAGTTTTAGCAAATGAGTCAAGGGAATGCAGAGAAGTATGGGAGGTTATAAACACAAATTGAGATTTGATTTTTTTATTGAGCTGTTGATTTTCACAATAAAACAGACTCCATAGTATAGATCTGGTAACCCTTTATATAAATCAAAACTTTTTGTATTGCTTATATTAAATGTACTAACAGTGGACTTTTCCATCTGCAGATTATACTGAATGACCAGCAGTGGCAGTGTTTCACAGCAGAGTTTCTCTGAATTGCTGAGACTGAAGCAAAAAAAAAAAGGAAGTCTTCTGGCATAGTGCATCATTTTACCAATTTACGTGGTAAGTAAAACGCCCAATCATTCTTTTAGGCATTAAAAAGATGTTCATAGCAACGGAATGTCCTCACTACTTTATAGTGGAAACCTGTGCCTGAATATCATTTCTGTCAAGAAAGAAGTAATATGGATCACATTATGTTGGTCATGATAGTTAATAAAAGACTGACTGACTCGAACTCTACTAAAACCTGCTTTAGATCCTGGTGATAGCAATGTTCCATTCGAGGAAATTGCTGCCTTTGAGGCTGAAATGCACCATCTCTCGTATGAAAAATAGTGTTACATTCTCACGGTAGGAAGCTCATTTAACCTCTTCTCCTGCACTCTGTATGTTGGGCTCTGATACTCAAGATGGATTTTTGTTAAGGATAATCTGTCTTTGTACCCCCATCCCACTTTCAAAAAGGACACAGAGCTTTGACTGTTTCAGATTCCTTTACCATTCCCCCTCCTACGTGGCTGGCAGTCATGAATACGGATAGTAACCTACTGCATAACTTCTGATATCTCATCCTCCTGTGTGGTCAGCTTCCACAAGGACAATTGGTCCAGTGGTGTCTGACATCATAAAGCTAAAGCAAGAAGTTGTCTGACATGTGGTGCCATTCTGTTGCCTAGCAGTCTGACATCATAAAGCTAAAGCAAGATGCTTTCTGACATGAGAGCCACTCTGTTGCCTAACAAAGAGTAGGATACATTTATCTTGGTAATGATATGAGTTGCAGGGTAGACAGGATGCCCAACTGAAAGTGTTGATGGTAAGATGAAAGAAATTAGGACTTTATTTAGACTTCTATATTTGTATGAACGCAAGTTTGAGCATAAGAGTCTCAACTTCACTGTTGCTGAACTGGTAGGATTTGGCTAAAGAGAAGATGGAAATGATGCTATTCATAGTTTCTATCATTCCCGTTAACTGTAGCATAACCCTTCCTCTCTCAACTTATCAGCTGGCTTAATTTGTACTGGTGTACCATATCCTAAAACTAAAGAAGTGAGAATGGTGCGCTGCCACTTGGCTGGCAAAAAGATCTATGTCCTAATGTACGTGCTACAATTGTTTAGAGAGTTTTAGCAAATGAGTCAAGGGAATGCAGAGAAGTATGGGAGGTTATAAACACAAATTGAGATTTGATTTTTTTATTGAGCTGTTGATTTTCACAATAAAACAGACTCCATAGTATAGATCTGGTAACCCTTTATATAAATCAAAACTTTTTGTATTGCTTATATTAAATGTACTAACAGTGGACTTTTCCATCTGCAGATTATACTGAATGACCAGCAGTGGCAGTGTTTCACAGCAGAGTTTCTCTGAATTGCTGAGACTGAAGCAAAAAAAAAAAGGAAGTCTTCTGGCATAGTGCATCATTTTACCAATTTACGTGGTAAGTAAAACGCCCAATCATTCTTTTAGGCATTAAAAAGATGTTCATAGCAACGGAATGTCCTCACTACTTTATAGTGGAAACCTGTGCCTGAATATCATTTCTGTCAAGAAAGAAGTAATATGGATCACATTATGTTGGTCATGATAGTTAATAAAAGACTGACTGACTCGAACTCTACTAAAACCTGCTTTAGATCCTGGTGATAGCAATGTTCCATTCGAGGAAATTGCTGCCTTTGAGGCTGAAATGCACCATCTCTCGTATGAAAAATAGTGTTACATTCTCACGGTAGGAAGCTCATTTAACCTCTTCTCCTGCACTCTGTATGTTGGGCTCTGATACTCAAGATGGATTTTTGTTAAGGATAATCTGTCTTTGTACCCCCATCCCACTTTCAAAAAGGACACAGAGCTTTGACTGTTTCAGATTCCTTTACCATTCCCCCTCCTACGTGGCTGGCAGTCATGAATACGGATAGTAACCTACTGCATAACTTCTGATATCTCATCCTCCTGTGTGGTCAGCTTCCACAAGGACAATTGGTCCAGTGGTGTCTGACATCATAAAGCTAAAGCAAGAAGTTGTCTGACATGTGGTGCCATTCTGTTGCCTAGCAGTCTGACATCATAAAGCTAAAGCAAGATGCTTTCTGACATGAGAGCCACTCTGTTGCCTAACAAAGAGTAGGATACATTTATCTTGGTAATGATATGAGTTGCAGGGTAGACAGGATGCCCAACTGAAAGTGTTGATGGTAAGATGAAAGAAATTAGGACTTTATTTAGACTTCTATATTTGTATGAACGCAAGTTTGAGCATAAGAGTCTCAACTTCACTGTTGCTGAACTGGTAGGATTTGGCTAAAGAGAAGATTGAAATGATGCTATTATTAGTTTCTATCATTCCCGTTAACTGTAGCATAACCCTTCCTCTCTCAACTTATCAGCTGGCTTAATTGCTACTGGTGTACCATATCCTAAAACAAAAGAAGTGAGAATGGTGCGCTGCCACTTGGCTGGCAAAAAGATCTATGTCCTAATGTACGTGCTACAATTGTTTAGACAGTTTTAGCAAATGAGTCAAGGGAATGCAGAGAAGTATGGAAGGTTATAAACACAAATTGAGATTTGATTTTTTATTGAGCTGTTGATTTTCACAATAAAACAGACTCCATAATATAGATCTGGTAACCCTTTATATAAATCAAAACTTTTTGTATTGCTTATATTAAATGTACTAACAGTGGACTTTTCCATCTGCAGATTATACTGAATGACCAGCAGTGGCAGTGTTTCACAGCAGAGTTTCTCTGAATTGCCGAGACTGAAGCAAAAAAAAAAAGGAAGTCTTCTGGCATAGTGCATCATTTTACCAATTTACGTGGTAAGTAAAACGCCCAATCATTCTTTTAGGCATTAAAAAGATGTTCATAGCAACGGAATGTCCTCACTACTTTATAGTGGAAACCTGTGCCTGAATATCATTTCTGTCAAGAAAGAAGTAATATGGATCACATTATGTTGGTCATGATAGTTAATAAAAGACTGACTGACTCGAACTCTACTAAAACCTGCTTTAGATCCTGGTGATAGCAATGTTCCATTCGAGGAAATTGCTGCCTTTGAGGCTGAAATGCACCATCTCTCGTATGAAAAATAGTGTTACATTCTCACGGTAGGAAGCTCATTTAACCTCTTCTCCTGCACTCTGTATGTTGGGCTCTGATACTCAAGATGGATTTTTGTTAAGGATAATCTGTCTTTGTACCCCCATCCCACTTTCAAAAAGGACACAGAGCTTTGACTGTTTCAGATTCCTTTACCATTCCCCCTCCTACGTGGCTGGCAGTCATGAATACGGATAGTAACCTACTGCATAACTTCTGATATCTCATCCTCCTGTGTGGTCAGCTTCCACAAGGACAATTGGTCCAGTGGTGTCTGACATCATAAAGCTAAAGCAAGAAGTTGTCTGACATGTGGTGCCATTCTGTTGCCTAGCAGTCTGACATCATAAAGCTAAAGCAAGATGCTTTCTGACATGAGAGCCACTCTGTTGCCTAACAAAGAGTAGGATACATTTATCTTGGTAATGATATGAGTTGCAGGGTAGACAGGATGCCCAACTGAAAGTGTTGATGGTAAGATGAAAGAAATTAGGACTTTATTTAGACTTCTATATTTGTATGAACGCAAGTTTGAGCATAAGAGTCTCAACTTCACTGTTGCTGAACTGGTAGGATTTGGCTAAAGAGAAGATGGAAATGATGCTATTCATAGTTTCTATCATTCCCGTTAACTGTAGCATAACCCTTCCTCTCTCAACTTATCAGCTGGCTTAATTTGTACTGGTGTACCATATCCTAAAACTAAAGAAGTGAGAATGGTGCGCTGCCACTTGGCTGGCAAAAAGATCTATGTCCTAATGTACGTGCTACAATTGTTTAGAGAGTTTTAGCAAATGAGTCAAGGGAATGCAGAGAAGTATGGGAGGTTATAAACACAAATTGAGATTTGATTTTTTTATTGAGCTGTTGATTTTCACAATAAAACAGACTCCATAGTATAGATCTGGTAACCCTTTATATAAATCAAAACTTTTTGTATTGCTTATATTAAATGTACTAACAGTGGACTTTTCCATCTGCAGATTATACTGAATGACCAGCAGTGGCAGTGTTTCACAGCAGAGTTTCTCTGAATTGCTGAGACTGAAGCAAAAAAAAAAAGGAAGTCTTCTGGCATAGTGCATCATTTTACCAATTTACGTGGTAAGTAAAACGCCCAATCATTCTTTTAGGCATTAAAAAGATGTTCATAGCAACGGAATGTCCTCACTACTTTATAGTGGAAACCTGTGCCTGAATATCATTTCTGTCAAGAAAGAAGTAATATGGATCACATTATGTTGGTCATGATAGTTAATAAAAGACTGACTGACTCGAACTCTACTAAAACCTGCTTTAGATCCTGGTGATAGCAATGTTCCATTCGAGGAAATTGCTGCCTTTGAGGCTGAAATGCACCATCTCTCGTATGAAAAATAGTGTTACATTCTCACGGTAGGAAGCTCATTTAACCTCTTCTCCTGCACTCTGTATGTTGGGCTCTGATACTCAAGATGGATTTTTGTTAAGGATAATCTGTCTTTGTACCCCCATCCCACTTTCAAAAAGGACACAGAGCTTTGACTGTTTCAGATTCCTTTACCATTCCCCCTCCTACGTGGCTGGCAGTCATGAATACGGATAGTAACCTACTGCATAACTTCTGATATCTCATCCTCCTGTGTGGTCAGCTTCCACAAGGACAATTGGTCCAGTGGTGTCTGACATCATAAAGCTAAAGCAAGAAGTTGTCTGACATGTGGTGCCATTCTGTTGCCTAGCAGTCTGACATCATAAAGCTAAAGCAAGATGCTTTCTGACATGAGAGCCACTCTGTTGCCTAACAAAGAGTAGGATACATTTATCTTGGTAATGATATGAGTTGCAGGGTAGACAGGATGCCCAACTGAAAGTGTTGATGGTAAGATGAAAGAAATTAGGACTTTATTTAGACTTCTATATTTGTATGAACGCAAGTTTGAGCATAAGAGTCTCAACTTCACTGTTGCTGAACTGGTAGGATTTGGCTAAAGAGAAGATGGAAATGATGCTATTCATAGTTTCTATTATTCCAGTTAACTGTAGCATAACTCTTCCTCTCTCAACTTATCAGCTGGCTTAATTGCTACTGGTGTACCATATCCTAAAACAAAAGAAGTGAGAATGGTGCGCTGCCACTTGGCTGGCAAAAAGATCTATGTCCTAATGTACGTGCTACAATTGTTTAGACAGTTTTAGCAAATGAGTCAAGGGAATGCAGAGAAGTATGGAAGGTTATAAACACAAATTGAGATTTGATTTTTTATTGAGCTGTTGATTTTCACAATAAAACAGACTCCATAATATAGATCTGGTAACCCTTTATATAAATCAAAACTTTTTGTATTGCTTATATTAAATGTACTAACAGTGGACTTTTCCATCTGCAGATTATACTGAATGACCAGCAGTGGCAGTGTTTCACAGCAGAGTTTCTCTGAATTGCCGAGACTGAAGCAAAAAAAAAAAGGAAGTCTTCTGGCATAGTGCATCATTTTACCAATTTACGTGGTAAGTAAAACGCCCAATCATTCTTTTAGGCATTAAAAAGATGTTCATAGCAACGGAATGTCCTCACTACTTTATAGTGGAAACCTGTGCCTGAATATCATTTCTGTCAAGAAAGAAGTAATATGGATCACATTATGTTGGTCATGATAGTTAATAAAAGACTGACTGACTCGAACTCTACTAAAACCTGCTTTAGATCCTGGTGATAGCAATGTTCCATTCGAGGAAATTGCTGCCTTTGAGGCTGAAATGCACCATCTCTCGTATGAAAAATAGTGTTACATTCTCACGGTAGGAAGCTCATTTAACCTCTTCTCCTGCACTCTGTATGTTGGGCTCTGATACTCAAGATGGATTTTTGTTAAGGATAATCTGTCTTTGTACCCCCATCCCACTTTCAAAAAGGACACAGAGCTTTGACTGTTTCAGATTCCTTTACCATTCCCCCTCCTACGTGGCTGGCAGTCATGAATACGGATAGTAACCTACTGCATAACTTCTGATATCTCATCCTCCTGTGTGGTCAGCTTCCACAAGGACAATTGGTCCAGTGGTGTCTGACATCATAAAGCTAAAGCAAGAAGTTGTCTGACATGTGGTGCCATTCTGTTGCCTAGCAGTCTGACATCATAAAGCTAAAGCAAGATGCTTTCTGACATGAGAGCCACTCTGTTGCCTAACAAAGAGTAGGATACATTTATCTTGGTAATGATATGAGTTGCAGGGTAGACAGGATGCCCAACTGAAAGTGTTGATGGTAAGATGAAAGAAATTAGGACTTTATTTAGACTTCTATATTTGTATGAACGCAAGTTTGAGCATAAGAGTCTCAACTTCACTGTTGCTGAACTGGTAGGATTTGGCTAAAGAGAAGATGGAAATGATGCTATTCATAGTTTCTATCATTCCCGTTAACTGTAGCATAACCCTTCCTCTCTCAACTTATCAGCTGGCTTAATTTGTACTGGTGTACCATATCCTAAAACTAAAGAAGTGAGAATGGTGCGCTGCCACTTGGCTGGCAAAAAGATCTATGTCCTAATGTACGTGCTACAATTGTTTAGAGAGTTTTAGCAAATGAGTCAAGGGAATGCAGAGAAGTATGGGAGGTTATAAACACAAATTGAGATTTGATTTTTTTATTGAGCTGTTGATTTTCACAATAAAACAGACTCCATAGTATAGATCTGGTAACCCTTTATATAAATCAAAACTTTTTGTATTGCTTATATTAAATGTACTAACAGTGGACTTTTCCATCTGCAGATTATACTGAATGACCAGCAGTGGCAGTGTTTCACAGCAGAGTTTCTCTGAATTGCTGAGACTGAAGCAAAAAAAAAAAGGAAGTCTTCTGGCATAGTGCATCATTTTACCAATTTGCGTGGTAAGTAAAACGCCCAATCATTCTTTTAGGCATTAAAAAGATGTTCATAGCAACGGAATGTCCTCACTACTTTATAGTGGAAACCTGTGCCTGAATATCATTTCTGTCAAGAAAGAAGTAATATGGATCACATTATGTTGGTCATGATAGTTAATAAAAGACTGACTGACTCGAACTCTACTAAAACCTGCTTTAGATCCTGGTGATAGCAATGTTCCATTCGAGGAAATTGCTGCCTTTGAGGCTGAAATGCACCATCTCTCGTATGAAAAATAGTGTTACATTCTCACGGTAGGAAGCTCATTTAACCTCTTCTCCTGCACTCTGTATGTTGGGCTCTGATACTCAAGATGGATTTTTGTTAAGGATAATCTGTCTTTGTACCCCCATCCCACTTTCAAAAAGGACACAGAGCTTTGACTGTTTCAGATTCCTTTACCATTCCCCCTCCTACGTGGCTGGCAGTCATGAATACGGATAGTAACCTACTGCATAACTTCTGATATCTCATCCTCCTGTGTGGTCAGCTTCCACAAGGACAATTGGTCCAGTGGTGTCTGACATCATAAAGCTAAAGCAAGAAGTTGTCTGACATGTGGTGCCATTCTGTTGCCTAGCAGTCTGACATCATAAAGCTAAAGCAAGATGCTTTCTGACATGAGAGCCACTCTGTTGCCTAACAAAGAGTAGGATACATTTATCTTGGTAATGATATGAGTTGCAGGGTAGACAGGATGCCCAACTGAAAGTGTTGATGGTAAGATGAAAGAAATTAGGACTTTATTTAGACTTCTATATTTGTATGAACGCAAGTTTGAGCATAAGAGTCTCAACTTCACTGTTGCTGAACTGGTAGGATTTGGCTAAAGAGAAGATGGAAATGATGCTATTCATAGTTTCTATCATTCCCGTTAACTGTAGCATAACCCTTCCTCTCTCAACTTATCAGCTGGCTTAATTTGTACTGGTGTACCATATCCTAAAACTAAAGAAGTGAGAATGGTGCGCTGCCACTTGGCTGGCAAAAAGATCTATGTCCTAATGTACGTGCTACAATTGTTTAGAGAGTTTTAGCAAATGAGTCAAGGGAATGCAGAGAAGTATGGGAGGTTATAAACACAAATTGAGATTTGATTTTTTTATTGAGCTGTTGATTTTCACAATAAAACAGACTCCATAGTATAGATCTGGTAACCCTTTATATAAATCAAAACTTTTTGTATTGCTTATATTAAATGTACTAACAGTGGACTTTTCCATCTGCAGATTATACTGAATGACCAGCAGTGGCAGTGTTTCACAGCAGAGTTTCTCTGAATTGCTGAGACTGAAGCAAAAAAAAAAAGGAAGTCTTCTGGCATAGTGCATCATTTTACCAATTTGCGTGGTAAGTAAAACGCCCAATCATTCTTTTAGGCATTAAAAAGATGTTCATAGCAACGGAATGTCCTCACTACTTTATAGTGGAAACCTGTGCCTGAATATCATTTCTGTCAAGAAAGAAGTAATATGGATCACATTATGTTGGTCATGATAGTTAATAAAAGACTGACTGACTCGAACTCTACTAAAACCTGCTTTAGATCCTGGTGATAGCAATGTTCCATTCGAGGAAATTGCTGCCTTTGAGGCTGAAATGCACCATCTCTCGTATGAAAAATAGTGTTACATTCTCACGGTAGGAAGCTCATTTAACCTCTTCTCCTGCACTCTGTATGTTGGGCTCTGATACTCAAGATGGATTTTTGTTAAGGATAATCTGTCTTTGTACCCCCATCCCACTTTCAAAAAGGACACAGAGCTTTGACTGTTTCAGATTCCTTTACCATTCCCCCTCCTACGTGGCTGGCAGTCATGAATACGGATAGTAACCTACTGCATAACTTCTGATATCTCATCCTCCTGTGTGGTCAGCTTCCACAAGGACAATTGGTCCAGTGGTGTCTGACATCATAAAGCTAAAGCAAGAAGTTGTCTGACATGTGGTGCCATTCTGTTGCCTAGCAGTCTGACATCATAAAGCTAAAGCAAGATGCTTTCTGACATGAGAGCCACTCTGTTGCCTAACAAAGAGTAGGATACATTTATCTTGGTAATGATATGAGTTGCAGGGTAGACAGGATGCCCAACTGAAAGTGTTGATGGTAAGATGAAAGAAATTAGGACTTTATTTAGACTTCTATATTTGTATAACGCAAGTTTGAGCATAAGAGTCTCAACTTCACTGTTGCTGAACTGGTAGGATTTGGCTAAAGAGAAGATGGAAATGATGCTATTCATAGTTTCTATTATTCCAGTTAACTGTAGCATAACTCTTCCTCTCTCAACTTATCAGCTGGCTTAATTGCTACTGGTGTACCATATCCTAAAACAAAAGAAGTGAGAATGGTGCGCTGCCACTTGGCTGGCAAAAAGATCTATGTCCTAATGTACGTGCTACAATTGTTTAGAGAGTTTTAGCAAATGAGTCAAGGGAATGCAGAGAAGTATGGAAGGTTATAAACACAAATTGAGATTTGATTTTTTATTGAGCTGTTGATTTTCACAATAAAACAGACTCCATAGTATAGATCTGGTAACCCTTTATATAAATCAAAACTTTTTGTATTGCTTATATTAAATGTACTAACAGTGGACTTTTCCATCTGCAGATTATACTGAATGACCAGCAGTGGCAGTGTTTCACAGCAGAGTTTCTCTGAATTGCTGAGACTGAAGCAAAAAAAAAAAAGGAAGTCTTCTGGCATAGTGCATCATTTTACCAATTTACGTGGTAAGTAAAACGCCCAATCATTCTTTTAGGCATTAAAAAGATGTTCATAGCAACGGAATGTCCTCACTACTTTATAGTGGAAACCTGTGCCTGAATATCATTTCTGTCAAGAAAGAAGTAATATGGATCACATTATGTTGGTCATGATAGTTAATAAAAGACTGACTGACTCGAACTCTACTAAAACCTGCTTTAGATCCTGGTGATAGCAATGTTCCATTCGAGGAAATTGCTGCCTTTGAGGCTGAAATGCACCATCTCTCGTATGAAAAATAGTGTTACATTCTCACGGTAGGAAGCTCATTTAACCTCTTCTCCTGCACTCTGTATGTTGGGCTCTGATACTCAAGATGGATTTTTGTTAAGGATAATCTGTCTTTGTACCCCCATCCCACTTTCAAAAAGGACACAGAGCTTTGACTGTTTCAGATTCCTTTACCATTCCCCCTCCTACGTGGCTGGCAGTCATGAATACGGATAGTAACCTACTGCATAACTTCTGATATCTCATCCTCCTGTGTGGTCAGCTTCCACAAGGACAATTGGTCCAGTGGTGTCTGACATCATAAAGCTAAAGCAAGAAGTTGTCTGACATGTGGTGCCATTCTGTTGCCTAGCAGTCTGACATCATAAAGCTAAAGCAAGATGCTTTCTGACATGAGAGCCACTCTGTTGCCTAACAAAGAGTAGGATACATTTATCTTGGTAATGATATGAGTTGCAGGGTAGACAGGATGCCCAACTGAAAGTGTTGATGGTAAGATGAAAGAAATTAGGACTTTATTTAGACTTCTATATTTGTATGAACGCAAGTTTGAGCATAAGAGTCTCAACTTCACTGTTGCTGAACTGGTAGGATTTGGCTAAAGAGAAGATGGAAATGATGCTATTCATAGTTTCTATCATTCCCGTTAACTGTAGCATAACCCTTCCTCTCTCAACTTATCAGCTGGCTTAATTTGTACTGGTGTACCATATCCTAAAACTAAAGAAGTGAGAATGGTGCGCTGCCACTTGGCTGGCAAAAAGATCTATGTCCTAATGTACGTGCTACAATTGTTTAGACAGTTTTAGCAAATGAGTCAAGGGAATGCAGAGAAGTATGGAAGGTTATAAACACAAATTGAGATTTGATTTTTTTATTGAGCTGTTGATTTTCACAATAAAACAGACTCCATAATATAGATCTGGTAACCCTTAATATAATTGAAACCTTTTTGTATTGCTTATATTAAATGTACTAACAGTGGACTTTTCCATCTGCAGATTATACTGAATGACCAGCAGTGGCAGTGTTTCACAGCAGAGTTTCTCTGAATTGCCGAGACTGAAGCAAAAAAAAAAAGGAAGTCTTCTGGCATAGTGCATCATTTTACCAATTTACGTGGTAAGTAAAACGCCCAATCATTCTTTTAGGCATTAAAAAGATGTTCATAGCAACGGAATGTCCTCACTACTTTATAGTGGAAACCTGTGCCTGAATATCATTTCTGTCAAGAAAGAAGTAATATGGATCACATTATGTTGGTCATGATAGTTAATAAAAGACTGACTGACTCGAACTCTACTAAAACCTGCTTTAGATCCTGGTGATAGCAATGTTCCATTCGAGGAAATTGCTGCCTTTGAGGCTGAAATGCACCATCTCTCGTATGAAAAATAGTGTTACATTCTCACGGTAGGAAGCTCATTTAACCTCTTCTCCTGCACTCTGTATGTTGGGCTCTGATACTCAAGATGGATTTTTGTTAAGGATAATCTGTCTTTGTACCCCCATCCCACTTTCAAAAAGGACACAGAGCTTTGACTGTTTCAGATTCCTTTACCATTCCCCCTCCTACGTGGCTGGCAGTCATGAATACGGATAGTAACCTACTGCATAACTTCTGATATCTCATCCTCCTGTGTGGTCAGCTTCCACAAGGACAATTGGTCCAGTGGTGTCTGACATCATAAAGCTAAAGCAAGAAGTTGTCTGACATGTGGTGCCATTCTGTTGCCTAGCAGTCTGACATCATAAAGCTAAAGCAAGATGCTTTCTGACATGAGAGCCACTCTGTTGCCTAACAAAGAGTAGGATACATTTATCTTGGTAATGATATGAGTTGCAGGGTAGACAGGATGCCCAACTGAAAGTGTTGATGGTAAGATGAAAGAAATTAGGACTTTATTTAGACTTCTATATTTGTATGAACGCAAGTTTGAGCATAAGAGTCTCAACTTCACTGTTGCTGAACTGGTAGGATTTGGCTAAAGAGAAGATGGAAATGATGCTATTCATAGTTTCTATCATTCCCGTTAACTGTAGCATAACCCTTCCTCTCTCAACTTATCAGCTGGCTTAATTTGTACTGGTGTACCATATCCTAAAACTAAAGAAGTGAGAATGGTGCGCTGCCACTTGGCTGGCAAAAAGATCTATGTCCTAATGTACGTGCTACAATTGTTTAGAGAGTTTTAGCAAATGAGTCAAGGGAATGCAGAGAAGTATGGGAGGTTATAAACACAAATTGAGATTTGATTTTTTTATTGAGCTGTTGATTTTCACAATAAAACAGACTCCATAGTATAGATCTGGTAACCCTTTATATAAATCAAAACTTTTTGTATTGCTTATATTAAATGTACTAACAGTGGACTTTTCCATCTGCAGATTATACTGAATGACCAGCAGTGGCAGTGTTTCACAGCAGAGTTTCTCTGAATTGCTGAGACTGAAGCAAAAAAAAAAAGGAAGTCTTCTGGCATAGTGCATCATTTTACCAATTTACGTGGTAAGTAAAACGCCCAATCATTCTTTTAGGCATTAAAAAGATGTTCATAGCAACGGAATGTCCTCACTACTTTATAGTGGAAACCTGTGCCTGAATATCATTTCTGTCAAGAAAGAAGTAATATGGATCACATTATGTTGGTCATGATAGTTAATAAAAGACTGACTGACTCGAACTCTACTAAAACCTGCTTTAGATCCTGGTGATAGCAATGTTCCATTCGAGGAAATTGCTGCCTTTGAGGCTGAAATGCACCATCTCTCGTATGAAAAATAGTGTTACATTCTCACGGTAGGAAGCTCATTTAACCTCTTCTCCTGCACTCTGTATGTTGGGCTCTGATACTCAAGATGGATTTTTGTTAAGGATAATCTGTCTTTGTACCCCCATCCCACTTTCAAAAAGGACACAGAGCTTTGACTGTTTCAGATTCCTTTACCATTCCCCCTCCTACGTGGCTGGCAGTCATGAATACGGATAGTAACCTACTGCATAACTTCTGATATCTCATCCTCCTGTGTGGTCAGCTTCCACAAGGACAATTGGTCCAGTGGTGTCTGACATCATAAAGCTAAAGCAAGAAGTTGTCTGACATGTGGTGCCATTCTGTTGCCTAGCAGTCTGACATCATAAAGCTAAAGCAAGATGCTTTCTGACATGAGAGCCACTCTGTTGCCTAACAAAGAGTAGGATACATTTATCTTGGTAATGATATGAGTTGCAGGGTAGACAGGATGCCCAACTGAAAGTGTTGATGGTAAGATGAAAGAAATTAGGACTTTATTTAGACTTCTATATTTGTATGAACGCAAGTTTGAGCATAAGAGTCTCAACTTCACTGTTGCTGAACTGGTAGGATTTGGCTAAAGAGAAGATGGAAATGATGCTATTCATAGTTTCTATTATTCCAGTTAACTGTAGCATAACTCTTCCTCTCTCAACTTATCAGCTGGCTTAATTGCTACTGGTGTACACTATCCTAAAACAAAAGAAGTGAGAATGGTGCGCTGCCACTTGGCTGGCAAAAAGATCTATGTCCTAATGTACGTGCTACAATTGTTTAGACAGTTTTAGCAAATGAGTCAAGGGAATGCAGAGAAGTATGGAAGGTTATAAACACAAATTGAGATTTGATTTTTTATTGAGCTGTTGATTTTCACAATAAAACAGACTCCATAATATAGATCTGGTAACCCTTTATATAAATCAAAACTTTTTGTATTGCTTATATTAAATGTACTAACAGTGGACTTTTCCATCTGCAGATTATACTGAATGACCAGCAGTGGCAGTGTTTCACAGCAGAGTTTCTCTGAATTGCCGAGACTGAAGCAAAAAAAAAAAGGAAGTCTTCTGGCATAGTGCATCATTTTACCAATTTACGTGGTAAGTAAAACGCCCAATCATTCTTTTAGGCATTAAAAAGATGTTCATAGCAACGGAATGTCCTCACTACTTTATAGTGGAAACCTGTGCCTGAATATCATTTCTGTCAAGAAAGAAGTAATATGGATCACATTATGTTGGTCATGATAGTTAATAAAAGACTGACTGACTCGAACTCTACTAAAACCTGCTTTAGATCCTGGTGATAGCAATGTTCCATTCGAGGAAATTGCTGCCTTTGAGGCTGAAATGCACCATCTCTCGTATGAAAAATAGTGTTACATTCTCACGGTAGGAAGCTCATTTAACCTCTTCTCCTGCACTCTGTATGTTGGGCTCTGATACTCAAGATGGATTTTTGTTAAGGATAATCTGTCTTTGTACCCCCATCCCACTTTCAAAAAGGACACAGAGCTTTGACTGTTTCAGATTCCTTTACCATTCCCCCTCCTACGTGGCTGGCAGTCATGAATACGGATAGTAACCTACTGCATAACTTCTGATATCTCATCCTCCTGTGTGGTCAGCTTCCACAAGGACAATTGGTCCAGTGGTGTCTGACATCATAAAGCTAAAGCAAGAAGTTGTCTGACATGTGGTGCCATTCTGTTGCCTAGCAGTCTGACATCATAAAGCTAAAGCAAGATGCTTTCTGACATGAGAGCCACTCTGTTGCCTAACAAAGAGTAGGATACATTTATCTTGGTAATGATATGAGTTGCAGGGTAGACAGGATGCCCAACTGAAAGTGTTGATGGTAAGATGAAAGAAATTAGGACTTTATTTAGACTTCTATATTTGTATGAACGCAAGTTTGAGCATAAGAGTCTCAACTTCACTGTTGCTGAACTGGTAGGATTTGGCTAAAGAGAAGATGGAAATGATGCTATTCATAGTTTCTATCATTCCCGTTAACTGTAGCATAACCCTTCCTCTCTCAACTTATCAGCTGGCTTAATTTGTACTGGTGTACCATATCCTAAAACTAAAGAAGTGAGAATGGTGCGCTGCCACTTGGCTGGCAAAAAGATCTATGTCCTAATGTACGTGCTACAATTGTTTAGAGAGTTTTAGCAAATGAGTCAAGGGAATGCAGAGAAGTATGGGAGGTTATAAACACAAATTGAGATTTGATTTTTTTTTTGAGCTGTTGATTTTCACAATAAAACAGACTCCATAGTATAGATCTGGTAACCCTTTATATAAATCAAAACTTTTTGTATTGCTTATATTAAATGTACTAACAGTGGACTTTTCCATCTGCAGATTATACTGAATGACCAGCAGTGGCAGTGTTTCACAGCAGAGTTTCTCTGAATTGCTGAGACTGCAGCAAAAAAAAAAAGGAAGTCTTCTGGCATAGTGCATCATTTTACCAATTTACGTGGTAAGTAAAACGCCCAATCATTCTTTTAGGCATTAAAAAGATGTTCATAGCAACGGAATGTCCTCACTACTTTATAGTGGAAACCTGTGCCTGAATATCATTTCTGTCAAGAAAGAAGTAATATGGATCACATTATGTTGGTCATGATAGTTAATAAAAGACTGACTGACTCGAACTCTACTAAAACCTGCTTTAGATCCTGGTGATAGCAATGTTCCATTCGAGGAAATTGCTGCCTTTGAGGCTGAAATGCACCATCTCTCGTATGAAAAATAGTGTTACATTCTCACGGTAGGAAGCTCATTTAACCTCTTCTCCTGCACTCTGTATGTTGGGCTCTGATACTCAAGATGGATTTTTGTTAAGGATAATCTGTCTTTGTACCCCCATCCCACTTTCAAAAAGGACACAGAGCTTTGACTGTTTCAGATTCCTTTACCATTCCCCCTCCTACGTGGCTGGCAGTCATGAATACGGATAGTAACCTACTGCATAACTTCTCATATCTCATCCTCCTGTGTGGTCAGCTTCCACAAGGACAATTGGTCCAGGGGGGCCTGACATCATAAAGCTAAAGCAAGAAGTTGTCTGACATGTGGTGCCATTCTGTTGCCTAGCAGTCTGACATCATAAAGCTAAAGCAAGATGCTTTCTGACATGAGAGCCACTCTGTTGCCTAACAAAGAGTAGGATAAGTTTATCTTGGTAATGATATGAGTTGCAGGGTAGACAGGATGCCCAACTGAAAGTGTTGATGGTAAGATGAAAGAAATTAGGACTTTATTTAGACTTCTATATTTGTATGAACGCAAGTTTGAGCATAAGAGTCTCAACTTCACTGTTGCTGAACTGGTAGGATTTGGCTAAAGAGAAGATGGAAATGATGCTATTCATAGTTTCTATTATTCCAGTTAACTGTAGCATAACTCTTCCTCTCTCAACTTATCAGCTGGCTTAATTGCTACTGGTGTACCATATCCTAAAACAAAAGAAGTGAGAATGGTGCGCTGCCACTTGGCTGGCAAAAAGATCTATGTCCTAATGTACGTGCTACAATTGTTTAGAGAGTTTTAGCAAATGAGTCAAGGGAATGCAGAGAAGTATGGGAGGTTATAAACACAAATTGAGATTTGATTTTTTTATTGAGCTGTTGATTTTCACAATAAAACAGACTCCATACTATAGATCTGGTAACCCTTTATATAAATCAAAACTTTTTGTATTGCTTATATTAAATGTACTAACAGTGGACTTTTCCATCTGCAGATTATACTGAATGACCAGCAGTGGCAGTGTTTCACAGCAGAGTTTCTCTGAATTGCCGAGACTGAAGCAAAAAAAAAAAGGAAGTCTTCTGGCATAGTGCATCATTTTACCAATTTACGTGGTAAGTAAAACGCCCAATCATTCTTTTAGGCATTAAAAAGATGTTCATAGCAACGGAATGTCCTCACTACTTTATAGTGGAAACCTGTGCCTGAATATCATTTCTGTCAAGAAAGAAGTAATATGGATCACATTATGTTGGTCATGATAGTTAATAAAAGACTGACTGACTCGAACTCTACTAAAACCTGCTTTAGATCCTGGTGATAGCAATGTTCCATTCGAGGAAATTGCTGCCTTTGAGGCTGAAATGCACCATCTCTCGTATGAAAAATAGTGTTACATTCTCACGGTAGGAAGCTCATTTAACCTCTTCTCCTGCACTCTGTATGTTGGGCTCTGATACTCAAGATGGATTTTTGTTAAGGATAATCTGTCTTTGTACCCCCATCCCACTTTCAAAAAGGACACAGAGCTTTGACTGTTTCAGATTCCTTTACCATTCCCCCTCCTACGTGGCTGGCAGTCATGAATACGGATAGTAACCTACTGCATAACTTCTCATATCTCATCCTCCTGTGTGGTCAGCTTCCACAAGGACAATTGGTCCAGGGGGGCCTGACATCATAAAGCTAAAGCAAGAAGTTGTCTGACATGTGGTGCCATTCTGTTGCCTAGCAGTCTGACATCATAAAGCTAAAGCAAGATGCTTTCTGACATGAGAGCCACTCTGTTGCCTAACAAAGAGTAGGATAGATTTATCTTGGTAATGATATGAGTTGCAGGGTAGACAGGATGCCCAACTGAAAGTGTTGATGGTAAGATGAAAGAAATTAGGACTTTATTTAGACTTCTATATTTGTATGAACGCAAGTTTGAGCATAAGAGTCTCAACTTCACTGTTGCTGAACTGGTAGGATTTGGCTAAAGAGAAGATGGAAATGATGCTATTCATAGTTTCTATCATTCCCGTTAACTGTAGCATAACCCTTCCTCTCTCAACTTATCAGCTGGCTTAATTGCTACTGGTGTACCATATCCTAAAACTAAAGAAGTGAGAATGGTGCGCTGCCACTTGGCTGGCAAAAAGATCTATGTCCTAATGTACGTGCTACAATTGTTTAGAGAGTTTTAGCAAATGAGTCAAGGGAATGCAGAGAAGTATGGGAGGTTATAAACACAAATTGAGATTTGATTTTTTTATTGAGCTGTTGATTTTCACAATAAAACAGACTCCATAGTATAGATCTGGTAACCCTTTATATAAATCAAAACTTTTTGTATTGCTTATATTAAATGTACTAACAGTGGACTTTTCCATCTGCAGATTATACTGAATGACCAGCAGTGGCAGTGTTTCACAGCAGAGTTTCTCTGAATTGCTGAGACTGAAGCAAAAAAAAAAAGGAAGTCTTCTGGCATAGTGCATCATTTTACCAATTTACGTGGTAAGTAAAACGTCCAATCATTCTTTTAGGCATTAAAAAGATGTTCATAGCAACGGAATGTCCTCACTACTTTATAGTGGAAACCTGTGCCTGAATATCATTTCTGTCAAGAAAGAAGTAATATGGATCACATTATGTTGGTCATGATAGTTAATAAAAGACTGACTGACTCGAACTCTACTAAAACCTGCTTTAGATCCTGGTGATAGCAATGTTCCATTCGAGGAAATTGCTGCCTTTGAGGCTGAAATGCACCATCTCTCGTATGAAAAATAGTGTTACATTCTCACGGTAGGAAGCTCATTTAACCTCTTCTCCTGCACTCTGTATGTTGGGCTCTGATACTCAAGATGGATTTTTGTTAAGGATAATCTGTCTTTGTACCCCCATCCCACTTTCAAAAAGGACACAGAGCTTTGACTGTTTCAGATTCCTTTACCATTCCCCCTCCTACGTGGCTGGCAGTCATGAATACGGATAGTAACCTACTGCATAACTTCTGATATCTCATCCTCCTGTGTGGTCAGCTTCCACAAGGACAATTGGTCCAGTGGTGTCTGACATCATAAAGCTAAAGCAAGAAGTTGTCTGACATGTGGTGCCATTCTGTTGCCTAGCAGTCTGACATCATAAAGCTAAAGCAAGATGCTTTCTGACATGAGAGCCACTCTGTTGCCTAACAAAGAGTAGGATACATTTATCTTGGTAATGATATGAGTTGCAGGGTAGACAGGATGCCCAACTGAAAGTGTTGATGGTAAGATGAAAGAAATTAGGACTTTATTTAGACTTCTATATTTGTATGAACGCAAGTTTGAGCATAAGAGTCTCAACTTCACTGTTGCTGAACTGGTAGGATTTGGCTAAAGAGAAGATGGAAATGATGCTATTCATAGTTTCTATCATTCCCGTTAACTGTAGCATAACCCTTCCTCTCTCAACTTATCAGCTGGCTTAATTTGTACTGGTGTACCATATCCTAAAACTAAAGAAGTGAGAATGGTGCGCTGCCACTTGGCTGGCAAAAAGATCTATGTCCTAATGTACGTGCTACAATTGTTTAGAGAGTTTTAGCAAATGAGTCAAGGGAATGCAGAGAAGTATGGGAGGTTATAAACACAAATTGAGATTTGATTTTTTTATTGAGCTGTTGATTTTCACAATAAAACAGACTCCATACTATAGATCTGGTAACCCTTTATATAAATCAAAACTTTTTGTATTGCTTATATTAAATGTACTAACAGTGGACTTTTCCATCTGCAGATTATACTGAATGACCAGCAGTGGCAGTGTTTCACAGCAGAGTTTCTCTGAATTGCCGAGACTGAAGCAAAAAAAAAAAGGAAGTCTTCTGGCATAGTGCATCATTTTACCAATTTACGTGGTAAGTAAAACGCCCAATCATTCTTTTAGGCATTAAAAAGATGTTCATAGCAACGGAATGTCCTCACTACTTTATAGTGGAAACCTGTGCCTGAATATCATTTCTGTCAAGAAAGAAGTAATATGGATCACATTATGTTGGTCATGATAGTTAATAAAAGACTGACTGACTCGAACTCTACTAAAACCTGCTTTAGATCCTGGTGATAGCAATGTTCCATTCGAGGAAATTGCTGCCTTTGAGGCTGAAATGCACCATCTCTCGTATGAAAAATAGTGTTACATTCTCACGGTAGGAAGCTCATTTAACCTCTTCTCCTGCACTCTGTATGTTGGGCTCTGATACTCAAGATGGATTTTTGTTAAGGATAATCTGTCTTTGTACCCCCATCCCACTTTCAAAAAGGACACAGAGCTTTGACTGTTTCAGATTCCTTTACCATT
This sequence comes from Lissotriton helveticus, assembly GCF_964261635.1. Lineage (NCBI taxonomy): Eukaryota > Metazoa > Chordata > Amphibia > Caudata > Salamandridae > Lissotriton > Lissotriton helveticus. Next base: position 305,285,105 of record NC_136072.1, on the reverse strand, counting down.
CCCCCTCCTACGTGGCTGGCAGTCATGAATACGGATAGTAACCTACTGCATAACTTCTCATATCTCATCCTCCTGTGTGGTCAGCTTCCACAAGGACAATTGGTCCAGGGGGGCCTGACATCATAAAGCTAAAGCAAGAAGTTGTCTGACATGTGGTGCCATTCTGTTGCCTAGCAGTCTGACATCATAAAGCTAAAGCAAGATGCTTTCTGACATGAGAGCCACTCTGTTGCCTAACAAAGAGTAGGATAGATTTATCTTGGTAATGATATGAGTTGCAGGGTAGACAGGATGCCCAACTGAAAGTGTTGATGGTAAGATGAAAGAAATTAGGACTTTATTTAGACTTCTATATTTGTATGAACGCAAGTTTGAGCATAAGAGTCTCAACTTCACTGTTGCTGAACTGGTAGGATTTGGCTAAAGAGAAGATGGAAATGATGCTATTCATAGTTTCTATCATTCCCGTTAACTGTAGCATAACCCTTCCTCTCTCAACTTATCAGCTGGCTTAATTGCTACTGGTGTACCATATCCTAAAACTAAAGAAGTGAGAATGGTGCGCTGCCACTTGGCTGGCAAAAAGATCTATGTCCTAATGTACGTGCTACAATTGTTTAGAGAGTTTTAGCAAATGAGTCAAGGGAATGCAGAGAAGTATGGGAGGTTATAAACACAAATTGAGATTTGATTTTTTTATTGAGCTGTTGATTTTCACAATAAAACAGACTCCATAGTATAGATCTGGTAACCCTTTATATAAATCAAAACTTTTTGTATTGCTTATATTAAATGTACTAACAGTGGACTTTTCCATCTGCAGATTATACTGAATGACCAGCAGTGGCAGTGTTTCACAGCAGAGTTTCTCTGAATTGCTGAGACTGAAGCAAAAAAAAAAAGGAAGTCTTCTGGCATAGTGCATCATTTTACCAATTTACGTGGTAAGTAAAACGTCCAATCATTCTTTTAGGCATTAAAAAGATGTTCATAGCAACGGAATGTCCTCACTACTTTATAGTGGAAACCTGTGCCTGAATATCATTTCTGTCAAGAAAGAAGTAATATGGATCACATTATGTTGGTCATGATAGTTAATAAAAGACTGACTGACTCGAACTCTACTAAAACCTGCTTTAGATCCTGGTGATAGCAATGTTCCATTCGAGGAAATTGCTGCCTTTGAGGCTGAAATGCACCATCTCTCGTATGAAAAATAGTGTTACATTCTCACGGTAGGAAGCTCATTTAACCTCTTCTCCTGCACTCTGTATGTTGGGCTCTGATACTCAAGATGGATTTTTGTTAAGGATAATCTGTCTTTGTACCCCCATCCCACTTTCAAAAAGGACACAGAGCTTTGACTGTTTCAGATTCCTTTACCATTCCCCCTCCTACGTGGCTGGCAGTCATGAATACGGATAGTAACCTACTGCATAACTTCTGATATCTCATCCTCCTGTGTGGTCAGCTTCCACAAGGACAATTGGTCCAGTGGTGTCTGACATCATAAAGCTAAAGCAAGAAGTTGTCTGACATGTGGTGCCATTCTGTTGCCTAGCAGTCTGACATCATAAAGCTAAAGCAAGATGCTTTCTGACATGAGAGCCACTCTGTTGCCTAACAAAGAGTAGGATACATTTATCTTGGTAATGATATGAGTTGCAGGGTAGACAGGATGCCCAACTGAAAGTGTTGATGGTAAGATGAAAGAAATTAGGACTTTATTTAGACTTCTATATTTGTATGAACGCAAGTTTGAGCATAAGAGTCTCAACTTCACTGTTGCTGAACTGGTAGGATTTGGCTAAAGAGAAGATGGAAATGATGCTATTCATAGTTTCTATCATTCCCGTTAACTGTAGCATAACCCTTCCTCTCTCAACTTATCAGCTGGCTTAATTTGTACTGGTGTACCATATCCTAAAACTAAAGAAGTGAGAATGGTGCGCTGCCACTTGGCTGGCAAAAAGATCTATGTCCTAATGTACGTGCTACAATTGTTTAGAGAGTTTTAGCAAATGAGTCAAGGGAATGCAGAGAAGTATGGGAGGTTATAAACACAAATTGAGATTTGATTTTTTTATTGAGCTGTTGATTTTCACAATAAAACAGACTCCATACTATAGATCTGGTAACCCTTTATATAAATCAAAACTTTTTGTATTGCTTATATTAAATGTACTAACAGTGGACTTTTCCATCTGCAGATTATACTGAATGACCAGCAGTGGCAGTGTTTCACAGCAGAGTTTCTCTGAATTGCCGAGACTGAAGCAAAAAAAAAAAGGAAGTCTTCTGGCATAGTGCATCATTTTACCAATTTACGTGGTAAGTAAAACGCCCAATCATTCTTTTAGGCATTAAAAAGATGTTCATAGCAACGGAATGTCCTCACTACTTTATAGTGGAAACCTGTGCCTGAATATCATTTCTGTCAAGAAAGAAGTAATATGGATCACATTATGTTGGTCATGATAGTTAATAAAAGACTGACTGACTCGAACTCTACTAAAACCTGCTTTAGATCCTGGTGATAGCAATGTTCCATTCGAGGAAATTGCTGCCTTTGAGGCTGAAATGCACCATCTCTCGTATGAAAAATAGTGTTACATTCTCACGGAAGGAAGCTCATTTAACCTCTTCTCCTGCACTCTGTATGTTGGGCTCTGATACTCAAGATGGATTTTTGTTAAGGATAATCTGTCTTTGTACCCCCATCCCACTTTCAAAAAGGACACAGAGCTTTGACTGTTTCAGATTCCTTTACCATTCCCCCTCCTACGTGGCTGGCAGTCATGAATACGGATAGTAACCTACTGCATAACTTCTGATATCTCATCCTCCTGTGTGGTCAGCTTCCACAAGGACAATTGGTCCAGTGGTGTCTGACATCATAAAGCTAAAGCAAGAAGTTGTCTGACATGTGGTGCCATTCTGTTGCCTAGCAGTCTGACATCATAAAGCTAAAGCAAGATGCTTTCTGACATGAGAGCCACTCTGTTGCCTAACAAAGAGTAGGATACATTTATCTTGGTAATGATATGAGTTGCAGGGTAGACAGGATGCCCAACTGAAAGTGTTGATGGTAAGATGAAAGAAATTAGGACTTTATTTAGACTTCTATATTTGTATGAACGCAAGTTTGAGCATAAGAGTCTCAACTTCACTGTTGCTGAACTGGTAGGATTTGGCTAAAGAGAAGATGGAAATGATGCTATTCATAGTTTCTATCATTCCCGTTAACTGTAGCATAACCCTTCCTCTCTCAACTTATCAGCTGGCTTAATTTGTACTGGTGTACCATATCCTAAAACTAAAGAAGTGAGAATGGTGCGCTGCCACTTGGCTGGCAAAAAGATCTATGTCCTAATGTACGTGCTACAATTGTTTAGAGAGTTTTAGCAAATGAGTCAAGGGAATGCAGAGAAGTATGGGAGGTTATAAACACAAATTGAGATTTGATTTTTTTATTGAGCTGTTGATTTTCACAATAAAACAGACTCCATAGTATAGATCTGGTAACCCTTTATATAAATCAAAACTTTTTGTATTGCTTATATTAAATGTACTAACAGTGGACTTTTCCATCTGCAGATTATACTGAATGACCAGCAGTGGCAGTGTTTCACAGCAGAGTTTCTCTGAATTGCTGAGACTGAAGCAAAAAAAAAAAGGAAGTCTTCTGGCATAGTGCATCATTTTACCAATTTACGTGGTAAGTAAAACGCCCAATCATTCTTTTAGGCATTAAAAAGATGTTCATAGCAACGGAATGTCCTCACTACTTTATAGTGGAAACCTGTGCCTGAATATCATTTCTGTCAAGAAAGAAGTAATATGGATCACATTATGTTGGTCATGATAGTTAATAAAAGACTGACTGACTCGAACTCTACTAAAACCTGCTTTAGATCCTGGTGATAGCAATGTTCCATTCGAGGAAATTGCTGCCTTTGAGGCTGAAATGCACCATCTCTCGTATGAAAAATAGTGTTACATTCTCACGGTAGGAAGCTCATTTAACCTCTTCTCCTGCACTCTGTATGTTGGGCTCTGATACTCAAGATGGATTTTTGTTAAGGATAATCTGTCTTTGTACCCCCATCCCACTTTCAAAAAGGACACAGAGCTTTGACTGTTTCAGATTCCTTTACCATTCCCCCTCCTACGTGGCTGGCAGTCATGAATACGGATAGTAACCTACTGCATAACTTCTCATATCTCATCCTCCTGTGTGGTCAGCTTCCACAAGGACAATTGGTCCAGGGGGGCCTGACATCATAAAGCTAAAGCAAGAAGTTGTCTGACATGTGGTGCCATTCTGTTGCCTAGCAGTCTGACATCATAAAGCTAAAGCAAGATGCTTTCTGACATGAGAGCCACTCTGTTGCCTAACAAAGAGTAGGATAGATTTATCTTGGTAATGATATGAGTTGCAGGGTAGACAGGATGCCCAACTGAAAGTGTTGATGGTAAGATGAAAGAAATTAGGACTTTATTTAGACTTCTATATTTGTATGAACGCAAGTTTGAGCATAAGAGTCTCAACTTCACTGTTGCTGAACTGGTAGGATTTGGCTAAAGAGAAGATGGAAATGATGCTATTCATAGTTTCTATCATTCCCGTTAACTGTAGCATAACCCTTCCTCTCTCAACTTATCAGCTGGCTTAATTGCTACTGGTGTACCATATCCTAAAACTAAAGAAGTGAGAATGGTGCGCTGCCACTTGGCTGGCAAAAAGATCTATGTCCTAATGTACGTGCTACAATTGTTTAGAGAGTTTTAGCAAATGAGTCAAGGGAATGCAGAGAAGTATGGGAGGTTATAAACACAAATTGAGATTTGATTTTTTTATTGAGCTGTTGATTTTCACAATAAAACAGACTCCATACTATAGATCTGGTAACCCTTTATATAAATCAAAACTTTTTGTATTGCTTATATTAAATGTACTAACAGTGGACTTTTCCATCTGCAGATTATACTGAATGACCAGCAGTGGCAGTGTTTCACAGCAGAGTTTCTCTGAATTGCCGAGACTGAAGCAAAAAAAAAAAGGAAGTCTTCTGGCATAGTGCATCATTTTACCAATTTACGTGGTAAGTAAAACGCCCAATCATTCTTTTAGGCATTAAAAAGATGTTCATAGCAACGGAATGTCCTCACTACTTTATAGTGGAAACCTGTGCCTGAATATCATTTCTGTCAAGAAAGAAGTAATATGGATCACATTATGTTGGTCATGATAGTTAATAAAAGACTGACTGACTCGAACTCTACTAAAACCTGCTTTAGATCCTGGTGATAGCAATGTTCCATTCGAGGAAATTGCTGCCTTTGAGGCTGAAATGCACCATCTCTCGTATGAAAAATAGTGTTACATTCTCACGGTAGGAAGCTCATTTAACCTCTTCTCCTGCACTCTGTATGTTGGGCTCTGATACTCAAGATGGATTTTTGTTAAGGATAATCTGTCTTTGTACCCCCATCCCACTTTCAAAAAGGACACAGAGCTTTGACTGTTTCAGATTCCTTTACCATTCCCCCTCCTACGTGGCTGGCAGTCATGAATACGGATAGTAACCTACTGCATAACTTCTGATATCTCATCCTCCTGTGTGGTCAGCTTCCACAAGGACAATTGGTCCAGTGGTGTCTGACATCATAAAGCTAAAGCAAGAAGTTGTCTGACATGTGGTGCCATTCTGTTGCCTAGCAGTCTGACATCATAAAGCTAAAGCAAGATGCTTTCTGACATGAGAGCCACTCTGTTGCCTAACAAAGAGTAGGATACATTTATCTTGGTAATGATATGAGTTGCAGGGTAGACAGGATGCCCAACTGAAAGTGTTGATGGTAAGATGAAAGAAATTAGGACTTTATTTAGACTTCTATATTTGTATGAACGCAAGTTTGAGCATAAGAGTCTCAACTTCACTGTTGCTGAACTGGTAGGATTTGGCTAAAGAGAAGATGGAAATGATGCTATTCATAGTTTCTATCATTCCCGTTAACTGTAGCATAACCCTTCCTCTCTCAACTTATCAGCTGGCTTAATTTGTACTGGTGTACCATATCCTAAAACTAAAGAAGTGAGAATGGTGCGCTGCCACTTGGCTGGCAAAAAGATCTATGTCCTAATGTACGTGCTACAATTGTTTAGAGAGTTTTAGCAAATGAGTCAAGGGAATGCAGAGAAGTATGGGAGGTTATAAACACAAATTGAGATTTGATTTTTTTATTGAGCTGTTGATTTTCACAATAAAACAGACTCCATAGTATAGATCTGGTAACCCTTTATATAAATCAAAACTTTTTGTATTGCTTATATTAAATGTACTAACAGTGGACTTTTCCATCTGCAGATTATACTGAATGACCAGCAGTGGCAGTGTTTCACAGCAGAGTTTCTCTGAATTGCTGAGACTGAAGCAAAAAAAAAAAGGAAGTCTTCTGGCATAGTGCATCATTTTACCAATTTACGTGGTAAGTAAAACGCCCAATCATTCTTTTAGGCATTAAAAAGATGTTCATAGCAACGGAATGTCCTCACTACTTTATAGTGGAAACCTGTGCCTGAATATCATTTCTGTCAAGAAAGAAGTAATATGGATCACATTATGTTGGTCATGATAGTTAATAAAAGACTGACTGACTCGAACTCTACTAAAACCTGCTTTAGATCCTGGTGATAGCAATGTTCGATTCGAGGAAATTGCTGCCTTTGAGGCTGAAATGCACCATCTCTCGTATGAAAAATAGTGTTACATTCTCACGGTAGGAAGCTCATTTAACCTCTTCTCCTGCACTCTGTATGTTGGGCTCTGATACTCAAGATGGATTTTTGTTAAGGATAATCTGTCTTTGTACCCCCATCCCACTTTCAAAAAGGACACAGAGCTTTGACTGTTTCAGATTCCTTTACCATTCCCCCTCCTACGTGGCTGGCAGTCATGAATACGGATAGTAACCTACTGCATAACTTCTGATATCTCATCCTCCTGTGTGGTCAGCTTCCACAAGGACAATTGGTCCAGTGGTGTCTGACATCATAAAGCTAAAGCAAGAAGTTGTCTGACATGTGGTGCCATTCTGTTGCCTAGCAGTCTGACATCATAAAGCTAAAGCAAGATGCTTTCTGACATGAGAGCCACTCTGTTGCCTAACAAAGAGTAGGATACATTTATCTTGGTAATGATATGAGTTGCAGGGTAGACAGGATGCCCAACTGAAAGTGTTGATGGTAAGATGAAAGAAATTAGGACTTTATTTAGACTTCTATATTTGTATGAACGCAAGTTTGAGCATAAGAGTCTCAACTTCACTGTTGCTGAACTGGTAGGATTTGGCTAAAGAGAAGATGGAAATGATGCTATTCATAGTTTCTATCATTCCCGTTAACTGTAGCATAACCCTTCCTCTCTCAACTTATCAGCTGGCTTAATTTGTACTGGTGTACCATATCCTAAAACTAAAGAAGTGAGAATGGTGCTCTGCCACTTGGCTGGCAAAAAGATCTATGTCCTAATGTACGTGCTACAATTGTTTAGAGAGTTTTAGCAAATGAGTCAAGGGAATGCAGAGAAGTATGGGAGGTTATAAACACAAATTGAGATTTGATTTTTTTATTGAGCTGTTGATTTTCACAATAAAACAGACTCCATACTATAGATCTGGTAACCCTTTATATAAATCAAAACTTTTTGTATTGCTTATATTAAATGTACTAACAGTGGACTTTTCCATCTGCACATTATACTGAATGACCAGCAGTGGCAGTGTTTCACAGCAGAGTTTCTCTGAATTGCCGAGACTGAAGCAAAAAAAAAAAGGAAGTCTTCTGGCATAGTGCATCATTTTACCAATTTACGTGGTAAGTAAAACGCCCAATCATTCTTTTAGGCATTAAAAAGATGTTCATAGCAACGGAATGTCCTCACTACTTTATAGTGGAAACCTGTGCCTGAATATCATTTCTGTCAAGAAAGAAGTAATATGGATCACATTATGTTGGTCATGATAGTTAATAAAAGACTGACTGACTCGAACTCTACTAAAACCTGCTTTAGATCCTGGTGATAGCAATGTTCCATTCGAGGAAATTGCTGCCTTTGAGGCTGAAATGCACCATCTCTCGTATGAAAAATAGTGTTACATTCTCACGGTAGGAAGCTCATTTAACCTCTTCTCCTGCACTCTGTATGTTGGGCTCTGATACTCAAGATGGATTTTTGTTAAGGATAATCTGTCTTTGTACCCCCATCCCACTTTCAAAAAGGACACAGAGCTTTGACTGTTTCAGATTCCTTTACCATTCCCCCTCCTACGTGGCTGGCAGTCATGAATACGGATAGTAACCTACTGCATAACTTCTCATATCTCATCCTCCTGTGTGGTCAGCTTCCACAAGGACAATTGGTCCAGGGGGGCCTGACATCATAAAGCTAAAGCAAGAAGTTGTCTGACATGTGGTGCCATTCTGTTGCCTAGCAGTCTGACATCATAAAGCTAAAGCAAGATGCTTTCTGACATGAGAGCCACTCTGTTGCCTAACAAAGAGTAGGATAGATTTATCTTGGTAATGATATGAGTTGCAGGGTAGACAGGATGCCCAACTGAAAGTGTTGATGGTAAGATGAAAGAAATTAGGACTTTATTTAGACTTCTATATTTGTATGAACGCAAGTTTGAGCATAAGAGTCTCAACTTCACTGTTGCTGAACTGGTAGGATTTGGCTAAAGAGAAGATGGAAATGATGCTATTCATAGTTTCTATCATTCCCGTTAACTGTAGCATAACCCTTCCTCTCTCAACTTATCAGCTGGCTTAATTGCTACTGGTGTACCATATCCTAAAACTAAAGAAGTGAGAATGGTGCGCTGCCACTTGGCTGGCAAAAAGATCTATGTCCTAATGTACGTGCTACAATTGTTTAGAGAGTTTTAGCAAATGAGTCAAGGGAATGCAGAGAAGTATGGAAGGTTATAAACACAAATTGAGATTTGATTTTTTATTGAGCTGTTGATTTTCACAATAAAACAGACTCCATAATATAGATCTGGTAACCCTTTATATAAATCAAAACTTTTTGTATTGCTTATATTAAATGTACTAACAGTGGACTTTTCCATCTGCAGATTATACTGAATGACCAGCAGTGGCAGTGTTTCACAGCAGAGTTTCTCTGAATTGCCGAGACTGAAGCAAAAAAAAAAAGGAAGTCTTCTGGCATAGTGCATCATTTTACCAATTTACGTGGTAAGTAAAACGCCCAATCATTCTTTTAGGCATTAAAAAGATGTTCATAGCAACGGAATGTCCTCACTACTTTATAGTGGAAACCTGTGCCTGAATATCATTTCTGTCAAGAAAGAAGTAATATGGATCACATTATGTTGGTCATGATAGTTAATAAAAGACTGACTGACTCGAACTCTACTAAAACCTGCTTTAGATCCTGGTGATAGCAATGTTCCATTCGAGGAAATTGCTGCCTTTGAGGCTGAAATGCACCATCTCTCGTATGAAAAATAGTGTTACATTCTCACGGTAGGAAGCTCATTTAACCTCTTCTCCTGCACTCTGTATGTTGGGCTCTGATACTCAAGATGGATTTTTGTTAAGGATAATCTGTCTTTGTACCCCCATCCCACTTTCAAAAAGGACACAGAGCTTTGACTGTTTCAGATTCCTTTGCCATTCCCCCTCCTACGTGGCTGGCAGTCATGAATACGGATAGTAACCTACTGCATAACTTCTGATATCTCATCCTCCTGTGTGGTCAGCTTCCACAAGGACAATTGGTCCAGTGGTGTCTGACATCATAAAGCTAAAGCAAGAAGTTGTCTGACATGTGGTGCCATTCTGTTACCTAGCAGTCTGACATCATAAAGCTAAAGCAAGAAGTTGTCTGACATGTGGTGCCATTCTGTTGCCTAGCAGTCTGACATCATAAAGCTAAAGCAAGATGCTTTCTGACATGAGAACCACTCTGTTGCCTAACAAAGAGTAGGATACATTTATCTTGGTAATGATATGAGTTGCAGGGTAGACAGGATGCCCAACTGAAAGTGTTGATGGTAAGATGAAAGAAATTAGGACTTTATTTAGACTTCTATATTTGTATGAACGCAAGTTTGAGCATAAGAGTCTCAACTTCACTGTTGCTGAACTGGTAGGATTTGGCTAAAGAGAAGATGGAAATGATGCTATTCATAGTTTCTATCATTCCCGTTAACTGTAGCATAACCCTTCCTCTCTCAACTTATCAGCTGGCTTAATTGCTACTGGTGTACCATATCCTAAAACTAAAGAAGTGAGAATGGTGCGCTGCCACTTGGCTGGCAAAAAGATCTATGTCCTAATGTACGTGCTACAATTGTTTAGAGAGTTTTAGCAAATGAGTCAAGGGAATGCAGAGAAGTATGGGAGGTTATAAACACAAATTGAGATTTGATTTTTTTATTGAGCTGTTGATTTTCACAATAAAACAGACTCCATAGTATAGATCTGGTAACCCTTTATATAAATCAAAACTTTTTGTATTGCTTATATTAAATGTACTAACAGTGGACTTTTCCATCTGCAGATTATACTGAATGACCAGCAGTGGCAGTGTTTCACAGCAGAGTTTCTCTGAATTGCCGAGACTGAAGCAAAAAAAAAAAAGGAAGTCTTCTGGCATAGTGCATCATTTTACCAATTTACGTGGTAAGTAAAACGCCCAATCATTCTTTTAGGCATTAAAAAGATGTTCATAGCAACGGAATGTCCTCACTACTTTATAGTGGAAACCTGTGCCTGAATATCATTTCTGTCAAGAAAGAAGTAATATGGATCACATTATGTTGGTCATGATAGTTAATAAAAGACTGACTGACTCGAACTCTACTAAAACCTGCTTTAGATCCTTGTGATAGCAATGTTCCATTCGAGGAAATTGCTGCCTTTGAGGCTGAAATGCACCATCTCACGTATGAAAAATAGTGTTACATTCTCACGGTAGGAAGCTCATTTAACCTCTTCTCCTGCACTCTGTATGTTGGGCTCTGATACTCAAGATGGATTTTTGTTAAGGATAATCTGTCTTTGTACCCCCATCCCACTTTCAAAAAGGACACAGAGCTTTGACTGTTTCAGATTCCTTTACCATTCCCCCTCCTACGTGGCTGGCAGTCATGAATACGGATAGTAACCTACTGCATAACTTCTGATATCTCATCCTCCTGTGTGGTCAGCTTCCACAAGGACAATTGGTCCAGTGGTGTCTGACATCATAAAGCTAAAGCAAGAAGTTGTCTGACATGTGGTGCCATTCTGTTGCCTAGCAGTCTGACATCATAAAGCTAAAGCAAGATGCTTTCTGACATGAGAGCCACTCTGTTGCCTAACAAAGAGTAGGATACATTTATCTTGGTAATGATATGAGTTGCAGGGTAGACAGGATGCCCAACTGAAAGTGTTGATGGTAAGATGAAAGAAATTAGGACTTTATTTAGACTTCTATATTTGTATGAACGCAAGTTTGAGCATAAGAGTCTCAACTTCACTGTTGCTGAACTGGTAGGATTTGGCTAAAGAGAAGATGGAAATGATGCTATTCATAGTTTCTATCATTCCCGTTAACTGTAGCATAACCCTTCCTCTCTCAACTTATCAGCTGGCTTAATTGCTACTGGTGTACCATATCCTAAAACTAAAGAAGTGAGAATGGTGCGCTGCCACTTGGCTGGCAAAAAGATCTATGTCCTAATGTACGTGCTACAATTGTTTAGAGAGTTTTAGCAAATGAGTCAAGGGAATGCAGAGAAGTATGGGAGGTTAGAAACACAAATTGAGATTTGATTTTTTTATTGAGCTGTTGATTTTCACAATAAAACAGACTCCATAGTATAGATCTGGTAACCCTTTATATAAATCAAAACTTTTTGTATTGCTTATATTAAATGTACTAACAGTGGACTTTTCCATCTGCAGATTATACTGAATGACCAGCAGTGGCAGTGTTTCACAGCAGAGTTTCTCTGAATTGCCGAGACTGAAGCAAAAAAAAAAAAGGAAGTCTTCTGGCATAGTGCATCATTTTACCAATTTACGTGGTAAGTAAAATGCCCAATCATTCTTTTAGGCATTAAAAAGATGTTCATAGCAACGGAATGTCCTCACTACTTTTTAGTGGAAACCTGTGCCTGAATATCATTTCTGTCAAGAAAGAAGTAATATGGATCACATTATGTTGGTCATGATAGTTAATAAAAGACTGACTGACTCGAACTCTACTAAAACCTGCTTTAGATCCTGGTGATAGCAATGTTCCATTCGAGGAAATTGCTGCCTTTGAGGCTGAAATGCACCATCTCTCGTATGAAAAATAGTGTTACATTCTCACGGTAGGAAGCTCATTTAACCTCTTCTCCTGCACTCTGTATGTTGGGCTCTGATACTCAAGATGGATTTTTGTTAAGGATAATCTGTCTTTGTACCCCCATCCCACTTTCAAAAAGGACACAGAGCTTTGACTGTTTCAGATTCCTTTACCATTCCCCCTCCTACGTGGCTGGCAGTCATGAATACGGATAGTAACCTACTGCATAACTTCTCATATCTCATCCTCCTGTGTGGTCAGCTTCCACAAGGACAATTGGTCCAGGGGGGCCTGACATCATAAAGCTAAAGCAAGAAGTTGTCTGACATGTGGTGCCATTCTGTTGCCTAGCAGTCTGACATCATAAAGCTAAAGCAAGATGCTTTCTGACATGAGAACCACTCTGTTGCCTAACAAAGAGTAGGATAGATTTATCTTGGTAATGATATGAGTTGCAGGGTAGACAGGATGCCCAACTGAAAGTGTTGATGGTAAGATGAAAGAAATTAGGACTTTATTTAGACTTCTATATTTGTATGAACGCAAGTTTGAGCATAAGAGTCTCCACTTCACTGTTGCTGAACTGGTAGGATTTGGCTAAAGAGAAGATGGAAATGATGCTATTCATAGTTTCTATCATTCCCGTTAACTGTAGCATAACCCTTCCTCTCTCAACTTATCAGCTGGCTTAATTGCTACTGGTGTACCATATCCTAAAACTAAAGAAGTGAGAATGGTGCGCTGCCACTTGGCTGGCAAAAAGATCTATGTCCTAATGTACGTGCTACAATTGTTTAGAGAGTTTTAGCAAATGAGTCAAGGGAATGCAGAGAAGTATGGGAGGTTATAAACACAAATTGAGATTTGATTTTTTTATTGAGCTGTTGATTTTCACAATATAACAGACTCCATAGTATAGATCTGGTAACCATTTATATAAATCAAAACTTTTTGTATTGCTTATATTAAATGTACTAACAGTGGACTTTTCCATCTGCAGATTATACTGAATGACCAGCAGTGGCAGTGTTTCACAGCAGAGTTTCTCTGAATTGCCGAGACTGAAGCAAAAAAAAAAAGGAAGTCTTCTGGCATAGTGCATCATTTTACCAATTTACGTGGTAAGTAAAATGCCCAATCATTCTTTTAGGCATTAAAAAGATGTTCATAGCAACGGAATGTCCTCACTACTTTTTAGTGGAAACCTGTGCCTGAATATCATTTCTGTCAAGAAAGAAGTAATATGGATCACATTATGTTGGTCATGATAGTTAATAAGACTGACTCGAACTCTACTAAAACCTGCTTTAGATCCTGGTGATAGCAATGTTCCATTCGAGGAAATTGCTGCCTTTGAGGCTGAAATGCACCATCTCACGTATGAAAAATAGTGTTACATTCTCACGGTAGGAAGCTCATTTAACCTCTTCTCCTGCACTCTGTATGTTGGGCTCTGATACTCAAGATGGATTTTTGTTAAGGATAATCTGTCTTTGTACCCCCATCCCACTTTCAAAAAGGACACAGAGCTTTGACTGTTTCAGATTCCTTTACCATTCCCCCTCCTACGTGGCTGGCAGTCATGAATACAGATAGTAACCTACTGCATAACTTCTGATATCTCATCCTCCTGTGTGGTCAGCTTCCACAAGGACAATTGGTCCAGGGGGGCCTGACATCATAAAGCTAAAGCAAGAAGTTGTCTGACATGTGGTGCCATTCTGTTGCCTACCAGTCTGACATCATAAAGCTAAAGCAAGATGCTTTCTGACATGAGAACCACTCTGTTGCCTAACAAAGAGTAGGATAGATTTATCTTGGTAATGATATGAGTTGCAGGGTAGACAGGATGCCCAACTGAAAGTGTTGATGGTAAGATGAAAGAAATTAGGACTTTATTTAGACTTCTATATTTGTATGAACGCAAGTTTGAGCATAAGAGTCTCAACTTCACTGTTGCTGAACTGGTAGGATTTGGCTAAAGAGAAGATGGAAATGATGCTATTCATAGTTTCTACCATTCCCGTTAACTGTAGCATAACCCTTCCTCTCTCAACTTATCAGCTGGCTTAATTGCTACTGGTGTACCATATCCTAAAACTAAAGAAGTGAGAATGGTGCGCTGCCACTTGGCTGGCAAAAAGATCTATGTCCTAATGTACGTGCTACAATTGTTTAGAGAGTTTTAGCAAATGAGTCAAGGGAATGCAGAGAAGTATGGGAGGTTATAAACACAAATTGAGATTTGATTTTTTGTATTGAGCTGTTGATTTTCACAATATAACAGACTCCATAGTATAGATCTGGTAACCATTTATATAAATCAAAACTTTTTGTATTGCTTATATTAAATTACTAACAGTGGACTTTTCCATCTGCAGAATATACTGAATGACCAGCAGTGGCAGTGTTTCACAGCAGAGTTTCTCTGAATTGCCGAGACTGAAGCAAAAAAAAAAAGGAAGTCTTCTGGCATAGTGCATCATTTTACCAATTTACGTGGTAAGTAAAATGCCCAATCATTCTTTTAGGCATTAAAAAGATGTTCATAGCAACGGAATGTCCTCACTACTTTTTAGTGGAAACCTGTGCCTGAATATCATTTCTGTCAAGAAAGAAGTAATATGGATCACATTATGTTGGTCATGATAGTTAATAAAAGACTGACTGACTCGAACTCTACTAAAACCTGCTTTAGATCCTGGTGATAGCAATGTTCCATTCGAGGAAATTGCTGCCTTTGAGGCTGAAATGCACCATCTCTCGTATGAAAAATAGTGTTACATTCTCACGGTAGGAAGCTCATTTAACCTCTTCTCCTGCACTCTGTATGTTGGGCTCTGATACTCAAGATGGATTTTTGTTAAGGATAATCTGTCTTTGTACCCCCATCCCACTTTCAAAAAGGACACAGAGCTTTGACTGTTTCAGATTCCTTTACCATTCCCCCTCCTACGTGGCTGGCAGTCATGAATACGGATAGTAACCTACTGCATAACTTCTCATATCTCATCCTCCTGTGTGGTCAGCTTCCACAAGGACAATTGGTCCAGGGGGGCCTGACATCATAAAGCTAAAGCAAGAAGTTGTCTGACATGTGGTGCCATTCTGTTGCCTAGCAGTCTGACATCATAAAGCTAAAGCAAGATGCTTTCTGACATGAGAGCCACTCTGTTGCCTAACAAAGAGTAGGATAGATTTATCTTGGTAATGATATGAGTTGCAGGGTAGACAGGATGCCCAACTGAAAGTGTTGATGGTAAGATGAAAGAAATTAGGACTTTATTTAGACTTCTATATTTGTATGAACGCAAGTTTGAGCATAAGAGTCTCAACTTCACTGTTGCTGAACTGGTAGGATTTGGCTAAAGAGAAGATGGAAATGATGCTATTCATAGTTTCTATCATTCCCGTTAACTGTAGCATAACCCTTCCTCTCTCAACTTATCAGCTGGCTTAATTGCTACTGGTGTACCATATCCTAAAACTAAAGAAGTGAGAATGGTGCGCTGCCACTTGGCTGGCAAAAAGATCTATGTCCTAATGTACGTGCTACAATTGTTTAGAGAGTTTTAGCAAACGAGTCAAGGGAATGCAGAGAAGTATGGAAGGTTATAAACACAAATTGAGATTTGATTTTTTATTGAGCTGTTGATTTTCACAATAAAACAGACTCCATAATATAGATCTGGTAACCCTTTATATAAATCAAAACTTTTTGTATTGCTTATATTAAATGTACTAACAGTGGACTTTTCCATCTGCAGATTATACTGAATGACCAGCAGTGGCAGTGTTTCACAGCAGAGTTTCTCTGAATTGCCGAGACTGAAGCAAAAAAAAAAGGAAGTCTTCTGGCATAGTGCATCATTTTACCAATTTACGTGGTAAGTAAAACGCCCAATCATTCTTTTAGGCATTAAAAAGATGTTCATAGCAACGGAATGTCCTCACTACTTTATAGTGGAAACCTGTGCCTGAATATCATTTCTGTCAAGAAAGAAGTAATATGGATCACATTATGTTGGTCATGATAGTTAATAAAAGACTGACTGACTCGAACTCTACTAAAACCTGCTTTAGATCCTGGTGATAGCAATGTTCCATTCGAGGAAATTGCTGCCTTTGAGGCTGAAATGCACCATCTCTCGTATGAAAAATAGTGTTACATTCTCACGGTAGGAAGCTCATTTAACCTCTTCTCCTGCACTCTGTATGTTGGGCTCTGATACTCAAGATGGATTTTTGTTAAGGATAATCTGTCTTTGTACCCCCATCCCACTTTCAAAAAGGACACAGAGCTTTGACTGTTTCAGATTCCTTTGCCATTCCCCCTCCTACGTGGCTGGCAGTCATGAATACGGATAGTAACCTACTGCATAACTTCTGATATCTCATCCTCCTGTGTGGTCAGCTTCCACAAGGACAATTGGTCCAGTGGTGTCTGACATCATAAAGCTAAAGCAAGAAGTTGTCTGACATGTGGTGCCATTCTGTTACCTAGCAGTCTGACATCATAAAGCTAAAGCAAGAAGTTGTCTGACATGTGGTGCCATTCTGTTGCCTAGCAGTCTGACATCATAAAGCTAAAGCAAGATGCTTTCTGACATGAGAACCACTCTGTTGCCTAACAAAGAGTAGGATACATTTATCTTGGTAATGATATGAGTTGCAGGGTAGACAGGATGCCCAACTGAAAGTGTTGATGGTAAGATGAAAGAAATTAGGACTTTATTTAGACTTCTATATTTGTATGAACGCAAGTTTGAGCATAAGAGTCTCAACTTCACTGTTGCTGAACTGGTAGGATTTGGCTAAAGAGAAGATGGAAATGATGCTATTCATAGTTTCTATCATTCCCGTTAACTGTAGCATAACCCTTCCTCTCTCAACTTATCAGCTGGCTTAATTGCTACTGGTGTACCATATCCTAAAACTAAAGAAGTGAGAATGGTGCGCTGCCACTTGGCTGGCAAAAAGATCTATGTCCTAATGTACGTGCTACAATTGTTTAGAGAGTTTTAGCAAATGAGTCAAGGGAATGCAGAGAAGTATGGGAGGTTATAAACACAAATTGAGATTTGATTTTTTTATTGAGCTGTTGATTTTCACAATAAAACAGACTCCATAGTATAGATCTGGTAACCCTTTATATAAATCAAAACTTTTTGTATTGCTTATATTAAATGTACTAACAGTGGACTTTTCCATCTGCAGATTATACTGAATGACCAGCAGTGGCAGTGTTTCACAGCAGAGTTTCTCTGAATTGCCGAGACTGAAGCAAAAAAAAAAAAGGAAGTCTTCTGGCATAGTGCATCATTTTACCAATTTACGTGGTAAGTAAAACGCCCAATCATTCTTTTAGGCATTAAAAAGATGTTCATAGCAACGGAATGTCCTCACTACTTTATAGTGGAAACCTGTGCCTGAATATCATTTCTGTCAAGAAAGAAGTAATATGGATCACATTATGTTGGTCATGATAGTTAATAAAAGACTGACTGACTCGAACTCTACTAAAACCTGCTTTAGATCCTTGTGATAGCAATGTTCCATTCGAGGAAATTGCTGCCTTTGAGGCTGAAATGCACCATCTCACGTATGAAAAATAGTGTTACATTCTCACGGTAGGAAGCTCATTTAACCTCTTCTCCTGCACTCTGTATGTTGGGCTCTGATACTCAAGATGGATTTTTGTTAAGGATAATCTGTCTTTGTACCCCCATCCCACTTTCAAAAAGGACACAGAGCTTTGACTGTTTCAGATTCCTTTACCATTCCCCCTCCTACGTGGCTGGCAGTCATGAATACGGATAGTAACCTACTGCATAACTTCTGATATCTCATCCTCCTGTGTGGTCAGCTTCCACAAGGACAATTGGTCCAGTGGTGTCTGACATCATAAAGCTAAAGCAAGAAGTTGTCTGACATGTGGTGCCATTCTGTTGCCTAGCAGTCTGACATCATAAAGCTAAAGCAAGATGCTTTCTGACATGAGAGCCACTCTGTTGCCTAACAAAGAGTAGGATACATTTATCTTGGTAATGATATGAGTTGCAGGGTAGACAGGATGCCCAACTGAAAGTGTTGATGGTAAGATGAAAGAAATTAGGACTTTATTTAGACTTCTATATTTGTATGAACGCAAGTTTGAGCATAAGAGTCTCAACTTCACTGTTGCTGAACTGGTAGGATTTGGCTAAAGAGAAGATGGAAATGATGCTATTCATAGTTTCTATCATTCCCGTTAACTGTAGCATAACCCTTCCTCTCTCAACTTATCAGCTGGCTTAATTGCTACTGGTGTACCATATCCTAAAACTAAAGAAGTGAGAATGGTGCGCTGCCACTTGGCTGGCAAAAAGATCTATGTCCTAATGTACGTGCTACAATTGTTTAGAGAGTTTTAGCAAATGAGTCAAGGGAATGCAGAGAAGTATGGGAGGTTAGAAACACAAATTGAGATTTGATTTTTTTATTGAGCTGTTGATTTTCACAATAAAACAGACTCCATAGTATAGATCTGGTAACCCTTTATATAAATCAAAACTTTTTGTATTGCTTATATTAAATGTACTAACAGTGGACTTTTCCATCTGCAGATTATACTGAATGACCAGCAGTGGCAGTGTTTCACAGCAGAGTTTCTCTGAATTGCCGAGACTGAAGCAAAAAAAAAAAAGGAAGTCTTCTGGCATAGTGCATCATTTTACCAATTTACGTGGTAAGTAAAATGCCCAATCATTCTTTTAGGCATTAAAAAGATGTTCATAGCAACGGAATGTCCTCACTACTTTTTAGTGGAAACCTGTGCCTGAATATCATTTCTGTCAAGAAAGAAGTAATATGGATCACATTATGTTGGTCATGATAGTTAATAAAAGACTGACTGACTCGAACTCTACTAAAACCTGCTTTAGATCCTGGTGATAGCAATGTTCCATTCGAGGAAATTGCTGCCTTTGAGGCTGAAATGCACCATCTCTCGTATGAAAAATAGTGTTACATTCTCACGGTAGGAAGCTCATTTAACCTCTTCTCCTGCACTCTGTATGTTGGGCTCTGATACTCAAGATGGATTTTTGTTAAGGATAATCTGTCTTTGTACCCCCATCCCACTTTCAAAAAGGACACAGAGCTTTGACTGTTTCAGATTCCTTTACCATTCCCCCTCCTACGTGGCTGGCAGTCATGAATACGGATAGTAACCTACTGCATAACTTCTCATATCTCATCCTCCTGTGTGGTCAGCTTCCACAAGGACAATTGGTCCAGGGGGGCCTGACATCATAAAGCTAAAGCAAGAAGTTGTCTGACATGTGGTGCCATTCTGTTGCCTAGCAGTCTGACATCATAAAGCTAAAGCAAGATGCTTTCTGACATGAGAACCACTCTGTTGCCTAACAAAGAGTAGGATAGATTTATCTTGGTAATGATATGAGTTGCAGGGTAGACAGGATGCCCAACTGAAAGTGTTGATGGTAAGATGAAAGAAATTAGGACTTTATTTAGACTTCTATATTTGTATGAACGCAAGTTTGAGCATAAGAGTCTCCACTTCACTGTTGCTGAACTGGTAGGATTTGGCTAAAGAGAAGATGGAAATGATGCTATTCATAGTTTCTATCATTCCCGTTAACTGTAGCATAACCCTTCCTCTCTCAACTTATCAGCTGGCTTAATTGCTACTGGTGTACCATATCCTAAAACTAAAGAAGTGAGAATGGTGCGCTGCCACTTGGCTGGCAAAAAGATCTATGTCCTAATGTACGTGCTACAATTGTTTAGAGAGTTTTAGCAAATGAGTCAAGGGAATGCAGAGAAGTATGGGAGGTTATAAACACAAATTGAGATTTGATTTTTTTATTGAGCTGTTGATTTTCACAATAAAACAGACTCCATACTATAGATCTGGTAACCCTTTATATAAATCAAAACTTTTTGTATTGCTTATATTAAATGTACTAACAGTGGACTTTTCCATCTGCAGATTATACTGAATGACCAGCAGTGGCAGTGTTTCACAGCAGAGTTTCTCTGAATTGCCGAGACTGAAGCAAAAAAAAAAAGGAAGTCTTCTGGCATAGTGCATCATTTTACCAATTTACGTGGTAAGTAAAACGCCCAATCATTCTTTTAGGCATTAAAAAGATGTTCATAGCAACGGAATGTCCTCACTACTTTATAGTGGAAACCTGTGCCTGAATATCATTTCTGTCAAGAAAGAAGTAATATGGATCACATTATGTTGGTCATGATAGTTAATAAAAGACTGACTGACTCGAACTCTACTAAAACCTGCTTTAGATCCTGGTGATAGCAATGTTCCATTCGAGGAAATTGCTGCCTTTGAGGCTGAAATGCACCATCTCTCGTATGAAAAATAGTGTTACATTCTCACGGTAGGAAGCTCATTTAACCTCTTCTCCTGCACTCTGTATGTTGGGCTCTGATACTCAAGATGGATTTTTGTTAAGGATAATCTGTCTTTGTACCCCCATCCCACTTTCAAAAAGGACACAGAGCTTTGACTGTTTCAGATTCCTTTACCATTCCCCCTCCTACGTGGCTGGCAGTCATGAATACGGATAGTAACCTACTGCATAACTTCTGATATCTCATCCTCCTGTGTGGTCAGCTTCCACAAGGACAATTGGTCCAGTGGTGTCTGACATCATAAAGCTAAAGCAAGAAGTTGTCTGACATGTGGTGCCATTCTGTTACCTAGCAGTCTGACATCATAAAGCTAAAGCAAGAAGTTGTCTGACATGTGGTGCCATTCTGTTGCCTAGCAGTCTGACATCATAAAGCTAAAGCAAGATGCTTTCTGACATGAGAACCACTCTGTTGCCTAACAGAGTAGGATACATTTATCTTGGTAATGATATGAGTTGCAGGGTAGACAGGATGCCCAACTGAAAGTGTTGATGGTAAGATGAAAGAAATTAGGACTTTATTTAGAATTCTATATTTGTATGAACGCAAGTTTGAGCATAAGAGTCTCAACTTCACTGTTGCTGAACTGGTAGGATTTGGCTAAAGAGAAGATGGAAATGATGCTATTCATAGTTTCTATCATTCCCGTTAACTGTAGCATAACCCTTCCTCTCTCAACTTATCAGCTGGCTTAATTGCTACTGGTGTACCATATCCTAAAACTAAAGAAGTGAGAATGGTGCGCTGCCACTTGGCTGGCAAAAAGATCTATGTCCTAATGTACGTGCTACAATTGTTTAGAGAGTTTTAGCAAATGAGTCAAGGGAATGCAGAGAAGTATGGGAGGTTAGAAACACAAATTGAGATTTGATTTTTTTATTGAGCTGTTGATTTTCACAATAAAACAGACTCCATAGTATAGATCTGGTAACCCTTTATATAAATCAAAACTTTTTGTATTGCTTATATTAAATGTACTAACAGTGGACTTTTCCATCTGCAGATTATACTGAATGACCAGCAGTGGCAGTGTTTCACAGCAGAGTTTCTCTGAATTGCCGAGACTGAAGCAAAAAAAAAAAAGGAAGTCTTCTGGCATAGTGCATCATTTTACCAATTTACGTGGTAAGTAAAATGCCCAATCATTCTTTTAGGCATTAAAAAGATGTTCATAGCAACGGAATGTCCTCACTACTTTTTAGTGGAAACCTGTGCCTGAATATCATTTCTGTCAAGAAAGAAGTAATATGGATCACATTATGTTGGTCATGATAGTTAATAAAAGACTGACTGACTCGAACTCTACTAAAACCTGCTTTAGATCCTGGTGATAGCAATGTTCCATTCGAGGAAATTGCTGCCTTTGAGGCTGAAATGCACCATCTCTCGTATGAAAAATAGTGTTACATTCTCACGGTAGGAAGCTCATTTAACCTCTTCTCCTGCACTCTGTATGTTGGGCTCTGATACTCAAGATGGATTTTTGTTAAGGATAATCTGTCTTTGTACCCCCATCCCACTTTCAAAAAGGACACAGAGCTTTGACTGTTTCAGATTCCTTTACCATTCCCCCTCCTACGTGGCTGGCAGTCATGAATACGGATAGTAACCTACTGCATAACTTCTCATATCTCATCCTCCTGTGTGGTCAGCTTCCACAAGGACAATTGGTCCAGGGGGGCCTGACATCATAAAGCTAAAGCAAGAAGTTGTCTGACATGTGGTGCCATTCTGTTGCCTAGCAGTCTGACATCATAAAGCTAAAGCAAGATGCTTTCTGACATGAGAACCACTCTGTTGCCTAACAAAGAGTAGGATAGATTTATCTTGGTAATGATATGAGTTGCAGGGTAGACAGGATGCCCAACTGAAAGTGTTGATGGTAAGATGAAAGAAATTAGGACTTTATTTAGACTTCTATATTTGTATGAACGCAAGTTTGAGCATAAGAGTCTCCACTTCACTGTTGCTGAACTGGTAGGATTTGGCTAAAGAGAAGATGGAAATGATGCTATTCATAGTTTCTATCATTCCCGTTAACTGTAGCATAACCCTTCCTCTCTCAACTTATCAGCTGGCTTAATTGCTACTGGTGTACCATATCCTAAAACTAAAGAAGTGAGAATGGTGCGCTGCCACTTGGCTGGCAAAAAGATCTATGTCCTAATGTACGTGCTACAATTGTTTAGAGAGTTTTAGCAAATGAGTCAAGGGAATGCAGAGAAGTATGGGAGGTTATAAACACAAATTGAGATTTGATTTTTTTATTGAGCTGTTGATTTTCACAATATAACAGACTCCATAGTATAGATCTGGTAACCATTTATATAAATCAAAACTTTTTGTATTGCTTATATTAAATGTACTAACAGTGGACTTTTCCATCTGCAGATTATACTGAATGACCAGCAGTGGCAGTGTTTCACAGCAGAGTTTCTCTGAATTGCCGAGACTGAAGCAAAAAAAAAAAGGAAGTCTTCTGGCATAGTGCATCATTTTACCAATTTACGTGGTAAGTAAAATGCCCAATCATTCTTTTAGGCATTAAAAAGATGTTCATAGCAACGGAATGTCCTCACTACTTTTTAGTGGAAACCTGTGCCTGAATATCATTTCTGTCAAGAAAGAAGTAATATGGATCACATTATGTTGGTCATGATAGTTAATAAGACTGACTCGAACTCTACTAAAACCTGCTTTAGATCCTGGTGATAGCAATGTTCCATTCGAGGAAATTGCTGCCTTTGAGGCTGAAATGCACCATCTCACGTATGAAAAATAGTGTTACATTCTCACGGTAGGAAGCTCATTTAACCTCTTCTCCTGCACTCTGTATGTTGGGCTCTGATACTCAAGATGGATTTTTGTTAAGGATAATCTGTCTTTGTACCCCCATCCCACTTTCAAAAAGGACACAGAGCTTTGACTGTTTCAGATTCCTTTACCATTCCCCCTCCTACGTGGCTGGCAGTCATGAATACGGATAGTAACCTACTGCATAACTTCTCATATCTCATCCTCCTGTGTGGTCAGCTTCCACAAGGACAATTGGTCCAGGGGGGCCTGACATCATAAAGCTAAAGCAAGAAGTTGTCTGACATGTGGTGCCATTCTGTTGCCTAGCAGTCTGACATCATAAAGCTAAAGCAAGATGCTTTCTGACATGAGAGCCACTCTGTTGCCTAACAAAGAGTAGGATAGATTTATCTTGGTAATGATATGAGTTGCAGGGTAGACAGGATGCCCAACTGAAAGTGTTGATGGTAAGATGAAAGAAATTAGGACTTTATTTAGACTTCTATATTTGTATGAACGCAAGTTTGAGCATAAGAGTCTCAACTTCACTGTTGCTGAACTGGTAGGATTTGGCTAAAGAGAAGATGGAAATGATGCTATTCATAGTTTCTATCATTCCCGTTAACTGTAGCATAACCCTTCCTCTCTCAACTTATCAGCTGGCTTAATTGCTACTGGTGTACCATATCCTAAAACTAAAGAAGTGAGAATGGTGCGCTGCCACTTGGCTGGCAAAAAGATCTATGTCCTAATGTACGTGCTACAATTGTTTAGAGAGTTTTAGCAAATGAGTCAAGGGAATGCAGAGAAGTATGGAAGGTTATAAACACAAATTGAGATTTGATTTTTTATTGAGCTGTTGATTTTCACAATAAAACAGACTCCATAATATAGATCTGGTAACCCTTTATATAAATCAAAACTTTTTGTATTGCTTATATTAAATGTACTAACAGTGGACTTTTCCATCTGCAGATTATACTGAATGACCAGCAGTGGCAGTGTTTCACAGCAGAGTTTCTCTGAATTGCCGAGACTGAAGCAAAAAAAAAAGGAAGTCTTCTGGCATAGTGCATCATTTTACCAATTTACGTGGTAAGTAAAACGCCCAATCATTCTTTTAGGCATTAAAAAGATGTTCATAGCAACGGAATGTCCTCACTACTTTATAGTGGAAACCTGTGCCTGAATATCATTTCTGTCAAGAAAGAAGTAATATGGATCACATTATGTTGGTCATGATAGTTAATAAAAGACTGACTGACTCGAACTCTACTAAAACCTGCTTTAGATCCTGGTGATAGCAATGTTCCATTCGAGGAAATTGCTGCCTTTGAGGCTGAAATGCACCATCTCTCGTATGAAAAATAGTGTTACATTCTCACGGTAGGAAGCTCATTTAACCTCTTCTCCTGCACTCTGTATGTTGGGCTCTGATACTCAAGATGGATTTTTGTTAAGGATAATCTGTCTTTGTACCCCCATCCCACTTTCAAAAAGGACACAGAGCTTTGACTGTTTCAGATTCCTTTACCATTCCCCCTCCTACGTGGCTGGCAGTCATGAATACGGATAGTAACCTACTGCATAACTTCTGATATCTCATCCTCCTGTGTGGTCAGCTTCCACAAGGACAATTGGTCCAGTGGTGTCTGACATCATAAAGCTAAAGCAAGAAGTTGTCTGACATGTGGTGCCATTCTGTTGCCTAGCAGTCTGACATCATAAAGCTAAAGCAAGATGCTTTCTGACATGAGAGCCACTCTGTTGCCTAACAAAGAGTAGGATACATTTATCTTGGTAATGATATGAGTTGCAGGGTAGACAGGATGCCCAACTGAAAGTGTTGATGGTAAGATGAAAGAAATTAGGACTTTATTTAGACTTCTATATTTGTATGAACGCAAGTTTGAGCATAAGAGTCTCAACTTCACTGTTGCTGAACTGGTAGGATTTGGCTAAAGAGAAGATGGAAATGATGCTATTCATAGTTTCTATCATTCCCGTTAACTGTAGCATAACCCTTCCTCTCTCAACTTATCAGCTGGCTTAATTTGTACTGGTGTACCATATCCTAAAACTAAAGAAGTGAGAATGGTGCGCTGCCACTTGGCTGGCAAAAAGATCTATGTCCTAATGTACGTGCTACAATTGTTTAGAGAGTTTTAGCAAATGAGTCAAGGGAATGCAGAGAAGTATGGGAGGTTATAAACACAAATTGAGATTTGATTTTTTTATTGAGCTGTTGATTTTCACAATAAAACAGACTCCATACTATAGATCTGGTAACCCTTTATATAAATCAAAACTTTTTGTATTGCTTATATTAAATGTACTAACAGTGGACTTTTCCATCTGCAGATTATACTGAATGACCAGCAGTGGCAGTGTTTCACAGCAGAGTTTCTCTGAATTGCCGAGACTGAAGCAAAAAAAAAAAGGAAGTCTTCTGGCATAGTGCATCATTTTACCAATTTACGTGGTAAGTAAAACGCCCAATCATTCTTTTAGGCATTAAAAAGATGTTCATAGCAACGGAATGTCCTCACTACTTTATAGTGGAAACCTGTGCCTGAATATCATTTCTGTCAAGAAAGAAGTAATATGGATCACATTATGTTGGTCATGATAGTTAATAAAAGACTGACTGACTCGAACTCTACTAAAACCTGCTTTAGATCCTGGTGATAGCAATGTTCCATTCGAGGAAATTGCTGCCTTTGAGGCTGAAATGCACCATCTCTCGTATGAAAAATAGTGTTACATTCTCACGGTAGGAAGCTCATTTAACCTCTTCTCCTGCACTCTGTATGTTGGGCTCTGATACTCAAGATGGATTTTTGTTAAGGATAATCTGTCTTTGTACCCCCATCCCACTTTCAAAAAGGACACAGAGCTTTGACTGTTTCAGATTCCTTTACCATTCCCCCTCCTACGTGGCTGGCAGTCATGAATACGGATAGTAACCTACTGCATAACTTCTCATATCTCATCCTCCTGTGTGGTCAGCTTCCACAAGGACAATTGGTCCAGGGGGGCCTGACATCATAAAGCTAAAGCAAGAAGTTGTCTGACATGTGGTGCCATTCTGTTGCCTAGCAGTCTGACATCATAAAGCTAAAGCAAGATGCTTTCTGACTTGAGAGCCACTCTGTTGCCTAACAAAGAGTAGGATAGATTTATCTTGGTAATGATATGAGTTGCAGGGTAGACAGGATGCCCAACTGAAAGTGTTGATGGTAAGATGAAAGAAATTAGGACTTTATTTAGACTTCTATATTTGTATGAACGCAAGTTTGAGCATAAGAGTCTCAACTTCACTGTTGCTGAACTGGTAGGATTTGGCTAAAGAGAAGATGGAAATGATGCTATTCATAGTTTCTATCATTCCCGTTAACTGTAGCATAACCCTTCCTCTCTCAACTTATCAGCTGGCTTAATTGCTACTGGTGTACCATATCCTAAAACTAAAGAAGTGAGAATGGTGCGCTGCCACTTGGCTGGCAAAAAGATCTATGTCCTAATGTACGTGCTACAATTGTTTAGAGAGTTTTAGCAAATGAGTCAAGGGAATGCAGAGAAGTATGGAAGGTTATAAACACAAATTGAGATTTGATTTTTTATTGAGCTGTTGATTTTCACAATAAAACAGACTCCATAATATAGATCTGGTAACCCTTTATATAAATCAAAACTTTTTGTATTGCTTATATTAAATGTACTAACAGTGGACTTTTCCATCTGCAGATTATACTGAATGACCAGCAGTGGCAGTGTTTCACAGCAGAGTTTCTCTGAATTGCCGAGACTGAAGCAAAAAAAAAAGGAAGTCTTCTGGCATAGTGCATCATTTTACCAATTTACGTGGTAAGTAAAACGCCCAATCATTCTTTTAGGCATTAAAAAGATGTTCATAGCAACGGAATGTCCTCACTACTTTATAGTGGAAACCTGTGCCTGAATATCATTTCTGTCAAGAAAGAAGTAATATGGATCACATTATGTTGGTCATGATAGTTAATAAAAGACTGACTGACTCGAACTCTACTAAAACCTGCTTTAGATCCTGGTGATAGCAATGTTCCATTCGACGAAATTGCTGCCTTTGAGGCTGAAATGCACCATCTCTCGTATGAAAAATAGTGTTACATTCTCACGGTAGGAAGCTCATTTAACCTCTTCTCCTGCACTCTGTATGTTGGGCTCTGATACTCAAGATGGATTTTTGTTAAGGATAATCTGTCTTTGTACCCCCATCCCACTTTCAAAAAGGACACAGAGCTTTGACTGTTTCAGATTCCTTTGCCATTCCCCCTCCTACGTGGCTGGCAGTCATGAATACGGATAGTAACCTACTGCATAACTTCTGATATCTCATCCTCCTGTGTGGTCAGCTTCCACAAGGACAATTGGTCCAGTGGTGTCTGACATCATAAAGCTAAAGCAAGAAGTTGTCTGACATGTGGTGCCATTCTGTTACCTAGCAGTCTGACATCATAAAGCTAAAGCAAGAAGTTGTCTGACATGTGGTGCCATTCTGTTGCCTAGCAGTCTGACATCATAAAGCTAAAGCAAGATGCTTTCTGACATGAGAACCACTCTGTTGCCTAACAAAGAGTAGGATACATTTATCTTGGTAATGATATGAGTTGCAGGGTAGACAGGATGCCCAACTGAAAGTGTTGATGGTAAGATGAAAGAAATTAGGACTTTATTTAGACTTCTATATTTGTATGAACGCAAGTTTGAGCATAAGAGTCTCAACTTCACTGTTGCTGAACTGGTAGGATTTGGCTAAAGAGAAGATGGAAATGATGCTATTCATAGTTTCTATCATTCCCGTTAACTGTAGCATAACCCTTCCTCTCTCAACTTATCAGCTGGCTTAATTGCTACTGGTGTACCATATCCTAAAACTAAAGAAGTGAGAATGGTGCGCTGCCACTTGGCTGGCAAAAAGATCTATGTCCTAATGTACGTGCTACAATTGTTTAGAGAGTTTTAGCAAATGAGTCAAGGGAATGCAGAGAAGTATGGGAGGTTAGAAACACAAATTGAGATTTGATTTTTTTATTGAGCTGTTGATTTTCACAATAAAACAGACTCCATAGTATAGATCTGGTAACCCTTTATATAAATCAAAACTTTTTGTATTGCTTATATTAAATGTACTAACAGTGGACTTTTCCATCTGCAGATTATACTGAATGACCAGCAGTGGCAGTGTTTCACAGCAGAGTTTCTCTGAATTGCCGAGACTGAAGCAAAAAAAAAAAGGAAGTCTTCTGGCATAGTGCATCATTTTACCAATTTACGTGGTAAGTAAAACGCCCAATCATTCTTTTAGGCATTAAAAAGATGTTCATAGCAACGGAATGTCCTCACTACTTTATAGTGGAAACCTGTGCCTGAATATCATTTCTGTCAAGAAAGAAGTAATATGGATCACATTATGTTGGTCATGATAGTTAATAAAAGACTGACTGACTCGAACTCTACTAAAACCTGCTTTAGATCCTGGTGATAGCAATGTTCCATTCGAGGAAATTGCTGCCTTTGAGGCTGAAATGCACCATCTCTCGTATGAAAAATAGTGTTACATTCTCACGGTAGGAAGCTCATTTAACCTCTTCTCCTGCACTCTGTATGTTGGGCTCTGATACTCAAGATGGATTTTTGTTAAGGATAATCTGTCTTTGTACCCCCATCCCACTTTCAAAAAGGACACAGAGCTTTGACTGTTTCAGATTCCTTTACCATTCCCCCTCCTACGTGGCTGGCAGTCATGAATACGGATAGTAACCTACTGCATAACTTCTCATATCTCATCCTCCTGTGTGGTCAGCTTCCACAAGGACAATTGGTCCAGGGGGGCCTGACATCATAAAGCTAAAGCAAGAAGTTGTCTGACATGTGGTGCCATTCTGTTGCCTAGCAGTCTGACATCATAAAGCTAAAGCAAGATGCTTTCTGACTTGAGAGCCACTCTGTTGCCTAACAAAGAGTAGGATAGATTTATCTTGGTAATGATATGAGTTGCAGGGTAGACAGGATGCCCAACTGAAAGTGTTGATGGTAAGATGAAAGAAATTAGGACTTTATTTAGACTTCTATATTTGTATGAACGCAAGTTTGAGCATAAGAGTCTCAACTTCACTGTTGCTGAACTGGTAGGATTTGGCTAAAGAGAAGATGGAAATGATGCTATTCATAGTTTCTATCATTCCCGTTAACTGTAGCATAACCCTTCCTCTCTCAACTTATCAGCTGGCTTAATTGCTACTGGTGTACCATATCCTAAAACTAAAGAAGTGAGAATGGTGCGCTGCCACTTGGCTGGCAAAAAGATCTATGTCCTAATGTACGTGCTACAATTGTTTAGAGAGTTTTAGCAAATGAGTCAAGGGAATGCAGAGAAGTATGGAAGGTTATAAACACAAATTGAGATTTGATTTTTTATTGAGCTGTTGATTTTCACAATAAAACAGACTCCATAATATAGATCTGGTAACCCTTTATATAAATCAAAACTTTTTGTATTGCTTATATTAAATGTACTAACAGTGGACTTTTCCATCTGCAGATTATACTGAATGACCAGCAGTGGCAGTGTTTCACAGCAGAGTTTCTCTGAATTGCCGAGACTGAAGCAAAAAAAAAAAGGAAGTCTTCTGGCATAGTGCATCATTTTACCAATTTACGTGGTAAGTAAAACGCCCAATCATTCTTTTAGGCATTAAAAAGATGTTCATAGCAACGGAATGTCCTCACTACTTTATAGTGGAAACCTGTGCCTGAATATCATTTCTGTCAAGAAAGAAGTAATATGGATCACATTATGTTGGTCATGATAGTTAATAAAAGACTGACTGACTCGAACTCTACTAAAACCTGCTTTAGATCCTGGTGATAGCAATGTTCCATTCGACGAAATTGCTGCCTTTGAGGCTGAAATGCACCATCTCTCGTATGAAAAATAGTGTTACATTCTCACGGTAGGAAGCTCATTTAACCTCTTCTCCTGCACTCTGTATGTTGGGCTCTGATACTCAAGATGGATTTTTGTTAAGGATAATCTGTCTTTGTACCCCCATCCCACTTTCAAAAAGGACACAGAGCTTTGACTGTTTCAGATTCCTTTGCCATTCCCCCTCCTACGTGGCTGGCAGTCATGAATACGGATAGTAACCTACTGCATAACTTCTGATATCTCATCCTCCTGTGTGGTCAGCTTCCACAAGGACAATTGGTCCAGTGGTGTCTGACATCATAAAGCTAAAGCAAGAAGTTGTCTGACATGTGGTGCCATTCTGTTACCTAGCAGTCTGACATCATAAAGCTAAAGCAAGAAGTTGTCTGACATGTGGTGCCATTCTGTTGCCTAGCAGTCTGACATCATAAAGCTAAAGCAAGATGCTTTCTGACATGAGAACCACTCTGTTGCCTAACAAAGAGTAGGATACATTTATCTTGGTAATGATATGAGTTGCAGGGTAGACAGGATGCCCAACTGAAAGTGTTGATGGTAAGATGAAAGAAATTAGGACTTTATTTAGACTTC
Source organism: Lissotriton helveticus (assembly GCF_964261635.1). Classification (NCBI taxonomy): domain Eukaryota; kingdom Metazoa; phylum Chordata; class Amphibia; order Caudata; family Salamandridae; genus Lissotriton; species Lissotriton helveticus. Next base: position 305,253,938 of record NC_136072.1, on the reverse strand, counting down.
TATATTTGTATGAACGCAAGTTTGAGCATAAGAGTCTCAACTTCACTGTTGCTGAACTGGTAGGATTTGGCTAAAGAGAAGATGGAAATGATGCTATTCATAGTTTCTATCATTCCCGTTAACTGTAGCATAACCCTTCCTCTCTCAACTTATCAGCTGGCTTAATTGCTACTGGTGTACCATATCCTAAAACTAAAGAAGTGAGAATGGTGCGCTGCCACTTGGCTGGCAAAAAGATCTATGTCCTAATGTACGTGCTACAATTGTTTAGAGAGTTTTAGCAAATGAGTCAAGGGAATGCAGAGAAGTATGGGAGGTTAGAAACACAAATTGAGATTTGATTTTTTTATTGAGCTGTTGATTTTCACAATAAAACAGACTCCATAGTATAGATCTGGTAACCCTTTATATAAATCAAAACTTTTTGTATTGCTTATATTAAATGTACTAACAGTGGACTTTTCCATCTGCAGATTATACTGAATGACCAGCAGTGGCAGTGTTTCACAGCAGAGTTTCTCTGAATTGCCGAGACTGAAGCAAAAAAAAAAAGGAAGTCTTCTGGCATAGTGCATCATTTTACCAATTTACGTGGTAAGTAAAACGCCCAATCATTCTTTTAGGCATTAAAAAGATGTTCATAGCAACGGAATGTCCTCACTACTTTATAGTGGAAACCTGTGCCTGAATATCATTTCTGTCAAGAAAGAAGTAATATGGATCACATTATGTTGGTCATGATAGTTAATAAAAGACTGACTGACTCGAACTCTACTAAAACCTGCTTTAGATCCTGGTGATAGCAATGTTCCATTCGAGGAAATTGCTGCCTTTGAGGCTGAAATGCACCATCTCTCGTATGAAAAATAGTGTTACATTCTCACGGTAGGAAGCTCATTTAACCTCTTCTCCTGCACTCTGTATGTTGGGCTCTGATACTCAAGATGGATTTTTGTTAAGGATAATCTGTCTTTGTACCCCCATCCCACTTTCAAAAAGGACACAGAGCTTTGACTGTTTCAGATTCCTTTACCATTCCCCCTCCTACGTGGCTGGCAGTCATGAATACGGATAGTAACCTACTGCATAACTTCTCATATCTCATCCTCCTGTGTGGTCAGCTTCCACAAGGACAATTGGTCCAGGGGGGCCTGACATCATAAAGCTAAAGCAAGAAGTTGTCTGACATGTGGTGCCATTCTGTTGCCTAGCAGTCTGACATCATAAAGCTAAAGCAAGATGCTTTCTGACATGAGAACCACTCTGTTGCCTAACAAAGAGTAGGATAGATTTATCTTGGTAATGATATGAGACAGGATGCCCAACTGAAAGTGTTGATGGTAAGATGAAAGAAATTAGGACTTTATTTAGACTTCTATATTTGTATGAACGCAAGTTTGAGCATAAGAGTCTCCACTTCACTGTTGCTGAACTGGTAGGATTTGGCTAAAGAGAAGATGGAAATGATGCTATTCATAGTTTCTATCATTCCCGTTAACTGTAGCATAACCCTTCCTCTCTCAACTTATCAGCTGGCTTAATTGCTACTGGTGTACCATATCCTAAAACTAAAGAAGTGAGAATGGTGCGCTGCCACTTGGCTGGCAAAAAGATCTATGTCCTAATGTACGTGCTACAATTGTTTAGAGAGTTTTAGCAAATGAGTCAAGGGAATGCAGAGAAGTATGGAAGGTTATAAACACAAATTGAGATTTGATTTTTTATTGAGCTGTTGATTTTCACAATAAAACAGACTCCATAATATAGATCTGGTAACCCTTTATATAAATCAAAACTTTTTGTATTGCTTATATTAAATGTACTAACAGTGGACTTTTCCATCTGCAGATTATACTGAATGACCAGCAGTGGCAGTGTTTCACAGCAGAGTTTCTCTGAATTGCCGAGACTGAAGCAAAAAAAAAAGGAAGTCTTCTGGCATAGTGCATCATTTTACCAATTTACGTGGTAAGTAAAACGCCCAATCATTCTTTTAGGCATTAAAAAGATGTTCATAGCAACGGAATGTCCTCACTACTTTATAGTGGAAACCTGTGCCTGAATATCATTTCTGTCAAGAAAGAAGTAATATGGATCACATTATGTTGGTCATGATAGTTAATAAAAGACTGACTGACTCGAACTCTACTAAAACCTGCTTTAGATCCTGGTGATAGCAATGTTCCATTCGAGGAAATTGCTGCCTTTGAGGCTGAAATGCACCATCTCTCGTATGAAAAATAGTGTTACATTCTCACGGTAGGAAGCTCATTTAACCTCTTCTCCTGCACTCTGTATGTTGGGCTCTGATACTCAAGATGGATTTTTGTTAAGGATAATCTGTCTTTGTACCCCCATCCCACTTTCAAAAAGGACACAGAGCTTTGACTGTTTCAGATTCCTTTACCATTCCCCCTCCTACGTGGCTGGCAGTCATGAATACGGATAGTAACCTACTGCATAACTTCTGATATCTCATCCTCCTGTGTGGTCAGCTTCCACAAGGACAATTGGTCCAGTGGTGTCTGACATCATAAAGCTAAAGCAAGAAGTTGTCTGACATGTGGTGCCATTCTGTTGCCTAGCAGTCTGACATCATAAAGCTAAAGCAAGATGCTTTCTGACATGAGAGCCACTCTGTTGCCTAACAAAGAGTAGGATACATTTATCTTGGTAATGATATGAGTTGCAGGGTAGACAGGATGCCCAACTGAAAGTGTTGATGGTAAGATGAAAGAAATTAGGACTTTATTTAGACTTCTATATTTGTATGAACGCAAGTTTGAGCATAAGAGTCTCAACTTCACTGTTGCTGAACTGGTAGGATTTGGCTAAAGAGAAGATGGAAATGATGCTATTCATAGTTTCTATCATTCCCGTTAACTGTAGCATAACCCTTCCTCTCTCAACTTATCAGCTGGCTTAATTTGTACTGGTGTACCATATCCTAAAACTAAAGAAGTGAGAATGGTGCGCTGCCACTTGGCTGGCAAAAAGATCTATGTCCTAATGTACGTGCTACAATTGTTTAGAGAGTTTTAGCAAATGAGTCAAGGGAATGCAGAGAAGTATGGGAGGTTATAAACACAAATTGAGATTTGATTTTTTTATTGAGCTGTTGATTTTCACAATAAAACAGACTCCATACTATAGATCTGGTAACCCTTTATATAAATCAAAACTTTTTGTATTGCTTATATTAAATGTACTAACAGTGGACTTTTCCATCTGCAGATTATACTGAATGACCAGCAGTGGCAGTGTTTCACAGCAGAGTTTCTCTGAATTGCCGAGACTGAAGCAAAAAAAAAAAGGAAGTCTTCTGGCATAGTGCATCATTTTACCAATTTACGTGGTAAGTAAAACGCCCAATCATTCTTTTAGGCATTAAAAAGATGTTCATAGCAACGGAATGTCCTCACTACTTTATAGTGGAAACCTGTGCCTGAATATCATTTCTGTCAAGAAAGAAGTAATATGGATCACATTATGTTGGTCATGATAGTTAATAAAAGACTGACTGACTCGAACTCTACTAAAACCTGCTTTAGATCCTGGTGATAGCAATGTTCCATTCGAGGAAATTGCTGCCTTTGAGGCTGAAATGCACCATCTCTCGTATGAAAAATAGTGTTACATTCTCACGGTAGGAAGCTCATTTAACCTCTTCTCCTGCACTCTGTATGTTGGGCTCTGATACTCAAGATGGATTTTTGTTAAGGATAATCTGTCTTTGTACCCCCATCCCACTTTCAAAAAGGACACAGAGCTTTGACTGTTTCAGATTCCTTTACCATTCCCCCTCCTACGTGGCTGGCAGTCATGAATACGGATAGTAACCTACTGCATAACTTCTCATATCTCATCCTCCTGTGTGGTCAGCTTCCACAAGGACAATTGGTCCAGGGGGGCCTGACATCATAAAGCTAAAGCAAGAAGTTGTCTGACATGTGGTGCCATTCTGTTGCCTAGCAGTCTGACATCATAAAGCTAAAGCAAGATGCTTTCTGACTTGAGAGCCACTCTGTTGCCTAACAAAGAGTAGGATAGATTTATCTTGGTAATGATATGAGTTGCAGGGTAGACAGGATGCCCAACTGAAAGTGTTGATGGTAAGATGAAAGAAATTAGGACTTTATTTAGACTTCTATATTTGTATGAACGCAAGTTTGAGCATAAGAGTCTCAACTTCACTGTTGCTGAACTGGTAGGATTTGGCTAAAGAGAAGATGGAAATGATGCTATTCATAGTTTCTATCATTCCCGTTAACTGTAGCATAACCCTTCCTCTCTCAACTTATCAGCTGGCTTAATTGCTACTGGTGTACCATATCCTAAAACTAAAGAAGTGAGAATGGTGCGCTGCCACTTGGCTGGCAAAAAGATCTATGTCCTAATGTACGTGCTACAATTGTTTAGAGAGTTTTAGCAAATGAGTCAAGGGAATGCAGAGAAGTATGGAAGGTTATAAACACAAATTGAGATTTGATTTTTTATTGAGCTGTTGATTTTCACAATAAAACAGACTCCATAATATAGATCTGGTAACCCTTTATATAAATCAAAACTTTTTGTATTGCTTATATTAAATGTACTAACAGTGGACTTTTCCATCTGCAGATTATACTGAATGACCAGCAGTGGCAGTGTTTCACAGCAGAGTTTCTCTGAATTGCCGAGACTGAAGCAAAAAAAAAAGGAAGTCTTCTGGCATAGTGCATCATTTTACCAATTTACGTGGTAAGTAAAACGCCCAATCATTCTTTTAGGCATTAAAAAGATGTTCATAGCAACGGAATGTCCTCACTACTTTATAGTGGAAACCTGTGCCTGAATATCATTTCTGTCAAGAAAGAAGTAATATGGATCACATTATGTTGGTCATGATAGTTAATAAAAGACTGACTGACTCGAACTCTACTAAAACCTGCTTTAGATCCTGGTGATAGCAATGTTCCATTCGACGAAATTGCTGCCTTTGAGGCTGAAATGCACCATCTCTCGTATGAAAAATAGTGTTACATTCTCACGGTAGGAAGCTCATTTAACCTCTTCTCCTGCACTCTGTATGTTGGGCTCTGATACTCAAGATGGATTTTTGTTAAGGATAATCTGTCTTTGTACCCCCATCCCACTTTCAAAAAGGACACAGAGCTTTGACTGTTTCAGATTCCTTTGCCATTCCCCCTCCTACGTGGCTGGCAGTCATGAATACGGATAGTAACCTACTGCATAACTTCTGATATCTCATCCTCCTGTGTGGTCAGCTTCCACAAGGACAATTGGTCCAGTGGTGTCTGACATCATAAAGCTAAAGCAAGAAGTTGTCTGACATGTGGTGCCATTCTGTTACCTAGCAGTCTGACATCATAAAGCTAAAGCAAGAAGTTGTCTGACATGTGGTGCCATTCTGTTGCCTAGCAGTCTGACATCATAAAGCTAAAGCAAGATGCTTTCTGACATGAGAACCACTCTGTTGCCTAACAAAGAGTAGGATACATTTATCTTGGTAATGATATGAGTTGCAGGGTAGACAGGATGCCCAACTGAAAGTGTTGATGGTAAGATGAAAGAAATTAGGACTTTATTTAGACTTCTATATTTGTATGAACGCAAGTTTGAGCATAAGAGTCTCAACTTCACTGTTGCTGAACTGGTAGGATTTGGCTAAAGAGAAGATGGAAATGATGCTATTCATAGTTTCTATCATTCCCGTTAACTGTAGCATAACCCTTCCTCTCTCAACTTATCAGCTGGCTTAATTGCTACTGGTGTACCATATCCTAAAACTAAAGAAGTGAGAATGGTGCGCTGCCACTTGGCTGGCAAAAAGATCTATGTCCTAATGTACGTGCTACAATTGTTTAGAGAGTTTTAGCAAATGAGTCAAGGGAATGCAGAGAAGTATGGAAGGTTATAAACACAAATTGAGATTTGATTTTTTATTGAGCTGTTGATTTTCACAATAAAACAGACTCCATAATATAGATCTGGTAACCCTTTATATAAATCAAAACTTTTTGTATTGCTTATATTAAATGTACTAACAGTGGACTTTTCCATCTGCAGATTATACTGAATGACCAGCAGTGGCAGTGTTTCACAGCAGAGTTTCTCTGAATTGCCGAGACTGAAGCAAAAAAAAAAGGAAGTCTTCTGGCATAGTGCATCATTTTACCAATTTACGTGGTAAGTAAAACGCCCAATCATTCTTTTAGGCATTAAAAAGATGTTCATAGCAACGGAATGTCCTCACTACTTTATAGTGGAAACCTGTGCCTGAATATCATTTCTGTCAAGAAAGAAGTAATATGGATCACATTATGTTGGTCATGATAGTTAATAAAAGACTGACTGACTCGAACTCTACTAAAACCTGCTTTAGATCCTGGTGATAGCAATGTTCCATTCGAGGAAATTGCTGCCTTTGAGGCTGAAATGCACCATCTCTCGTATGAAAAATAGTGTTACATTCTCACGGTAGGAAGCTCATTTAACCTCTTCTCCTGCACTCTGTATGTTGGGCTCTGATACTCCAGATGGATTTTTGTTAAGGATAATCTGTCTTTGTACCCCCATCCCACTTTCAAAAAGGACACAGAGCTTTGACTGTTTCAGATTCCTTTACCATTCCCCCTCCTACGTGGCTGGCAGTCATGAATACGGATAGTAACCTACTGCATAACTTCTGATATCTCATCCTCCTGTGTGGTCAGCTTCCACAAGGACAATTGGTCCAGTGGTGTCTGACATCATAAAGCTAAAGCAAGAAGTTGTCTGACATGTGGTGCCATTCTGTTGCCTAGCAGTCTGACATCATAAAGCTAAAGCAAGATGCTTTCTGACATGAGAGCCACTCTGTTGCCTAACAAAGAGTAGGATACATTTATCTTGGTAATGATATGAGTTGCAGGGTAGACAGGATGCCCAACTGAAAGTGTTGATGGTAAGATGAAAGAAATTAGGACTTTATTTAGACTTCTATATTTGTATGAACGCAAGTTTGAGCATAAGAGTCTCAACTTCACTGTTGCTGAACTGGTAGGATTTGGCTAAAGAGAAGATGGAAATGATGCTATTCATAGTTTCTATCATTCCCGTTAACTGTAGCATAACCCTTCCTCTCTCAACTTATCAGCTGGCTTAATTTGTACTGGTGTACCATATCCTAAAACTAAAGAAGTGAGAATGGTGCGCTGCCACTTGGCTGGCAAAAAGATCTATGTCCTAATGTACGTGCTACAATTGTTTAGAGAGTTTTAGCAAATGAGTCAAGGGAATGCAGAGAAGTATGGGAGGTTATAAACACAAATTGAGATTTGATTTTTTTATTGAGCTGTTGATTTTCACAATAAAACAGACTCCATACTATAGATCTGGTAACCCTTTATATAAATCAAAACTTTTTGTATTGCTTATATTAAATGTACTAACAGTGGACTTTTCCATCTGCAGATTATACTGAATGACCAGCAGTGGCAGTGTTTCACAGCAGAGTTTCTCTGAATTGCCGAGACTGAAGCAAAAAAAAAAAGGAAGTCTTCTGGCATAGTGCATCATTTTACCAATTTACGTGGTAAGTAAAACGCCCAATCATTCTTTTAGGCATTAAAAAGATGTTCATAGCAACGGAATGTCCTCACTACTTTATAGTGGAAACCTGTGCCTGAATATCATTTCTGTCAAGAAAGAAGTAATATGGATCACATTATGTTGGTCATGATAGTTAATAAAAGACTGACTGACTCGAACTCTACTAAAACCTGCTTTAGATCCTGGTGATAGCAATGTTCCATTCGAGGAAATTGCTGCCTTTGAGGCTGAAATGCACCATCTCTCGTATGAAAAATAGTGTTACATTCTCACGGTAGGAAGCTCATTTAACCTCTTCTCCTGCACTCTGTATGTTGGGCTCTGATACTCAAGATGGATTTTTGTTAAGGATAATCTGTCTTTGTACCCCCATCCCACTTTCAAAAAGGACACAGAGCTTTGACTGTTTCAGATTCCTTTACCATTCCCCCTCCTACGTGGCTGGCAGTCATGAATACGGATAGTAACCTACTGCATAACTTCTCATATCTCATCCTCCTGTGTGGTCAGCTTCCACAAGGACAATTGGTCCAGGGGGGCCTGACATCATAAAGCTAAAGCAAGAAGTTGTCTGACATGTGGTGCCATTCTGTTGCCTAGCAGTCTGACATCATAAAGCTAAAGCAAGATGCTTTCTGACTTGAGAGCCACTCTGTTGCCTAACAAAGAGTAGGATAGATTTATCTTGGTAATGATATGAGTTGCAGGGTAGACAGGATGCCCAACTGAAAGTGTTGATGGTAAGATGAAAGAAATTAGGACTTTATTTAGACTTCTATATTTGTATGAACGCAAGTTTGAGCATAAGAGTCTCAACTTCACTGTTGCTGAACTGGTAGGATTTGGCTAAAGAGAAGATGGAAATGATGCTATTCATAGTTTCTATCATTCCCGTTAACTGTAGCATAACCCTTCCTCTCTCAACTTATCAGCTGGCTTAATTGCTACTGGTGTACCATATCCTAAAACTAAAGAAGTGAGAATGGTGCGCTGCCACTTGGCTGGCAAAAAGATCTATGTCCTAATGTACGTGCTACAATTGTTTAGAGAGTTTTAGCAAATGAGTCAAGGGAATGCAGAGAAGTATGGAAGGTTATAAACACAAATTGAGATTTGATTTTTTATTGAGCTGTTGATTTTCACAATAAAACAGACTCCATAATATAGATCTGGTAACCCTTTATATAAATCAAAACTTTTTGTATTGCTTATATTAAATGTACTAACAGTGGACTTTTCCATCTGCAGATTATACTGAATGACCAGCAGTGGCAGTGTTTCACAGCAGAGTTTCTCTGAATTGCCGAGACTGAAGCAAAAAAAAAAAGGAAGTCTTCTGGCATAGTGCATCATTTTACCAATTTACGTGGTAAGTAAAACGCCCAATCATTCTTTTAGGCATTAAAAAGATGTTCATAGCAACGGAATGTCCTCACTACTTTATAGTGGAAACCTGTGCCTGAATATCATTTCTGTCAAGAAAGAAGTAATATGGATCACATTATGTTGGTCATGATAGTTAATAAAAGACTGACTGACTCGAACTCTACTAAAACCTGCTTTAGATCCTGGTGATAGCAATGTTCCATTCGACGAAATTGCTGCCTTTGAGGCTGAAATGCACCATCTCTCGTATGAAAAATAGTGTTACATTCTCACGGTAGGAAGCTCATTTAACCTCTTCTCCTGCACTCTGTATGTTGGGCTCTGATACTCAAGATGGATTTTTGTTAAGGATAATCTGTCTTTGTACCCCCATCCCACTTTCAAAAAGGACACAGAGCTTTGACTGTTTCAGATTCCTTTGCCATTCCCCCTCCTACGTGGCTGGCAGTCATGAATACGGATAGTAACCTACTGCATAACTTCTGATATCTCATCCTCCTGTGTGGTCAGCTTCCACAAGGACAATTGGTCCAGTGGTGTCTGACATCATAAAGCTAAAGCAAGAAGTTGTCTGACATGTGGTGCCATTCTGTTACCTAGCAGTCTGACATCATAAAGCTAAAGCAAGAAGTTGTCTGACATGTGGTGCCATTCTGTTGCCTAGCAGTCTGACATCATAAAGCTAAAGCAAGATGCTTTCTGACATGAGAACCACTCTGTTGCCTAACAAAGAGTAGGATACATTTATCTTGGTAATGATATGAGTTGCAGGGTAGACAGGATGCCCAACTGAAAGTGTTGATGGTAAGATGAAAGAAATTAGGACTTTATTTAGACTTCTATATTTGTATGAACGCAAGTTTGAGCATAAGAGTCTCAACTTCACTGTTGCTGAACTGGTAGGATTTGGCTAAAGAGAAGATGGAAATGATGCTATTCATAGTTTCTATCATTCCCGTTAACTGTAGCATAACCCTTCCTCTCTCAACTTATCAGCTGGCTTAATTGCTACTGGTGTACCATATCCTAAAACTAAAGAAGTGAGAATGGTGCGCTGCCACTTGGCTGGCAAAAAGATCTATGTCCTAATGTACGTGCTACAATTGTTTAGAGAGTTTTAGCAAATGAGTCAAGGGAATGCAGAGAAGTATGGGAGGTTAGAAACACAAATTGAGATTTGATTTTTTTATTGAGCTGTTGATTTTCACAATAAAACAGACTCCATAGTATAGATCTGGTAACCCTTTATATAAATCAAAACTTTTTGTATTGCTTATATTAAATGTACTAACAGTGGACTTTTCCATCTGCAGATTATACTGAATGACCAGCAGTGGCAGTGTTTCACAGCAGAGTTTCTCTGAATTGCCGAGACTGAAGCAAAAAAAAAAAGGAAGTCTTCTGGCATAGTGCATCATTTTACCAATTTACGTGGTAAGTAAAACGCCCAATCATTCTTTTAGGCATTAAAAAGATGTTCATAGCAACGGAATGTCCTCACTACTTTATAGTGGAAACCTGTGCCTGAATATCATTTCTGTCAAGAAAGAAGTAATATGGATCACATTATGTTGGTCATGATAGTTAATAAAAGACTGACTGACTCGAACTCTACTAAAACCTGCTTTAGATCCTGGTGATAGCAATGTTCCATTCGAGGAAATTGCTGCCTTTGAGGCTGAAATGCACCATCTCTCGTATGAAAAATAGTGTTACATTCTCACGGTAGGAAGCTCATTTAACCTCTTCTCCTGCACTCTGTATGTTGGGCTCTGATACTCAAGATGGATTTTTGTTAAGGATAATCTGTCTTTGTACCCCCATCCCACTTTCAAAAAGGACACAGAGCTTTGACTGTTTCAGATTCCTTTACCATTCCCCCTCCTACGTGGCTGGCAGTCATGAATACGGATAGTAACCTACTGCATAACTTCTCATATCTCATCCTCCTGTGTGGTCAGCTTCCACAAGGACAATTGGTCCAGGGGGGCCTGACATCATAAAGCTAAAGCAAGAAGTTGTCTGACATGTGGTGCCATTCTGTTGCCTAGCAGTCTGACATCATAAAGCTAAAGCAAGATGCTTTCTGACATGAGAACCACTCTGTTGCCTAACAAAGAGTAGGATAGATTTATCTTGGTAATGATATGAGACAGGATGCCCAACTGAAAGTGTTGATGGTAAGATGAAAGAAATTAGGACTTTATTTAGACTTCTATATTTGTATGAACGCAAGTTTGAGCATAAGGGTCTCAACTTCACTGTTGCTGAACTGGTAGGATTTGGCTAAAGAGAAGATGGAAATGATGCTATTCATAGTTTCTATCATTCCCGTTAACTGTAGCATAACCCTTCCTCTCTCAACTTATCAGCTGGCTTAATTTGTACTGGTGTACCATATCCTAAAACTAAAGAAGTGAGAATGGTGCGCTGCCACTTGGCTGGCAAAAAGATCTATGTCCTAATGTACGTGCTACAATTGTTTAGAGAGTTTTAGCAAATGAGTCAAGGGAATGCAGAGAAGTATGGGAGGTTATAAACACAAATTGAGATTTGATTTTTTTATTGAGCTGTTGATTTTCACAATAAAACAGACTCCATAGTATAGATCTGGTAACCCTTTATATAAATCAAAACTTTTTGTATTGCTTATATTAAATGTACTAACAGTGGACTTTTCCATCTGCAGATTATACTGAATGACCAGCAGTGGCAGTGTTTCACAGCAGAGTTTCTCTGAATTGCCGAGACTGAAGCAAAAAAAAAAGGAAGTCTTCTGGCATAGTGCATCATTTTACCAATTTACGTGGTAAGTAAAACGCCCAATCATTCTTTTAGGCATTAAAAAGATGTTCATAGCAACGGAATGTCCTCCCTACTTTATAGTGGAAACCTGTGCCTGAATATCATTTCTGTCAAGAAAGAAGTAATATGGATCACATTATGTTGGTCATGATAGTTAATAAAAGACTGACTGACTCGAACTCTACTAAAACCTGCTTTAGATCCTGGTGATAGCAATGTTCCATTCGAGGAAATTGCTGCCTTTGAGGCTGAAATGCACCATCTCTCGTATGAAAAATAGTGTTACATTCTCACGGTAGGAAGCTCATTTAACCTCTTCTCCTGCACTCTGTATGTTGGGCTCTGATACTCAAGATGGATTTTTGTTAAGGATAATCTGTCTTTGTACCCCCATCCCACTTTCAAAAAGGACACAGAGCTTTGACTGTTTCAGATTCCTTTACCATGCCCCCTCCTACGTGGCTGGCAGTCATGAATACGGATAGTAACCTACTGCATAACTTCTCATATCTCATCCTCCTGTGTGGTCAGCTTCCACAAGGACAATTGGTCCAGTGGTGTCTGACATCATAAAGCTAAAGCAAGAAGTTGTCTGACATGTGGTGCCATTCTGTTGCCTAGCAGTCTGACATCATAAAGCTAAAGCAAGATGCTTTCTGACATGAGAGCCACTCTGTTGCCCAACAAAGAGTAGGATACATTTATCTTGGTAATGATATGAGTTGCAGGGTAGACAGGATGCCCAACTGAAAGTGTTGATGGTAAGATGAAAGAAATTAGGACTTTATTTAGACTTCTATATTTGTATGAACGCAAGTTTGAGCATAAGAGTCTCAACTTCACTGTTGCTGAACTGGTAGGATTTGGCTAAAGAGAAGATGGAAATGATGCTATTCATAGTTTCTATTATTCCAGTTAACTGTAGCATAACTCTTCCTCTCTCAACTTATCAGCTGGCTTAATTGCTACTGGTGTACCATATCCTAAAACAAAAGAAGTGAGAATGGTGCGCTGCCACTTGGCTGGCAAAAAGATCTATGTCCTAATGTACGTGCTACAATTGTTTAGAGAGTTTTAGCAAATGAGTCAAGGGAATGCAGAGAAGTATGGAAGGTTATAAACACAAATTGAGATTTGATTTTTTATTGAGCTGTTGATTTTCACAATAAAACAGACTCCATAATATAGATCTGGTAACCCTTTATATAAATCAAAACTTTTTGTATTGCTTATATTAAATGTACTAACAGTGGACTTTTCCATCTGCAGATTATACTGAATGACCAGCAGTGGCAGTGTTTCACAGCAGAGTTTCTCTGAATTGCCGAGACTGAAGCAAAAAAAAAAAGGAAGTCTTCTGGCATAGTGCATCATTTTACCAATTTACGTGGTAAGTAAAACGCCCAATCATTCTTTTAGGCATTAAAAAGATGTTCATAGCAACGGAATGTCCTCACTACTTTATAGTGGAAACCTGTGCCTGAATATCATTTCTGTCAAGAAAGAAGTAATATGGATCACATTATGTTGGTCATGATAGTTAATAAAAGACTGACTGACTCGAACTCTACTAAAACCTGCTTTAGATCCTGGTGATAGCAATGTTCCATTCGAGGAAATTGCTGCCTTTGAGGCTGAAATGCACCATCTCTCGTATGAAAAATAGTGTTACATTCTCACGGTAGGAAGCTCATTTAACCTCTTCTCCTGCACTCTGTATGTTGGGCTCTGATACTCAAGATGGATTTTTGTTAAGGATAATCTGTCTTTGTACCCCCATCCCACTTTCAAAAAGGACACAGAGCTTTGACTGTTTCAGATTCCTTTACCATTCCCCCTCCTACGTGGCTGGCAGTCATGAATACGGATAGTAACCTACTGCATAACTTCTGATATCTCATCCTCCTGTGTGGTCAGCTTCCACAAGGACAATTGGTCCAGTGGTGTCTGACATCATAAAGCTAAAGCAAGAAGTTGTCTGACATGTGGTGCCATTCTGTTGCCTAGCAGTCTGACATCATAAAGCTAAAGCAAGATGCTTTCTGACATGAGAGCCACTCTGTTGCCCAACAAAGAGTAGGATACATTTATCTTGGTAATGATATGAGTTGCAGGGTAGACAGGATGCCCAACTGAAAGTGTTGATGGTAAGATGAAAGAAATTAGGACTTTATTTAGACTTCTATATTTGTATGAACGCAAGTTTGAGCATAAGAGTCTCAACTTCACTGTTGCTGAACTGGTAGGATTTGGCTAAAGAGAAGATGGAAATGATGCTATTCATAGTTTCTATTATTCCAGTTAACTGTAGCATAACTCTTCCTCTCTCAACTTATCAGCTGGCTTAATTGCTACTGGTGTACCATATCCTAAAACAAAAGAAGTGAGAATGGTGCGCTGCCACTTGGCTGGCAAAAAGATCTATGTCCTAATGTACGTGCTACAATTGTTTAGAGAGTTTTAGCAAATGAGTCAAGGGAATGCAGAGAAGTATGGAAGGTTATAAACACAAATTGAGATTTGATTTTTTATTGAGCTGTTGATTTTCACAATAAAACAGACTCCATAATATAGATCTGGTAACCCTTTATATAAATCAAAACTTTTTGTATTGCTTATATTAAATGTACTAACAGTGGACTTTTCCATCTGCAGATTATACTGAATGACCAGCAGTGGCAGTGTTTCACAGCAGAGTTTCTCTGAATTGCCGAGACTGAAGCAAAAAAAAAAAGGAAGTCTTCTGGCATAGTGCATCATTTTACCAATTTACGTGGTAAGTAAAACGCCCAATCATTCTTTTAGGCATTAAAAAGATGTTCATAGCAACGGAATGTCCTCACTACTTTATAGTGGAAACCTGTGCCTGAATATCATTTCTGTCAAGAAAGAAGTAATATGGATCACATTATGTTGGTCATGATAGTTAATAAAAGACTGACTGACTCGAACTCTACTAAAACCTGCTTTAGATCCTGGTGATAGCAATGTTCCATTCGAGGAAATTGCTGCCTTTGAGGCTGAAATGCACCATCTCTCGTATGAACAATAGTGTTACATTCTCACGGTAGGAAGCTCATTTAACCTCTTCTCCTGCACTCTGTATGTTGGGCTCTGATACTCAAGATGGATTTTTGTTAAGGATAATCTGTCTTTGTACCCCCATCCCACTTTCAAAAAGGACACAGAGCTTTGACTGTTTCAGATTCCTTTACCATTCCCCCTCCTACGTGGCTGGCAGTCATGAATACGGATAGTAACCTACTGCATAACTTCTGATATCTCATCCTCCTGTGTGGTCAGCTTCCACAAGGACAATTGGTCCAGGGGGGCCTGACATCATAAAGCTAAAGCAAGAAGTTGTCTGACATGTGGTGCCATTCTGTTGCCTAGCAGTCTGACATCATAAAGCTAAAGCAAGATGCTTTCTGACATGAGAGCCACTCTGTTGCCTAACAAAGAGTAGGATACATTTATCTTGGTAATGATATGAGTTGCAGGGTAGACAGGATGCCCAAATGAAAGTGTTGATGGTAAGATGAAAGAAATTAGGACTTTATTTAGACTTCTATATTTGTATGAACGCAAGTTTGAGCATAAGAGTCTCAACTTCACTGTTGCTGAACTGGTAGGATTTGGCTAAAGAGAAGATGGAAATGATGCTATTCATAGTTTCTATCATTCCCGTTAACTGTAGCATAACCCTTCCTCTCTCAACTTATCAGCTGGCTTAATTGCTACTGGTGTACCATATCCTAAAACAAAAGAAGTGAGAATGGTGCGCTGCCACTTGGCTGGCAAAAAGATCTATGTCCTAATGTACGTGCTACAATTGTTTAGAGAGTTTTAGCAAATGAGTCAAGGGAATGCAGAGAAGTATGGGAGGTTATAAACACAAATTGAGATTTGATTTTTTTATTGAGCTGTTGATTTTCACAATAAAACAGACTCCATAATATAGATCTGGTAACCCTTTATATAAATCAAAACTTTTTGTATTGCTTATATTAAATGTACTAACAGTGGACTTTTCCATCTGCAGATTATACTGAATGACCAGCAGTGGCAGTGTTTCACAGCAGAGTTTCTCTGAATTGCCGAGACTGAAGCAAAAAAAAAAAGGAAGTCTTCTGGCATAGTGCATCATTTTACCAATTTACGTGGTAAGTAAAACGCCCAATCATTCTTTTAGGCATTAAAAAGATGTTCATAGCAACGGAATGTCCTCACTACTTTATAGTGGAAACCTGTGCCTGAATATCATTTCTGTCAAGAAAGAAGTAATATGGATCACATTATGTTGGTCATGATAGTTCATAAAAGACTGACTGACTCGAACTCTACTAAAACCTGCTTTAGATCCTGGTGATAGCAATGTTCCATTCGAGGAAATTGCTGCCTTTGAGGCTGAAATGCACCATCTCTCGTATGAAAAATAGTGTTACATTCTCACGGTAGGAAGCTCATTTAACCTCTTCTCCTGCACTCTGTATGTTGGGCTCTGATACTCAAGATGGATTTTTGTTAAGGATAATCTGTCTTTGTACCCCCATCCCACTTTCAAAAAGGACACAGAGCTTTGACTGTTTCAGATTCCTTTACCATTCCCCCTCCTACGTGGCTGGCAGTCATGAATACGGATAGTAACCTACTGCATAACTTCTGATATCTCATCCTCCTGTGTGGTCAGCTTCCACAAGGACAATTGGTCCAGTGGTGTCTGACATCATAAAGCTAAAGCAAGAAGTTGTCTGACATGTGGTGCCATTCTGTTGCCTAGCAGTCTGACATCATAAAGCTAAAGCAAGATGCTTTCTGACATGAGAGCCACTCTGTTGCCTAACAAAGAGTAGGATACATTTATCTTGGTAATGATATGAGTTGCAGGGTAGACAGGATGCCCAACTGAAAGTGTTGATGGTAAGATGAAAGAAATTAGGACTTTATTTAGACTTCTATATTTGTATGAACGCAAGTTTGAGCATAAGAGTCTCAACTTCACTGTTGCTGAACTGGTAGGATTTGGCTAAAGAGAAGATGGAAATGATGCTATTCATAGTTTCTATCATTCCCGTTAACTGTAGCATAACCCTTCCTCTCTCAACTTATCAGCTGGCTTAATTTGTACTGGTGTACCATATCCTAAAACTAAAGAAGTGAGAATGGTGCGCTGCCACTTGGCTGGCAAAAAGATCTATGTCCTAATGTACGTGCTACAATTGTTTAGAGAGTTTTAGCAAATGAGTCAAGGGAATGCAGAGAAGTATGGGAGGTTATAAACACAAATTGAGATTTGATTTTTTTATTGAGCTGTTGATTTTCACAATAAAACAGACTCCATACTATAGATCTGGTAACCCTTTATATAAATCAAAACTTTTTGTATTGCTTATATTAAATGTACTAACAGTGGACTTTTCCATCTGCAGATTATACTGAATGACCAGCAGTGGCAGTGTTTCACAGCAGAGTTTCTCTGAATTGCCGAGACTGAAGCAAAAAAAAAAAGGAAGTCTTCTGGCATAGTGCATCATTTTACCAATTTACGTGGTAAGTAAAACGCCCAATCATTCTTTTAGGCATTAAAAAGATGTTCATAGCAACGGAATGTCCTCACTACTTTTTAGTGGAAACCTGTGCTTGAATATCATTTCTGTCAAGAAAGAAGTAATATGGATCACATTATGTTGGTCATGATAGTTAATAAGACTGACTCGAACTCTACTAAAACCTGCTTTAGATCCTGGTGATAGCAATGTTCCATTCGAGGAAATTGCTGCCTTTGAGGCTGAAATGCACCATCTCACGTATGAAAAATAGTGTTACATTCTCACGGTAGGAAGCTCATTTAACCTCTTCTCCTGCACTCTGTATGTTGGGCTCTGATACTCAAGATGGATTTTTGTTAAGGATAATCTGTCTTTGTACCCCCATCCCACTTTCAAAAAGGACACAGAGCTTTGACTGTTTCAGATTCCTTTACCATTCCCCCTCCTACGTGGCTGGCAGTCATGAATACAGATAGTAACCTACTGCATAACTTCTGATATCTCATCCTCCTGTGTGGTCAGCTTCCACAAGGACAATTGGTCCAGGGGGGCCTGACATCATAAAGCTAAAGCAAGAAGTTGTCTGACATGTGGTGCCATTCTGTTGCCTAGCAGTCTGACATCATAAAGCTAAAGCAAGATGCTTTCTGACATGAGAACCACTCTGTTGCCTAACAAAGAGTAGGATAGATTTATCTTGGTAATATGAGTTGCAGGGTAGACAGGATGCCCAACTGAAAGTGTTGATGGTAAGATGAAAGAAATTAGGACTTTATTTAGACTTCTATATTTGTATGAACGCAAGTTTGAGCATAAGAGTCTCAACTTCACTGTTGCTGAACTGGTAGGATTTGGCTAAAGAGAAGATGGAAATGATGCTATTCATAGTTTCTATCATTCCCGTTAACTGTAGCATAACCCTTCCTCTCTCAACTTATCAGCTGGCTTAATTGCTACTGGTGTACCATATCCTAAAACTAAAGAAGTGAGAATGGTGCGCTGCCACTTGGCTGGCAAAAAGATCTATGTCCTAATGTACGTGCTACAATTGTTTAGAGAGTTTTAGCAAATGAGTCAAGGGAATGCAGAGAAGTATGGGAGGTTATAAACACAAATTGAGATTTGAT
Source organism: Lissotriton helveticus (assembly GCF_964261635.1). Lineage (NCBI taxonomy): Eukaryota > Metazoa > Chordata > Amphibia > Caudata > Salamandridae > Lissotriton > Lissotriton helveticus. The sequence goes on along the minus strand of NC_136072.1, from coordinate 305,235,478 downwards.
TTTTTTATTGAGCTGTTGATTTTCACAATATAACAGACTCCATAGTATAGATCTGGTAACCATTTATATAAATCAAAACTTTTTGTATTGCTTATATTAAATTACTAACAGTGGACTTTTCCATCTGCAGAATATACTGAATGACCAGCAGTGGCAGTGTTTCACAGCAGAGTTTCTCTGAATTGCCGAGACTGAAGCAAAAAAAAAAAGGAAGTCTTCTGGCATAGTGCATCATTTTACCAATTTACGTGGTAAGTAAAATGCCCAATCATTCTTTTAGGCATTAAAAAGATGTTCATAGCAACGGAATGTCCTCACTACTTTATAGTGGAAACCTGTGCCTGAATATCATTTCTGTCAAGAAAGAAGTAATATGGATCACATTATGTTGGTCATGATAGTTAATAAAAGACTGACTGACTCGAACTCTACTAAAACCTGCTTTAGATCCTGGTGATAGCAATGTTCCATTCGAGGAAATTGCTGCCTTTGAGGCTGAAATGCACCATCTCTCGTATGAAAAATAGTGTTACATTCTCACGGTAGGAAGCTCATTTAACCTCTTCTCCTGCACTCTGTATGTTGGGCTCTGATACTCAAGATGGATTTTTGTTAAGGATAATCTGTCTTTGTACCCCCATCCCACTTTCAAAAAGGACACAGAGCTTTGACTGTTTCAGATTCCTTTAGCATTCCCCCTCCTACGTGGCTGGCAGTCATGAATACGGATAGTAACCTACTGCATAACTTCTGATATCTCATCCTCCTGTGTGGTCAGCTTCCACAAGGACAATTGGTCCAGTGGTGTCTGACATCATAAAGCTAAAGCAAGAAGTTGTCTGACATGTGGTGCCATTCTGTTGCCTAACAAAGAGTAGGATACATTTATCTTGGTAATGATATGAGTTGCAGGGTAGACAGGATGCCCAACTGAAAGTGTTGATGATAAGATGAAAGAAATTAGGACTTTATTTAGACTTCTATATTTGTATGAACGCAAGTTTGAGCATAAGGGTCTCAACTTCACTGTTGCTGAACTGGTAGGATTTGGCTAAAGAGAAGATGGAAATGATGCTATTCATAGTTTCTATCATTCCCGTTAACTGTAGCATAACCCTTCCTCTCTCAACTTATCAGCTGGCTTAATTTGTACTGGTGTACCATATCCTAAAACTAAAGAAGTGAGAATGGTGCGCTGCCACTTGGCTGGCAAAAAGATCTATGTCCTAATGTACGTGCTACAATTGTTTAGAGAGTTTTAGCAAATGAGTCAAGGGAATGCAGAGAAGTATGGGAGGTTATAAACACAAATTGAGATTTGATTTTTTTATTGAGCTGTTGATTTTCACAATAAAACAGACTCCATAGTATAGATCTGGTAACCCTTTATATAAATCAAAACTTTTTGTATTGCTTATATTAAATGTACTAACAGTGGACTTTTCCATCTGCAGATTATACTGAATGAGTGGCAGTGTTTCACAGCAGAGTTTCTCTGAATTGCCGAGACTGAAGCAAAAAAAAAAGGAAGTCTTCTGGCATAGTGCATCATTTTACCAATTTACGTGGTAAGTAAAACGCCCAATCATTCTTTTAGGCATTAAAAAGATGTTCATAGCAACGGAATGTCCTCCCTACTTTATAGTGGAAACCTGTGCCTGAATATCATTTCTGTCAAGAAAGAAGTAATATGGATCACATTATGTTGGTCATGATAGTTAATAAAAGACTGACTGACTCGAACTCTACTAAAACCTGCTTTAGATCCTGGTGATAGCAATGTTCCATTCGAGGAAATTGCTGCCTTTGAGGCTGAAATGCACCATCTCTCGTATGAAAAATAGTGTTACATTCTCACGGTAGGAAGCTCATTTAACCTCTTCTCCTGCACTCTGTATGTTGGGCTCTGATACTCAAGATGGATTTTTGTTAAGGATAATCTGTCTTTGTACCCCCATCCCACTTTCAAAAAGGACACAGAGCTTTGACTGTTTCAGATTCCTTTACCATGCCCCCTCCTACGTGGCTGGCAGTCATGAATACGGATAGTAACCTACTGCATAACTTCTCATATCTCATCCTCCTGTGTGGTCAGCTTCCACAAGGACAATTGGTCCAGTGGTGTCTGACATCATAAAGCTAAAGCAAGAAGTTGTCTGACATGTGGTGCCATTCTGTTGCCTAGCAGTCTGACATCATAAAGCTAAAGCAAGATGCTTTCTGACATGAGAGCCACTCTGTTGCCCAACAAAGAGTAGGATACATTTATCTTGGTAATGATATGAGTTGCAGGGTAGACAGGATGCCCAACTGAAAGTGTTGATGGTAAGATGAAAGAAATTAGGACTTTATTTAGACTTCTATATTTGTATGAACGCAAGTTTGAGCATAAGAGTCTCAACTTCACTGTTGCTGAACTGGTAGGATTTGGCTAAAGAGAAGATGGAAATGATGCTATTCATAGTTTCTATTATTCCAGTTAACTGTAGCATAACTCTTCCTCTCTCAACTTATCAGCTGGCTTAATTGCTACTGGTGTACCATATCCTAAAACAAAAGAAGTGAGAATGGTGCGCTGCCACTTGGCTGGCAAAAAGATCTATGTCCTAATGTACGTGCTACAATTGTTTAGAGAGTTTTAGCAAATGAGTCAAGGGAATGCAGAGAAGTATGGAAGGTTATAAACACAAATTGAGATTTGATTTTTTATTGAGCTGTTGATTTTCACAATAAAACAGACTCCATAATATAGATCTGGTAACCCTTTATATAAATCAAAACTTTTTGTATTGCTTATATTAAATGTACTAACAGTGGACTTTTCCATCTGCAGATTATACTGAATGACCAGCAGTGGCAGTGTTTCACAGCAGAGTTTCTCTGAATTGCCGAGACTGAAGCAAAAAAAAAAAGGAAGTCTTCTGGCATAGTGCATCATTTTACCAATTTACGTGGTAAGTAAAACGCCCAATCATTCTTTTAGGCATTAAAAAGATGTTCATAGCAACGGAATGTCCTCACTACTTTATAGTGGAAACCTGTGCCTGAATATCATTTCTGTCAAGAAAGAAGTAATATGGATCACATTATGTTGGTCATGATAGTTAATAAAAGACTGACTGACTCGAACTCTACTAAAACCTGCTTTAGATCCTGGTGATAGCAATGTTCCATTCGAGGAAATTGCTGCCTTTGAGGCTGAAATGCACCATCTCTCGTATGAACAATAGTGTTACATTCTCACGGTAGGAAGCTCATTTAACCTCTTCTCCTGCACTCTGTATGTTGGGCTCTGATACTCAAGATGGATTTTTGTTAAGGATAATCTGTCTTTGTACCCCCATCCCACTTTCAAAAAGGACACAGAGCTTTGACTGTTTCAGATTCCTTTACCATTCCCCCAACTACGTGGCTGGCAGTCATGAATACGGATAGTAACCTACTGCATAACTTCTGATATCTCATCCTCCTGTGTGGTCAGCTTCCACAAGGACAATTGGTCCAGGGGGGCCTGACATCATAAACCTAAAGCAAGAAGTTGTCTGACATGTGGTGCCATTCTGTTGCCTAGCAGTCTGACATCATAAAGCTAAAGCAAGATGCTTTCTGACATGAGAGCCACTCTGTTGCCTAACAAAGAGTAGGATACATTTATCTTGGTAATGATATGAGTTGCAGGGTAGACAGGATGCCCAAATGAAAGTGTTGATGGTAAGATGAAAGAAATTAGGACTTTATTTAGACTTCTATATTTGTATGAACGCAAGTTTGAGCATAAGAGTCTCAACTTCACTGTTGCTGAACTGGTAGGATTTGGCTAAAGAGAAGATGGAAATGATGCTATTCATAGTTTCTATCATTCCCGTTAACTGTAGCATAACCCTTCCTCTCTCAACTTATCAGCTGGCTTAATTGCTACTGGTGTACCATATCCTAAAACAAAAGAAGTGAGAATGGTGCGCTGCCACTTGGCTGGCAAAAAGATCTATGTCCTAATGTACGTGCTACAATTGTTTAGAGAGTTTTAGCAAATGAGTCAAGGGAATGCAGAGAAGTATGGGAGGTTATAAACACAAATTGAGATTTGATTTTTTTATTGAGCTGTTGATTTTCACAATAAAACAGACTCCATAATATAGATCTGGTAACCCTTTATATAAATCAAAACTTTTTGTATTGCTTATATTAAATGTACTAACAGTGGACTTTTCCATCTGCAGATTATACTGAATGACCAGCAGTGGCAGTGTTTCACAGCAGAGTTTCTCTGAATTGCCGAGACTGAAGCAAAAAAAAAAAGGAAGTCTTCTGGCATAGTGCATCATTTTACCAATTTACGTGGTAAGTAAAACGCCCAATCATTCTTTTAGGCATTAAAAAGATGTTCATAGCAACGGAATGTCCTCACTACTTTATAGTGGAAACCTGTGCCTGAATATCATTTCTGTCAAGAAAGAAGTAATATGGATCACATTATGTTGGTCATGATAGTTCATAAAAGACTGACTGACTCGAACTCTACTAAAACCTGCTTTAGATCCTGGTGATAGCAATGTTCCATTCGAGGAAATTGCTGCCTTTGAGGCTGAAATGCACCATCTCTCGTATGAAAAATAGTGTTACATTCTCACGGTAGGAAGCTCATTTAACCTCTTCTCCTGCACTCTGTATGTTGGGCTCTGATACTCAAGATGGATTTTTGTTAAGGATAATCTGTCTTTGTACCCCCATCCCACTTTCAAAAAGGACACAGAGCTTTGACTGTTTCAGATTCCTTTACCATTCCCCCTCCTACGTGGCTGGCAGTCATGAATACGGATAGTAACCTACTGCATAACTTCTGATATCTCATCCTCCTGTGTGGTCAGCTTCCACAAGGACAATTGGTCCAGTGGTGTCTGACATCATAAAGCTAAAGCAAGAAGTTGTCTGACATGTGGTGCCATTCTGTTGCCTAGCAGTCTGACATCATAAAGCTAAAGCAAGATGCTTTCTGACATGAGAGCCACTCTGTTGCCTAACAAAGAGTAGGATACATTTATCTTGGTAATGATATGAGTTGCAGGGTAGACAGGATGCCCAACTGAAAGTGTTGATGGTAAGATGAAAGAAATTAGGACTTTATTTAGACTTCTATATTTGTATGAACGCAAGTTTGAGCATAAGAGTCTCAACTTCACTGTTGCTGAACTGGTAGGATTTGGCTAAAGAGAAGATGGAAATGATGCTATTCATAGTTTCTATCATTCCCGTTAACTGTAGCATAACCCTTCCTCTCTCAACTTATCAGCTGGCTTAATTTGTACTGGTGTACCATATCCTAAAACTAAAGAAGTGAGAATGGTGCGCTGCCACTTGGCTGGCAAAAAGATCTATGTCCTAATGTACGTGCTACAATTGTTTAGAGAGTTTTAGCAAATGAGTCAAGGGAATGCAGAGAAGTATGGGAGGTTATAAACACAAATTGAGATTTGATTTTTTTATTGAGCTGTTGATTTTCACAATAAAACAGACTCCATACTATAGATCTGGTAACCCTTTATATAAATCAAAACTTTTTGTATTGCTTATATTAAATGTACTAACAGTGGACTTTTCCATCTGCAGATTATACTGAATGACCAGCAGTGGCAGTGTTTCACAGCAGAGTTTCTCTGAATTGCCGAGACTGAAGCAAAAAAAAAAAGGAAGTCTTCTGGCATAGTGCATCATTTTACCAATTTACGTGGTAAGTAAAACGCCCAATCATTCTTTTAGGCATTAAAAAGATGTTCATAGCAACGGAATGTCCTCACTACTTTATAGTGGAAACCTGTGCCTGAATATCATTTCTGTCAAGAAAGAAGTAATATGGATCACATTATGTTGGTCATGATAGTTAATAAAAGACTGACTGACTCGAACTCTACTAAAACCTGCTTTAGATCCTGGTGATAGCAATGTTCCATTCGAGGAAATTGCTGCCTTTGAGGCTGAAATGCACCATCTCTCGTATGAAAAATAGTGTTACATTCTCACGGTAGGAAGCTCATTTAACCTCTTCTCCTGCACTCTGTATGTTGGGCTCTGATACTCAAGATGGATTTTTGTTAAGGATAATCTGTCTTTGTACCCCCATCCCACTTTCAAAAAGGACACAGAGCTTTGACTGTTTCAGATTCCTTTACCATTCCCCCTCCTACGTGGCTGGCAGTCATGAATACGGATAGTAACCTACTGCATAACTTCTCATATCTCATCCTCCTGTGTGGTCAGCTTCCACAAGGACAATTGGTCCAGGGGGGCCTGACATCATAAAGCTAAAGCAAGAAGTTGTCTGACATGTGGTGCCATTCTGTTGCCTAGCAGTCTGACATCATAAAGCTAAAGCAAGATGCTTTCTGACATGAGAGCCACTCTGTTGCCTAACAAAGAGTAGGATAGATTTATCTTGGTAATGATATGAGTTGCAGGGTAGACAGGATGCCCAACTGAAAGTGTTGATGGTAAGATGAAAGAAATTAGGACTTTATTTAGACTTCTATATTTGTATGAACGCAAGTTTGAGCATAAGAGTCTCAACTTCAATGTTGCTGAACTGGTAGGATTTGGCTAAAGAGAAGATGGAAATGATGCTATTCATAGTTTCTATCATTCCCGTTAACTGTAGCATAACCCTTCCTCTCTCAACTTATCAGCTGGCTTAATTGCTACTGGTGTACCATATCCTAAAACTAAAGAAGTGAGAATGGTGCGCTGCCACTTGGCTGGCAAAAAGATCTATGTCCTAATGTACGTGCTACAATTGTTTAGAGAGTTTTAGCAAATGAGTCAAGGGAATGCAGAGAAGTATGGAAGGTTATAAACACAAATTGAGATTTGATTTTTTATTGAGCTGTTGATTTTCACAATAAAACAGACTCCATAATATAGATCTGGTAACCCTTTATATAAATCAAAACTTTTTGTATTGCTTATATTAAATGTACTAACAGTGGACTTTTCCATCTGCAGATTATACTGAATGACCAGCAGTGGCAGTGTTTCACAGCAGAGTTTCTCTGAATTGCCGAGACTGAAGCAAAAAAAAAAAGGAAGTCTTCTGGCATAGTGCATCATTTTACCAATTTACGTGGTAAGTAAAATGCCCAATCATTCTTTTAGGCATTAAAAAGATGTTCATAGCAACGGAATGTCCTCACTACTTTTTAGTGGAAACCTGTGCCTGAATATCATTTCTGTCAAGAAAGAAGTAATATGGATCACATTATGTTGGTCATGATAGTTAATAAGACTGACTCGAACTCTACTAAAACCTGCTTTAGATCCTGGTGATAGCAATGTTCCATTCGAGGAAATTGCTGCCTTTGAGGCTGAAATGCACCATCTCACGTATGAAAAATAGTGTTACATTCTCACGGTAGGAAGCTCATTTAACCTCTTCTCCTGCACTCTGTATGTTGGGCTCTGATACTCAAGATGGATTTTTGTTAAGGATAATCTGTCTTTGTACCCCCATCCCACTTTCAAAAAGGACACAGAGCTTTGACTGTTTCAGATTCCTTTACCATTCCCCCTCCTACGTGGCTGGCAGTCATGAATACAGATAGTAACCTACTGCATAACTTCTGATATCTCATCCTCCTGTGTGGTCAGCTTCCACAAGGACAATTGGTCCAGGGGGGCCTGACATCATAAAGCTAAAGCAAGAAGTTGTCTGACATGTGGTGCCATTCTGTTGCCTACCAGTCTGACATCATAAAGCTAAAGCAAGATGCTTTCTGACATGAGAACCACTCTGTTGCCTAACAAAGAGTAGGATAGATTTATCTTGGTAATGATATGAGTTGCAGGGTAGACAGGATGCCCAACTGAAAGTGTTGATGGTAAGATGAAAGAAATTAGGACTTTATTTAGACTTCTATATTTGTATGAACGCAAGTTTGAGCATAAGAGTCTCAACTTCACTGTTGCTGAACTGGTAGGATTTGGCTAAAGAGAAGATGGAAATGATGCTATTCATAGTTTCTATCATTCCCGTTAACTGTAGCATAACCCTTCCTCTCAACTTATCAGCTGGCTTAATTGCTACTGGTGTACCATATCCTAAAACTAAAGAAGTGAGAATGGTGCGCTGCCACTTGGCTGGCAAAAAGATCTATGTCCTAATGTACGTGCTACAATTGTTTAGAGAGTTTTAGCAAATGAGTCAAGGGAATGCAGAGAAGTATGGGAGGTTATAAACACAAATTGAGATTTGATTTTTTTATTGAGCTGTTGATTTTCACAATATAACAGACTCCATAGTATAGATCTGGTAACCATTTATATAAATCAAAACTTTTTGTATTGCTTATATTAAATTACTAACAGTGGACTTTTCCATCTGCAGAATATACTGAATGACCAGCAGTGGCAGTGTTTCACAGCAGAGTTTCTCTGAATTGCCGAGACTGAAGCAAAAAAAAAAAGGAAGTCTTCTGGCATAGTGCATCATTTTACCAATTTACGTGGTAAGTAAAATGCCCAATCATTCTTTTAGGCATTAAAAAGATGTTCATAGCAACGGAATGTCCTCACTACTTTTTAGTGGAAACCTGTGCCTGAATATCATTTCTGTCAAGAAAGAAGTAATATGGATCACATTATGTTGGTCATGATAGTTAATAAAAGACTGACTGACTCGAACTCTACTAAAACCTGCTTTAGATCCTGGTGATAGCAATGTTCCATTCGAGGAAATTGCTGCCTTTGAGGCTGAAATGCACCATCTCTCGTATGAAAAATAGTGTTACATTCTCACGGTAGGAAGCTCATTTAACCTCTTCTCCTGCACTCTGTATGTTGGGCTCTGATACTCAAGATGGATTTTTGTTAAGGATAATCTGTCTTTGTACCCCCATCCCACTTTCAAAAAGGACACAGAGCTTTGACTGTTTCAGATTCCTTTACCATTCCCCCTCCTACGTGGCTGGCAGTCATGAATACGGATAGTAACCTACTGCATAACTTCTCATATCTCATCCTCCTGTGTGGTCAGCTTCCACAAGGACAATTGGTCCAGGGGGGCCTGACATCATAAAGCTAAAGCAAGAAGTTGTCTGACATGTGGTGCCATTCTGTTGCCTAGCAGTCTGACATCATAAAGCTAAAGCAAGATGCTTTCTGACATGAGAGCCACTCTGTTGCCTAACAAAGAGTAGGATAGATTTATCTTGGTAATGATATGAGTTGCAGGGTAGACAGGATGCCCAACTGAAAGTGTTGATGGTAAGATGAAAGAAATTAGGACTTTATTTAGACTTCTATATTTGTATGAACGCAAGTTTGAGCATAAGAGTCTCAACTTCAATGTTGCTGAACTGGTAGGATTTGGCTAAAGAGAAGATGGAAATGATGCTATTCATAGTTTCTATCATTCCCGTTAACTGTAGCATAACCCTTCCTCTCTCAACTTATCAGCTGGCTTAATTGCTACTGGTGTACCATATCCTAAAACTAAAGAAGTGAGAATGGTGCGCTGCCACTTGGCTGGCAAAAAGATCTATGTCCTAATGTACGTGCTACAATTGTTTAGAGAGTTTTAGCAAATGAGTCAAGGGAATGCAGAGAAGTATGGAAGGTTATAAACACAAATTGAGATTTGATTTTTTATTGAGCTGTTGATTTTCACAATAAAACAGACTCCATAATATAGATCTGGTAACCCTTTATATAAATCAAAACTTTTTGTATTGCTTATATTAAATGTACTAACAGTGGACTTTTCCATCTGCAGATTATACTGAATGACCAGCAGTGGCAGTGTTTCACAGCAGAGTTTCTCTGAATTGCCGAGACTGAAGCAAAAAAAAAAAGGAAGTCTTCTGGCATAGTGCATCATTTTACCAATTTACGTGGTAAGTAAAATGCCCAATCATTCTTTTAGGCATTAAAAAGATGTTCATAGCAACGGAATGTCCTCACTACTTTTTAGTGGAAACCTGTGCCTGAATATCATTTCTGTCAAGAAAGAAGTAATATGGATCACATTATGTTGGTCATGATAGTTAATAAGACTGACTCGAACTCTACTAAAACCTGCTTTAGATCCTGGTGATAGCAATGTTCCATTCGAGGAAATTGCTGCCTTTGAGGCTGAAATGCACCATCTCACGTATGAAAAATAGTGTTACATTCTCACGGTAGGAAGCTCATTTAACCTCTTCTCCTGCACTCTGTATGTTGGGCTCTGATACTCAAGATGGATTTTTGTTAAGGATAATCTGTCTTTGTACCCCCATCCCACTTTCAAAAAGGACACAGAGCTTTGACTGTTTCAGATTCCTTTACCATTCCCCCTCCTACGTGGCTGGCAGTCATGAATACAGATAGTAACCTACTGCATAACTTCTGATATCTCATCCTCCTGTGTGGTCAGCTTCCACAAGGACAATTGGTCCAGGGGGGCCTGACATCATAAAGCTAAAGCAAGAAGTTGTCTGACATGTGGTGCCATTCTGTTGCCTACCAGTCTGACATCATAAAGCTAAAGCAAGATGCTTTCTGACATGAGAACCACTCTGTTGCCTAACAAAGAGTAGGATAGATTTATCTTGGTAATGATATGAGTTGCAGGGTAGACAGGATGCCCAACTGAAAGTGTTGATGGTAAGATGAAAGAAATTAGGACTTTATTTAGACTTCTATATTTGTATGAACGCAAGTTTGAGCATAAGAGTCTCAACTTCACTGTTGCTGAACTGGTAGGATTTGGCTAAAGAGAAGATGGAAATGATGCTATTCATAGTTTCTATCATTCCCGTTAACTGTAGCATAACCCTTCCTCTCAACTTATCAGCTGGCTTAATTGCTACTGGTGTACCATATCCTAAAACTAAAGAAGTGAGAATGGTGCGCTGCCACTTGGCTGGCAAAAAGATCTATGTCCTAATGTACGTGCTACAATTGTTTAGAGAGTTTTAGCAAATGAGTCAAGGGAATGCAGAGAAGTATGGGAGGTTATAAACACAAATTGAGATTTGATTTTTTTATTGAGCTGTTGATTTTCACAATATAACAGACTCCATAGTATAGATCTGGTAACCATTTATATAAATCAAAACTTTTTGTATTGCTTATATTAAATTACTAACAGTGGACTTTTCCATCTGCAGAATATACTGAATGACCAGCAGTGGCAGTGTTTCACAGCAGAGTTTCTCTGAATTGCCGAGACTGAAGCAAAAAAAAAAAGGAAGTCTTCTGGCATAGTGCATCATTTTACCAATTTACGTGGTAAGTAAAATGCCCAATCATTCTTTTAGGCATTAAAAAGATGTTCATAGCAACGGAATGTCCTCACTACTTTTTAGTGGAAACCTGTGCCTGAATATCATTTCTGTCAAGAAAGAAGTAATATGGATCACATTATGTTGGTCATGATAGTTAATAAAAGACTGACTGACTCGAACTCTACGAAAACCTGCTTTAGATCCTGGTGATAGCAATGTTCCATTCGAGGAAATTGCTGCCTTTGAGGCTGAAATGCACCATCTCTCGTATGAAAAATAGTGTTACATTCTCACGGTAGGAAGCTCATTTAACCTCTTCTCCTGCACTCTGTATGTTGGGCTCTGATACTCAAGATGGATTTTTGTTAAGGATAATCTGTCTTTGTACCCCCATCCCACTTTCAAAAAGGACACAGAGCTTTGACTGTTTCAGATTCCTTTACCATTCCCCCTCCTACGTGGCTGGCAGTCATGAATACGGATAGTAACCTACTGCATAACTTCTCATATCTCATCCTCCTGTGTGGTCAGCTTCCACAAGGACAATTGGTCCAGGGGGGCCTGACATCATAAAGCTAAAGCAAGAAGTTGTCTGACATGTGGTGCCATTCTGTTGCCTAGCAGTCTGACATCATAAAGCTAAAGCAAGATGCTTTCTGACATGAGAGCCACTCTGTTGCCTAACAAAGAGTAGGATAGATTTATCTTGGTAATGATATGAGTTGCAGGGTAGACAGGATGCCCAACTGAAAGTGTTGATGGTAAGATGAAAGAAATTAGGACTTTATTTAGACTTCTATATTTGTATGAACGCAAGTTTGAGCATAAGAGTCTCAACTTCACTGTTGCTGAACTGGTAGGATTTGGCTAAAGAGAAGATGGAAATGATGCTATTCATAGTTTCTATCATTCCCGTTAACTGTAGCATAACCCTTCCTCTCTCAACTTATCAGCTGGCTTAATTGCTACTGGTGTACCATATCCTAAAACTAAAGAAGTGAGAATGGTGCGCTGCCACTTGGCTGGCAAAAAGATCTATGTCCTAATGTACGTGCTACAATTGTTTAGAGAGTTTTAGCAAATGAGTCAAGGGAATGCAGAGAAGTATGGGAGGTTATAAACACAAATTGAGATTTGATTTTTTTATTGAGCTGTTGATTTTCACAATAAAACAGACTCCATAGTATAGATCTGGTAACCCTTTATATAAATCAAAACTTTTTGTATTGCTTATATTAAATGTACTAACAGTGGACTTTTCCATCTGCAGATTATACTGAATGACCAGCAGTGGCAGTGTTTCACAGCAGAGTTTCTCTGAATTGCCGAGACTGAAGCAAAAAAAAAAAGGAAGTCTTCTGGCATAGTGCATCATTTTACCAATTTACGTGGTAAGTAAAACGCCCAATCATTCTTTTAGGCATTAAAAAGATGTTCATAGCAACGGAATGTCCTCACTACTTTATAGTGGAAACCTGTGCCTGAATATCATTTCTGTCAAGAAAGAAGTAATATGGATCACATTATGTTGGTCATGATAGTTAATAAAAGACTGACTGACTCGAACTCTACTAACACCTGCTTTAGATCCTGGTGATAGCAATGTTCCATTCGAGGAAATTGCTGCCTTTGAGGCTGAAATGCACCATCTCACGTATGAAAAATAGTGTTACATTCTCACGGTAGGAAGCTCATTTAACCTCTTCTCCTGCACTCTGTATGTTGGGCTCTGATACTCAAGATGGATTTTTGTTAAGGATAATCTGTCTTTGTACCCCCATCCCACTTTCAAAAAGGACACAGAGCTTTGACTGTTTCAGATTCCTTTACCATTCCCCCTCCTACGTGGCTGGCAGTCATGAATACGGATAGTAACCTACTGCATAACTTCTGATATCTCATCCTCCTGTGTGGTCAGCTTCCACAAGGACAATTGGTCCAGTGGTGTCTGACATCATAAAGCTAAAGCAAGAAGTTGTCTGACATGTGGTGCCATTCTGTTGCCTAACAAAGAGTAGGATACATTTATCTTGGTAATGATATGAGTTGCAGGGTAGACAGGATGCCCAACTGAAAGTGTTGATGATAAGATGAAAGAAATTAGGACTTTATTTAGACTTCTATATTTGTATGAACGCAAGTTTGAGCATAAGGGTCTCAACTTCACTGTTGCTGAACTGGTAGGATTTGGCTAAAGAGAAGATGGAAATGATGCTATTCATAGTTTCTATCATTCCCGTTAACTGTAGCATAACCCTTCCTCTCTCAACTTATCAGCTGGCTTAATTTGTACTGGTGTACCATATCCTAAAACTAAAGAAGTGAGAATGGTGCGCTGCCACTTGGCTGGCAAAAAGATCTATGTCCTAATGTACGTGCTACAATTGTTTAGAGAGTTTTAGCAAATGAGTCAAGGGAATGCAGAGAAGTATGGGAGGTTATAAACACAAATTGAGATTTGATTTTTTTATTGAGCTGTTGATTTTCACAATAAAACAGACTCCATAGTATAGATCTGGTAACCCTTTATATAAATCAAAACTTTTTGTATTGCTTATATTAAATGTACTAACAGTGGACTTTTCCATCTGCAGATTATACTGAATGACCAGCATTGGCAGTGTTTCACAGCAGAGTTTCTCTGAATTGCCGAGACTGAAGCAAAAAAAAAAGGAAGTCTTCTGGCATAGTGCATCATTTTACCAATTTACGTGGTAAGTAAAACGCCCAATCATTCTTTTAGGCATTAAAAAGATGTTCATAGCAACGGAATGTCCTCCCTACTTTATAGTGGAAACCTGTGCCTGAATATCATTTCTGTCAAGAAAGAAGTAATATGGATCACATTATGTTGGTCATGATAGTTAATAAAAGACTGACTGACTCGAACTCTACTAAAACCTGCTTTAGATCCTGGTGATAGCAATGTTCCATTCGAGGAAATTGCTGCCTTTGAGGCTGAAATGCACCATCTCTCGTATGAAAAATAGTGTTACATTCTCACGGTAGGAAGCTCATTTAACCTCTTCTCCTGCACTCTGTATGTTGGGCTCTGATACTCAAGATGGATTTTTGTTAAGGATAATCTGTCTTTGTACCCCCATCCCACTTTCAAAAAGGACACAGAGCTTTGACTGTTTCAGATTCCTTTACCATTCCCCCTCCTACGTGGCTGGCAGTCATGAATACGGATAGTAACCTACTGCATAACTTCTCATATCTCATCCTCCTGTGTGGTCAGCTTCCACAAGGACAATTGGTCCAGGGGGGCCTGACATCATAAAGCTAAAGCAAGAAGTTGTCTGACATGTGGTGCCATTCTGTTGCCTAGCAGTCTGACATCATAAAGCTAAAGCAAGATGCTTTCTGACATGAGAGCCACTCTGTTGCCTAACAAAGAGTAGGATAGATTTATCTTGGTAATGATATGAGTTGCAGGGTAGACAGGATGCCCAACTGAAAGTGTTGATGGTAAGATGAAAGAAATTAGGACTTTATTTAGACTTCTATATTTGTATGAACGCAAGTTTGAGCATAAGAGTCTCAACTTCACTGTTGCTGAACTGGTACGATTTGGCTAAAGAGAAGATGGAAATGATGCTATTCATAGTTTCTATCATTCCCGTTAACTGTAGCATAACCCTTCCTCTCTCAACTTATCAGCTGGCTTAATTTGTACTGGTGTACCATATCCTAAAACTAAAGAAGTGAGAATGGTGCGCTGCCACTTGGCTGGCAAAAAGATCTATGTCCTAATGTACGTGCTACAATTGTTTAGAGAGTTTTAGCAAATGAGTCAAGGGAATGCAGAGAAGTATGGGAGGTTAGAAACACAAATTGAGATTTGATTTTTTTATTGAGCTGTTGATTTTCACAATAAAACAGACTCCATAGTATAGATCTGGTAACCCTTTATATAAATCAAAACTTTTTGTATTGCTTATATTAAATGTACTAACAGTGGACTTTTCCATCTGCAGATTATACTGAATGACCAGCAGTGGCAGTGTTTCACAGCAGAGTTTCTCTGAATTGCCGAGACTGAAGCAAAAAAAAAAAGGAAGTCTTCTGGCATAGTGCATCATTTTACCAATTTACGTGGTAAGTAAAACGCCGAATCATTCTTTTAGGCATTAAAAAGATGTTCATAGCAACGGAATGTCCTCACTACTTTATAGTGGAAACCTGTGCCTGAATATCATTTCTGTCAAGAAAGAAGTAATATGGATCACATTATGTTGGTCATGATAGTTAATAAAAGACTGACTGACTCGAACTCTACTAAAACCTGCTTTAGATCCTTGTGATAGCAATGTTCCATTCGAGGAAATTGCTGCCTTTGAGGCTGAAATGCACCATCTCACGTATGAAAAATAGTGTTACATTCTCACGGTAGGAAGCTCATTTAACCTCTTCTCCTGCACTCTGTATGTTGGGCTCTGATACTCAAGATGGATTTTTGTTAAGGATAATCTGTCTTTGTACCCCCATCCCACTTTCAAAAAGGACACAGAGCTTTGACTGTTTCAGATTCCTTTACCATTCCCCCTCCTACGTGGCTGGCAGTCATGAATACGGATAGTAACCTACTGCATAACTTCTGATATCTCATCCTCCTGTGTGGTCAGCTTCCACAAGGACAATTGGTCCAGTGGTGTCTGACATCATAAAGCTAAAGCAAGAAGTTGTCTGACATGTGGTGCCATTCTGTTGCCTAGCAGTCTGACATCATAAAGCTAAAGCAAGATGCTTTCTGACATGAGAGCCACTCTGTTGCCTAACAAAGAGTAGGATACATTTATCTTGGTAATGATATGAGTTGCAGGGTAGACAGGATGCCCAACTGAAAGTGTTGATGGTAAGATGAAAGAAATTAGGACTTTATTTAGACTTCTATATTTGTATGAACGCAAGTTTGAGCATAAGAGTGTCAACTTCACTGTTGCTGAACTGGTAGGATTTGGCTAAAGAGAAGATGGAAATGATGCTATTCATAGTTTCTATTATTCCAGTTAACTGTAGCATAACTCTTCCTCTCTCAACTTATCAGCTGGCTTAATTGCTACTGGTGTACCATATCCTAAAACAAAAGAAGTGAGAATGGTGCGCTGCCACTTGGCTGGCAAAAAGATCTATGTCCTAATGTACGTGCTACAATTGTTTAGAGAGTTTTAGCAAATGAGTCAAGGGAATGCAGAGAAGTATGGAAGGTTATAAACACAAATTGAGATTTGATTTTTTATTGAGCTGTTGATTTTCACAATAAAACAGACTCCATAATATAGATCTGGTAACCCTTTATATAAATCAAAACTTTTTGTATTGCTTATATTAAATGTACTAACAGTGGACTTTTCCATCTGCAGATTATACTGAATGACCAGCAGTGGCAGTGTTTCACAGCAGAGTTTCTCTGAATTGCCGAGACTGAAGCAAAAAAAAAAAGGAAGTCTTCTGGCATAGTGCATCATTTTACCAATTTACGTGGTAAGTAAAACGCCCAATCATTCTTTTAGGCATTAAAAAGATGTTCATAGCAACGGAATGTCCTCACTACTTTATAGTGGAAACCTGTGCCTGAATATCATTTCTGTCAAGAAAGAAGTAATATGGATCACATTATGTTGGTCATGATAGTTAATAAAAGACTGACTGACTCGAACTCTACTAAAACCTGCTTTAGATCCTGGTGATAGCAATGTTCCATTCGAGGAAATTGCTGCCTTTGAGGCTGAAATGCACCATCTCTCGTATGAAAAATAGTGTTACATTCTCACGGTAGGAAGCTCATTTAACCTCTTCTCCTGCACTCTGTATGTTGGGCTCTGATACTCAAGATGGATTTTTGTTAAGGATAATCTGTCTTTGTACCCCCATCCCACTTTCAAAAAGGACACAGAGCTTTGACTGTTTCAGATTCCTTTACCATTCCCCCTCCTACGTGGCTGGCAGTCATGAATACGGATAGTAACCTACTGCATAACTTCTGATATCTCATCCTCCTGTGTGGTCAGCTTCCACAAGGACAATTGGTCCAGTGGTGTCTGACATCATAAAGCTAAAGCAAGAAGTTGTCTGACATGTGGTGCCATTCTGTTGCCTAGCAGTCTGACATCATAAAGCTAAAGCAAGATGCTTTCTGACATGAGAGCCACTCTGTTGCCCAACAAAGAGTAGGATACATTTATCTTGGTAATGATATGAGTTGCAGGGTAGACAGGATGCCCAACTGAAAGTGTTGATGGTAAGATGAAAGAAATTAGGACTTTATTTAGACTTCTATATTTGTATGAACGCAAGTTTGAGCATAAGAGTCTCAACTTCACTGTTGCTGAACTGGTAGGATTTGGCTAAAGAGAAGATGGAAATGATGCTATTCATAGTTTCTATTATTCCAGTTAACTGTAGCATAACTCTTCCTCTCTCAACTTATCAGCTGGCTTAATTGCTACTGGTGTACCATATACTAAAACAAAAGAAGTGAGAATGGTGCGCTGCCACTTGGCTGGCAAAAAGATCTATGTCCTAATGTACGTGCTACAATTGTTTAGAGAGTTTTAGCAAATGAGTCAAGGGAATGCAGAGAAGTATGGAAGGTTATAAACACAAATTGAGATTTGATTTTTTATTGAGCTGTTGATTTTCACAATAAAACAGACTCCATAATATAGATCTGGTAACCCTTTATATAAATCAAAACTTTTTGTATTGCTTATATTAAATGTACTAACAGTGGACTTTTCCATCTGCAGATTATACTGAATGACCAGCAGTGGCAGTGTTTCACAGCAGAGTTTCTCTGAATTGCCGAGACTGAAGCAAAAAAAAAAGGAAGTCTTCTGGCATAGTGCATCATTTTACCAATTTACGTGGTAAGTAAAACGCCCAATCATTCTTTTAGGCATTAAAAAGATGTTCATAGCAACGGAATGTCCTCACTACTTTATAGTGGAAACCTGTGCCTGAATATCATTTCTGTCAAGAAAGAAGTAATATGGATCACATTATGTTGGTCATGATAGTTAATAAAAGACTGACTGACTCGAACTCTACTAAAACCTGCTTTAGATCCTGGTGATAGCAATGTTCCATTCGAGGAAATTGCTGCCTTTGAGGCTGAAATGCACCATCTCTCGTATGAACAATAGTGTTACATTCTCACGGTAGGAAGCTCATTTAACCTCTTCTCCTGCACTCTGTATGTTGGGCTCTGATACTCAAGATGGATTTTTGTTAAGGATAATCTGTCTTTGTACCCCCATCCCACTTTCAAAAAGGACACAGAGCTTTGACTGTTTCAGATTCCTTTACCATTCCCCCTCCTACGTGGCTGGCAGTCATGAATACGGATAGTAACCTACTGCATAACTTCTGATATCTCATCCTCCTGTGTGGTCAGCTTCCACAAGGACAATTGGTCCAGGGGGGCCTGACATCATAAAGCTAAAGCAAGAAGTTGTCTGACATGTGGTGCCATTCTGTTGCCTAGCAGTCTGACATCATAAAGCTAAAGCAAGATGCTTTCTGACATGAGAGCCACTCTGTTGCCTAACAAAGAGTAGGATACATTTATCTTGGTAATGATATGAGTTGCAGGGTAGACAGGATGCCCAAATGAAAGTGTTGATGGTAAGATGAAAGAAATTAGGACTTTATTTAGACTTCTATATTTGTATGAACGCAAGTTTGAGCATAAGAGTCTCAACTTCACTGTTGCTGAACTGGTAGGATTTGGCTAAAGAGAAGATGGAAATGATGCTATTCATAGTTTCTATCATTCCCGTTAACTGTAGCATAACCCTTCCTCTCTCAACTTATCAGCTGGCTTAATTGCTACTGGTGTACCATATCCTAAAACAAAAGAAGTGAGAATGGTGCGCTGCCACTTGGCTGGCAAAAAGATCTATGTCCTAATGTACGTGCTACAATTGTTTAGAGAGTTTTAGCAAATGAGTCAAGGGAATGCAGAGAAGTATGGGAGGTTATAAACACAAATTGAGATTTGATTTTTTTATTGAGCTGTTGATTTTCACAATAAAACAGACTCCATAATATAGATCTGGTAACCCTTTATATAAATCAAAACTTTTTGTATTGCTTATATTAAATGTACTAACAGTGGACTTTTCCATCTGCAGATTATACTGAATGACCAGCAGTGGCAGTGTTTCACAGCAGAGTTTCTCTGAATTGCCGAGACTGAAGCAAAAAAAAAAAGGAAGTCTTCTGGCATAGTGCATCATTTTACCAATTTACGTGGTAAGTAAAACGCCCAATCATTCTTTTAGGCATTAAAAAGATGTTCATAGCAACGGAATGTCCTCACTACTTTATAGTGGAAACCTGTGCCTGAATATCATTTCTGTCAAGAAAGAAGTAATATGGATCACATTATGTTGGTCATGATAGTTCATAAAAGACTGACTGACTCGAACTCTACTAAAACCTGCTTTAGATCCTGGTGATAGCAATGTTCCATTCGAGGAAATTGCTGCCTTTGAGGCTGAAATGCACCATCTCTCGTATGAAAAATAGTGTTACATTCTCACGGTAGGAAGCTCATTTAACCTCTTCTCCTGCACTCTGTATGTTGGGCTCTGATACTCAAGATGGATTTTTGTTAAGGATAATCTGTCTTTGTACCCCCATCCCACTTTCAAAAAGGACACAGAGCTTTGACTGTTTCAGATTCCTTTACCATTCCCCCTCCTACGTGGCTGGCAGTCATGAATACGGATAGTAACCTACTGCATAACTTCTGATATCTCATCCTCCTGTGTGGTCAGCTTCCACAAGGACAATTGGTCCAGTGGTGTCTGACATCATAAAGCTAAAGCAAGAAGTTGTCTGACATGTGGTGCCATTCTGTTGCCTAGCAGTCTGACATCATAAAGCTAAAGCAAGATGCTTTCTGACATGAGAGCCACTCTGTTGCCCAACAAAGAGTAGGATACATTTATCTTGGTAATGATATGAGTTGCAGGGTAGACAGGATGCCCAACTGAAAGTGTTGATGGTAAGATGAAAGAAATTAGGACTTTATTTAGACTTCTATATTTGTATGAACGCAAGTTTGAGCATAAGAGTCTCAACTTCACTGTTGCTGAACTGGTAGGATTTGGCTAAAGAGAAGATGGAAATGATGCTATTCATAGTTTCTATTATTCCAGTTAACTGTAGCATAACTCTTCCTCTCTCAACTTATCAGCTGGCTTAATTGCTACTGGTGTACCATATACTAAAACAAAAGAAGTGAGAATGGTGCGCTGCCACTTGGCTGGCAAAAAGATCTATGTCCTAATGTACGTGCTACAATTGTTTAGAGAGTTTTAGCAAATGAGTCAAGGGAATGCAGAGAAGTATGGAAGGTTATAAACACAAATTGAGATTTGATTTTTTATTGAGCTGTTGATTTTCACAATAAAACAGACTCCATAATATAGATCTGGTAACCCTTTATATAAATCAAAACTTTTTGTATTGCTTATATTAAATGTACTAACAGTGGACTTTTCCATCTGCAGATTATACTGAATGACCAGCAGTGGCAGTGTTTCACAGCAGAGTTTCTCTGAATTGCCGAGACTGAAGCAAAAAAAAAAGGAAGTCTTCTGGCATAGTGCATCATTTTACCAATTTACGTGGTAAGTAAAACGCCCAATCATTCTTTTAGGCATTAAAAAGATGTTCATAGCAACGGAATGTCCTCACTACTTTATAGTGGAAACCTGTGCCTGAATATCATTTCTGTCAAGAAAGAAGTAATATGGATCACATTATGTTGGTCATGATAGTTAATAAAAGACTGACTGACTCGAACTCTACTAAAACCTGCTTTAGATCCTGGTGATAGCAATGTTCCATTCGAGGAAATTGCTGCCTTTGAGGCTGAAATGCACCATCTCTCGTATGAACAATAGTGTTACATTCTCACGGTAGGAAGCTCATTTAACCTCTTCTCCTGCACTCTGTATGTTGGGCTCTGATACTCAAGATGGATTTTTGTTAAGGATAATCTGTCTTTGTACCCCCATCCCACTTTCAAAAAGGACACAGAGCTTTGACTGTTTCAGATTCCTTTACCATTCCCCCTCCTACGTGGCTGGCAGTCATGAATACGGATAGTAACCTACTGCATAACTTCTGATATCTCATCCTCCTGTGTGGTCAGCTTCCACAAGGACAATTGGTCCAGGGGGGCCTGACATCATAAAGCTAAAGCAAGAAGTTGTCTGACATGTGGTGCCATTCTGTTGCCTAGCAGTCTGACATCATAAAGCTAAAGCAAGATGCTTTCTGACATGAGAGCCACTCTGTTGCCTAACAAAGAGTAGGATACATTTATCTTGGTAATGATATGAGTTGCAGGGTAGACAGGATGCCCAAATGAAAGTGTTGATGGTAAGATGAAAGAAATTAGGACTTTATTTAGACTTCTATATTTGTATGAACGCAAGTTTGAGCATAAGAGTCTCAACTTCACTGTTGCTGAACTGGTAGGATTTGGCTAAAGAGAAGATGGAAATGATGCTATTCATAGTTTCTATCATTCCCGTTAACTGTAGCATAACCCTTCCTCTCTCAACTTATCAGCTGGCTTAATTGCTACTGGTGTACCATATCCTAAAACAAAAGAAGTGAGAATGGTGCGCTGCCACTTGGCTGGCAAAAAGATCTATGTCCTAATGTACGTGCTACAATTGTTTAGAGAGTTTTAGCAAATGAGTCAAGGGAATGCAGAGAAGTATGGGAGGTTATAAACACAAATTGAGATTTGATTTTTTTATTGAGCTGTTGATTTTCACAATAAAACAGACTCCATAATATAGATCTGGTAACCCTTTATATAAATCAAAACTTTTTGTATTGCTTATATTAAATGTACTAACAGTGGACTTTTCCATCTGCAGATTATACTGAATGACCAGCAGTGGCAGTGTTTCACAGCAGAGTTTCTCTGAATTGCCGAGACTGAAGCAAAAAAAAAAAGGAAGTCTTCTGGCATAGTGCATCATTTTACCAATTTACGTGGTAAGTAAAACGCC
The DNA here is from genome assembly GCF_964261635.1 of Lissotriton helveticus. Lineage (NCBI taxonomy): Eukaryota > Metazoa > Chordata > Amphibia > Caudata > Salamandridae > Lissotriton > Lissotriton helveticus. Next base: position 305,213,181 of record NC_136072.1, on the reverse strand, counting down.
CAATCATTCTTTTAGGCATTAAAAAGATGTTCATAGCAACGGAATGTCCTCACTACTTTATAGTGGAAACCTGTGCCTGAATATCATTTCTGTCAAGAAAGAAGTAATATGGATCACATTATGTTGGTCATGATAGTTCATAAAAGACTGACTGACTCGAACTCTACTAAAACCTGCTTTAGATCCTGGTGATAGCAATGTTCCATTCGAGGAAATTGCTGCCTTTGAGGCTGAAATGCACCATCTCTCGTATGAAAAATAGTGTTACATTCTCACGGTAGGAAGCTCATTTAACCTCTTCTCCTGCACTCTGTATGTTGGGCTCTGATACTCAAGATGGATTTTTGTTAAGGATAATCTGTCTTTGTACCCCCATCCCACTTTCAAAAAGGACACAGAGCTTTGACTGTTTCAGATTCCTTTACCATTCCCCCTCCTACGTGGCTGGCAGTCATGAATACGGATAGTAACCTACTGCATAACTTCTGATATCTCATCCTCCTGTGTGGTCAGCTTCCACAAGGACAATTGGTCCAGTGGTGTCTGACATCATAAAGCTAAAGCAAGAAGTTGTCTGACATGTGGTGCCATTCTGTTGCCTAGCAGTCTGACATCATAAAGCTAAAGCAAGATGCTTTCTGACATGAGAGCCACTCTGTTGCCCAACAAAGAGTAGGATACATTTATCTTGGTAATGATATGAGTTGCAGGGTAGACAGGATGCCCAACTGAAAGTGTTGATGGTAAGATGAAAGAAATTAGGACTTTATTTAGACTTCTATATTTGTATGAACGCAAGTTTGAGCATAAGAGTCTCAACTTCACTGTTGCTGAACTGGTAGGATTTGGCTAAAGAGAAGATGGAAATGATGCTATTCATAGTTTCTATTATTCCAGTTAACTGTAGCATAACTCTTCCTCTCTCAACTTATCAGCTGGCTTAATTGCTACTGGTGTACCATATACTAAAACAAAAGAAGTGAGAATGGTGCGCTGCCACTTGGCTGGCAAAAAGATCTATGTCCTAATGTACGTGCTACAATTGTTTAGAGAGTTTTAGCAAATGAGTCAAGGGAATGCAGAGAAGTATGGAAGGTTATAAACACAAATTGAGATTTGATTTTTTATTGAGCTGTTGATTTTCACAATAAAACAGACTCCATAATATAGATCTGGTAACCCTTTATATAAATCAAAACTTTTTGTATTGCTTATATTAAATGTACTAACAGTGGACTTTTCCATCTGCAGATTATACTGAATGACCAGCAGTGGCAGTGTTTCACAGCAGAGTTTCTCTGAATTGCCGAGACTGAAGCAAAAAAAAAAGGAAGTCTTCTGGCATAGTGCATCATTTTACCAATTTACGTGGTAAGTAAAACGCCCAATCATTCTTTTAGGCATTAAAAAGATGTTCATAGCAACGGAATGTCCTCACTACTTTATAGTGGAAACCTGTGCCTGAATATCATTTCTGTCAAGAAAGAAGTAATATGGATCACATTATGTTGGTCATGATAGTTAATAAAAGACTGACTGACTCGAACTCTACTAAAACCTGCTTTAGATCCTGGTGATAGCAATGTTCCATTCGAGGAAATTGCTGCCTTTGAGGCTGAAATGCACCATCTCTCGTATGAACAATAGTGTTACATTCTCACGGTAGGAAGCTCATTTAACCTCTTCTCCTGCACTCTGTATGTTGGGCTCTGATACTCAAGATGGATTTTTGTTAAGGATAATCTGTCTTTGTACCCCCATCCCACTTTCAAAAAGGACACAGAGCTTTGACTGTTTCAGATTCCTTTACCATTCCCCCTCCTACGTGGCTGGCAGTCATGAATACGGATAGTAACCTACTGCATAACTTCTGATATCTCATCCTCCTGTGTGGTCAGCTTCCACAAGGACAATTGGTCCAGGGGGGCCTGACATCATAAAGCTAAAGCAAGAAGTTGTCTGACATGTGGTGCCATTCTGTTGCCTAGCAGTCTGACATCATAAAGCTAAAGCAAGATGCTTTCTGACATGAGAGCCACTCTGTTGCCTAACAAAGAGTAGGATACATTTATCTTGGTAATGATATGAGTTGCAGGGTAGACAGGATGCCCAAATGAAAGTGTTGATGGTAAGATGAAAGAAATTAGGACTTTATTTAGACTTCTATATTTGTATGAACGCAAGTTTGAGCATAAGAGTCTCAACTTCACTGTTGCTGAACTGGTAGGATTTGGCTAAAGAGAAGATGGAAATGATGCTATTCATAGTTTCTATCATTCCCGTTAACTGTAGCATAACCCTTCCTCTCTCAACTTATCAGCTGGCTTAATTGCTACTGGTGTACCATATCCTAAAACAAAAGAAGTGAGAATGGTGCGCTGCCACTTGGCTGGCAAAAAGATCTATGTCCTAATGTACGTGCTACAATTGTTTAGAGAGTTTTAGCAAATGAGTCAAGGGAATGCAGAGAAGTATGGGAGGTTATAAACACAAATTGAGATTTGATTTTTTTATTGAGCTGTTGATTTTCACAATAAAACAGACTCCATAATATAGATCTGGTAACCCTTTATATAAATCAAAACTTTTTGTATTGCTTATATTAAATGTACTAACAGTGGACTTTTCCATCTGCAGATTATACTGAATGACCAGCAGTGGCAGTGTTTCACAGCAGAGTTTCTCTGAATTGCCGAGACTGAAGCAAAAAAAAAAAGGAAGTCTTCTGGCATAGTGCATCATTTTACCAATTTACGTGGTAAGTAAAACGCCCAATCATTCTTTTAGGCATTAAAAAGATGTTCATAGCAACGGAATGTCCTCACTACTTTATAGTGGAAACCTGTGCCTGAATATCATTTCTGTCAAGAAAGAAGTAATATGGATCACATTATGTTGGTCATGATAGTTCATAAAAGACTGACTGACTCGAACTCTACTAAAACCTGCTTTAGATCCTGGTGATAGCAATGTTCCATTCGAGGAAATTGCTGCCTTTGAGGCTGAAATGCACCATCTCTCGTATGAAAAATAGTGTTACATTCTCACGGTAGGAAGCTCATTTAACCTCTTCTCCTGCACTCTGTATGTTGGGCTCTGATACTCAAGATGGATTTTTGTTAAGGATAATCTGTCTTTGTACCCCCATCCCACTTTCAAAAAGGACACAGAGCTTTGACTGTTTCAGATTCCTTTACCATTCCCCCTCCTACGTGGCTGGCAGTCATGAATACGGATAGTAACCTACTGCATAACTTCTGATATCTCATCCTCCTGTGTGGTCAGCTTCCACAAGGACAATTGGTCCAGGGGGGCCTGACATCATAAAGCTAAAGCAAGAAGTTGTCTGACATGTGGTGCCATTCTGTTGCCTAGCAGTCTGACATCATAAAGCTAAAGCAAGATGCTTTCTGACATGAGAGCCACTCTGTTGCCTAACAAAGAGTAGGATAGATTTATCTTGGTAATGATATGAGTTGCAGGGTAGACAGGATGCCCAACTGAAAGTGTTGATGGTAAGATGAAAGAAATTAGGACTTTATTTAGACTTCTATATTTGTATGAACGCAAGTTTGAGCATAAGAGTCTCAACTTCAATGTTGCTGAACTGGTAGGATTTGGCTAAAGAGAAGATGGAAATGATGCTATTCATAGTTTCTATCATTCCCGTTAACTGTAGCATAACCCTTCCTCTCTCAACTTATCAGCTGGCTTAATTGCTACTGGTGTACCATATCCTAAAACTAAAGAAGTGAGAATGGTGCGCTGCCACTTGGCTGGCAAAAAGATCTATGTCCTAATGTACGTGCTACAATTGTTTAGAGAGTTTTAGCAAATGAGTCAAGGGAATGCAGAGAAGTATGGAAGGTTATAAACACAAATTGAGATTTGATTTTTTATTGAGCTGTTGATTTTCACAATAAAACAGACTCCATAATATAGATCTGGTAACCCTTTATATAAATCAAAACTTTTTGTATTGCTTATATTAAATGTACTAACAGTGGACTTTTCCATCTGCAGATTATACTGAATGACCAGCAGTGGCAGTGTTTCACAGCAGAGTTTCTCTGAATTGCCGAGACTGAAGCAAAAAAAAAAAGGAAGTCTTCTGGCATAGTGCATCATTTTACCAATTTACGTGGTAAGTAAAACGCCCAATCATTCTTTTAGGCATTAAAAAGATGTTCATAGTAACGGAATGTCCTCACTACTTTATAGTGGAAACCTGTGCCTGAATATCATTTCTGTCAAGAAAGAAGTAATATGGATCACATTATGTTGGTCATGATAGTTAATAAAAGACTGACTGACTCGAACTCTACTAAAACCTGCTTTAGATCCTGGTGATAGCAATGTTCCATTCGAGGAAATTGCTGCCTTTGAGGCTGAAATGCACCATCTCTCGTATGAAAAATAGTGTTACATTCTCACGGTAGGAAGCTCATTTAACCTCTTCTCCTGCACTCTGTATGTTGGGCTCTGATACTCAAGATGGATTTTTGTTAAGGATAATCTGTCTTTGTACCCCCATCCCACTTTCAAAAAGGACACAGAGCTTTGACTGTTTCAGATTCCTTTGCCATTCCCCCTCCTACGTGGCTGGCAGTCATGAATACGGATAGTAACCTACTGCATAACTTCTGATATCTCATCCTCCTGTGTGGTCAGCTTCCACAAGGACAATTGGTCCAGTGGTGTCTGACATCATAAAGCTAAAGCAAGAAGTTGTCTGACATGTGGTGCCATTCTGTTACCTAGCAGTCTGACATCATAAAGCTAAAGCAAGAAGTTGTCTGACATGTGGTGCCATTCTGTTGCCTAGCAGTCTGACATCATAAAGCTAAAGCAAGATGCTTTCTGACATGAGAACCACTCTGTTGCCTAACAAAGAGTAGGATACATTTATCTTGGTAATGATATGAGTTGCAGGGTAGACAGGATGCCCAACTGAAAGTGTTGATGATAAGATGAAAGAAATTAGGACTTTATTTAGACTTCTATATTTGTATGAACGCAAGTTTGAGCATAAGGGTCTCAACTTCACTGTTGCTGAACTGGTAGGATTTGGCTAAAGAGAAGATGGAAATGATGCTATTCATAGTTTCTATCATTCCCGTTAACTGTAGCATAACCCTTCCTCTCTCAACTTATCAGCTGGCTTAATTGCTACTGGTGTACCATATCCTAAAACTAAAGAAGTGAGAATGGTGCGCTGCCACTTGGCTGGCAAAAAGATCTATGTCCTAATGTACGTGCTACAATTGTTTAGAGAGTTTTAGCAAATGAGTCAAGGGAATGCAGAGAAGTATGGGAGGTTATAAACACAAATTGAGATTTGATTTTTTTATTGAGCTGTTGATTTTCACAATAAAACAGACTCCATAGTATAGATCTGGTAACCCTTTATATAAATCAAAACTTTTTGTATTGCTTATATTAAATGTACTAACAGTGGACTTTTCCATCTGCAGATTATACTGAATGACCAGCAGTGGCAGTGTTTCACAGCAGAGTTTCTCTGAATTGCCGAGACTGAAGCAAAAAAAAAAAGGAAGTCTTCTGGCATAGTGCATCATTTTACCAATTTACGTGGTAAGTAAAACGCCCAATCATTCTTTTAGGCATTAAAAAGATGTTCATAGCAACGGAATGTCCTCACTACTTTATAGTGGAAACCTGTGCCTGAATATCATTTCTGTCAAGAAAGAAGTAATATGGATCACATTATGTTGGTCATGATAGTTAATAAAAGACTGACTGACTCGAACTCTACTAAAACCTGCTTTAGATCCTGGTGATAGCAATGTTCCATTCGAGGAAATTGCTGCCTTTGAGGCTGAAATGCACCATCTCTCGTATGAAAAATAGTGTTACATTCTCACGGTAGGAAGCTCATTTAACCTCTTCTCCTGCACTCTGTATGTTGGGCTCTGATACTCAAGATGGATTTTTGTTAAGGATAATCTGTCTTTGTACCCCCATCCCACTTTCAAAAAGGACACAGAGCTTTGACTGTTTCAGATTCCTTTACCATTCCCCCTCCTACGTGGCTGGCAGTCATGAATACGGATAGTAACCTACTGCATAACTTCTCATATCTCATCCTCCTGTGTGGTCAGCTTCCACAAGGACAATTGGTCCAGGGGGGCCTGACATCATAAAGCTAAAGCAAGAAGTTGTCTGACATGTGGTGCCATTCTGTTGCCTAGCAGTCTGACATCATAAAGCTAAAGCAAGATGCTTTCTGACATGAGAGCCACTCTGTTGCCTAACAAAGAGTAGGATAGATTTATCTTGGTAATGATATGAGTTGCAGGGTAGACAGGATGCCCAACTGAAAGTGTTGATGGTAAGATGAAAGAAATTAGGACTTTATTTAGACTTCTATATTTGTATGAACGCAAGTTTGAGCATAAGAGTCTCAACTTCACTGTTGCTGAACTGGTACGATTTGGCTAAAGAGAAGATGGAAATGATGCTATTCATAGTTTCTATCATTCCCGTTAACTGTAGCATAACCCTTCCTCTCTCAACTTATCAGCTGGCTTAATTTGTACTGGTGTACCATATCCTAAAACTAAAGAAGTGAGAATGGTGCGCTGCCACTTGGCTGGCAAAAAGATCTATGTCCTAATGTACGTGCTACAATTGTTTAGAGAGTTTTAGCAAATGAGTCAAGGGAATGCAGAGAAGTATGGGAGGTTAGAAACACAAATTGAGATTTGATTTTTTTATTGAGCTGTTGATTTTCACAATAAAACAGACTCCATAGTATAGATCTGGTAACCCTTTATATAAATCAAAACTTTTTGTATTGCTTATATTAAATGTACTAACAGTGGACTTTTCCATCTGCAGATTATACTGAATGACCAGCAGTGGCAGTGTTTCACAGCAGAGTTTCTCTGAATTGCCGAGACTGAAGCAAAAAAAAAAAGGAAGTCTTCTGGCATAGTGCATCATTTTACCAATTTACGTGGTAAGTAAAACGCCGAATCATTCTTTTAGGCATTAAAAAGATGTTCATAGCAACGGAATGTCCTCACTACTTTATAGTGGAAACCTGTGCCTGAATATCATTTCTGTCAAGAAAGAAGTAATATGGATCACATTATGTTGGTCATGATAGTTAATAAAAGACTGACTGACTCGAACTCTACTAAAACCTGCTTTAGATCCTTGTGATAGCAATGTTCCATTCGAGGAAATTGCTGCCTTTGAGGCTGAAATGCACCATCTCACGTATGAAAAATAGTGTTACATTCTCACGGTAGGAAGCTCATTTAACCTCTTCTCCTGCACTCTGTATGTTGGGCTCTGATACTCAAGATGGATTTTTGTTAAGGATAATCTGTCTTTGTACCCCCATCCCACTTTCAAAAAGGACACAGAGCTTTGACTGTTTCAGATTCCTTTACCATTCCCCCTCCTACGTGGCTGGCAGTCATGAATACGGATAGTAACCTACTGCATAACTTCTGATATCTCATCCTCCTGTGTGGTCAGCTTCCACAAGGACAATTGGTCCAGTGGTGTCTGACATCATAAAGCTAAAGCAAGAAGTTGTCTGACATGTGGTGCCATTCTGTTGCCTAGCAGTCTGACATCATAAAGCTAAAGCAAGATGCTTTCTGACATGAGAGCCACTCTGTTGCCTAACAAAGAGTAGGATACATTTATCTTGGTAATGATATGAGTTGCAGGGTAGACAGGATGCCCAACTGAAAGTGTTGATGGTAAGATGAAAGAAATTAGGACTTTATTTAGACTTCTATATTTGTATGAACGCAAGTTTGAGCATAAGAGTGTCAACTTCACTGTTGCTGAACTGGTAGGATTTGGCTAAAGAGAAGATGGAAATGATGCTATTCATAGTTTCTATCATTCCCGTTAACTGTAGCATAACCCTTCCTCTCTCAACTTATCAGCTGGCTTAATTGCTACTGGTGTACCATATCCTAAAACTAAAGAAGTGAGAATGGTGCGCTGCCACTTGGCTGGCAAAAAGATCTATGTCCTAATGTACGTGCTACAATTGTTTAGAGAGTTTTAGCAAATGAGTCAAGGGAATGCAGAGAAGTATGGGAGGTTAGAAACACAAATTGAGATTTGATTTTTTTATTGAGCTGTTGATTTTCACAATAAAACAGACTCCATAGTATAGATCTGGTAACCCTTTATATAAATCAAAACTTTTTGTATTGCTTATATTAAATGTACTAACAGTGGACTTTTCCATCTGCAGATTATACTGAATGACCAGCAGTGGCAGTGTTTCACAGCAGAGTTTCTCTGAATTGCCGAGACTGAAGCAAAAAAAAATAAAGGAAGTCTTCTGGCATAGTGCATCATTTTACCAATTTACGTGGTAAGTAAAATGCCCAATCATTCTTTTAGGCATTAAAAAGATGTTCATAGCAACGGAATGTCCTCACTACTTTTTAGTGGAAACCTGTGCCTGAATATCATTTCTGTCAAGAAAGAAGTAATATGGATCACATTATGTTGGTCATGATAGTTAATAAAAGACTGACTGACTCGAACTCTACTAAAACCTGCTTTAGATCCTGGTGATAGCAATGTTCCATTCGAGGAAATTGCTGCCTTTGAGGCTGAAATGCACCATCTCTCGTATGAAAAATAGTGTTACATTCTCACGGTAGGAAGCTCATTTAACCTCTTCTCCTGCACTCTGTATGTTGGGCTCTGATACTCAAGATGGATTTTTGTTAAGGATAATCTGTCTTTGTACCCCCATCCCACTTTCAAAAAGGACACAGAGCTTTGACTGTTTCAGATTCCTTTACCATTCCCCCTCCTACGTGGCTGGCAGTCATGAATACGGATAGTAACCTACTGCATAACTTCTCATATCTCATCCTCCTGTGTGGTCAGCTTCCACAAGGACAATTGGTCCAGGGGGGCCTGACATCATAAAGCTAAAGCAAGAAGTTTTCTGACATGTGGTGCCATTCTGTTGCCTAGCAGTCTGACATCATAAAGCTAAAGCAAGATGCTTTCTGACATGAGAGCCACTCTGTTGCCTAACAAAGAGTAGGATAGATTTATCTTGGTAATGATATGAGTTGCAGGGTAGACAGGATGCCCAACTGAAAGTGTTGATGGTAAGATGAAAGAAATTAGGACTTTATTTAGACTTCTATATTTGTATGAACGCAAGTTTGAGCATAAGAGTCTCAACTTCACTGTTGCTGAACTGGTAGGATTTGGCTAAAGAGAAGATGGAAATGATGCTATTCATAATTTCTATCATTCCCGTTAACTGTAGCATAACCCTTCCTCTCTCAACTTATCAGCTGGCTTAATTGCTACTGGTGTACCATATCCTAAAACTAAAGAAGTGAGAATGGTGCGCTGCCACTTGGCTGGCAAAAAGATCTATGTCCTAATGTACGTGCTACAATTGTTTAGAGAGTTTTAGCAAATGAGTCAAGGGAATGCAGAGAAGTATGGGAGGTTATAAACACAAATTGAGATTTGATTTTTTTATTGAGCTGTTGATTTTCACAATAAAACAGACTCCATAGTATAGATCTGGTAACCCTTTATATAAATCAAAACTTTTTGTATTGCTTATATTAAATGTACTAACAGTGGACTTTTCCATCTGCAGATTATACTGAATGACCAGCAGTGGCAGTGTTTCACAGCAGAGTTTCTCTGAATTGCCGAGACTGAAGCAAAAAAAAAAAGGAAGTCTTCTGGCATAGTGCATCATTTTACCAATTTACGTGGTAAGTAAAACGCCCAATCATTCTTTTAGGCATTAAAAAGATGTTCATAGCAACGGAATGTCCTCCCTACTTTATAGTGGAAACCTGTGCCTGAATATCATTTCTGTCAAGAAAGAAGTAATATGGATCACATTATGTTGGTCATGATAGTTAATAAAAGACTGACTGACTCGAACTCTACTAAAACCTGCTTTAGATCCTGGTGATAGCAATGTTCCATTCGAGGAAATTGCTGCCTTTGAGGCTGAAATGCACCATCTCTCGTATGAAAAATAGTGTTACATTCTCACGGTAGGAAGCTCATTTAACCTCTTCTCCTGCACTCTGTATGTTGGGCTCTGATACTCAAGATGGATTTTTGTTAAGGATAATCTGTCTTTGTACCCCCATCCCACTTTCAAAAAGGACACAGAGCTTTGACTGTTTCAGATTCCTTTACCATTCCCCCTCCTACGTGGCTGGCAGTCATGAATACGGATAGTAACCTACTGCATAACTTCTGATATCTCATCCTCCTGTGTGGTCAGCTTCCACAAGGACAATTGGTCCAGTGGTGTCTGACATCATAAAGCTAAAGCAAGAAGTTGTCTGACATGTGGTGCCATTCTGTTGCCTAGCAGTCTGACATCATAAAGCTAAAGCAAGATGCTTTCTGACATGAGAGCCACTCTGTTGCCTAACAAAGAGTAGGATAGATTTATCTTGGTAATGATATGAGTTGCAGGGTAGACAGGATGCCCAACTGAAAGTGTTGATGGTAAGATGAAAGAAATTAGGACTTTATTTAGACTTCTATATTTGTATGAACGCAAGTTTGAGCATAAGAGTCTCAACTTCACTGTTGCTGAACTGGTACGATTTGGCTAAAGAGAAGATGGAAATGATGCTATTCATAGTTTCTATCATTCCCGTTAACTGTAGCATAACCCTTCCTCTCTCAACTTATCAGCTGGCTTAATTGCTACTGGTGTACCATATCCTAAAACTAAAGAAGTGAGAATGGTGCGCTGCCACTTGGCTGGCAAAAAGATCTATGTCCTAATGTACGTGCTACAATTGTTTAGAGAGTTTTAGCAAATGAGTCAAGGGAATGCAGAGAAGTATGGGAGGTTAGAAACACAAATTGAGATTTGATTTTTTTATTGAGCTGTTGATTTTCACAATAAAACAGACTCCATAGTATAGATCTGGTAACCCTTTATATAAATCAAAACTTTTTGTATTGCTTATATTAAATGTACTAACAGTGGACTTTTCCATCTGCAGATTATACTGAATGACCAGCAGTGGCAGTGTTTCACAGCAGAGTTTCTCTGAATTGCCGAGACTGAAGCAAAAAAAAAAGGAAGTCTTCTGGCATAGTGCATCATTTTACCAATTTACGTGGTAAGTAAAACGCCCAATCATTCTTTTAGGCATTAAAAAGATGTTCATAGCAACGGAATGTCCTCCCTACTTTATAGTGGAAACCTGTGCCTGAATATCATTTCTGTCAAGAAAGAAGTAATATGGATCACATTATGTTGGTCATGATAGTTAATAAAAGACTGACTGACTCGAACTCTACTAAAACCTGCTTTAGATCCTGGTGATAGCAATGTTCCATTCGAGGAAATTGCTGCCTTTGAGGCTGAAATGCACCATCTCTCGTATGAAAAATAGTGTTACATTCTCACGGTAGGAAGCTCATTTAACCTCTTCTCCTGCACTCTGTATGTTGGGCTCTGATACTCAAGATGGATTTTTGTTAAGGATAATCTGTCTTTGTACCCCCATCCCACTTTCAAAAAGGACACAGAGCTTTGACTGTTTCAGATTCCTTTACCATTCCCCCTCCTACGTGGCTGGCAGTCATGAATACAGATAGTAACCTACTGCATAACTTCTGATATCTCATCCTCCTGTGTGGTCAGCTTCCACAAGGACAATTGGTCCAGGGGTGTCTGACATCATAAAGCTAAAGCAAGAAGTTGTCTGACATGTGGTGCCATTCTGTTGCCTAGCAGTCTGACATCATAAAGCTAAAGCAAGATGCTTTCTGACATGAGAGCCACTCTGTTGCCTAACAAAGAGTAGGATACATTTATCTTGGTAATGATATGAGTTGCAGGGTAGACAGGATGCCCAACTGAAAGTGTTGATGGTAAGATGAAAGAAATTAGGACTTTATTTAGACTTCTATATTTGTATGAACGCAAGTTTGAGCATAAGAGTCTCAACTTCACTGTTGCTGAACTGGTAGGATTTGGCTAAAGAGAAGATGGAAATGATGCTATTCATAGTTTCTATCATTCCCGTTAACTGTAGCATAACCCTTCCTCTCTCAACTTATCAGCTGGCTTAATTGCTACTGGTGTACCATATCCTAAAACTAAAGAAGTGAGAATGGTGCGCTGCCACTTGGCTGGCAAAAAGATCTATGTCCTAATGTACGTGCTACAATTGTTTAGAGAGTTTTAGCAAATGAGTCAAGGGAATGCAGAGAAGTATGGGAGGTTAGAAACACAAATTGAGATTTGATTTTTTTATTGAGCTGTTGATTTTCACAATAAAACAGACTCCATAGTATAGATCTGGTAACCCTTTATATAAATCAAAACTTTTTGTATTGCTTATATTAAATGTACTAACAGTGGACTTTTCCATCTGCAGATTATACTGAATGACCAGCAGTGGCAGTGTTTCACAGCAGAGTTTCTCTGAATTGCCGAGACTGAAGCAAAAAAAAAAAGGAAGTCTTCTGGCATAGTGCATCATTTTACCAATTTACGTGGTAAGTAAAACGCCGAATCATTCTTTTAGGCATTAAAAAGATGTTCATAGCAACGGAATGTCCTCACTACTTTATAGTGGAAACCTGTGCCTGAATATCATTTCTGTCAAGAAAGAAGTAATATGGATCACATTATGTTGGTCATGATAGTTAATAAAAGACTGACTGACTCGAACTCTACTAAAACCTGCTTTAGATCCTTGTGATAGCAATGTTCCATTCGAGGAAATTGCTGCCTTTGAGGCTGAAATGCACCATCTCACGTATGAAAAATAGTGTTACATTCTCACGGTAGGAAGCTCATTTAACCTCTTCTCCTGCACTCTGTATGTTGGGCTCTGATACTCAAGATGGATTTTTGTTAAGGATAATCTGTCTTTGTACCCCCATCCCACTTTCAAAAAGGACACAGAGCTTTGACTGTTTCAGATTCCTTTACCATTCCCCCTCCTACGTGGCTGGCAGTCATGAATACGGATAGTAACCTACTGCATAACTTCTGATATCTCATCCTCCTGTGTGGTCAGCTTCCACAAGGACAATTGGTCCAGTGGTGTCTGACATCATAAAGCTAAAGCAAGAAGTTGTCTGACATGTGGTGCCATTCTGTTGCCTAGCAGTCTGACATCATAAAGCTAAAGCAAGATGCTTTCTGACATGAGAGCCACTCTGTTGCCTAACAAAGAGTAGGATACATTTATCTTGGTAATGATATGAGTTGCAGGGTAGACAGGATGCCCAACTGAAAGTGTTGATGGTAAGATGAAAGAAATTAGGACTTTATTTAGACTTCTATATTTGTATGAACGCAAGTTTGAGCATAAGAGTGTCAACTTCACTGTTGCTGAACTGGTAGGATTTGGCTAAAGAGAAGATGGAAATGATGCTATTCATAGTTTCTATCATTCCCGTTAACTGTAGCATAACCCTTCCTCTCTCAACTTATCAGCTGGCTTAATTGCTACTGGTGTACCATATCCTAAAACTAAAGAAGTGAGAATGGTGCGCTGCCACTTGGCTGGCAAAAAGATCTATGTCCTAATGTACGTGCTACAATTGTTTAGAGAGTTTTAGCAAATGAGTCAAGGGAATGCAGAGAAGTATGGGAGGTTAGAAACACAAATTGAGATTTGATTTTTTTATTGAGCTGTTGATTTTCACAATAAAACAGACTCCATAGTATAGATCTGGTAACCCTTTATATAAATCAAAACTTTTTGTATTGCTTATATTAAATGTACTAACAGTGGACTTTTCCATCTGCAGATTATACTGAATGACCAGCAGTGGCAGTGTTTCACAGCAGAGTTTCTCTGAATTGCCGAGACTGAAGCAAAAAAAAATAAAGGAAGTCTTCTGGCATAGTGCATCATTTTACCAATTTACGTGGTAAGTAAAATGCCCAATCATTCTTTTAGGCATTAAAAAGATGTTCATAGCAACGGAATGTCCTCACTACTTTTTAGTGGAAACCTGTGCCTGAATATCATTTCTGTCAAGAAAGAAGTAATATGGATCACATTATGTTGGTCATGATAGTTAATAAAAGACTGACTGACTCGAACTCTACTAAAACCTGCTTTAGATCCTGGTGATAGCAATGTTCCATTCGAGGAAATTGCTGCCTTTGAGGCTGAAATGCACCATCTCTCGTATGAAAAATAGTGTTACATTCTCACGGTAGGAAGCTCATTTAACCTCTTCTCCTGCACTCTGTATGTTGGGCTCTGATACTCAAGATGGATTTTTGTTAAGGATAATCTGTCTTTGTACCCCCATCCCACTTTCAAAAAGGACACAGAGCTTTGACTGTTTCAGATTCCTTTACCATTCCCCCTCCTACGTGGCTGGCAGTCATGAATACGGATAGTAACCTACTGCATAACTTCTCATATCTCATCCTCCTGTGTGGTCAGCTTCCACAAGGACAATTGGTCCAGGGGGGCCTGACATCATAAAGCTAAAGCAAGAAGTTTTCTGACATGTGGTGCCATTCTGTTGCCTAGCAGTCTGACATCATAAAGCTAAAGCAAGATGCTTTCTGACATGAGAGCCACTCTGTTGCCTAACAAAGAGTAGGATAGATTTATCTTGGTAATGATATGAGTTGCAGGGTAGACAGGATGCCCAACTGAAAGTGTTGATGGTAAGATGAAAGAAATTAGGACTTTATTTAGACTTCTATATTTGTATGAACGCAAGTTTGAGCATAAGAGTCTCAACTTCACTGTTGCTGAACTGGTAGGATTTGGCTAAAGAGAAGATGGAAATGATGCTATTCATAATTTCTATCATTCCCGTTAACTGTAGCATAACCCTTCCTCTCTCAACTTATCAGCTGGCTTAATTGCTACTGGTGTACCATATCCTAAAACTAAAGAAGTGAGAATGGTGCGCTGCCACTTGGCTGGCAAAAAGATCTATGTCCTAATGTACGTGCTACAATTGTTTAGAGAGTTTTAGCAAATGAGTCAAGGGAATGCAGAGAAGTATGGGAGGTTATAAACACAAATTGAGATTTGATTTTTTTATTGAGCTGTTGATTTTCACAATAAAACAGACTCCATAGTATAGATCTGGTAACCCTTTATATAAATCAAAACTTTTTGTATTGCTTATATTAAATGTACTAACAGTGGACTTTTCCATCTGCAGATTATACTGAATGACCAGCAGTGGCAGTGTTTCACAGCAGAGTTTCTCTGAATTGCCGAGACTGAAGCAAAAAAAAAAAGGAAGTCTTCTGGCATAGTGCATCATTTTACCAATTTACGTGGTAAGTAAAACGCCCAATCATTCTTTTAGGCATTAAAAAGATGTTCATAGCAACGGAATGTCCTCCCTACTTTATAGTGGAAACCTGTGCCTGAATATCATTTCTGTCAAGAAAGAAGTAATATGGATCACATTATGTTGGTCATGATAGTTAATAAAAGACTGACTGACTCGAACTCTACTAAAACCTGCTTTAGATCCTGGTGATAGCAATGTTCCATTCGAGGAAATTGCTGCCTTTGAGGCTGAAATGCACCATCTCTCGTATGAAAAATAGTGTTACATTCTCACGGTAGGAAGCTCATTTAACCTCTTCTCCTGCACTCTGTATGTTGGGCTCTGATACTCAAGATGGATTTTTGTTAAGGATAATCTGTCTTTGTACCCCCATCCCACTTTCAAAAAGGACACAGAGCTTTGACTGTTTCAGATTCCTTTACCATTCCCCCTCCTACGTGGCTGGCAGTCATGAATACGGATAGTAACCTACTGCATAACTTCTGATATCTCATCCTCCTGTGTGGTCAGCTTCCACAAGGACAATTGGTCCAGTGGTGTCTGACATCATAAAGCTAAAGCAAGAAGTTGTCTGACATGTGGTGCCATTCTGTTGCCTAGCAGTCTGACATCATAAAGCTAAAGCAAGATGCTTTCTGACATGAGAGCCACTCTGTTGCCTAACAAAGAGTAGGATAGATTTATCTTGGTAATGATATGAGTTGCAGGGTAGACAGGATGCCCAACTGAAAGTGTTGATGGTAAGATGAAAGAAATTAGGACTTTATTTAGACTTCTATATTTGTATGAACGCAAGTTTGAGCATAAGAGTCTCAACTTCACTGTTGCTGAACTGGTACGATTTGGCTAAAGAGAAGATGGAAATGATGCTATTCATAGTTTCTATCATTCCCGTTAACTGTAGCATAACCCTTCCTCTCTCAACTTATCAGCTGGCTTAATTGCTACTGGTGTACCATATCCTAAAACTAAAGAAGTGAGAATGGTGCGCTGCCACTTGGCTGGCAAAAAGATCTATGTCCTAATGTACGTGCTACAATTGTTTAGAGAGTTTTAGCAAATGAGTCAAGGGAATGCAGAGAAGTATGGGAGGTTAGAAACACAAATTGAGATTTGATTTTTTTATTGAGCTGTTGATTTTCACAATAAAACAGACTCCATAGTATAGATCTGGTAACCCTTTATATAAATCAAAACTTTTTGTATTGCTTATATTAAATGTACTAACAGTGGACTTTTCCATCTGCAGATTATACTGAATGACCAGCAGTGGCAGTGTTTCACAGCAGAGTTTCTCTGAATTGCCGAGACTGAAGCAAAAAAAAAAGGAAGTCTTCTGGCATAGTGCATCATTTTACCAATTTACGTGGTAAGTAAAACGCCCAATCATTCTTTTAGGCATTAAAAAGATGTTCATAGCAACGGAATGTCCTCCCTACTTTATAGTGGAAACCTGTGCCTGAATATCATTTCTGTCAAGAAAGAAGTAATATGGATCACATTATGTTGGTCATGATAGTTAATAAAAGACTGACTGACTCGAACTCTACTAAAACCTGCTTTAGATCCTGGTGATAGCAATGTTCCATTCGAGGAAATTGCTGCCTTTGAGGCTGAAATGCACCATCTCTCGTATGAAAAATAGTGTTACATTCTCACGGTAGGAAGCTCATTTAACCTCTTCTCCTGCACTCTGTATGTTGGGCTCTGATACTCAAGATGGATTTTTGTTAAGGATAATCTGTCTTTGTACCCCCATCCCACTTTCAAAAAGGACACAGAGCTTTGACTGTTTCAGATTCCTTTACCATTCCCCCTCCTACGTGGCTGGCAGTCATGAATACAGATAGTAACCTACTGCATAACTTCTGATATCTCATCCTCCTGTGTGGTCAGCTTCCACAAGGACAATTGGTCCAGGGGTGTCTGACATCATAAAGCTAAAGCAAGAAGTTGTCTGACATGTGGTGCCATTCTGTTGCCTAGCAGTCTGACATCATAAAGCTAAAGCAAGATGCTTTCTGACATGAGAGCCACTCTGTTGCCTAACAAAGAGTAGGATACATTTATCTTGGTAATGATATGAGTTGCAGGGTAGACAGGATGCCCAACTGAAAGTGTTGATGGTAAGATGAAAGAAATTAGGACTTTATTTAGACTTCTATATTTGTATGAACGCAAGTTTGAGCATAAGAGTCTCAACTTCACTGTTGCTGAACTGGTAGGATTTGGCTAAAGAGAAGATGGAAATGATGCTATTCATAGTTTCTATCATTCCCGTTAACTGTAGCATAACCCTTCCTCTCTCAACTTATCAGCTGGCTTAATTGCTACTGGTGTACCATATCCTAAAACTAAAGAAGTGAGAATGGTGCGCTGCCACTTGGCTGGCAAAAAGATCTATGTCCTAATGTACGTGCTACAATTGTTTAGAGAGTTTTAGCAAATGAGTCAAGGGAATGCAGAGAAGTATGGGAGGTTAGAAACACAAATTGAGATTTGATTTTTTTATTGAGCTGTTGATTTTCACAATAAAACAGACTCCATAGTATAGATCTGGTAACCATTTATATAAATCAAAACTTTTTGTATTGCTTATATTAAATGTACTAACAGTGGACTTTTCCATCTGCAGATTATACTGAATGACCAGCAGTGGCAGTGTTTCACAGCAGAGTTTCTCTGAATTGCCGAGACTGAAGCAAAAAAAAAAAGGAAGTCTTCTGGCATAGTGCATCATTTTACCAATTTACGTGGTAAGTAAAACGCCCAATCATTCTTTTAGGCATTAAAAAGATGTTCATAGCAACGGAATGTCCTCACTACTTTATAGTGGAAACCTGTGCCTGAATATCATTTCTGTCAAGAAAGAAGTAATATGGATCACATTATGTTGGTCATGATAGTTAATAAAAGACTGACTGACTCGAACTCTACTAAAACCTGCTTTAGATCCTGGTGATAGCAATGTTCCATTCGAGGAAATTGCTGCCTTTGAGGCTGAAATGCACCATCTCTCGTATGAAAAATAGTGTTACATTCTCACGGTAGGAAGCTCATTTAACCTCTTCTCCTGCACTCTGTATGTTGGGCTCTGATACTCAAGATGGATTTTCGTTAAGGATAATCTGTCTTTGTACCCCCATCCCACTTTCAAAAAGGACACAGAGCTTTGACTGTTTCAGATTCCTTTACCATTCCCCCTCCTACGTGGCTGGCAGTCATGAATACAGATAGTAACCTACTGCATAACTTCTGATATCTCATCCTCCTGTGTGGTCAGCTTCCACAAGGACAATTGGTCCAGGGGGGCCTGACATCATAAAGCTAAAGCAAGAAGTTGTCTGACATGTGGTGCCATTCTGTTGCCTAGCAGTCTGACATCATAAAGCTAAAGCAAGATGCTTTCTGACATGAGAGCCACTCTGTTGCCTAACAAAGAGTAGGATAGATTTATCTTGGTAATGATATGAGTTGCAGGGTAGACAGGATGCCCAACTGAAAGTGTTGATGGTAAGATGAAAGAAATTAGGACTTTATTTAGACTTCTATATTTGTATGAACGCAAGTTTGAGCATAAGAGTCTCAACTTCACTGTTGCTGAACTGGTAGGATTTGGCTAAAGAGAAGATAGAAATGATGCTATTCATAGTTTCTATCATTCCCGTTAACTGTAGCATAACCCTTCCTCTCTCAACTTATCAGCTGGCTTAATTGCTACTGGTGTACCATATCCTAAAACTAAAGAAGTGATAATGGTGCGCTGCCACTTGGCTGGCAAAAAGATCTATGTCCTAATGTACGTGCTACAATTGTTTAGAGAGTTTTAGCAAATGAGTCAAGGGAATGCAGAGAAGTATGGGAGGTTATAAACACAAATTGAGATTTGATTTTTTTATTGAGCTGTTGATTTTCACAATATAACAGACTCCATAGTATAGATCTGGTAACCATTTATATAAATCAAAACTTTTTGTATTGCTTATATTAAATTACTAACAGTGGACTTTTCCATCTGCAGAATATACTGAATGACCAGCAGTGGCAGTGTTTCACAGCAGAGTTTCTCTGAATTGCCGAGACTGAAGCAAAAAAAAAAAAGGAAGTCTTCTGGCATAGTACATCATTTTACCAATTTACGTGGTAAGTAAAATGCCCAATCATTCTTTTAGGCATTAAAAAGATGTTCATAGCAACGGAATGTCCTCACTACTTTTTAGTGGAAACCTGTGCCTGAATATCATTTCTGTCAAGAAAGAAGTAATATGGATCACATTATGTTGGTCATGATAGTTAATAAAAGACTGACTGACTCGAACTCTACTAAAACCTGCTTTAGATCCTGGTGATAGCAATGTTCCATTCGAGGAAATTGCTGCCTTTGAGGCTGAAATGCACCATCTCACGTATGAAAAATAGTGTTACATTCTCACGGTAGGAAGCTCATTTAACCTCTTCTCCTGCACTCTGTATGTTGGGCTCTGATACTCAAGATGGATTTTTGTTAAGGATAATCTGTCTTTGTACCCCCATCCCACTTTCAAAAAGGACACAGAGCTTTGACTGTTTCAGATTCCTTTACCATTCCCCCTCCTACGTGGCTGGCAGTCATGAATACAGATAGTAACCTACTGCATAACTTCTGATATCTCATCCTCCTGTGTGGTCAGCTTCCACAAGGACAATTGGTCCAGGGGTGTCTGACATCATAAAGCTAAAGCAAGAAGTTGTCTGACATGTGGTGCCATTCTGTTGCCTAGCAGTCTGACATCATAAAGCTAAAGCAAGATGCTTTCTGACATGAGAGCCACTCTGTTGCCTAACAAAGAGTAGGATACATTTATCTTGGTAAGGATATGAGTTGCAGGGTAGACAGGATGCCCAACTGAAAGTGTTGATGGTAAGATGAAAGAAATTAGGACTTTATTTAGACTTCTATATTTGTATGAACGCAAGTTTGAGCATAAGAGTCTCAACTTCACTGTTGCTGAACTGGTAGGATTTGGCTAAAGAGAAGATGGAAATGATGCTATTCATAGTTTCTATAATTTCCGTTAACTGTAGCATAACCCTTCCTCTCTCAACTTATCAGCTGGCTTAATTGCTACTGGTGTACCATATCCTAAAACTAAAGAAGTGAGAATGGTGCGCTGCCACTTGGCTGGCAAAAAGATCTATGTCCTAATGTACGTGCTACAATTGTTCAGAGAGTTTTAGCAAATGAGTCAAGGGAATGCAGAGAAGTATGGGAGGTTATAAACACAAATTGAGATTTGATTTTTTTATTGAGCTGTTGATTTTCACAATAAAACAGACTCCATAGTATAGATCTGGTAACCATTTATATAAATCAAAACTTTTTGTATTGCTTATATTAAATGAACTAACAGTGGACTTTTCCATCTGCAGATTATACTGAATGACCAGCAGTGGCAGTGTTTCACAGCAGAGTTTCTCTGAATTGCCGAGACTGAAGCAAAAAAAAAAAGGAAGTCTTCTGGCATAGTGCATCATTTTACCAATTTACGTGGTAAGTAAAACGCCCAATCATTCTTTTAGGCATTAAAAAGATGTTCATAGCAACGGAATGTCCTCACTACTTTTTAGTGGAAACCTGTGCCTGAATATCATTTCTGTCAAGAAAGAAGTAATATGGATCACATTATGTTGGTCATGATAGTTAATAAAAGCCTGACTGACTCGAACTCTACTAAAACCTGCTTTAGATCCTGGTGATAGCAATGTTCCATTCGAGGAAATTGCTGCCTTTGAGGCTGAAATGCACCATCTCACGTATGAAAAATAGTGTTACATTCTCACGGTAGGAAGCTCATTTAACCTCTTCTCCTGCACTCTGTATGTTGGGCTCTGATACTCAAGATGGATTTTTGTTAAGGATAATCTGTCTTTGTACCCCCATCCCACTTTCAAAAAGGACACAGAGCTTTGACTGTTTCAGATTCCTTTACCATTCCCCCTCCTACGTGGCTGGCAGTCATGAATACAGATAGTAACCTACTGCATAACTTCTCATATCTCATCCTCCTGTGTGGTCAGCTTCCACAAGGACAATTGGTCCAGGGGGGGCTGACATCATAAAGCTAAAGCAAGAAGTTGTCTGACATGTGGTGCCATTCTGTTGCCTACCAGTCTGACATCATAAAGCTAAAGCAAGATGCTTTCTGACATGAGAACCACTCTGTTGCCTAACAAAGAGTAGGATAGATTTATCTTGGTAATGATATGAGTTGCAGGGTAGACAGGATGCCCAACTGAAAGTGTTGATGGTAAGATGAAAGAAATTAGGACTTTATTTAGACTTCTATATTTGTATGAACGCAAGTTTGAGCATAAGAGTCTCAACTTCACTGTTGCTGAACTGGTAGGATTTGGCTAAAGAGAAGATGGAAATGATGCTATTCATAGTTTCTATCATTCCCGTTAACTGTAGCATAACCCTTCCTCTCTCAACTTATCAGCTGGCTTAATTGCTACTGGTGTACCATATCCTAAAACTAAAGAAGTGAGAATGGTGCGCTGCCACTTGGCTGGCAAAAAGATCTATGTCCTAATGTACGTGCTACAATTGTTTAGAGAGTTTTAGCAAATGAGTCAAGGGAATGCAGAGAAGTATGGGAGGTTATAAACACAAATTGAGATTTGATTTTTTTATTGAGCTGTTGATTTTCACAATATAACAGACTCCATAGTATAGATCTGGTAACCATTTATATAAATCAAAACTTTTTGTATTGCTTATATTAAATTACTAACAGTGGACTTTTCCATCTGCAGAATATACTGAATGACCAGCAGTGGCAGTGTTTCACAGCAGAGTTTCTCTGAATTGCCGAGACTGAAGCAAAAAAAAAAAGGAAGTCTTCTGGCATAGTGCATCATTTTACCAATTTACGTGGTAAGTAAAATGCCCAATCATTCTTTTAGGCATTAAAAAGATGTTCATAGCAACGGAATGTCCTCACTACTTTTTAGTGGAAACCTGTGCCTGAATATCATTTCTGTCAAGAAAGAAGTAATATGGATCACATTATGTTGGTCATGATAGTTAATAAAAGACTGACTGACTCGAACTCTACTAAAACCTGCTTTAGATCCTGGTGATAGCAATGTTCCATTCGAGGAAATTGCTGCCTTTGAGGCTGAAATGCACCATCTCTCGTATGAAAAATAGTGTTACATTCTCACGGTAGGAAGCTCATTTAACCTCTTCTCCTGCACTCTGTATGTTGGGCTCTGATACTCAAGATGGATTTTTGTTAAGGATAATCTGTCTTTGTACCCCCATCCCACTTTCAAAAAGGACACAGAGCTTTGACTGTTTCAGATTCCTTTACCATTCCCCCTCCTACGTGGCTGGCAGTCATGAATACGGATAGTAACCTACTGCATAACTTCTCATATCTCATCCTCCTGTGTGGTCAGCTTCCACAAGGACAATTGGTCCAGGGGGGCCTGACATCATAAAGCTAAAGCAAGAAGTTGTCTGACATGTGGTGCCATTCTGTTGCCTAGCAGTCTGACATCATAAAGCTAAAGCAAGATGCTTTCTGACATGAGAGCCACTCTGTTGCCTAACAAAGAGTAGGATAGATTTATCTTGGTAATGATATGAGTTGCAGGGTAGACAGGATGCCCAACTGAAAGTGTTGATGGTAAGATGAAAGAAATTAGGACTTTATTTAGACTTCTATATTTGTATGAACGCAAGTTTGAGCATAAGAGTCTCAACTTCACTGTTGCTGAACTGGTAGGATTTGGCTAAAGAGAAGATGGAAATGATGCTATTCATAGTTTCTATCATTCCCGTTAACTGTAGCATAACCCTTCCTCTCTCAACTTATCAGCTGGCTTAATTGCTACTGGTGTACCATATCCTAAAACTAAAGAAGTGAGAATGGTGCGCTGCCACTTGGCTGGCAAAAAGATCTATGTCCTAATGTACGTGCTACAATTGTTTAGAGAGTTTTAGCAAATGAGTCAAGGGAATGCAGAGAAGTATGGGAGGTTATAAACACAAATTGAGATTTGATTTTTTTATTGAGCTGTTGATTTTCACAATAAAACAGACTCCATAGTATAGATCTGGTAACCCTTATATTAAATGTACTAACAGTGGACTTTTCCATCTGCAGATTATACTGAATGACCAGCAGTGGCAGTGTTTCACAGCAGAGTTTCTCTGAATTGCCGAGACTGAAGCAAAAAAAAAAAGGAAGTCTTCTGGCATAGTGCATTATTTTACCAATTTACGTGGTAAGTAAAACGCCCAATCATTCTTTTAGGCATTAAAAAGATGTTCATAGCAACGGAATGTCCTCACTACTTTATAGTGGAAACCTGTGCCTGAATATCATTTCTGTCAAGAAAGAAGTAATATGGATCACATTATGTTGGTCATGATAGTTAATAAAAGACTGACTGACTCGAACTCTACTAAAACCTGCTTTAGATCCTGGTGATAGCAATGTTCCATTCGAGGAAATTGCTGCCTTTGAGGCTGAAATGCACCATCTCACGAATGAAAAATAGTGTTACATTCTCACGGTAGGAAGCTCATTTAACCTCTTCTCCTACACTCTGTATGTTGGGCTCTGATACTCAAGATGGATTTTTGTTAAGGATAATCTGTCTTTGTACCCCCATCCCACTTTCAAAAAGGACACAGAGCTTTGACTTTTTCAGATTCCTTTACCATTCCCCCTCCTACGTGGCTGGCAGTCATGAATACGGATAGTAACCTACTGCATAACTTCTGATATCTCATCCTCCTGTGTGGTCAGCTTCCACAAGGACAATTGGTCCAGTGGTGTCTGACATCATAAAGCTAAAGCAAGAAGTTGTCTGACATGTGGTGCCATTCTGTTGCCTAGCAGTCTGACATCATAAAGCTAAAGCAAGATGCTTTCTGACATGAGAGCCACTCTGTTGCCTAACAAAGAGTAGGATAGATTTATCTTGGTAAGG
Source organism: Lissotriton helveticus (assembly GCF_964261635.1). Classification (NCBI taxonomy): domain Eukaryota; kingdom Metazoa; phylum Chordata; class Amphibia; order Caudata; family Salamandridae; genus Lissotriton; species Lissotriton helveticus. Next base: position 305,188,872 of record NC_136072.1, on the reverse strand, counting down.
ATATGAGTTGCAGGGTAGACAGGATGCCCAACTGAAAGTGTTGATGGTAAGATGAAAGAAATTAGGACTTTATTTAGACTTCTATATTTGTATGAACGCAAGTTTGAGCATAAGAGTCTCAACTTCACTGTTGCTGAACTGGTACGATTTGGCTAAAGAGAAGATGGAAATGATGCTATTCATAGTTTCTATCATTCCCGTTAACTGTAGCATAACCCTTCCTCTCTCAACTGATCAGCTGGCTTAATTGCTACTGGTGTACCATATCCTAAAACTAAAGAAGTGAGAATGGTGCGCTGCCACTTGGCTGGCAAAAAGATCTATGTCCTAATGTACGTGCTACAATTGTTTAGAGAGTTTTAGCAAATGAGTCAAGGGAATGCAGAGAAGTATGGGAGGTTATAAACACAAATTGAGATTTGATTTTTTTATTGAGCTGTTGATTTTCACAATATAACAGACTCCATAGTATAGATCTGGTAACCATTTATATAAATCAAAACTTTTTGTATTGCTTATATTAAATTACTAACAGTGGACTTTTCCATCTGCAGAATATACTGAATGACCAGCAGTGGCAGTGTTTCACAGCAGAGTTTCTCTGAATTGCCGAGACTGAAGCAAAAAAAAAGGAAGTCTTCTGGCATAGTGCATCATTTTACCAATTTACGTGGTAAGTAAAATGCCCAATCATTCTTTTAGGCATTAAAAAGATGTTCATAGCAACGGAATGTCCTCACTACTTTATAGTGGAAACCTGTGCCTGAATATCATTTCTGTCAAGAAAGAAGTAATATGGATCACATTATGTTGGTCATGATAGTTAATAAAAGACTGACTGACTCGAACTCTACTAAAACCTGCTTTAGATCCTGGTGATAGCAATGTTCCATTCGAGGAAATTGCTGCCTTTGAGGCTGAAATGCACCATCTCACGTGTGAAAAATAGTGTTACATTCTCACGGTAGGAAGCTCATTTAACCTCTTCTCCTGCACTCTGTATGTTGGGCTCTGATACTCAAGATGGATTTTTGTTAAGGATAATCTGTCTTTGTACCCCCATCCCACTTTCAAAAAGGACACAGAGCTTTGACTGTTTCAGATTCCTTTACCATTCCCCCTCCTACGTGGCTGGCAGTCATGAATACAGATAGTAACCTACTGCATAACTTCTGATATCTCATCCTCCTGTGTGGTCAGCTTCCACAAGGACAATTGGTCCAGGGGTGTCTGACATCATAAAGCTAAAGCAAGAAGTTGTCTGACATGTGGTGCCATTCTGTTGCCTAGCAGTCTGACATCATAAAGCTAAAGCAAGATGCTTTCTGACATGAGAGCCACTCTGTTGCCTAACAAAGAGTAGGATAGATTTATCTTGGTAAGGATATGAGTTGCAGGGTAGACAGGATGCCCAACTGAAAGTGTTGATGGTAAGATGAAAGAAATTAGGACTTTATTTAGACTTCTATATTTGTATGAACGCAAGTTTGAGCATAAGAGTCTCAACTTCACTGTTGCTGAACTGGTACGATTTGGCTAAAGAGAAGATGGAAATGATGCTATTCATAGTTTCTATCATTCCCGTTAACTGTAGCATAACCCTTCCTCTCTCAACTGATCAGCTGGCTTAATTGCTACTGGTGTACCATATCCTAAAACTAAAGAAGTGAGAATGGTGCGCTGCCACTTGGCTGGCAAAAAGATCTATGTCCTAATGTACGTGCTACAATTGTTTAGAGAGTTTTAGCAAATGAGTCAAGGGAATGCAGAGAAGTATGGGAGGTTAGAAACACAAATTGAGATTTGATTTTTTTATTGAGCTGTTGATTTTCACAATAAAACAGACTCCATAGTATAGATCTGGTAACCATTTATATAAATCAAAACTTTTTGTATTGCTTATATTAAATGTACTAACAGTGGACTTTTCCATCTGCAGATTATACTGAATGACCAGCAGTGGCAGTGTTTCACAGCAGAGTTTCTCTGAATTGCCGAGACTGAAGCAAAAAAAAAAAGGAAGTCTTCTGGCATAGTGCATCATTTTACCAATTTACGTGGTAAGTAAAACGCCCAATCATTCTTTTAGGCATTAAAAAGATGTTCATAGCAACGGAATGTCCTCACTACTTTATAGTGGAAACCTGTGCCTGAATATCATTTCTGTCAAGAAAGAAGTAATATGGATCACATTATGTTGGTCATGATAGTTAATAAAAGACTGACTGACTCGAACTCTACTAAAACCTGCTTTAGATCCTGGTGATAGCAATGTTCCATTCGAGGAAATTGCTGCCTTTGAGGCTGAAATGCACCATCTCTCGTATGAAAAATAGTGTTACATTCTCACGGTAGGAAGCTCATTTAACCTCTTCTCCTGCACTCTGTATGTTGGGCTCTGATACTCAAGATGGATTTTCGTTAAGGATAATCTGTCTTTGTACCCCCATCCCACTTTCAAAAAGGACACAGAGCTTTGACTGTTTCAGATTCCTTTACCATTCCCCCTCCTACGTGGCTGGCAGTCATGAATACAGATAGTAACCTACTGCATAACTTCTGATATCTCATCCTCCTGTGTGGTCAGCTTCCACAAGGACAATTGGTCCAGGGGGGCCTGACATCATAAAGCTAAAGCAAGAAGTTGTCTGACATGTGGTGCCATTCTGTTGCCTAGCAGTCTGACATCATAAAGCTAAAGCAAGATGCTTTCTGACATGAGAGCCACTCTGTTGCCTAACAAAGAGTAGGATAGATTTATCTTGGTAATGATATGAGTTGCAGGGTAGACAGGATGCCCAACTGAAAGTGTTGATGGTAAGATGAAAGAAATTAGGACTTTATTTAGACTTCTATATTTGTATGAACGCAAGTTTGAGCATAAGAGTCTCAACTTCACTGTTGCTGAACTGGTAGGATTTGGCTAAAGAGAAGATAGAAATGATGCTATTCATAGTTTCTATCATTCCCGTTAACTGTAGCATAACCCTTCCTCTCTCAACTTATCAGCTGGCTTAATTGCTACTGGTGTACCATATCCTAAAACTAAAGAAGTGATAATGGTGCGCTGCCACTTGGCTGGCAAAAAGATCTATGTCCTAATGTACGTGCTACAATTGTTTAGAGAGTTTTAGCAAATGAGTCAAGGGAATGCAGAGAAGTATGGGAGGTTATAAACACAAATTGAGATTTGATTTTTTTATTGAGCTGTTGATTTTCACAATATAACAGACTCCATAGTATAGATCTGGTAACCATTTATATAAATCAAAACTTTTTGTATTGCTTATATTAAATTACTAACAGTGGACTTTTCCATCTGCAGAATATACTGAATGACCAGCAGTGGCAGTGTTTCACAGCAGAGTTTCTCTGAATTGCCGAGACTGAAGCAAAAAAAAAAAAGGAAGTCTTCTGGCATAGTACATCATTTTACCAATTTACGTGGTAAGTAAAATGCCCAATCATTCTTTTAGGCATTAAAAAGATGTTCATAGCAACGGAATGTCCTCACTACTTTTTAGTGGAAACCTGTGCCTGAATATCATTTCTGTCAAGAAAGAAGTAATATGGATCACATTATGTTGGTCATGATAGTTAATAAAAGACTGACTGACTCGAACTCTACTAAAACCTGCTTTAGATCCTGGTGATAGCAATGTTCCATTCGAGGAAATTGCTGCCTTTGAGGCTGAAATGCACCATCTCACGTATGAAAAATAGTGTTACATTCTCACGGTAGGAAGCTCATTTAACCTCTTCTCCTGCACTCTGTATGTTGGGCTCTGATACTCAAGATGGATTTTTGTTAAGGATAATCTGTCTTTGTACCCCCATCCCACTTTCAAAAAGGACACAGAGCTTTGACTGTTTCAGATTCCTTTACCATTCCCCCTCCTACGTGGCTGGCAGTCATGAATACAGATAGTAACCTACTGCATAACTTCTGATATCTCATCCTCCTGTGTGGTCAGCTTCCACAAGGACAATTGGTCCAGGGGTGTCTGACATCATAAAGCTAAAGCAAGAAGTTGTCTGACATGTGGTGCCATTCTGTTGCCTAGCAGTCTGACATCATAAAGCTAAAGCAAGATGCTTTCTGACATGAGAGCCACTCTGTTGCCTAACAAAGAGTAGGATACATTTATCTTGGTAAGGATATGAGTTGCAGGGTAGACAGGATGCCCAACTGAAAGTGTTGATGGTAAGATGAAAGAAATTAGGACTTTATTTAGACTTCTATATTTGTATGAACGCAAGTTTGAGCATAAGAGTCTCAACTTCACTGTTGCTGAACTGGTAGGATTTGGCTAAAGAGAAGATGGAAATGATGCTATTCATAGTTTCTATAATTTCCGTTAACTGTAGCATAACCCTTCCTCTCTCAACTTATCAGCTGGCTTAATTGCTACTGGTGTACCATATCCTAAAACTAAAGAAGTGAGAATGGTGCGCTGCCACTTGGCTGGCAAAAAGATCTATGTCCTAATGTACGTGCTACAATTGTTCAGAGAGTTTTAGCAAATGAGTCAAGGGAATGCAGAGAAGTATGGGAGGTTATAAACACAAATTGAGATTTGATTTTTTTATTGAGCTGTTGATTTTCACAATAAAACAGACTCCATAGTATAGATCTGGTAACCATTTATATAAATCAAAACTTTTTGTATTGCTTATATTAAATGAACTAACAGTGGACTTTTCCATCTGCAGATTATACTGAATGACCAGCAGTGGCAGTGTTTCACAGCAGAGTTTCTCTGAATTGCCGAGACTGAAGCAAAAAAAAAAAGGAAGTCTTCTGGCATAGTGCATCATTTTACCAATTTACGTGGTAAGTAAAACGCCCAATCATTCTTTTAGGCATTAAAAAGATGTTCATAGCAACGGAATGTCCTCACTACTTTATAGTGGAAACCTGTGCCTGAATATCATTTCTGTCAAGAAAGAAGTAATATGGATCACATTATGTTGGTCATGATAGTTAATAAAAGACTGACTGACTCGAACTCTACTAAAACCTGCTTTAGATCCTGGTGATAGCAATGTTCCATTCGAGGAAATTGCTGCCTTTGAGGCTGAAATGCACCATCTCTCGTATGAAAAATAGTGTTACATTCTCACGGTAGGAAGCTCATTTAACCTCTTCTCCTGCACTCTGTATGTTGGGCTCTGATACTCAAGATGGATTTTCGTTAAGGATAATCTGTCTTTGTACCCCCATCCCACTTTCAAAAAGGACACAGAGCTTTGACTGTTTCAGATTCCTTTACCATTCCCCCTCCTACGTGGCTGGCAGTCATGAATACAGATAGTAACCTACTGCATAACTTCTGATATCTCATCCTCCTGTGTGGTCAGCTTCCACAAGGACAATTGGTCCAGGGGGGCCTGACATCATAAAGCTAAAGCAAGAAGTTGTCTGACATGTGGTGCCATTCTGTTGCCTAGCAGTCTGACATCATAAAGCTAAAGCAAGATGCTTTCTGACATGAGAGCCACTCTGTTGCCTAACAAAGAGTAGGAAAGATTTATCTTGGTAATGATATGAGTTGCAGGGTAGACAGGATGCCCAACTGAAAGTGTTGATGGTAAGATGAAAGAAATTAGGACTTTATTTAGACTTCTATATTTGTATGAACGCAAGTTTGAGCATAAGAGTCTCAACTTCACTGTTGCTGAACTGGTAGGATTTGGCTAAAGAGAAGATAGAAATGATGCTATTCATAGTTTCTATCATTCCCGTTAACTGTAGCATAACCCTTCCTCTCTCAACTTATCAGCTGGCTTAATTGCTACTGGTGTACCATATCCTAAAACTAAAGAAGTGATAATGGTGCGCTGCCACTTGGCTGGCAAAAAGATCTATGTCCTAATGTACGTGCTACAATTGTTTAGAGAGTTTTAGCAAATGAGTCAAGGGAATGCAGAGAAGTATGGGAGGTTATAAACACAAATTGAGATTTGATTTTTTTATTGAGCTGTTGATTTTCACAATATAACAGACTCCATAGTATAGATCTGGTAACCATTTATATAAATCAAAACTTTTTGTATTGCTTATATTAAATTACTAACAGTGGACTTTTCCATCTGCAGAATATACTGAATGACCAGCAGTGGCAGTGTTTCACAGCAGAGTTTCTCTGAATTGCCGAGACTGAAGCAAAAAAAAAAAAGGAAGTCTTCTGGCATAGTACATCATTTTACCAATTTACGTGGTAAGTAAAATGCCCAATCATTCTTTTAGGCATTAAAAAGATGTTCATAGCAACGGAATGTCCTCACTACTTTTTAGTGGAAACCTGTGCCTGAATATCATTTCTGTCAAGAAAGAAGTAATATGGATCACATTATGTTGGTCATGATAGTTAATAAAAGACTGACTGACTCGAACTCTACTAAAACCTGCTTTAGATCCTGGTGATAGCAATGTTCCATTCGAGGAAATTGCTGCCTTTGAGGCTGAAATGCACCATCTCACGTATGAAAAATAGTGTTACATTCTCACGGTAGGAAGCTCATTTAACCTCTTCTCCTGCACTCTGTATGTTGGGCTCTGATACTCAAGATGGATTTTTGTTAAGGATAATCTGTCTTTGTACCCCCATCCCACTTTCAAAAAGGACACAGAGCTTTGACTGTTTCAGATTCCTTTACCATTCCCCCTCCTACGTGGCTGGCAGTCATGAATACAGATAGTAACCTACTGCATAACTTCTGATATCTCATCCTCCTGTGTGGTCAGCTTCCACAAGGACAATTGGTCCAGGGGTGTCTGACATCATAAAGCTAAAGCAAGAAGTTGTCTGACATGTGGTGCCATTCTGTTGCCTAGCAGTCTGACATCATAAAGCTAAAGCAAGATGCTTTCTGACATGAGAGCCACTCTGTTGCCTAACAAAGAGTAGGATACATTTATCTTGGTAAGGATATGAGTTGCAGGGTAGACAGGATGCCCAACTGAAAGTGTTGATGGTAAGATGAAAGAAATTAGGACTTTATTTAGACTTCTATATTTGTATGAACGCAAGTTTGAGCATAAGAGTCTCAACTTCACTGTTGCTGAACTGGTAGGATTTGGCTAAAGAGAAGATGGAAATGATGCTATTCATAGTTTCTATAATTTCCGTTAACTGTAGCATAACCCTTCCTCTCTCAACTTATCAGCTGGCTTAATTGCTACTGGTGTACCATATCCTAAAACTAAAGAAGTGAGAATGGTGCGCTGCCACTTGGCTGGCAAAAAGATCTATGTCCTAATGTACGTGCTACAATTGTTCAGAGAGTTTTAGCAAATGAGTCAAGGGAATGCAGAGAAGTATGGGAGGTTATAAACACAAATTGAGATTTGATTTTTTTATTGAGCTGTTGATTTTCACAATAAAACAGACTCCATAGTATAGATCTGGTAACCATTTATATAAATCAAAACTTTTTGTATTGCTTATATTAAATGAACTAACAGTGGACTTTTCCATCTGCAGATTATACTGAATGACCAGCAGTGGCAGTGTTTCACAGCAGAGTTTCTCTGAATTGCCGAGACTGAAGCAAAAAAAAAAAGGAAGTCTTCTGGCATAGTGCATCATTTTACCAATTTACGTGGTAAGTAAAACGCCCAATCATTCTTTTAGGCATTAAAAAGATGTTCATAGCAACGGAATGTCCTCACTACTTTTTAGTGGAAACCTGTGCCTGAATATCATTTCTGTCAAGAAAGAAGTAATATGGATCACATTATGTTGGTCATGATAGTTAATAAAAGCCTGACTGACTCGAACTCTACTAAAACCTGCTTTAGATCCTGGTGATAGCAATGTTCCATTCGAGGAAATTGCTGCCTTTGAGGCTGAAATGCACCATCTCACGTATGAAAAATAGTGTTACATTCTCACGGTAGGAAGCTCATTTAACCTCTTCTCCTGCACTCTGTATGTTGGGCTCTGATACTCAAGATGGATTTTTGTTAAGGATAATCTGTCTTTGTACCCCCATCCCACTTTCAAAAAGGACACAGAGCTTTGACTGTTTCAGATTCCTTTACCATTCCCCCTCCTACGTGGCTGGCAGTCATGAATACAGATAGTAACCTACTGCATAACTTCTCATATCTCATCCTCCTGTGTGGTCAGCTTCCACAAGGACAATTGGTCCAGGGGGGCCTGACATCATAAAGCTAAAGCAAGAAGTTGTCTGACATGTGGTGCCATTCTGTTGCCTACCAGTCTGACATCATAAAGCTAAAGCAAGATGCTTTCTGACATGAGAACCACTCTGTTGCCTAACAAAGAGTAGGATAGATTTATCTTGGTAATGATATGAGTTGCAGGGTAGACAGGATGCCCAACTGAAAGTGTTGATGGTAAGATGAAAGAAATTAGGACTTTATTTAGACTTCTATATTTGTATGAACGCAAGTTTGAGCATAAGAGTCTCAACTTCACTGTTGCTGAACTGGTAGGATTTGGCTAAAGAGAAGATGGAAATGATGCTATTCATAGTTTCTATCATTCCCGTTAACTGTAGCATAACCCTTCCTCTCTCAACTTATCAGCTGGCTTAATTGCTACTGGTGTACCATATCCTAAAACTAAAGAAGTGAGAATGGTGCGCTGCCACTTGGCTGGCAAAAAGATCTATGTCCTAATGTACGTGCTACAATTGTTTAGAGAGTTTTAGCAAATGAGTCAAGGGAATGCAGAGAAGTATGGGAGGTTATAAACACAAATTGAGATTTGATTTTTTTATTGAGCTGTTGATTTTCACAATATAACAGACTCCATAGTATAGATCTGGTAACCATTTATATAAATCAAAACTTTTTGTATTGCTTATATTAAATTACTAACAGTGGACTTTTCCATCTGCAGAATATACTGAATGACCAGCAGTGGCAGTGTTTCACAGCAGAGTTTCTCTGAATTGCCGAGACTGAAGCAAAAAAAAAAAGGAAGTCTTCTGGCATAGTGCATCATTTTACCAATTTACGTGGTAAGTAAAATGCCCAATCATTCTTTTAGGCATTAAAAAGATGTTCATAGCAACGGAATGTCCTCACTACTTTTTAGTGGAAACCTGTGCCTGAATATCATTTCTGTCAAGAAAGAAGTAATATGGATCACATTATGTTGGTCATGATAGTTAATAAAAGACTGACTGACTCGAACTCTACTAAAACCTGCTTTAGATCCTGGTGATAGCAATGTTCCATTCGAGGAAATTGCTGCCTTTGAGGCTGAAATGCACCATCTCTCGTATGAAAAATAGTGTTACATTCTCACGGTAGGAAGCTCATTTAACCTCTTCTCCTGCACTCTGTATGTTGGGCTCTGATACTCAAGATGGATTTTTGTTAAGGATAATCTGTCTTTGTACCCCCATCCCACTTTCAAAAAGGACACAGAGCTTTGACTGTTTCAGATTCCTTTACCATTCCCCCTCCTACGTGGCTGGCAGTCATGAATACGGATAGTAACCTACTGCATAACTTCTCATATCTCATCCTCCTGTGTGGTCAGCTTCCACAAGGACAATTGGTCCAGGGGGGCCTGACATCATAAAGCTAAAGCAAGAAGTTGTCTGACATGTGGTGCCATTCTGTTGCCTAGCAGTCTGACATCATAAAGCTAAAGCAAGATGCTTTCTGACATGAGAGCCACTCTGTTGCCTAACAAAGAGTAGGATAGATTTATCTTGGTAATGATATGAGTTGCAGGGTAGACAGGATGCCCAACTGAAAGTGTTGATGGTAAGATGAAAGAAATTAGGACTTTATTTAGACTTCTATATTTGTATGAACGCAAGTTTGAGCATAAGAGTCTCAACTTCACTGTTGCTGAACTGGTAGGATTTGGCTAAAGAGAAGATGGAAATGATGCTATTCATAGTTTCTATCATTCCCGTTAACTGTAGCATAACCCTTCCTCTCTCAACTTATCAGCTGGCTTAATTGCTACTGGTGTACCATATCCTAAAACTAAAGAAGTGAGAATGGTGCGCTGCCACTTGGCTGGCAAAAAGATCTATGTCCTAATGTACGTGCTACAATTGTTTAGAGAGTTTTAGCAAATGAGTCAAGGGAATGCAGAGAAGTATGGGAGGTTATAAACACAAATTGAGATTTGATTTTTTTATTGAGCTGTTGATTTTCACAATAAAACAGACTCCATAGTATAGATCTGGTAACCATTTATATAAATCAAAACTTTTTGTATTGCTTATATTAAATTACTAACAGTGGACTTTTCCATCTGCAGAATATACTGAATGACCAGCAGTGGCAGTGTTTCACAGCAGAGTTTCTCTGAATTGCCGAGACTGAAGCAAAAAAAAAAAGGAAGTCTTCTGGCATAGTGCATCATTTTACCAATTTACGTGGTAAGTAAAATGCCCAATCATTCTTTTAGGCATTAAAAAGATGTTCATAGCAACGGAATGTCCTCACTACTTTTTAGTGGAAACCTGTGCCTGAATATCATTTCTGTCAAGAAAGAAGTAATATGGATCACATTATGTTGGTCATGATAGTTAATAAAAGACTGACTGACTCGAACTCTACTAAAACCTGCTTTAGATCCTGGTGATAGCAATGTTCCATTCGAGGAAATTGCTGCCTTTGAGGCTGAAATGCACCATCTCTCGTATGAAAAATAGTGTTACATTCTCACGGTAGGAAGCTCATTTAACCTCTTCTCCTGCACTCTGTATGTTGGGCTCTGATACTCAAGATGGATTTTTGTTAAGGATAATCTGTCTTTGTACCCCCATCCCACTTTCAAAAAGGACACAGAGCTTTGACTGTTTCAGATTCCTTTACCATTCCCCCTCCTACGTGGCTGGCAGTCATGAATACGGATAGTAACCTACTGCATAACTTCTCATATCTCATCCTCCTGTGTGGTCAGCTTCCACAAGGACAATTGGTCCAGGGGGGCCTGACATCATAAAGCTAAAGCAAGAAGTTGTCTGACATGTGGTGCCATTCTGTTGCCTAGCAGTCTGACATCATAAAGCTAAAGCAAGATGCTTTCTGACATGAGAGCCACTCTGTTGCCTAACAAAGAGTAGGATAGATTTATCTTGGTAATGATATGAGTTGCAGGGTAGACAGGATGCCCAACTGAAAGTGTTGATGGTAAGATGAAAGAAATTAGGACTTTATTTAGACTTCTATATTTGTATGAACGCAAGTTTGAGCATAAGAGTCTCAACTTCACTGTTGCTGAACTGGTAGGATTTGGCTAAAGAGAAGATGGAAATGATGCTATTCATAGTTTCTATCATTCCCGTTAACTGTAGCATAACCCTTCCTCTCTCAACTTATCAGCTGGCTTAATTGCTACTGGTGTACCATATCCTAAAACTAAAGAAGTGAGAATGGTGCGCTGCCACTTGGCTGGCAAAAAGATCTATGTCCTAATGTACGTGCTACAATTGTTTAGAGAGTTTTAGCAAATGAGTCAAGGGAATGCAGAGAAGTATGGGAGGTTATAAACACAAATTGAGATTTGATTTTTTTATTGAGCTGTTGATTTTCACAATAAAACAGACTCCATAGTATAGATCTGGTAACCCTTATATTAAATGTACTAACAGTGGACTTTTCCATCTGCAGATTATACTGAATGACCAGCAGTGGCAGTGTTTCACAGCAGAGTTTCTCTGAATTGCCGAGACTGAAGCAAAAAAAAAAAGGAAGTCTTCTGGCATAGTGCATTATTTTACCAATTTACGTGGTAAGTAAAACGCCCAATCATTCTTTTAGGCATTAAAAAGATGTTCATAGCAACGGAATGTCCTCACTACTTTATAGTGGAAACCTGTGCCTGAATATCATTTCTGTCAAGAAAGAAGTAATATGGATCACATTATGTTGGTCATGATAGTTAATAAAAGACTGACTGACTCGAACTCTACTAAAACCTGCTTTAGATCCTGGTGATAGCAATGTTCCATTCGAGGAAATTGCTGCCTTTGAGGCTGAAATGCACCATCTCACGAATGAAAAATAGTGTTACATTCTCACGGTAGGAAGCTCATTTAACCTCTTCTCCTACACTCTGTATGTTGGGCTCTGATACTCAAGATGGATTTTTGTTAAGGATAATCTGTCTTTGTACCCCCATCCCACTTTCAAAAAGGACACAGAGCTTTGACTTTTTCAGATTCCTTTACCATTCCCCCTCCTACGTGGCTGGCAGTCATGAATACGGATAGTAACCTACTGCATAACTTCTGATATCTCATCCTCCTGTGTGGTCAGCTTCCACAAGGACAATTGGTCCAGTGGTGTCTGACATCATAAAGCTAAAGCAAGAAGTTGTCTGACATGTGGTGCCATTCTGTTGCCTAACAAAGAGTAGGATACATTTATCTTGGTAATGATATGAGTTGCAGGGTAGACAGGATGCCCAACTGAAAGTGTTGATGATAAGATGAAAGAAATTAGGACTTTATTTAGACTTCTATATTTGTATGAACGCAAGTTTGAGCATAAGGGTCTCAACTTCACTGTTGCTGAACTGGTAGGATTTGGCTAAAGAGAAGATGGAAATGATGCTATTCATAGTTTCTATCATTCCCGTTAACTGTAGCATAACCCTTCCTCTCTCAACTTATCAGCTGGCTTAATTTGTACTGGTGTACCATATCCTAAAACTAAAGAAGTGAGAATGGTGCGCTGCCACTTGGCTGGCAAAAAGATCTATGTCCTAATGTACGTGCTACAATTGTTTAGAGAGTTTTAGCAAATGAGTCAAGGGAATGCAGAGAAGTATGGGAGGTTATAAACACAAATTGAGATTTGATTTTTTTATTGAGCTGTTGATTTTCACAATAAAACAGACTCCATAGTATAGATCTGGTAACCCTTTATATAAATCAAAACTTTTTGTATTGCTTATATTAAATGTACTAACAGTGGACTTTTCCATCTGCAGATTATACTGAATGACCAGCAGTGGCAGTGTTTCACAGCAGAGTTTCTCTGAATTGCCGAGACTGAAGCAAAAAAAAAAGGAAGTCTTCTGGCATAGTGCATCATTTTACCAATTTACGTGGTAAGTAAAACGCCCAATCATTCTTTTAGGCATTAAAAAGATGTTCATAGCAACGGAATGTCCTCCCTACTTTATAGTGGAAACCTGTGCCTGAATATCATTTCTGTCAAGAAAGAAGTAATATGGATCACATTATGTTGGTCATGATAGTTAATAAAAGACTGACTGACTCGAACTCTACTAAAACCTGCTTTAGATCCTGGTGATAGCAATGTTCCATTCGAGGAAATTGCTGCCTTTGAGGCTGAAATGCACCATCTCTCGTATGAAAAATAGTGTTACATTCTCACGGTAGGAAGCTCATTTAACCTCTTCTCCTGCACTCTGTATGTTGGGCTCTGATACTCAAGATGGATTTTTGTTAAGGATAATCTGTCTTTGTACCCCCATCCCACTTTCAAAAAGGACACAGAGCTTTGACTGTTTCAGATTCCTTTACCATTCCCCCTCCTACGTGGCTGGCAGTCATGAATACGGATAGTAACCTACTGCATAACTTCTGATATCTCATCCTCCTGTGTGGTCAGCTTCCACAAGGACAATTGGTCCAGTGGTGTCTGACATCATAAAGCTAAAGCAAGAAGTTGTCTGACATGTGGTGCCATTCTGTTGCCTAACAAAGAGTAGGATACATTTATCTTGGTAATGATATGAGTTGCAGGGTAGACAGGATGCCCAACTGAAAGTGTTGATGATAAGATGAAAGAAATTAGGACTTTATTTAGACTTCTATATTTGTATGAACGCAAGTTTGAGCATAAGGGTCTCAACTTCACTGTTGCTGAACTGGTAGGATTTGGCTAAAGAGAAGATGGAAATGATGCTATTCATAGTTTCTATCATTCCCGTTAACTGTAGCATAACCCTTCCTCTCTCAACTTATCAGCTGGCTTAATTGCTACTGGTGTACCATATCCTAAAACTAAAGAAGTGAGAATGGTGCGCTGCCACTTGGCTGGCAAAAAGATCTATGTCCTAATGTACGTGCTACAATTGTTTAGAGAGTTTTAGCAAATGAGTCAAGGGAATGCAGAGAAGTATGGGAGGTTATAAACACAAATTGAGATTTGATTTTTTTATTGAGCTGTTGATTTTCACAATATAACAGACTCCATAGTATAGATCTGGTAACCATTTATATAAATCAAAACTTTTTGTATTGCTTATATTAAATTACTAACAGTGGACTTTTCCATCTGCAGAATATACTGAATGACCAGCAGTGGCAGTGTTTCACAGCAGAGTTTCTCTGAATTGCCGAGACTGAAGCAAAAAAAAAAAAGGAAGTCTTCTGGCATAGTACATCATTTTACCAATTTACGTGGTAAGTAAAATGCCCAATCATTCTTTTAGGCATTAAAAAGATGTTCATAGCAACGGAATGTCCTCACTACTTTTTAGTGGAAACCTGTGCCTGAATATCATTTCTGTCAAGAAAGAAGTAATATGGATCACATTATGTTGGTCATGATAGTTAATAAAAGACTGACTGACTCGAACTCTACTAAAACCTGCTTTAGATCCTGGTGATAGCAATGTTCCATTCGAGGAAATTGCTGCCTTTGAGGCTGAAATGCACCATCTCACGTATGAAAAATAGTGTTACATTCTCACGGTAGGAAGCTCATTTAACCTCTTCTCCTGCACTCTGTATGTTGGGCTCTGATACTCAAGATGGATTTTTGTTAAGGATAATCTGTCTTTGTACCCCCATCCCACTTTCAAAAAGGACACAGAGCTTTGACTGTTTCAGATTCCTTTACCATTCCCCCTCCTACGTGGCTGGCAGTCATGAATACAGATAGTAACCTACTGCATAACTTCTGATATCTCATCCTCCTGTGTGGTCAGCTTCCACAAGGACAATTGGTCCAGGGGTGTCTGACATCATAAAGCTAAAGCAAGAAGTTGTCTGACATGTGGTGCCATTCTGTTGCCTAGCAGTCTGACATCATAAAGCTAAAGCAAGATGCTTTCTGACATGAGAGCCACTCTGTTGCCTAACAAAGAGTAGGATACATTTATCTTGGTAAGGATATGAGTTGCAGGGTAGACAGGATGCCCAACTGAAAGTGTTGATGGTAAGATGAAAGAAATTAGGACTTTATTTAGACTTCTATATTTGTATGAACGCAAGTTTGAGCATAAGAGTCTCAACTTCACTGTTGCTGAACTGGTAGGATTTGGCTAAAGAGAAGATGGAAATGATGCTATTCATAGTTTCTATAATTTCCGTTAACTGTAGCATAACCCTTCCTCTCTCAACTTATCAGCTGGCTTAATTGCTACTGGTGTACCATATCCTAAAACTAAAGAAGTGAGAATGGTGCGCTGCCACTTGGCTGGCAAAAAGATCTATGTCCTAATGTACGTGCTACAATTGTTCAGAGAGTTTTAGCAAATGAGTCAAGGGAATGCAGAGAAGTATGGGAGGTTATAAACACAAATTGAGATTTGATTTTTTTATTGAGCTGTTGATTTTCACAATAAAACAGACTCCATAGTATAGATCTGGTAACCATTTATATAAATCAAAACTTTTTGTATTGCTTATATTAAATGAACTAACAGTGGACTTTTCCATCTGCAGATTATACTGAATGACCAGCAGTGGCAGTGTTTCACAGCAGAGTTTCTCTGAATTGCCGAGACTGAAGCAAAAAAAAAAAGGAAGTTTTCTGGCATAGTGCATCATTTTACCAATTTACGTGGTAAGTAAAACGCCCAATCATTCTTTTAGGCATTAAAAAGATGTTCATAGCAACGGAATGTCCTCACTACTTTTTAGTGGAAACCTGTGCCTGAATATCATTTCTGTCAAGAAAGAAGTAATATGGATCACATTATGTTGGTCATGATAGTTAATAAAAGCCTGACTGACTCGAACTCTACTAAAACCTGCTTTAGATCCTGGTGATAGCAATGTTCCATTCGAGGAAATTGCTGCCTTTGAGGCTGAAATGCACCATCTCACGTATGAAAAATAGTGTTACATTCTCACGGTAGGAAGCTCATTTAACCTCTTCTCCTGCACTCTGTATGTTGGGCTCTGATACTCAAGATGGATTTTTGTTAAGGATAATCTGTCTTTGTACCCCCATCCCACTTTCAAAAAGGACACAGAGCTTTGACTGTTTCAGATTCCTTTACCATTCCCCCTCCTACGTGGCTGGCAGTCATGAATACAGATAGTAACCTACTGCATAACTTCTCATATCTCATCCTCCTGTGTGGTCAGCTTCCACAAGGACAATTGGTCCAGGGGGGCCTGACATCATAAAGCTAAAGCAAGAAGTTGTCTGACATGTGGTGCCATTCTGTTGCCTACCAGTCTGACATCATAAAGCTAAAGCAAGATGCTTTCTGACATGAGAACCACTCTGTTGCCTAACAAAGAGTAGGATAGATTTATCTTGGTAATGATATGAGTTGCAGGGTAGACAGGATGCCCAACTGAAAGTGTTGATGGTAAGATGAAAGAAATTAGGACTTTATTTAGACTTCTATATTTGTATGAACGCAAGTTTGAGCATAAGAGTCTCAACTTCACTGTTGCTGAACTGGTAGGATTTGGCTAAAGAGAAGATGGAAATGATGCTATTCATAGTTTCTATCATTCCCGTTAACTGTAGCATAACCCTTCCTCTCTCAACTTATCAGCTGGCTTAATTGCTACTGGTGTACCATATCCTAAAACTAAAGAAGTGAGAATGGTGCGCTGCCACTTGGCTGGCAAAAAGATCTATGTCCTAATGTACGTGCTACAATTGTTTAGAGAGTTTTAGCAAATGAGTCAAGGGAATGCAGAGAAGTATGGGAGGTTATAAACACAAATTGAGATTTGATTTTTTTATTGAGCTGTTGATTTTCACAATATAACAGACTCCATAGTATAGATCTGGTAACCATTTATATAAATCAAAACTTTTTGTATTGCTTATATTAAATTACTAACAGTGGACTTTTCCTTCTGCAGAATATACTGAATGACCAGCAGTGGCAGTGTTTCACAGCAGAGTTTCTCTGAATTGCCGAGACTGAAGCAAAAAAAAAAAGGAAGTCTTCTGGCATAGTGCATCATTTTACCAATTTACGTGGTAAGTAAAATGCCCAATCATTCTTTTAGGCATTAAAAAGATGTTCATAGCAACGGAATGTCCTCACTACTTTTTAGTGGAAACCTGTGCCTGAATATCATTTCTGTCAAGAAAGAAGTAATATGGATCACATTATGTTGGTCATGATAGTTAATAAAAGACTGACTGACTCGAACTCTACTAAAACCTGCTTTAGATCCTGGTGATAGCAATGTTCCATTCGAGGAAATTGCTGCCTTTGAGGCTGAAATGCACCATCTCTCGTATGAAAAATAGTGTTACATTCTCACGGTAGGAAGCTCATTTAACCTCTTCTCCTGCACTCTGTATGTTGGGCTCTGATACTCAAGATGGATTTTTGTTAAGGATAATCTGTCTTTGTACCCCCATCCCACTTTCAAAAAGGACACAGAGCTTTGACTGTTTCAGATTCCTTTACCATTCCCCCTCCTACGTGGCTGGCAGTCATGAATACGGATAGTAACCTACTGCATAACTTCTCATATCTCATCCTCCTGTGTGGTCAGCTTCCACAAGGACAATTGGTCCAGGGGGGCCTGACATCATAAAGCTAAAGCAAGAAGTTGTCTGACATGTGGTGCCATTCTGTTGCCTAGCAGTCTGACATCATAAAGCTAAAGCAAGATGCTTTCTGACATGAGAGCCACTCTGTTGCCTAACAAAGAGTAGGATAGATTTATCTTGGTAATGATATGAGTTGCAGGGTAGACAGGATGCCCAACTGAAAGTGTTGATGGTAAGATGAAAGAAATTAGGACTTTATTTAGACTTCTATATTTGTATGAACGCAAGTTTGAGCATAAGAGTCTCAACTTCACTGTTGCTGAACTGGTAGGATTTGGCTAAAGAGAAGATGGAAATGATGCTATTCATAGTTTCTATCATTCCCGTTAACTGTAGCATAACCCTTCCTCTCTCAACTTATCAGCTGGCTTAATTGCTACTGGTGTACCATATCCTAAAACTAAAGAAGTGAGAATGGTGCGCTGCCACTTGGCTGGCAAAAAGATCTATGTCCTAATGTACGTGCTACAATTGTTTAGAGAGTTTTAGCAAATGAGTCAAGGGAATGCAGAGAAGTATGGGAGGTTATAAACACAAATTGAGATTTGATTTTTTTATTGAGCTGTTGATTTTCACAATAAAACAGACTCCATAGTATAGATCTGGTAACCCTTTATATAAATCAAAACTTTTTGTATTGCTTATATTAAATGTACTAACAGTGGACTTTTCCATCTGCAGATTATACTGAATGACCAGCAGTGGCAGTGTTTCACAGCAGAGTTTCTCTGAATTGCCGAGACTGAAGCAAAAAAAAAAAGGAAGTCTTCTGGCATAGTGCATTATTTTACCAATTTACGTGGTAAGTAAAACGCCCAATCATTCTTTTAGGCATTAAAAAGATGTTCATAGCAACGGAATGTCCTCACTACTTTATAGTGGAAACCTGTGCCTGAATATCATTTCTGTCAAGAAAGAAGTAATATGGATCACATTATGTTGGTCATGATAGTTAATAAAAGACTGACTGACTCGAACTCTACTAAAACCTGCTTTAGATCCTGGTGATAGCAATGTTCCATTCGAGGAAATTGCTGCCTTTGAGGCTGAAATGCACCATCTCACGAATGAAAAATAGTGTTACATTCTCACGGTAGGAAGCTCATTTAACCTCTTCTCCTACACTCTGTATGTTGGGCTCTGATACTCAAGATGGATTTTTGTTAAGGATAATCTGTCTTTGTACCCCCATCCCACTTTCAAAAAGGACACAGAGCTTTGACTGTTTCAGATTCCTTTACCATTCCCCCTCCTACGTGGCTGGCAGTCATGAATACGGATAGTAACCTACTGCATAACTTCTCATATCTCATCCTCCTGTGTGGTCAGCTTCCACAAGGACAATTGGTCCAGGGGGGCCTGACATCATAAAGCTAAAGCAAGAAGTTGTCTGACATGTGGTGCCATTCTGTTGCCTAGCAGTCTGACATCATAAAGCTAAAGCAAGATGCTTTCTGACATGAGAGCCACTCTGTTGCCTAACAAAGAGTAGGATAGATTTATCTTGGTAATGATATGAGTTGCAGGGTAGACAGGATGCCCAACTGAAAGTGTTGATGGTAAGATGAAAGAAATTAGGACTTTATTTAGACTTCTATATTTGTATGAACGCAAGTTTGAGCATAAGAGTCTCAACTTCACTGTTGCTGAACTGGTAGGATTTGGCTAAAGAGAAGATGGAAATGATGCTATTCATAGTTTCTATCATTCCCGTTAACTGTAGCATAACCCTTCCTCTCTCAACTTATCAGCTGGCTTAATTGCTACTGGTGTACCATATCCTAAAACTAAAGAAGTGAGAATGGTGCGCTGCCACTTGGCTGGCAAAAAGATCTATGTCCTAATGTACGTGCTACAATTGTTTAGAGAGTTTTAGCAAATGAGTCAAGGGAATGCAGAGAAGTATGGGAGGTTATAAACACAAATTGAGATTTGATTTTTTTATTGAGCTGTTGATTTTCACAATAAAACAGACTCCATAGTATAGATCTGGTAACCCTTTATATAAATCAAAACTTTTTGTATTGCTTATATTAAATGTACTAACAGTGGACTTTTCCATCTGCAGATTATACTGAATGACCAGCAGTGGCAGTGTTTCACAGCAGAGTTTCTCTGAATTGCCGAGACTGAAGCAAAAAAAAAAAGGAAGTCTTCTGGCATAGTGCATTATTTTACCAATTTACGTGGTAAGTAAAACGCCCAATCATTCTTTTAGGCATTAAAAAGATGTTCATAGCAACGGAATGTCCTCACTACTTTATAGTGGAAACCTGTGCCTGAATATCATTTCTGTCAAGAAAGAAGTAATATGGATCACATTATGTTGGTCATGATAGTTAATAAAAGACTGACTGACTCGAACTCTACTAAAACCTGCTTTAGATCCTGGTGATAGCAATGTTCCATTCGAGGAAATTGCTGCCTTTGAGGCTGAAATGCACCATCTCACGAATGAAAAATAGTGTTACATTCTCACGGTAGGAAGCTCATTTAACCTCTTCTCCTACACTCTGTATGTTGGGCTCTGATACTCAAGATGGATTTTTGTTAAGGATAATCTGTCTTTGTACCCCCATCCCACTTTCAAAAAGGACACAGAGCTTTGACTGTTTCAGATTCCTTTACCATTCCCCCTCCTACGTGGCTGGCAGTCATGAATACGGATAGTAACCTACTGCATAACTTCTCATATCTCATCCTCCTGTGTGGTCAGCTTCCACAAGGACAATTGGTCCAGGGGGGCCTGACATCATAAAGCTAAAGCAAGAAGTTGTCTGACATGTGGTGCCATTCTGTTGCCTAGCAGTCTGACATCATAAAGCTAAAGCAAGATGCTTTCTGACATGAGAGCCACTCTGTTGCCTAACAAAGAGTAGGATAGATTTATCTTGGTAATGATATGAGTTGCAGGGTAGACAGGATGCCCAACTGAAAGTGTTGATGGTAAGATGAAAGAAATTAGGACTTTATTTAGACTTCTATATTTGTATGAACGCAAGTTTGAGCATAAGAGTCTCAACTTCACTGTTGCTGAACTGGTAGGATTTGGCTAAAGAGAAGATGGAAATGATGCTATTCATAGTTTCTATCATTCCCGTTAACTGTAGCATAACCCTTCCTCTCTCAACTTATCAGCTGGCTTAATTGCTACTGGTGTACCATATCCTAAAACTAAAGAAGTGAGAATGGTGCGCTGCCACTTGGCTGGCAAAAAGATCTATGTCCTAATGTACGTGCTACAATTGTTTAGAGAGTTTTAGCAAATGAGTCAAGGGAATGCAGAGAAGTATGGGAGGTTATAAACACAAATTGAGATTTGATTTTTTTATTGAGCTGTTGATTTTCACAATAAAACAGACTCCATAGTATAGATCTGGTAACCATTTATATAAATCAAAACTTTTTGTATTGCTTATATTAAATTACTAACAGTGGACTTTTCCATCTGCAGAATATACTGAATGACCAGCAGTGGCAGTGTTTCACAGCAGAGTTTCTCTGAATTGCCGAGACTGAAGCAAAAAAAAAAAGGAAGTCTTCTGGCATAGTGCATCATTTTACCAATTTACGTGGTAAGTAAAATGCCCAATCATTCTTTAAGGCATTAAAAAGATGTTCATAGCAACGGAATGTCCTCACTACTTTTTAGTGGAAACCTGTGCCTGAATATCATTTCTGTCAAGAAAGAAGTAATATGGATCACATTATGTTGGTCATGATAGTTAATAAAAGACTGACTGACTCGAACTCTACTAAAACCTGCTTTAGATCCTGGTGATAGCAATGTTCCATTCGAGGAAATTGCTGCCTTTGAGGCTGAAATGCACCATCTCTCGTATGAAAAATAGTGTTACATTCTCACGGTAGGAAGCTCATTTAACCTCTTCTCCTGCACTCTGTATGTTGGGCTCTGATACTCAAGATGGATTTTTGTTAAGGATAATCTGTCTTTGTACCCCCATCCCACTTTCAAAAAGGACACAGAGCTTTGACTGTTTCAGATTCCTTTACCATTCCCCCTCCTACGTGGCTGGCAGTCATGAATACGGATAGTAACCTACTGCATAACTTCTCATATCTCATCCTCCTGTGTGGTCAGCTTCCACAAGGACAATTGGTCCAGGGGGGCCTGACATCATAAAGCTAAAGCAAGAAGTTGTCTGACATGTGGTGCCATTCTGTTGCCTAGCAGTCTGACATCATAAAGCTAAAGCAAGATGCTTTCTGACATGAGAGCCACTCTGTTGCCTAACAAAGAGTAGGATAGATTTATCTTGGTAATGATATGAGTTGCAGGGTAGACAGGATGCCCAACTGAAAGTGTTGATGGTAAGATGAAAGAAATTAGGACTTTATTTAGACTTCTATATTTGTATGAACGCAAGTTTGAGCATAAGAGTCTCAACTTCACTGTTGCTGAACTGGTAGGATTTGGCTAAAGAGAAGATGGAAATGATGCTATTCATAGTTTCTATCATTCCCGTTAACTGTAGCATAACCCTTCCTCTCTCAACTTATCAGCTGGCTTAATTGCTACTGGTGTACCATATCCTAAAACTAAAGAAGTGAGAATGGTGCGCTGCCACTTGGCTGGCAAAAAGATCTATGTCCTAATGTACGTGCTACAATTGTTTAGAGAGTTTTAGCAAATGAGTCAAGGGAATGCAGAGAAGTATGGGAGGTTATAAACACAAATTGAGATTTGATTTTTTTATTGAGCTGTTGATTTTCACAATAAAACAGACTCCATAGTATAGATCTGGTAACCATTTATATAAATCAAAACTTTTTGTATTGCTTATATTAAATTACTAACAGTGGACTTTTCCATCTGCAGAATATACTGAATGACCAGCAGTGGCAGTGTTTCACAGCAGAGTTTCTCTGAATTGCCGAGACTGAAGCAAAAAAAAAAAGGAAGTCTTCTGGCATAGTGCATCATTTTACCAATTTACGTGGTAAGTAAAATGCCCAATCATTCTTTAAGGCATTAAAAAGATGTTCATAGCAACGGAATGTCCTCACTACTTTTTAGTGGAAACCTGTGCCTGAATATCATTTCTGTCAAGAAAGAAGTAATATGGATCACATTATGTTGGTCATGATAGTTAATAAAAGACTGACTGACTCGAACTCTACTAAAACCTGCTTTAGATCCTGGTGATAGCAATGTTCCATTCGAGGAAATTGCTGCCTTTGAGGCTGAAATGCACCATCTCTCGTATGAAAAATAGTGTTACATTCTCACGGTAGGAAGCTCATTTAACCTCTTCTCCTGCACTCTGTATGTTGGGCTCTGATACTCAAGATGGATTTTTGTTAAGGATAATCTGTCTTTGTACCCCCATCCCACTTTCAAAAAGGACACAGAGCTTTGACTGTTTCAGATTCCTTTACCATTCCCCCTCCTACGTGGCTGGCAGTCATGAATACGGATAGTAACCTACTGCATAACTTCTCATATCTCATCCTCCTGTGTGGTCAGCTTCCACAAGGACAATTGGTCCAGGGGGGCCTGACATCATAAAGCTAAAGCAAGAAGTTGTCTGACATGTGGTGCCATTCTGTTGCCTAGCAGTCTGACATCATAAAGCTAAAGCAAGATGCTTTCTGACATGAGAGCCACTCTGTTGCCTAACAAAGAGTAGGATAGATTTATCTTGGTAATGATATGAGTTGCAGGGTAGACAGGATGCCCAACTGAAAGTGTTGATGGTAAGATGAAAGAAATTAGGACTTTATTTAGACTTCTATATTTGTATGAACGCAAGTTTGAGCATAAGAGTCTCAACTTCACTGTTGCTGAACTGGTAGGATTTGGCTAAAGAGAAGATGGAAATGATGCTATTCATAGTTTCTATCATTCCCGTTAACTGTAGCATAACCCTTCCTCTCTCAACTTATCAGCTGGCTTAATTGCTACTGGTGTACCATATCCTAAAACTAAAGAAGTGAGAATGGTGCGCTGCCACTTGGCTGGCAAAAAGATCTATGTCCTAATGTACGTGCTACAATTGTTTAGAGAGTTTTAGCAAATGAGTCAAGGGAATGCAGAGAAGTATGGGAGGTTATAAACACAAATTGAGATTTGATTTTTTTATTGAGCTGTTGATTTTCACAATAAAACAGACTCCATAGTATAGATCTGGTAACCCTTATATTAAATGTACTAACAGTGGACTTTTCCATCTGCAGATTATACTGAATGACCAGCAGTGGCAGTGTTTCACAGCAGAGTTTCTCTGAATTGCCGAGACTGAAGCAAAAAAAAAAAGGAAGTCTTCTGGCATAGTGCATTATTTTACCAATTTACGTGGTAAGTAAAACGCCCAATCATTCTTTTAGGCATTAAAAAGATGTTCATAGCAACGGAATGTCCTCACTACTTTATAGTGGAAACCTGTGCCTGAATATCATTTCTGTCAAGAAAGAAGTAATATGGATCACATTATGTTGGTCATGATAGTTAATAAAAGACTGACTGACTCGAACTCTACTAAAACCTGCTTTAGATCCTGGTGATAGCAATGTTCCATTCGAGGAAATTGCTGCCTTTGAGGCTGAAATGCACCATCTCACGAATGAAAAATAGTGTTACATTCTCACGGTAGGAAGCTCATTTAACCTCTTCTCCTACACTCTGTATGTTGGGCTCTGATACTCAAGATGGATTTTTGTTAAGGATAATCTGTCTTTGTACCCCCATCCCACTTTCAAAAAGGACACAGAGCTTTGACTTTTTCAGATTCCTTTACCATTCCCCCTCCTACGTGGCTGGCAGTCATGAATACGGATAGTAACCTACTGCATAACTTCTGATATCTCATCCTCCTGTGTGGTCAGCTTCCACAAGGACAATTGGTCCAGTGGTGTCTGACATCATAAAGCTAAAGCAAGAAGTTGTCTGACATGTGGTGCCATTCTGTTGCCTAACAAAGAGTAGGATACATTTATCTTGGTAATGATATGAGTTGCAGGGTAGACAGGATGCCCAACTGAAAGTGTTGATGATAAGATGAAAGAAATTAGGACTTTATTTAGACTTCTATATTTGTATGAACGCAAGTTTGAGCATAAGGGTCTCAACTTCACTGTTGCTGAACTGGTAGGATTTGGCTAAAGAGAAGATGGAAATGATGCTATTCATAGTTTCTATCATTCCCGTTAACTGTAGCATAACCCTTCCTCTCTCAACTTATCAGCTGGCTTAATTTGTACTGGTGTACCATATCCTAAAACTAAAGAAGTGAGAATGGTGCGCTGCCACTTGGCTGGCAAAAAGATCTATGTCCTAATGTACGTGCTACAATTGTTTAGAGAGTTTTAGCAAATGAGTCAAGGGAATGCAGAGAAGTATGGGAGGTTATAAACACAAATTGAGATTTGATTTTTTTATTGAGCTGTTGATTTTCACAATAAAACAGACTCCATAGTATAGATCTGGTAACCCTTTATATAAATCAAAACTTTTTGTATTGCTTATATTAAATGTACTAACAGTGGACTTTTCCATCTGCAGATTATACTGAATGACCAGCAGTGGCAGTGTTTCACAGCAGAGTTTCTCTGAATTGCCGAGACTGAAGCAAAAAAAAAAGGAAGTCTTCTGGCATAGTGCATCATTTTACCAATTTACGTGGTAAGTAAAACGCCCAATCATTCTTTTAGGCATTAAAAAGATGTTCATAGCAACGGAATGTCCTCCCTACTTTATAGTGGAAACCTGTGCCTGAATATCATTTCTGTCAAGAAAGAAGTAATATGGATCACATTATGTTGGTCATGATAGTTAATAAAAGACTGACTGACTCGAACTCTACTAAAACCTGCTTTAGATCCTGGTGATAGCAATGTTCCATTCGAGGAAATTGCTGCCTTTGAGGCTGAAATGCACCATCTCTCGTATGAAAAATAGTGTTACATTCTCACGGTAGGAAGCTCATTTAACCTCTTCTCCTGCACTCTGTATGTTGGGCTCTGATACTCAAGATGGATTTTTGTTAAGGATAATCTGTCTTTGTACCCCCATCCCACTTTCAAAAAGGACACAGAGCTTTGACTGTTTCAGATTCCTTTACCATTCCCCCTCCTACGTGGCTGGCAGTCATGAATACGGATAGTAACCTACTGCATAACTTCTGATATCTCATCCTCCTGTGTGGTCAGCTTCCACAAGGACAATTGGTCCAGTGGTGTCTGACATCATAAAGCTAAAGCAAGAAGTTGTCTGACATGTGGTGCCATTCTGTTGCCTAACAAAGAGTAGGATACATTTATCTTGGTAATGATATGAGTTGCAGGGTAGACAGGATGCCCAACTGAAAGTGTTGATGATAAGATGAAAGAAATTAGGACTTTATTTAGACTTCTATATTTGTATGAACGCAAGTTTGAGCATAAGGGTCTCAACTTCACTGTTGCTGAACTGGTAGGATTTGGCTAAAGAGAAGATGGAAATGATGCTATTCATAGTTTCTATCATTCCCGTTAACTGTAGCATAACCCTTCCTCTCTCAACTTATCAGCTGGCTTAATTGCTACTGGTGTACCATATCCTAAAACTAAAGAAGTGAGAATGGTGCGCTGCCACTTGGCTGGCAAAAAGATCTATGTCCTAATGTACGTGCTACAATTGTTTAGAGAGTTTTAGCAAATGAGTCAAGGGAATGCAGAGAAGTATGGGAGGTTATAAACACAAATTGAGATTTGATTTTTTTATTGAGCTGTTGATTTTCACAATATAACAGACTCCATAGTATAGATCTGGTAACCATTTATATAAATCAAAACTTTTTGTATTGCTTATATTAAATTACTAACAGTGGACTTTTCCATCTGCAGAATATACTGAATGACCAGCAGTGGCAGTGTTTCACAGCAGAGTTTCTCTGAATTGCCGAGACTGAAGCAAAAAAAAAAAAGGAAGTCTTCTGGCATAGTACATCATTTTACCAATTTACGTGGTAAGTAAAATGCCCAATCATTCTTTTAGGCATTAAAAAGATGTTCATAGCAACGGAATGTCCTCACTACTTTTTAGTGGAAACCTGTGCCTGAATATCATTTCTGTCAAGAAAGAAGTAATATGGATCACATTATGTTGGTCATGATAGTTAATAAAAGACTGACTGACTCGAACTCTACTAAAACCTGCTTTAGATCCTGGTGATAGCAATGTTCCATTCGAGGAAATTGCTGCCTTTGAGGCTGAAATGCACCATCTCACGTATGAAAAATAGTGTTACATTCTCACGGTAGGAAGCTCATTTAACCTCTTCTCCTGCACTCTGTATGTTGGGCTCTGATACTCAAGATGGATTTTTGTTAAGGATAATCTGTCTTTGTACCCCCATCCCACTTTCAAAAAGGACACAGAGCTTTGACTGTTTCAGATTCCTTTACCATTCCCCCTCCTACGTGGCTGGCAGTCATGAATACAGATAGTAACCTACTGCATAACTTCTGATATCTCATCCTCCTGTGTGGTCAGCTTCCACAAGGACAATTGGTCCAGGGGTGTCTGACATCATAAAGCTAAAGCAAGAAGTTGTCTGACATGTGGTGCCATTCTGTTGCCTAACAAAGAGTAGGATACATTTATCTTGGTAATGATATGAGTTGCAGGGTAGACAGGATGCCCAACTGAAAGTGTTGATGATAAGATGAAAGAAATTAGGACTTTATTTAGACTTCTATATTTGTATGAACGCAAGTTTGAGCATAAGGGTCTCAACTTCACTGTTGCTGAACTGGTAGGATTTGGCTAAAGAGAAGATGGAAATGATGCTATTCATAGTTTCTATCATTCCCGTTAACTGTAGCATAACCCTTCCTCTCTCAACTTATCAGCTGGCTTAATTTGTACTGGTGTACCATATCCTAAAACTAAAGAAGTGAGAATGGTGCGCTGCCACTTGGCTGGCAAAAAGATCTATGTCCTAATGTACGTGCTACAATTGTTTAGAGAGTTTTAGCAAATGAGTCAAGGGAATGCAGAGAAGTATGGGAGGTTATAAACACAAATTGAGATTTGATTTTTTTATTGAGCTGTTGATTTTCACAATAAAACAGACTCCATAGTATAGATCTGGTAACCCTTATATTAAATGTACTAACAGTGGACTTTTCCATCTGCAGATTATACTGAATGACCAGCAGTGGCAGTGTTTCACAGCAGAGTTTCTCTGAATTGCCGAGACTGAAGCAAAAAAAAAAAGGAAGTCTTCTGGCATAGTGCATCATTTTACCAATTTACGTGGTAAGTAAAATGCCCAATCATTCTTTAAGGCATTAAAAAGATGTTCATAGCAACGGAATGTCCTCACTACTTTTTAGTGGAAACCTGTGCCTGAATATCATTTCTGTCAAGAAAGAAGTAATATGGATCACATTATGTTGGTCATGATAGTTAATAAAAGACTGACTGACTCGAACTCTACTAAAACCTGCTTTAGATCCTGGTGATAGCAATGTTCCATTCGAGGAAATTGCTGCCTTTGAGGCTGAAATGCACCATCTCTCGTATGAAAAATAGTGTTACATTCTCACGGTAGGAAGCTCATTTAACCTCTTCTCCTGCACTCTGTATGTTGGGCTCTGATACTCAAGATGGATTTTTGTTAAGGATAATCTGTCTTTGTACCCCCATCCCACTTTCAAAAAGGACACAGAGCTTTGACTGTTTCAGATTCCTTTACCATTCCCCCTCCTACGTGGCTGGCAGTCATGAATACAGATAGTAACCTACTGCATAACTTCTCATATCTCATCCTCCTGTGTGGTCAGCTTCCACAAGGACAATTGGTCCAGGGGGGCCTGACATCATAAAGCTAAAGCAAGAAGTTGTCTGACATGTGGTGCCATTCTGTTGCCTACCAGTCTGACATCATAAAGCTAAAGCAAGATGCTTTCTGACATGAGAACCACTCTGTTGCCTAACAAAGAGTAGGATAGATTTATCTTGGTAATGATATGAGTTGCAGGGTAGACAGGATGCCCAACTGAAAGTGTTGATGGTAAGATGAAAGAAATTAGGACTTTATTTAGACTTCTATATTTGTATGAACGCAAGTTTGAGCATAAGAGTCTCAACTTCACTGTTGCTGAACTGGTAGGATTTGGCTAAAGAGAAGATGGAAATGATGCTATTCATAGTTTCTATCATTCCCGTTAACTGTAGCATAACCCTTCCTCTCTCAACTTATCAGCTGGCTTAATTGCTACTGGTGTACCATATCCTAAAACTAAAGAAGTGAGAATGGTGCGCTGCCACTTGGCTGGCAAAAAGATCTATGTCCTAATGTACGTGCTACAATTGTTTAGAGAGTTTTAGCAAATGAGTCAAGGGAATGCAGAGAAGTATGGGAGGTTATAAACACAAATTGAGATTTGATTTTTTTATTGAGCTGTTGATTTTCACAATATAACAGACTCCATAGTATAGATCTGGTAACCATTTATATAAATCAAAACTTTTTGTATTGCTTATATTAAATTACTAACAGTGGACTTTTCCTTCTGCAGAATATACTGAATGACCAGCAGTGGCAGTGTTTCACAGCAGAGTTTCTCTGAATTGCCGAGACTGAAGCAAAAAAAAAAAGGAAGTCTTCTGGCATAGTGCATCATTTTACCAATTTACGTGGTAAGTAAAATGCCCAATCATTCTTTTAGGCATTAAAAAGATGTTCATAGCAACGGAATGTCCTCACTACTTTTTAGTGGAAACCTGTGCCTGAATATCATTTCTGTCAAGAAAGAAGTAATATGGATCACATTATGTTGGTCATGATAGTTAATAAAAGACTGACTGACTCGAACTCTACTAAAACCTGCTTTAGATCCTGGTGATAGCAATGTTCCATTCGAGGAAATTGCTGCCTTTGAGGCTGAAATGCACCATCTCTCGTATGAAAAATAGTGTTACATTCTCACGGTAGGAAGCTCATTTAACCTCTTCTCCTGCACTCTGTATGTTGGGCTCTGATACTCAAGATGGATTTTTGTTAAGGATAATCTGTCTTTGTACCCCCATCCCACTTTCAAAAAGGACACAGAGCTTTGACTGTTTCAGATTCCTTTACCATTCCCCCTCCTACGTGGCTGGCAGTCATGAATACGGATAGTAACCTACTGCATAACTTCTCATATCTCATCCTCCTGTGTGGTCAGCTTCCACAAGGACAATTGGTCCAGGGGGGCCTGACATCATAAAGCTAAAGCAAGAAGTTGTCTGACATGTGGTGCCATTCTGTTGCCTAGCAGTCTGACATCATAAAGCTAAAGCAAGATGCTTTCTGACATGAGAGCCACTCTGTTGCCTAACAAAGAGTAGGATAGATTTATCTTGGTAATGATATGAGTTGCAGGGTAGACAGGATGCCCAACTGAAAGTGTTGATGGTAAGATGAAAGAAATTAGGACTTTATTTAGACTTCTATATTTGTATGAACGCAAGTTTGAGCATAAGAGTCTCAACTTCACTGTTGCTGAACTGGTAGGATTTGGCTAAAGAGAAGATGGAAATGATGCTATTCATAGTTTCTATCATTCCCGTTAACTGTAGCATAACCCTTCCTCTCTCAACTTATCAGCTGGCTTAATTGCTACTGGTGTACCATATCCTAAAACTAAAGAAGTGAGAATGGTGCGCTGCCACTTGGCTGGCAAAAAGATCTATGTCCTAATGTACGTGCTACAATTGTTTAGAGAGTTTTAGCAAATGAGTCAAGGGAATGCAGAGAAGTATGGGAGGTTATAAACACAAATTGAGATTTGATTTTTTTATTGAGCTGTTGATTTTCACAATAAAACAGACTCCATAGTATAGATCTGGTAACCCTTTATATAAATCAAAACTTTTTGTATTGCTTATATTAAATGTACTAACAGTGGACTTTTCCATCTGCAGATTATACTGAATGACCAGCAGTGGCAGTGTTTCACAGCAGAGTTTCTCTGAATTGCCGAGACTGAAGCAAAAAAAAAAAGGAAGTCTTCTGGCATAGTGCATTATTTTACCAATTTACGTGGTAAGTAAAACGCCCAATCATTCTTTTAGGCATTAAAAAGATGTTCATAGCAACGGAATGTCCTCACTACTTTATAGTGGAAACCTGTGCCTGAATATCATTTCTGTCAAGAAAGAAGTAATATGGATCACATTATGTTGGTCATGATAGTTAATAAAAGACTGACTGACTCGAACTCTACTAAAACCTGCTTTAGATCCTGGTGATAGCAATGTTCCATTCGAGGAAATTGCTGCCTTTGAGGCTGAAATGCACCATCTCACGAATGAAAAATAGTGTTACATTCTCACGGTAGGAAGCTCATTTAACCTCTTCTCCTACACTCTGTATGTTGGGCTCTGATACTCAAGATGGATTTTTGTTAAGGATAATCTGTCTTTGTACCCCCATCCCACTTTCAAAAAGGACACAGAGCTTTGACTGTTTCAGATTCCTTTACCATTCCCCCTCCTACGTGGCTGGCAGTCATGAATACGGATAGTAACCTACTGCATAACTTCTCATATCTCATCCTCCTGTGTGGTCAGCTTCCACAAGGACAATTGGTCCAGGGGGGCCTGACATCATAAAGCTAAAGCAAGAAGTTGTCTGACATGTGGTGCCATTCTGTTGCCTAGCAGTCTGACATCATAAAGCTAAAGCAAGATGCTTTCTGACATGAGAGCCACTCTGTTGCCTAACAAAGAGTAGGATAGATTTATCTTGGTAATGATATGAGTTGCAGGGTAGACAGGATGCCCAACTGAAAGTGTTGATGGTAAGATGAAAGAAATTAGGACTTTATTTAGACTTCTATATTTGTATGAACGCAAGTTTGAGCATAAGAGTCTCAACTTCACTGTTGCTGAACTGGTAGGATTTGGCTAAAGAGAAGATGGAAATGATGCTATTCATAGTTTCTATCATTCCCGTTAACTGTAGCATAACCCTTCCTCTCTCAACTTATCAGCTGGCTTAATTGCTACTGGTGTACCATATCCTAAAACTAAAGAAGTGAGAATGGTGCGCTGCCACTTGGCTGGCAAAAAGATCTATGTCCTAATGTACGTGCTACAATTGTTTAGAGAGTTTTAGCAAATGAGTCAAGGGAATGCAGAGAAGTATGGGAGGTTATAAACACAAATTGAGATTTGATTTTTTTATTGAGCTGTTGATTTTCACAATAAAACAGACTCCATAGTATAGATCTGGTAACCCTTTATATAAATCAAAACTTTTTGTATTGCTTATATTAAATGTACTAACAGTGGACTTTTCCATCTGCAGATTATACTGAATGACCAGCAGTGGCAGTGTTTCACAGCAGAGTTTCTCTGAATTGCCGAGACTGAAGCAAAAAAAAAAAGGAAGTCTTCTGGCATAGTGCATTATTTTACCAATTTACGTGGTAAGTAAAACGCCCAATCATTCTTTTAGGCATTAAAAAGATGTTCATAGCAACGGAATGTCCTCACTACTTTATAGTGGAAACCTGTGCCTGAATATCATTTCTGTCAAGAAAGAAGTAATATGGATCACATTATGTTGGTCATGATAGTTAATAAAAGACTGACTGACTCGAACTCTACTAAAACCTGCTTTAGATCCTGGTGATAGCAATGTTCCATTCGAGGAAATTGCTGCCTTTGAGGCTGAAATGCACCATCTCACGAATGAAAAATAGTGTTACATTCTCACGGTAGGAAGCTCATTTAACCTCTTCTCCTACACTCTGTATGTTGGGCTCTGATACTCAAGATGGATTTTTGTTAAGGATAATCTGTCTTTGTACCCCCATCCCACTTTCAAAAAGGACACAGAGCTTTGACTGTTTCAGATTCCTTTACCATTCCCCCTCCTACGTGGCTGGCAGTCATGAATACGGATAGTAACCTACTGCATAACTTCTCATATCTCATCCTCCTGTGTGGTCAGCTTCCACAAGGACAATTGGTCCAGGGGGGCCTGACATCATAAAGCTAAAGCAAGAAGTTGTCTGACATGTGGTGCCATTCTGTTGCCTAGCAGTCTGACATCATAAAGCTAAAGCAAGATGCTTTCTGACATGAGAGCCACTCTGTTGCCTAACAAAGAGTAGGATAGATTTATCTTGGTAATGATATGAGTTGCAGGGTAGACAGGATGCCCAACTGAAAGTGTTGATGGTAAGATGAAAGAAATTAGGACTTTATTTAGACTTCTATATTTGTATGAACGCAAGTTTGAGCATAAGAGTCTCAACTTCACTGTTGCTGAACTGGTAGGATTTGGCTAAAGAGAAGATGGAAATGATGCTATTCATAGTTTCTATCATTCCCGTTAACTGTAGCATAACCCTTCCTCTCTCAACTTATCAGCTGGCTTAATTGCTACTGGTGTACCATATCCTAAAACTAAAGAAGTGAGAATGGTGCGCTGCCACTTGGCTGGCAAAAAGATCTATGTCCTAATGTACGTGCTACAATTGTTTAGAGAGTTTTAGCAAATGAGTCAAGGGAATGCAGAGAAGTATGGGAGGTTATAAACACAAATTGAGATTTGATTTTTTTATTGAGCTGTTGATTTTCACAATAAAACAGACTCCATAGTATAGATCTGGTAACCATTTATATAAATCAAAACTTTTTGTATTGCTTATATTAAATTACTAACAGTGGACTTTTCCATCTGCAGAATATACTGAATGACCAGCAGTGGCAGTGTTTCACAGCAGAGTTTCTCTGAATTGCCGAGACTGAAGCAAAAAAAAAAAGGAAGTCTTCTGGCATAGTGCATCATTTTACCAATTTACGTGGTAAGTAAAATGCCCAATCATTCTTTAAGGCATTAAAAAGATGTTCATAGCAACGGAATGTCCTCACTACTTTTTAGTGGAAACCTGTGCCTGAATATCATTTCTGTCAAGAAAGAAGTAATATGGATCACATTATGTTGGTCATGATAGTTAATAAAAGACTGACTGACTCGAACTCTACTAAAACCTGCTTTAGATCCTGGTGATAGCAATGTTCCATTCGAGGAAATTGCTGCCTTTGAGGCTGAAATGCACCATCTCTCGTATGAAAAATAGTGTTACATTCTCACGGTAGGAAGCTCATTTAACCTCTTCTCCTGCACTCTGTATGTTGGGCTCTGATACTCAAGATGGATTTTTGTTAAGGATAATCTGTCTTTGTACCCCCATCCCACTTTCAAAAAGGACACAGAGCTTTGACTGTTTCAGATTCCTTTACCATTCCCCCTCCTACGTGGCTGGCAGTCATGAATACGGATAGTAACCTACTGCATAACTTCTCATATCTCATCCTCCTGTGTGGTCAGCTTCCACAAGGACAATTGGTCCAGGGGGGCCTGACATCATAAAGCTAAAGCAAGAAGTTGTCTGACATGTGGTGCCATTCTGTTGCCTAGCAGTCTGACATCATAAAGCTAAAGCAAGATGCTTTCTGACATGAGAGCCACTCTGTTGCCTAACAAAGAGTAGGATAGATTTATCTTGGTAATGATATGAGTTGCAGGGTAGACAGGATGCCCAACTGAAAGTGTTGATGGTAAGATGAAAGAAATTAGGACTTTATTTAGACTTCTATATTTGTATGAACGCAAGTTTGAGCATAAGAGTCTCAACTTCACTGTTGCTGAACTGGTAGGATTTGGCTAAAGAGAAGATGGAAATGATGCTATTCATAGTTTCTATCATTCCCGTTAACTGTAGCATAACCCTTCCTCTCTCAACTTATCAGCTGGCTTAATTGCTACTGGTGTACCATATCCTAAAACTAAAGAAGTGAGAATGGTGCGCTGCCACTTGGCTGGCAAAAAGATCTATGTCCTAATGTACGTGCTACAATTGTTTAGAGAGTTTTAGCAAATGAGTCAAGGGAATGCAGAGAAGTATGGGAGGTTATAAACACAAATTGAGATTTGATTTTTTTATTGAGCTGTTGATTTTCACAATAAAACAGACTCCATAGTATAGATCTGGTAACCATTTATATAAATCAAAACTTTTTGTATTGCTTATATTAAATTACTAACAGTGGACTTTTCCATCTGCAGAATATACTGAATGACCAGCAGTGGCAGTGTTTCACAGCAGAGTTTCTCTGAATTGCCGAGACTGAAGCAAAAAAAAAAAGGAAGTCTTCTGGCATAGTGCATCATTTTACCAATTTACGTGGTAAGTAAAATGCCCAATCATTCTTTAAGGCATTAAAAAGATGTTCATAGCAACGGAATGTCCTCACTACTTTTTAGTGGAAACCTGTGCCTGAATATCATTTCTGTCAAGAAAGAAGTAATATGGATCACATTATGTTGGTCATGATAGTTAATAAAAGACTGACTGACTCGAACTCTACTAAAACCTGCTTTAGATCCTGGTGATAGCAATGTTCCATTCGAGGAAATTGCTGCCTTTGAGGCTGAAATGCACCATCTCTCGTATGAAAAATAGTGTTACATTCTCACGGTAGGAAGCTCATTTAACCTCTTCTCCTGCACTCTGTATGTTGGGCTCTGATACTCAAGATGGATTTTTGTTAAGGATAATCTGTCTTTGTACCCCCATCCCACTTTCAAAAAGGACACAGAGCTTTGACTGTTTCAGATTCCTTTACCATTCCCCCTCCTACGTGGCTGGCAGTCATGAATACGGATAGTAACCTACTGCATAACTTCTCATATCTCATCCTCCTGTGTGGTCAGCTTCCACAAGGACAATTGGTCCAGGGGGGCCTGACATCATAAAGCTAAAGCAAGAAGTTGTCTGACATGTGGTGCCATTCTGTTGCCTAGCAGTCTGACATCATAAAGCTAAAGCAAGATGCTTTCTGACATGAGAGCCACTCTGTTGCCTAACAAAGAGTAGGATAGATTTATCTTGGTAATGATATGAGTTGCAGGGTAGACAGGATGCCCAACTGAAAGTGTTGATGGTAAGATGAAAGAAATTAGGACTTTATTTAGACTTCTATATTTGTATGAACGCAAGTTTGAGCATAAGAGTCTCAACTTCACTGTTGCTGAACTGGTAGGATTTGGCTAAAGAGAAGATGGAAATGATGCTATTCATAGTTTCTATCATTCCCGTTAACTGTAGCATAACCCTTCCTCTCTCAACTTATCAGCTGGCTTAATTGCTACTGGTGTACCATATCCTAAAACTAAAGAAGTGAGAATGGTGCGCTGCCACTTGGCTGGCAAAAAGATCTATGTCCTAATGTACGTGCTACAATTGTTTAGAGAGTTTTAGCAAATGAGTCAAGGGAATGCAGAGAAGTATGGGAGGTTATAAACACAAATTGAGATTTGATTTTTTTATTGAGCTGTTGATTTTCACAATAAAACAGACTCCATAGTATAGATCTGGTAACCCTTTATATAAATCAAAACTTTTTGTATTGCTTATATTAAATGTACTAACAGTGGACTTTTCCATCTGCAGATTATACTGAATGACCAGCAGTGGCAGTGTTTCACAGCAGAGTTTCTCTGAATTGCCGAGACTGAAGCAAAAAAAAAAGGAAGTCTTCTGGCATAGTGCATTATTTTACCAATTTACGTGGTAAGTAAAACGCCCAATCATTCTTTTAGGCATTAAAAAGATGTTCATAGCAACGGAATGTCCTCACTACTTTATAGTGGAAACCTGTGCCTGAATATCATTTCTGTCAAGAAAGAAGTAATATGGATCACATTATGTTGGTCATGATAGTTAATAAAAGACTGACTGACTCGAACTCTACTAAAACCTGCTTTAGATCCTGGTGATAGCAATGTTCCATTCGAGGAAATTGCTGCCTTTGAGGCTGAAATGCACCATCTCACGAATGAAAAATAGTGTTACATTCTCACGGTAGGAAGCTCATTTAACCTCTTCTCCTACACTCTGTATGTTGGGCTCTGATACTCAAGATGGATTTTTGTTAAGGATAATCTGTCTTTGTACCCCCATCCCACTTTCAAAAAGGACACAGAGCTTTGACTGTTTCAGATTCCTTTACCATTCCCCCTCCTACGTGGCTGGCAGTCATGAATACGGATAGTAACCTACTGCATAACTTCTGATATCTCATCCTCCTGTGTGGTCAGCTTCCACAAGGACAATTGGTCCAGTGGTGTCTGACATCATAAAGCTAAAGCAAGAAGTTGTCTGACATGTGGTGCCATTCTGTTGCCTAACAAAGAGTAGGATACATTTATCTTGGTAATGATATGAGTTGCAGGGTAGACAGGATGCCCAACTGAAAGTGTTGATGATAAGATGAAAGAAATTAGGACTTTATTTAGACTTCTATATTTGTATGAACGCAAGTTTGAGCATAAGGGTCTCAACTTCACTGTTGCTGAACTGGTAGGATTTGGCTAAAGAGAAGATGGAAATGATGCTATTCATAGTTTCTATCATTCCCGTTAACTGTAGCATAACCCTTCCTCTCTCAACTTATCAGCTGGCTTAATTTGTACTGGTGTACCATATCCTAAAACTAAAGAAGTGAGAATGGTGCGCTGCCACTTGGCTGGCAAAAAGATCTATGTCCTAATGTACGTGCTACAATTGTTTAGAGAGTTTTAGCAAATGAGTCAAGGGAATGCAGAGAAGTATGGGAGGTTATAAACACAAATTGAGATTTGATTTTTTTATTGAGCTGTTGATTTTCACAATAAAACAGACTCCATAGTATAGATCTGGTAACCCTTTATATAAATCAAAACTTTTTGTATTGCTTATATTAAATGTACTAACAGTGGACTTTTCCATCTGCAGATTATACTGAATGACCAGCAGTGGCAGTGTTTCACAGCAGAGTTTCTCTGAATTGCCGAGACTGAAGCAAAAAAAAAAGGAAGTCTTCTGGCATAGTGCATCATTTTACCAATTTACGTGGTAAGTAAAACGCCCAATCATTCTTTTAGGAATTAAAAAGATGTTCATAGCAACGGAATGTCCTCCCTACTTTATAGTGGAAACCTGTGCCTGAATATCATTTCTGTCAAGAAAGAAGTAATATGGATCACATTATGTTGGTCATGATAGTTAATAAAAGACTGACTGACTCGAACTCTACTAAAACCTGCTTTAGATCCTGGTGATAGCAATGTTCCATTCGAGGAAATTGCTGCCTTTGAGGCTGAAATGCACCATCTCTCGTATGAAAAATAGTGTTACATTCTCACGGTAGGAAGCTCATTTAACCTCTTCTCCTGCACTCTGTATGTTGGGCTCTGATACTCAAGATGGATTTTTGTTAAGGATAATCTGTCTTTGTACCCCCATCCCACTTTCAAAAAGGACACAGAGCTTTGACTGTTTCAGATTCCTTTACCATTCCCCCTCCTACGTGGCTGGCAGTCATGAATACGGATAGTAACCTACTGCATAACTTCTGATATCTCATCCTCCTGTGTGGTCAGCTTCCACAAGGACAATTGGTCCAGGGGGGCCTGACATCATAAAGCTAAAGCAAGAAGTTGTCTGACATGTGGTGCCATTCTGTTGCCTAACAAAGAGTAGGATACATTTATCTTGGTAATGATATGAGTTGCAGGGTAGACAGGATGCCCAACTGAAAGTGTTGATGATAAGATGAAAGAAATTAGGACTTTATTTAGACTTCTATATTTGTATGAACGCAAGTTTGAGCATAAGGGTCTCAACTTCACTGTTGCTGAACTGGTAGGATTTGGCTAAAGAGAAGATGGAAATGATGCTATTCATAGTTTCTATCATTCCCGTTAACTGTAGCATAACCCTTCCTCTCTCAACTTATCAGCTGGCTTAATTTGTACTGGTGTACCATATCCTAAAACTAAAGAAGTGAGAATGGTGCGCTGCCACTTGGCTGGCAAAAAGATCTATGTCCTAATGTACGTGCTACAATTGTTTAGAGAGTTTTAGCAAATGAGTCAAGGGAATGCAGAGAAGTATGGGAGGTTATAAACACAAATTGAGATTTGATTTTTTTATTGAGCTGTTGATTTTCACAATAAAACAGACTCCATAGTATAGATCTGGTAACCCTTTATATAAATCAAAACTTTTTGTATTGCTTATATTAAATGTACTAACAGTGGACTTTTCCATCTGCAGATTATACTGAATGACCAGCAGTGGCAGTGTTTCACAGCAGAGTTTCTCTGAATTGCCGAGACTGAAGCAAAAAAAAAAGGAAGTCTTCTGGCATAGTGCATCATTTTACCAATTTACGTGGTAAGTAAAACGCCCAATCATTCTTTTAGGCATTAAAAAGATGTTCATAGCAACGGAATGTCCTCCCTACTTTATAGTGGAAACCTGTGCCTGAATATCATTTCTGTCAAGAAAGAAGTAATATGGATCACATTATGTTGGTCATGATAGTTAATAAAAGACTGACTGACTCGAACTCTACTAAAACCTGCTTTAGATCCTGGTGATAGCAATGTTCCATTCGAGGAAATTGCTGCCTTTGAGGCTGAAATGCACCATCTCTCGTATGAAAAATAGTGTTACATTCTCACGGTAGGAAGCTCATTTAACCTCTTCTCCTGCACTCTGTATGTTGGGCTCTGATACTCAAGATGGATTTTTGTTAAGGATAATCTGTCTTTGTACCCCCATCCCACTTTCAAAAAGGACACAGAGCTTTGACTGTTTCAGATTCCTTTACCATTCCCCCTCCTACGTGGCTGGCAGTCATGAATACGGATAGTAACCTACTGCATAACTTCTCATATCTCATCCTCCTGTGTGGTCAGCTTCCACAAGGACAATTGGTCCAGGGGGGCCTGACATCATAAAGCTAAAGCAAGAAGTTGTCTGACATGTGGTGCCATTCTGTTGCCTAGCAGTCTGACATCATAAAGCTAAAGCAAGATGCTTTCTGACATGAGAGCCACTCTGTTGCCTAACAAAGAGTAGGATAGATTTATCTTGGTAATGATATGAGTTGCAGGGTAGACAGGATGCCCAACTGAAAGTGTTGATGGTAAGATGAAAGAAATTAGGACTTTATTTAGACTTCTATATTTGTATGAACGCAAGTTTGAGCATAAGAGTCTCAACTTCACTGTTGCTGAACTGGTACGATTTGGCTAAAGAGAAGATGGAAATGATGCTATTCATAGTTTCTATCATTCCCGTTAACTGTAGCATAACCCTTCCTCTCTCAACTTATCAGCTGGCTTAATTGCTACTGGTGTACCATATCCTAAAACTAAAGAAGTGAGAATGGTGCGCTGCCACTTGGCTGGCAAAAAGATCTATGTCCTAATGTACGTGCTACAATTGTTTAGAGAGTTTTAGCAAATGAGTCAAGGGAATGCAGAGAAGTATGGGAGGTTAGAAACACAAATTGAGATTTGATTTTTTTATTGAGCTGTTGATTTTCACAATATAACAGACTCCATAGTATAGATCTGGTAACCCTTTATATAAATCAAAACTTTTTGTATTGCTTATATTAAATGTACTAACAGTGGACTTTTCCATCTGCAGATTATACTGAATGACCAGCAGTGGCAGTGTTTCACAGCAGAGTTTCTCTGAATTGCCGAGACTGAAGCAAAAAAAAAAAGGAAGTCTTCTGGCATGGTGCATCATTTTACCAATTTACGTGGTAAGTAAAATGCCCAATCATTCTTTTAGGCATTAAAAAGATGTTCATAGCAACGGAATGTCCTCACTACTTTATAGTGGAAACCTGTGCCTGAATATCATTTCTGTCAAGAAAGAAGTAATATGGATCACATTATGTTGGTCATGATAGTTAATAAAAGACTGACTGACTCGAACTCTACTAAAACCTGCTTTAGATCCTGGTGATAGCAATGTTCCATTCGAGGAAATTGCTGCCTTTGAGGCTGAAATGCACCATCTCTCGTATGAAAAATAGTGTTACATTCTCACGGTAGGAAGCTCATTTAACCTCTTCTCCTGCACTCTGTATGTTGGGCTCTGATACTCAAGATGGATTTTTGTTAAGGATAATCTGTCTTTGTACCCCCATCCCACTTTCAAAAAGGACACAGAGCTTTGACTGTTTCAGATTCCTTTACCATTCCCCCTCCTACGTGGCTGGCAGTCATGAATACGGATAGTAACCTACTGCATAACTTCTCATATCTCATCCTCCTGTGTGGTCAGCTTCCACAAGGACAATTGGTCCAGGGGGGCCTGACATCATAAAGCTAAAGCAAGAAGTTGTCTGACATGTGGTGCCATTCTGTTGCCTAGCAGTCTGACATCATAAAGCTAAAGCAAGATGCTTTCTGACATGAGAGCCACTCTGTTGCCTAACAAAGAGTAGGATAGATTTATCTTGGTAATGATATGAGTTGCAGGGTAGACAGGATGCCCAACTGAAAGTGTTGATGGTAAGATGAAAGAAATTAGGACTTTATTTAGACTTCTATATTTGTATGAACGCAAGTTTGAGCATAAGAGTCTCAACTTCACTGTTGCTGAACTGGTACGATTTGGCTAAAGAGAAGATGGAAATGATGCTATTCATAGTTTCTATCATTCCCGTTAACTGTAGCATAACCCTTCCTCTCTCAACTTATCAGCTGGCTTAATTGCTACTGGTGTACCATATCCTAAAACTAAAGAAGTGAGAATGGTGCGCTGCCACTTGGCTGGCAAAAAGATCTATGTCCTAATGTACGTGCTACAATTGTTTAGAGAGTTTTAGCAAATGAGTCAAGGGAATGCAGAGAAGTATGGGAGGTTAGAAACACAAATTGAGATTTGATTTTTTTATTGAGCTGTTGATTTTCACAATATAACAGACTCCATAGTATAGATCTGGTAACCCTTTATATAAATCAAAACTTTTTGTATTGCTTATATTAAATGTACTAACAGTGGACTTTTCCATCTGCAGATTATACTGAATGACCAGCAGTGGCAGTGTTTCACAGCAGAGTTTCTCTGAATTGCCGAGACTGAAGCAAAAAAAAAAAGGAAGTCTTCTGGCATGGTGCATCATTTTACCAATTTACGTGGTAAGTAAAATGCCCAATCATTCTTTTAGGCATTAAAAAGATGTTCATAGCAACGGAATGTCCTCACTACTTTATAGTGGAAACCTGTGCCTGAATATCATTTCTGTCAAGAAAGAAGTAATATGGATCACATTATGTTGGTCATGATAGTTAATAAAAGACTGACTGACTCGAACTCTACTAAAACCTGCTTTAGATCCTGGTGATAGCAATGTTCCATTCGAGGAAATTGCTGCCTTTGAGGCTGAAATGCACCATCTCTCGTATGAAAAATAGTGTTACATTCTCACGGTAGGAAGCTCATTTAACCTCTTCTCCTGCACTCTGTATGTTGGGCTCTGATACTCAAGATGGATTTTTGTTAAGGATAATCTGTCTTTGTACCCCCATCCCACTTTCAAAAAGGACACAGAGCTTTGACTGTTTCAGATTCCTTTACCATTCCCCCTCCTACGTGGCTGGCAGTCATGAATACGGATAGTAACCTACTGCATAACTTCTCATATCTCATCCTCCTGTGTGGTCAGCTTCCACAAGGACAATTGGTCCAGGGGGGCCTGACATCATAAAGCTAAAGCAAGAAGTTGTCTGACATGTGGTGCCATTCTGTTGCCTAGCAGTCTGACATCATAAAGCTAAAGCAAGATGCTTTCTGACATGAGAGCCACTCTGTTGCCTAACAAAGAGTAGGATAGATTTATCTTGGTAATGATATGAGTTGCAGGGTAGACAGGATGCCCAACTGAAAGTGTTGATGGTAAGATGGAAGAAATTAGGACTTTATTTAGACTTCTATATTTGTATGAACGCAAGTTTGAGCATAAGAGTCTCAACTTCACTGTTGCTGAACTGGTAGGATTTGGCTAAAGAGAAGATGGAAATGATGCTATTCATAGTTTCTATCATTCCCGTTAACTGTAGCATAACCCTTCCTCTCTCAACTTATCAGCTGGCTTAATTGCTACTGGTGTACCATATCCTAAAACTAAAGAAGTGAGAATGGTGTGCTGCCACTTGGCTGGCAAAAAGATCTATGTCCTAATGTACGTGCTACAATTGTTTAGAGAGTTTTAGCAAATGAGTCAAGGGAATGCAGAGAAGTATGGGAGGTTAGAAACACAAATTGAGATTTGATTTTTTTATTGAGCTGTTGATTTTCACAATAAAACAGACTCCGTAGTATAGATCTGGTAACCCTTTATATAAATCAAAACTTTTTGTATTGCTTATATTAAATGTACTAACAGTGGACTTTTCCATCTGCAGATTATACTGAATGACCAGCAGTGGCAGTGTTTCACAGCAGAGTTTCTCTGAATTGCCGAGACTGAAGCAAAAAAAAAAAGGAAGTCTTCTGGCATAGTGCATCATTTTACCAATTTACGTGGTAAGTAAAACGCCCAATCATTCTTTTAGGCATTAAAAAGATGTTCATAGCAACGGAATGTCCTCACTACTTTATAGTGGAAACCTGTGCCTGAATATCATTTCTGTCAAGAAAGAAGTAATATGGATCACATTATGTTGGTCATGATAGTTAATAAAAGACTGACTGACTCGAACTCTACTAAAACCTGCTTTAGATCCTGGTGATAGCAATGTTCCATTCGAGGAAATTGCTGCCTTTGAGGCTGAAATGCACCATCTCTCGTATGAAAAATAGTGTTACATTCTCACGGTAGGAAGCTCATTTAACCTCTTCTCCTGCACTCTGTATGTTGGGCTCTGATACTCAAGATGGATTTTCGTTAAGGATAATCTGTCTTTGTACCCCCATCCCACTTTCAAAAAGGACACAGAGCTTTGACTGTTTCAGATTCCTTTACCATTCCCCCTCCTACGTGGCTGGCAGTCATGAATACAGATAGTAACCTACTGCATAACTTCTGATATCTCATCCTCCTGTGTGGTCAGCTTCCACAAGGACAATTGGTCCAGGGGTGTCTGACATCATAAAGCTAAAGCAAGAAGTTGTCTGACATGTGGTGCCATTCTGTTGCCTAGCAGTCTGACATCATAAAGCTAAAGCAAGATGCTTTCTGACATGAGAGCCACTCTGTTGCCTAACAAAGAGTAGGATACATTTATCTTGGTAATGATATGAGTTGCAGGGTAGACAGGATGCCCAACTGAAAGTGTTGATGGTAAGATGAAAGAAATTAGGACTTTATTTAGACTTCTATATTTGTATGAACGCAAGTTTGAGCATAAGAGTCTCAACTTCACTGTTGCTGAACTGGTAGGATTTGGCTAAAGAGAAGATGGAAATGATGCTATTCATAGTTTCTATCATTCCCGTTAACTGTAGCATAACCCTTCCTCTCTCAACTTATCAGCTGGCTTAATTGCTACTGGTGTACCATATCCTAAAACTAAAGAAGTGAGAATGGTGCGCTGCCACTTGGCTGGCAAAAAGATCTATGTCCTAATGTACGTGCTACAATTGTTTAGAGAGTTTTAGCAAATGAGTCAAGGGAATGCAGAGAAGTATGGGAGGTTATAAACACAAATTGAGATTTGATTTTTTTATTGAGCTGTTGATTTTCACAATATAACAGACTCCATAGTATAGATCTGGTAACCATTTATATAAATCAAAACTTTTTGTATTGCTTATATTAAATTACTAACAGTGGACTTTTCCATCTGCAGAATATACTGAATGACCAGCAGTGGCAGTGTTTCACAGCAGAGTTTCTCTGAATTGCCGAGACTGAAGCAAAAAAAAAAGGAAGTCTTCTGGCATAGTGCATCATTTTACCAATTTACGTGGTAAGTAAAATGCCCAATCATTCTTTTAGGCATTAAAAAGATGTTCATAGCAA
Organism: Lissotriton helveticus; assembly: GCF_964261635.1. NCBI lineage: Eukaryota > Metazoa > Chordata > Amphibia > Caudata > Salamandridae > Lissotriton > Lissotriton helveticus. Next base: position 305,144,305 of record NC_136072.1, on the reverse strand, counting down.
CGGAATGTCCTCACTACTTTATAGTGGAAACCTGTGCCTGAATATCATTTCTGTCAAGAAAGAAGTAATATGGATCACATTATGTTGGTCATGATAGTTAATAAAAGACTGACTGACTCGAACTCTACTAAAACCTGCTTTAGATCCTGGTGATAGCAATGTTCCATTCGAGGAAATTGCTGCCTTTGAGGCTGAAATGCACCATCTCACGTGTGAAAAATAGTGTTACATTCTCACGGTAGGAAGCTCATTTAACCTCTTCTCCTGCACTCTGTATGTTGGGCTCTGATACTCAAGATGGATTTTTGTTAAGGATAATCTGTCTTTGTACCCCCATCCCACTTTCAAAAAGGACACAGAGCTTTGACTGTTTCAGATTCCTTTACCATTCCCCCTCCTACGTGGCTGGCAGTCATGAATACAGATAGTAACCTACTGCATAACTTCTGATATCTCATCCTCCTGTGTGGTCAGCTTCCACAAGGACAATTGGTCCAGGGGTGTCTGACATCATAAAGCTAAAGCAAGAAGTTGTCTGACATGTGGTGCCATTCTGTTGCCTAGCAGTCTGACATCATAAAGCTAAAGCAAGATGCTTTCTGACATGAGAGCCACTCTGTTGCCTAACAAAGAGTAGGATAGATTTATCTTGGTAAGGATATGAGTTGCAGGGTAGACAGGATGCCCAACTGAAAGTGTTGATGGTAAGATGAAAGAAATTAGGACTTTATTTAGACTTCTATATTTGTATGAACGCAAGTTTGAGCATAAGAGTCTCAACTTCACTGTTGCTGAACTGGTACGATTTGGCTAAAGAGAAGATGGAAATGATGCTATTCATAGTTTCTATCATTCCCGTTAACTGTAGCATAACCCTTCCTCTCTCAACTGATCAGCTGGCTTAATTGCTACTGGTGTACCATATCCTAAAACTAAAGAAGTGAGAATGGTGCGCTGCCACTTGGCTGGCAAAAAGATCTATGTCCTAATGTACGTGCTACAATTGTTTAGAGAGTTTTAGCAAATGAGTCAAGGGAATGCAGAGAAGTATGGGAGGTTAGAAACACAAATTGAGATTTGATTTTTTTATTGAGCTGTTGATTTTCACAATAAAACAGACTCCATAGTATAGATCTGGTAACCATTTATATAAATCAAAACTTTTTGTATTGCTTATATTAAATGTACTAACAGTGGACTTTTCCATCTGCAGATTATACTGAATGACCAGCAGTGGCAGTGTTTCACAGCAGAGTTTCTCTGAATTGCCGAGACTGAAGCAAAAAAAAAAAGGAAGTCTTCTGGCATAGTGCATCATTTTACCAATTTACGTGGTAAGTAAAACGCCCAATCATTCTTTTAGGCATTAAAAAGATGTTCATAGCAACGGAATGTCCTCACTACTTTATAGTGGAAACCTGTGCCTGAATATCATTTCTGTCAAGAAAGAAGTAATATGGATCACATTATGTTGGTCATGATAGTTAATAAAAGACTGACTGACTCGAACTCTACTAAAACCTGCTTTAGATCCTGGTGATAGCAATGTTCCATTCGAGGAAATTGCTGCCTTTGAGGCTGAAATGCACCATCTCTCGTATGAAAAATAGTGTTACATTCTCACGGTAGGAAGCTCATTTAACCTCTTCTCCTGCACTCTGTATGTTGGGCTCTGATACTCAAGATGGATTTTCGTTAAGGATAATCTGTCTTTGTACCCCCATCCCACTTTCAAAAAGGACACAGAGCTTTGACTGTTTCAGATTCCTTTACCATTCCCCCTCCTACGTGGCTGGCAGTCATGAATACAGATAGTAACCTACTGCATAACTTCTGATATCTCATCCTCCTGTGTGGTCAGCTTCCACAAGGACAATTGGTCCAGGGGTGTCTGACATCATAAAGCTAAAGCAAGAAGTTGTCTGACATGTGGTGCCATTCTGTTGCCTAGCAGTCTGACATCATAAAGCTAAAGCAAGATGCTTTCTGACATGAGAGCCACTCTGTTGCCTAACAAAGAGTAGGATAGATTTATCTTGGTAATGATATGAGTTGCAGGGTAGACAGGATGCCCAACTGAAAGTGTTGATGGTAAGATGAAAGAAATTAGGACTTTATTTAGACTTCTATATTTGTATGAACGCAAGTTTGAGCATAAGAGTCTCAACTTCACTGTTGCTGAACTGGTAGGATTTGGCTAAAGAGAAGATGGAAATGATGCTATTCATAGTTTCTATCATTCCCGTTAACTGTAGCATAACCCTTCCTCTCTCAACTTATCAGCTGGCTTAATTGCTACTGGTGTACCATATCCTAAAACTAAAGAAGTGAGAATGGTGCGCTGCCACTTGGCTGGCAAAAAGATCTATGTCCTAATGTACGTGCTACAATTGTTTAGAGAGTTTTAGCAAATGAGTCAAGGGAATGCAGAGAAGTATGGGAGGTTAGAAACACAAATTGAGATTTGATTTTTTTATTGAGCTGTTGATTTTCACAATAAAACAGACTCTATAGTATAGATCTGGTAACCCTTTATATAAATCAAAACTTTTTGTATTGCTTATATTAAATGTACTAACAGTGGACTTTTCCATCTGCAGATTATACTGAATGACCAGCAGTGGCAGTGTTTCACAGCAGAGTTTCTCTGAATTGCCGAGACTGAAGCAAAAAAAAAAAGGAAGTCTTCTGGCATAGTGCATCATTTTACCAATTTACGTGGTAAGTAAAACGCCCAATCATTCTTTTAGGCATTAAAAAGATGTTCATAGCAACGGAATGTCCTCACTACTTTATAGTGGAAACCTGTGCCTGAATATCATTTCTGTCAAGAAAGAAGTAATATGGATCACATTATGTTGGTCATGATAGTTAATAAAAGACTGACTGACTCGAACTCGACTAAAACCTGCTTTAGATCCTGGTGATAGCAATGTTCCATTCGAGGAAATTGCTGCCTTTGAGGCTGAAATGCACCATCTCTCGTATGAAAAATAGTGTTACATTCTCACGGTAGGAAGCTCATTTAACCTCTTCTCCTGCACTCTGTATGTTGGGCTCTGATACTCAAGATGGATTTTCGTTAAGGATAATCTGTCTTTGTACCCCCATCCCACTTTCAAAAAGGACACAGAGCTTTGACTGTTTCAGATTCCTTTACCATTCCCCCTCCTACGTGGCTGGCAGTCATGAATACAGATAGTAACCTACTGCATAACTTCTGATATCTCATCCTCCTGTGTGGTCAGCTTCCACAAGGACAATTGGTCCAGGGGTGTCTGACATCATAAAGCTAAAGCAAGAAGTTGTCTGACATGTGGTGCCATTCTGTTGCCTAGCAGTCTGACATCATAAAGCTAAAGCAAGATGCTTTCTGACATGAGAGCCACTCTGTTGCCTAACAAAGAGTAGGATACATTTATCTTGGTAATGATATGAGTTGCAGGGTAGACAGGATGCCCAACTGAAAGTGTTGATGGTAAGATGAAAGAAATTAGGACTTTATTTAGACTTCTATATTTGTATGAACGCAAGTTTGAGCATAAGAGTCTCAACTTCACTGTTGCTGAACTGGTAGGATTTGGCTAAAGAGAAGATGGAAATGATGCTATTCATAGTTTCTATCATTCCCGTTAACTGTAGCATAACCCTTCCTCTCTCAACTTATCAGCTGGCTTAATTGCTACTGGTGTACCATATCCTAAAACTAAAGAAGTGAGAATGGTGCGCTGCCACTTGGCTGGCAAAAAGATCTATGTCCTAATGTACGTGCTACAATTGTTTAGAGAGTTTTAGCAAATGAGTCAAGGGAATGCAGAGAAGTATGGGAGGTTATAAACACAAATTGAGATTTGATTTTTTTATTGAGCTGTTGATTTTCACAATATAACAGACTCCATAGTATAGATCTGGTAACCATTTATATAAATCAAAACTTTTTGTATTGCTTATATTAAATTACTAACAGTGGACTTTTCCATCTGCAGAATATACTGAATGACCAGCAGTGGCAGTGTTTCACAGCAGAGTTTCTCTGAATTGCCGAGACTGAAGCAAAAAAAAAAGGAAGTCTTCTGGCATAGTGCATCATTTTACCAATTTACGTGGTAAGTAAAATGCCCAATCATTCTTTTAGGCATTAAAAAGATGTTCATAGCAACGGAATGTCCTCACTACTTTATAGTGGAAACCTGTGCCTGAATATCATTTCTGTCAAGAAAGAAGTAATATGGATCACATTATGTTGGTCATGATAGTTAATAAAAGACTGACTGACTCGAACTCTACTAAAACCTGCTTTAGATCCTGGTGATAGCAATGTTCCATTCGAGGAAATTGCTGCCTTTGAGGCTGAAATGCACCATCTCACGTGTGAAAAATAGTGTTACATTCTCACGGTAGGAAGCTCATTTAACCTCTTCTCCTGCACTCTGTATGTTGGGCTCTGATACTCAAGATGGATTTTTGTTAAGGATAATCTGTCTTTGTACCCCCATCCCACTTTCAAAAAGGACACAGAGCTTTGACTGTTTCAGATTCCTTTACCATTCCCCCTCCTACGTGGCTGGCAGTCATGAATACAGATAGTAACCTACTGCATAACTTCTGATATCTCATCCTCCTGTGTGGTCAGCTTCCACAAGGACAATTGGTCCAGGGGTGTCTGACATCATAAAGCTAAAGCAAGAAGTTGTCTGACATGTGGTGCCATTCTGTTGCCTAGCAGTCTGACATCATAAAGCTAAAGCAAGATGCTTTCTGACATGAGAGCCACTCTGTTGCCTAACAAAGAGTAGGATAGATTTATCTTGGTAAGGATATGAGTTGCAGGGTAGACAGGATGCCCAACTGAAAGTGTTGATGGTAAGATGAAAGAAATTAGAACTTTATTTAGACTTCTATATTTGTATGAACGCAAGTTTGAGCATAAGAGTCTCAACTTCACTGTTGCTGAACTGGTACGATTTGGCTAAAGAGAAGATGGAAATGATGCTATTCATAGTTTCTATCATTCCCGTTAACTGTAGCATAACCCTTCCTCTCTCAACTGATCAGCTGGCTTAATTGCTACTGGTGTACCATATCCTAAAACTAAAGAAGTGAGAATGGTGCGCTGCCACTTGGCTGGCAAAAAGATCTATGTCCTAATGTACGTGCTACAATTGTTTAGAGAGTTTTAGCAAATGAGTCAAGGGAATGCAGAGAAGTATGGGAGGTTAGAAACACAAATTGAGATTTGATTTTTTTATTGAGCTGTTGATTTTCACAATAAAACAGACTCCATAGTATAGATCTGGTAACCATTTATATAAATCAAAACTTTTTGTATTGCTTATATTAAATGTACTAACAGTGGACTTTTCCATCTGCAGATTATACTGAATGACCAGCAGTGGCAGTGTTTCACAGCAGAGTTTCTCTGAATTGCCGAGACTGAAGCAAAAAAAAAAAGGAAGTCTTCTGGCATAGTGCATCATTTTACCAATTTACGTGGTAAGTAAAACGCCCAATCATTCTTTTAGGCATTAAAAAGATGTTCATAGCAACGGAATGTCCTCACTACTTTATAGTGGAAACCTGTGCCTGAATATCATTTCTGTCAAGAAAGAAGTAATATGGATCACATTATGTTGGTCATGATAGTTAATAAAAGACTGACTGACTCGAACTCTACTAAAACCTGCTTTAGATCCTGGTGATAGCAATGTTCCATTCGAGGAAATTGCTGCCTTTGAGGCTGAAATGCACCATCTCTCGTATGAAAAATAGTGTTACATTCTCACGGTAGGAAGCTCATTTAACCTCTTCTCCTGCACTCTGTATGTTGGGCTCTGATACTCAAGATGGATTTTCGTTAAGGATAATCTGTCTTTGTACCCCCATCCCACTTTCAAAAAGGACACAGAGCTTTGACTGTTTCAGATTCCTTTACCATTCCCCCTCCTACGTGGCTGGCAGTCATGAATACAGATAGTAACCTACTGCATAACTTCTGATATCTCATCCTCCTGTGTGGTCAGCTTCCACAAGGACAATTGGTCCAGGGGTGTCTGACATCATAAAGCTAAAGCAAGAAGTTGTCTGACATGTGGTGCCATTCTGTTGCCTAGCAGTCTGACATCATAAAGCTAAAGCAAGATGCTTTCTGACATGAGAGCCACTCTGTTGCCTAACAAAGAGTAGGATAGATTTATCTTGGTAATGATATGAGTTGCAGGGTAGACAGGATGCCCAACTGAAAGTGTTGATGGTAAGATGAAAGAAATTAGGACTTTATTTAGACTTCTATATTTGTATGAACGCAAGTTTGAGCATAAGAGTCTCAACTTCACTGTTGCTGAACTGGTAGGATTTGGCTAAAGAGAAGATGGAAATGATGCTATTCATAGTTTCTATCATTCCCGTTAACTGTAGCATAACCCTTCCTCTCTCAACTTATCAGCTGGCTTAATTGCTACTGGTGTACCATATCCTAAAACTAAAGAAGTGAGAATGGTGCGCTGCCACTTGGCTGGCAAAAAGATCTATGTCCTAATGTACGTGCTACAATTGTTTAGAGAGTTTTAGCAAATGAGTCAAGGGAATGCAGAGAAGTATGGGAGGTTAGAAACACAAATTGAGATTTGATTTTTTTATTGAGCTGTTGATTTTCACAATAAAACAGACTCCATAGTATAGATCTGGTAACCATTTATATAAATCAAAACTTTTTGTATTGCTTATATTAAATGTACTAACAGTGGACTTTTCCATCTGCAGATTATACTGAATGACCAGCAGTGGCAGTGTTTCACAGCAGAGTTTCTCTGAATTGCCGAGACTGAAGCAAAAAAAAAAAGGAAGTCTTCTGGCATAGTGCATCATTTTACCAATTTACGTGGTAAGTAAAACGCCCAATCATTCTTTTAGGCATTAAAAAGATGTTCATAGCAACGGAATGTCCTCACTACTTTATAGTGGAAACCTGTGCCTGAATATCATTTCTGTCAAGAAAGAAGTAATATGGATCACATTATGTTGGTCATGATAGTTAATAAAAGACTGACTGACTCGAACTCTACTAAAACCTGCTTTAGATCCTGGTGATAGCAATGTTCCATTCGAGGAAATTGCTGCCTTTGAGGCTGAAATGCACCATCTCTCGTATGAAAAATAGTGTTACATTCTCACGGTAGGAAGCTCATTTAACCTCTTCTCCTGCACTCTGTATGTTGGGCTCTGATACTCAAGATGGATTTTCGTTAAGGATAATCTGTCTTTGTACCCCCATCCCACTTTCAAAAAGGACACAGAGCTTTGACTGTTTCAGATTCCTTTACCATTCCCCCTCCTACGTGGCTGGCAGTCATGAATACAGATAGTAACCTACTGCATAACTTCTGATATCTCATCCTCCTGTGTGGTCAGCTTCCACAAGGACAATTGGTCCAGGGGTGTCTGACATCATAAAGCTAAAGCAAGAAGTTGTCTGACATGTGGTGCCATTCTGTTGCCTAGCAGTCTGACATCATAAAGCTAAAGCAAGATGCTTTCTGACATGAGAGCCACTCTGTTGCCTAACAAAGAGTAGGATAGATTTATCTTGGTAATGATATGAGTTGCAGGGTAGACAGGATGCCCAACTGAAAGTGTTGATGGTAAGATGAAAGAAATTAGGACTTTATTTAGACTTCTATATTTGTATGAACGCAAGTTTGAGCATAAGAGTCTCAACTTCACTGTTGCTGAACTGGTAGGATTTGGCTAAAGAGAAGATGGAAATGATGCTATTCATAGTTTCTATCATTCCCGTTAACTGTAGCATAACCCTTCCTCTCTCAACTTATCAGCTGGCTTAATTGCTACTGGTGTACCATATCCTAAAACTAAAGAAGTGAGAATGGTGCGCTGCCACTTGGCTGGCAAAAAGATCTATGTCCTAATGTACGTGCTACAATTGTTTAGAGAGTTTTAGCAAATGAGTCAAGGGAATGCAGAGAAGTATGGGAGGTTAGAAACACAAATTGAGATTTGATTTTTTTATTGAGCTGTTGATTTTCACAATAAAACAGACTCTATAGTATAGATCTGGTAACCCTTTATATAAATCAAAACTTTTTGTATTGCTTATATTAAATGTACTAACAGTGGACTTTTCCATCTGCAGATTATACTGAATGACCAGCAGTGGCAGTGTTTCACAGCAGAGTTTCTCTGAATTGCCGAGACTGAAGCAAAAAAAAAAAGGAAGTCTTCTGGCATAGTGCATCATTTTACCAATTTACGTGGTAAGTAAAACGCCCAATCATTCTTTTAGGCATTAAAAAGATGTTCATAGCAACGGAATGTCCTCACTACTTTATAGTGGAAACCTGTGCCTGAATATCATTTCTGTCAAGAAAGAAGTAATATGGATCACATTATGTTGGTCATGATAGTTCATAAAAGACTGACTGACTCGAACTCTACTAAAACCTGCTTTAGATCCTGGTGATAGCAATGTTCCATTCGAGGAAATTGCTGCCTTTGAGGCTGAAATGCACCATCTCACGTATGAAAAATAGTGTTACATTCTCACGGTAGGAAGCTCATTTAACCTCTTCTCCTGCACTCTGTATGTTGGGCTCTGATACTCAAGATGGATTTTTGTTAAGGATAATCTGTCTTTGTACCCCCATCCCACTTTCAAAAAGGACACAGAGCTTTGACTGTTTCAGATTCCTTTACCATTCCCCCTCCTACGTGGCTGGCAGTCATGAATACGGATAGTAACCTACTGCATAACTTCTCATAACTCATCCTCCTGTGTGGTCAGCTTCCACAAGGACAATTGGTCCAGGGGGGCCTGACATCATAAAGCTAAAGCAAGAAGTTGTCTGACATGTGGTGCCATTCTGTTGCCTAGCAGTCTGACATCATAAAGCTAAAGCAAGATGCTTTCTGACATGAGAGCCACTCTGTTGCCTAACAAAGAGTAGGATAGATTTATCTTGGTAATGATATGAGTTGCAGGGTAGACAGGATGCCCAACTGAAAGTGTTGATGGTAAGATGAAAGAAATTAGGACTTTATTTAGACTTCTATATTTGTATGAACGCAAGTTTGAGCATAAGAGTCTCAACTTCACTGTTGCTGAACTGGTAGGATTTGGCTAAAGAGAAGATAGAAATGATGCTATTCATAGTTTCTATCATTCCCGTTAACTGTAGCATAACCCTTCCTCTCTCAACTTATCAGCTGGCTTAATTGCTACTGGTGTACCATATCCTAAAACTAAAGAAGTGATAATGGTGCGCTGCCACTTGGCTGGCAAAAAGATCTATGTCCTAATGTACGTGCTACAATTGTTTAGAGAGTTTTAGCAAATGAGTCAAGGGAATGCAGAGAAGTATGGGAGGTTATAAACACAAATTGAGATTTGATTTTTTTATTGAGCTGTTGATTTTCACAATATAACAGACTCCATAGTATAGATCTGGTAACCATTTATATAAATCAAAACTTTTTGTATTGCTTATATTAAATTACTAACAGTGGACTTTTCCATCTGCAGAATATACTGAATGACCAGCAGTGGCAGTGTTTCACAGCAGAGTTTCTCTGAATTGCCGAGACTGAAGCAAAAAAAAAAAGGAAGTCTTCTGGCATAGTGCATCATTTTACCAATTTACGTGGTAAGTAAAATGCCCAATCATTCTTTTAGGCATTAAAAAGATGTTCATAGCAACGGAATGTCCTCACTACTTTTTAGTGGAAACCTGTGCCTGAATATCATTTCTGTCAAGAAAGAAGTAATATGGATCACATTATGTTGGTCATGATAGTTAATAAAAGACTGACTGACTCGAACTCTACTAAAACCTGCTTTAGATCCTGGTGATAGCAATGTTCCATTCGAGGAAATTGCTGCCTTTGAGGCTGAAATGCACCATCTCACGTATGAAAAATAGTGTTACATTCTCACGGTAGGAAGCTCATTTAACCTCTTCTCCTGCACTCTGTATGTTGGGCTCTGATACTCAAGATGGATTTTTGTTAAGGATAATCTGTCTTTGTACCCCCATCCCACTTTCAAAAAGGACACAGAGCTTTGACTGTTTCAGATTCCTTTACCATTCCCCCTCCTACGTGGCTGGCAGTCATGAATACAGATAGTAACCTACTGCATAACTTCTGATATCTCATCCTCCTGTGTGGTCAGCTTCCACAAGGACAATTGGTCCAAGGGTGTCTGACATCATAAAGCTAAAGCAAGAAGTTGCCTGACATGTGGTGCCATTCTGTTGCCTAGCAGTCTGACATCATGAAGCTAAAGCAAGATGCTTTCTGACATGAGCCACTCTGTTGCCTAACAAAGAGTAGGATACATTTATCTTGGTAATGATATGAGTTGCAGGGTAGACAGGATGCCCAACTGAAAGTGTTGATGGTAAGATGAAAGAAATTAGGACTTTATTTAGACTTATATATTTGTATGAACGCAAGTTTGAGCATAAGAGTCTCAACTTCACTGTTGCTGAACTGGTAGGATTTGGCTAAAGAGAAGATGGAAATGATGCTATTCATAGTTTCTATCATTCCCGTTAACTGTAGCATAACCCTTCCTCTCTCAACTTATCAGCTGGCTTAATTGCTACTGGTGTACCATATCCTAAAACTAAAGAAGTGAGAATGGTGCGCTGCCACTTGGCTGGCAAAAAGATCTATGTCCTAATGTACGTGCTACAATTGTTTAGAGAGTTTTAGCAAATGAGTCAAGGGAATGCAGAGAAGTATGGGAGGTTATAAACACAAATTGAGATTTGATTTTTTTATTGAGCTGTTGATTTTCACAATAAAACAGACTCCATAGTATAGATCTGGTAACCCTTTATATAAATCAAAACTTTTTGTATTGCTTATATTAAATGTACTAACAGTGGACTTTTCCATCTGCAGATTATACTGAATGACCAGCAGTGGCAGTGTTTCACAGCAGAGTTTCTCTGAATTGCCGAGACTGAAGCAAAAAAAAAAAGGAAGTCTTCTGGCATAGTGCATCATTTTACCAATTTACGTGGTAAGTAAAACGCCCAATCATTCTTTTAGGCATTAAAAAGATGTTCAGAGCAACGGAATGTCCTCACTACTTTATAGTGGAAACCTGTGCCTGAATATCATTTCTGTCAAGAAAGAAGTAATATGGATCACATTATGTTGGTCATGATAGTTAATAAAAGACTGACTGACTCGAACTCTACTAAAACCTGCTTTAGATCCTGGTGATAGCAATGTTCCATTCGAGGAAATTGCTGCCTTTGAGGCTGAAATGCACCATCTCTCGTATGAAAAATAGTGTTACATTCTCACGGTAGGAAGCTCATTTAACCTCTTCTCCTGCACTCTGTATGTTGGGCTCTGATACTCAAGATGGATTTTTGTTAAGGATAATCTGTCTTTGTACCCCCATCCCACTTTCAAAAAGGACACAGAGCTTTGACTGTTTCAGATTCCTTTACCATTCACCCTCCTACGTGGCTGGCAGTCATGAATACGGATAGTAACCTACTGCATAACTTCTCATATCTCATCCTCCTGTGTGGTCAGCTTCCACAAGGACAATTGGTCCAGTGGTGTCTGACATCATAAAGCTAAAGCAAGAAGTTGTCTGACATGTGGTGCCATTCTGTTGCCTAGCAGTCTGACATCATAAAGCTAAAGCAAGATGCTTTCTGACATGAGAGCCACTCTGTTGCCTAACAAAGAGTAGGACAGATTTATCTTGGTAATGATATGAGTTGCAGGGTAGACAGGATGCCCAACTGAAAGTGTTGATGGTAAGATGAAAGAAATTAGGACTTTATTTAGACTTCTATATTTGTATGAACGCAAGTTTGAGCATAAGAGTCTCAACTTCACTGTTGCTGAACTGGTAGGATTTGGCTAAAGAGAAGATGGAAATGATGCTATTCATAGTTTCTATCATTCCCGTTAACTGTAGCATAACCCTTCCTCTCTCAACTTATCAGCTGGCTTAATTGCTACTGGTGTACCATATCCTAAAACTAAAGAAGTGAGAATGGTGCGCTGCCACTTGGCTGGCAAAAAGATCTATGTCCTAATGTACGTGCTACAATTGTTTAGAGAGTTTTAGCAAATGAGTCAAGGGAATGCAGAGAAGTATGGGAGGTTATAAACACAAATTGAGATTTGATTTTTTTATTGAGCTGTTGATTTTCACAATATAACAGACTCCATAGTATAGATCTGGTAACCATTTATATAAATCAAAACTTTTTGTATTGCTTATATTAAATTACTAACAGTGGACTTTTCCATCTGCAGAATATACTGAATGACCAGCAGTGGCAGTGTTTCACAGCAGAGTTTCTCTGAATTGCCGAGACTGAAGCAAAAAAAAAAGGAAGTCTTCTGGCATAGTGCATCATTTTACCAATTTACGTGGTAAGTAAAATGCCCAATCATTCTTTTAGGCATTAAAAAGATGTTCATAGCAACGGAATGTCCTCACTACTTTATAGTGGAAACCTGTGCCTGAATATCATTTCTGTCAAGAAAGAAGTAATATGGATCACATTATGTTGGTCATGATAGTTAATAAAAGACTGACTGACTCGAACTCTACTAAAACCTGCTTTAGATCCTGGTGATAGCAATGTTCCATTCGAGGAAATTGCTGCCTTTGAGGCTGAAATGCACCATCTCACGTGTGAAAAATAGTGTTACATTCTCACGGTAGGAAGCTCATTTAACCTCTTCTCCTGCACTCTGTATGTTGGGCTCTGATACTCAAGATGGATTTTTGTTAAGGATAATCTGTCTTTGTACCCCCATCCCACTTTCAAAAAGGACACAGAGCTTTGACTGTTTCAGATTCCTTTACCATTCCCCCTCCTACGTGGCTGGCAGTCATGAATACAGATAGTAACCTACTGCATAACTTCTGATATCTCATCCTCCTGTGTGGTCAGCTTCCACAAGGACAATTGGTCCAGGGGTGTCTGACATCATAAAGCTAAAGCAAGAAGTTGTCTGACATGTGGTGCCATTCTGTTGCCTAGCAGTCTGACATCATAAAGCTAAAGCAAGATGCTTTCTGACATGAGAGCCACTCTGTTGCCTAACAAAGAGTAGGATAGATTTATCTTGGTAAGGATATGAGTTGCAGGGTAGACAGGATGCCCAACTGAAAGTGTTGATGGTAAGATGAAAGAAATTAGAACTTTATTTAGACTTCTATATTTGTATGAACGCAAGTTTGAGCATAAGAGTCTCAACTTCACTGTTGCTGAACTGGTACGATTTGGCTAAAGAGAAGATGGAAATGATGCTATTCATAGTTTCTATCATTCCCGTTAACTGTAGCATAACCCTTCCTCTCTCAACTGATCAGCTGGCTTAATTGCTACTGGTGTACCATATCCTAAAACTAAAGAAGTGAGAATGGTGCGCTGCCACTTGGCTGGCAAAAAGATCTATGTCCTAATGTACGTGCTACAATTGTTTAGAGAGTTTTAGCAAATGAGTCAAGGGAATGCAGAGAAGTATGGGAGGTTAGAAACACAAATTGAGATTTGATTTTTTTATTGAGCTGTTGATTTTCACAATAAAACAGACTCCATAGTATAGATCTGGTAACCATTTATATAAATCAAAACTTTTTGTATTGCTTATATTAAATGTACTAACAGTGGACTTTTCCATCTGCAGATTATACTGAATGACCAGCAGTGGCAGTGTTTCACAGCAGAGTTTCTCTGAATTGCCGAGACTGAAGCAAAAAAAAAAAGGAAGTCTTCTGGCATAGTGCATCATTTTACCAATTTACGTGGTAAGTAAAACGCCCAATCATTCTTTTAGGCATTAAAAAGATGTTCATAGCAACGGAATGTCCTCACTACTTTATAGTGGAAACCTGTGCCTGAATATCATTTCTGTCAAGAAAGAAGTAATATGGATCACATTATGTTGGTCATGATAGTTAATAAAAGACTGACTGACTCGAACTCTACTAAAACCTGCTTTAGATCCTGGTGATAGCAATGTTCCATTCGAGGAAATTGCTGCCTTTGAGGCTGAAATGCACCATCTCTCGTATGAAAAATAGTGTTACATTCTCACGGTAGGAAGCTCATTTAACCTCTTCTCCTGCACTCTGTATGTTGGGCTCTGATACTCAAGATGGATTTTCGTTAAGGATAATCTGTCTTTGTACCCCCATCCCACTTTCAAAAAGGACACAGAGCTTTGACTGTTTCAGATTCCTTTACCATTCCCCCTCCTACGTGGCTGGCAGTCATGAATACAGATAGTAACCTACTGCATAACTTCTGATATCTCATCCTCCTGTGTGGTCAGCTTCCACAAGGACAATTGGTCCAGGGGTGTCTGACATCATAAAGCTAAAGCAAGAAGTTGTCTGACATGTGGTGCCATTCTGTTGCCTAGCAGTCTGACATCATAAAGCTAAAGCAAGATGCTTTCTGACATGAGAGCCACTCTGTTGCCTAACAAAGAGTAGGATAGATTTATCTTGGTAATGATATGAGTTGCAGGGTAGACAGGATGCCCAACTGAAAGTGTTGATGGTAAGATGAAAGAAATTAGGACTTTATTTAGACTTCTATATTTGTATGAACGCAAGTTTGAGCATAAGAGTCTCAACTTCACTGTTGCTGAACTGGTAGGATTTGGCTAAAGAGAAGATGGAAATGATGCTATTCATAGTTTCTATCATTCCCGTTAACTGTAGCATAACCCTTCCTCTCTCAACTTATCAGCTGGCTTAATTGCTACTGGTGTACCATATCCTAAAACTAAAGAAGTGAGAATGGTGCGCTGCCACTTGGCTGGCAAAAAGATCTATGTCCTAATGTACGTGCTACAATTGTTTAGAGAGTTTTAGCAAATGAGTCAAGGGAATGCAGAGAAGTATGGGAGGTTAGAAACACAAATTGAGATTTGATTTTTTTATTGAGCTGTTGATTTTCACAATAAAACAGACTCCATAGTATAGATCTGGTAACCATTTATATAAATCAAAACTTTTTGTATTGCTTATATTAAATGTACTAACAGTGGACTTTTCCATCTGCAGATTATACTGAATGACCAGCAGTGGCAGTGTTTCACAGCAGAGTTTCTCTGAATTGCCGAGACTGAAGCAAAAAAAAAAAGGAAGTCTTCTGGCATAGTGCATCATTTTACCAATTTACGTGGTAAGTAAAACGCCCAATCATTCTTTTAGGCATTAAAAAGATGTTCATAGCAACGGAATGTCCTCACTACTTTATAGTGGAAACCTGTGCCTGAATATCATTTCTGTCAAGAAAGAAGTAATATGGATCACATTATGTTGGTCATGATAGTTAATAAAAGACTGACTGACTCGAACTCTACTAAAACCTGCTTTAGATCCTGGTGATAGCAATGTTCCATTCGAGGAAATTGCTGCCTTTGAGGCTGAAATGCACCATCTCTCGTATGAAAAATAGTGTTACATTCTCACGGTAGGAAGCTCATTTAACCTCTTCTCCTGCACTCTGTATGTTGGGCTCTGATACTCAAGATGGATTTTCGTTAAGGATAATCTGTCTTTGTACCCCCATCCCACTTTCAAAAAGGACACAGAGCTTTGACTGTTTCAGATTCCTTTACCATTCCCCCTCCTACGTGGCTGGCAGTCATGAATACAGATAGTAACCTACTGCATAACTTCTGATATCTCATCCTCCTGTGTGGTCAGCTTCCACAAGGACAATTGGTCCAGGGGTGTCTGACATCATAAAGCTAAAGCAAGAAGTTGTCTGACATGTGGTGCCATTCTGTTGCCTAGCAGTCTGACATCATAAAGCTAAAGCAAGATGCTTTCTGACATGAGAGCCACTCTGTTGCCTAACAAAGAGTAGGATAGATTTATCTTGGTAATGATATGAGTTGCAGGGTAGACAGGATGCCCAACTGAAAGTGTTGATGGTAAGATGAAAGAAATTAGGACTTTATTTAGACTTCTATATTTGTATGAACGCAAGTTTGAGCATAAGAGTCTCAACTTCACTGTTGCTGAACTGGTAGGATTTGGCTAAAGAGAAGATGGAAATGATGCTATTCATAGTTTCTATCATTCCCGTTAACTGTAGCATAACCCTTCCTCTCTCAACTTATCAGCTGGCTTAATTGCTACTGGTGTACCATATCCTAAAACTAAAGAAGTGAGAATGGTGCGCTGCCACTTGGCTGGCAAAAAGATCTATGTCCTAATGTACGTGCTACAATTGTTTAGAGAGTTTTAGCAAATGAGTCAAGGGAATGCAGAGAAGTATGGGAGGTTAGAAACACAAATTGAGATTTGATTTTTTTATTGAGCTGTTGATTTTCACAATAAAACAGACTCTATAGTATAGATCTGGTAACCCTTTATATAAATCAAAACTTTTTGTATTGCTTATATTAAATGTACTAACAGTGGACTTTTCCATCTGCAGATTATACTGAATGACCAGCAGTGGCAGTGTTTCACAGCAGA
The DNA here is from genome assembly GCF_964261635.1 of Lissotriton helveticus. Taxonomy (NCBI): domain Eukaryota; kingdom Metazoa; phylum Chordata; class Amphibia; order Caudata; family Salamandridae; genus Lissotriton; species Lissotriton helveticus. Next base: position 305,127,801 of record NC_136072.1, on the reverse strand, counting down.
GTTTCTCTGAATTGCCGAGACTGAAGCAAAAAAAAAAAGGAAGTCTTCTGGCATAGTGCATCATTTTACCAATTTACGTGGTAAGTAAAACGCCCAATCATTCTTTTAGGCATTAAAAAGATGTTCATAGCAACGGAATGTCCTCACTACTTTATAGTGGAAACCTGTGCCTGAATATCATTTCTGTCAAGAAAGAAGTAATATGGATCACATTATGTTGGTCATGATAGTTCATAAAAGACTGACTGACTCGAACTCTACTAAAACCTGCTTTAGATCCTGGTGATAGCAATGTTCCATTCGAGGAAATTGCTGCCTTTGAGGCTGAAATGCACCATCTCACGTATGAAAAATAGTGTTACATTCTCACGGTAGGAAGCTCATTTAACCTCTTCTCCTGCACTCTGTATGTTGGGCTCTGATACTCAAGATGGATTTTTGTTAAGGATAATCTGTCTTTGTACCCCCATCCCACTTTCAAAAAGGACACAGAGCTTTGACTGTTTCAGATTCCTTTACCATTCCCCCTCCTACGTGGCTGGCAGTCATGAATACGGATAGTAACCTACTGCATAACTTCTCATAACTCATCCTCCTGTGTGGTCAGCTTCCACAAGGACAATTGGTCCAGGGGGGCCTGACATCATAAAGCTAAAGCAAGAAGTTGTCTGACATGTGGTGCCATTCTGTTGCCTAGCAGTCTGACATCATAAAGCTAAAGCAAGATGCTTTCTGACATGAGAGCCACTCTGTTGCCTAACAAAGAGTAGGATAGATTTATCTTGGTAATGATATGAGTTGCAGGGTAGACAGGATGCCCAACTGAAAGTGTTGATGGTAAGATGAAAGAAATTAGGACTTTATTTAGACTTCTATATTTGTATGAACGCAAGTTTGAGCATAAGAGTCTCAACTTCACTGTTGCTGAACTGGTAGGATTTGGCTAAAGAGAAGATAGAAATGATGCTATTCATAGTTTCTATCATTCCCGTTAACTGTAGCATAACCCTTCCTCTCTCAACTTATCAGCTGGCTTAATTGCTACTGGTGTACCATATCCTAAAACTAAAGAAGTGATAATGGTGCGCTGCCACTTGGCTGGCAAAAAGATCTATGTCCTAATGTACGTGCTACAATTGTTTAGAGAGTTTTAGCAAATGAGTCAAGGGAATGCAGAGAAGTATGGGAGGTTATAAACACAAATTGAGATTTGATTTTTTTATTGAGCTGTTGATTTTCACAATATAACAGACTCCATAGTATAGATCTGGTAACCATTTATATAAATCAAAACTTTTTGTATTGCTTATATTAAATTACTAACAGTGGACTTTTCCATCTGCAGAATATACTGAATGACCAGCAGTGGCAGTGTTTCACAGCAGAGTTTCTCTGAATTGCCGAGACTGAAGCAAAAAAAAAAAGGAAGTCTTCTGGCATAGTGCATCATTTTACCAATTTACGTGGTAAGTAAAATGCCCAATCATTCTTTTAGGCATTAAAAAGATGTTCATAGCAACGGAATGTCCTCACTACTTTTTAGTGGAAACCTGTGCCTGAATATCATTTCTGTCAAGAAAGAAGTAATATGGATCACATTATGTTGGTCATGATAGTTAATAAAAGACTGACTGACTCGAACTCTACTAAAACCTGCTTTAGATCCTGGTGATAGCAATGTTCCATTCGAGGAAATTGCTGCCTTTGAGGCTGAAATGCACCATCTCACGTATGAAAAATAGTGTTACATTCTCACGGTAGGAAGCTCATTTAACCTCTTCTCCTGCACTCTGTATGTTGGGCTCTGATACTCAAGATGGATTTTTGTTAAGGATAATCTGTCTTTGTACCCCCATCCCACTTTCAAAAAGGACACAGAGCTTTGACTGTTTCAGATTCCTTTACCATTCCCCCTCCTACGTGGCTGGCAGTCATGAATACAGATAGTAACCTACTGCATAACTTCTGATATCTCATCCTCCTGTGTGGTCAGCTTCCACAAGGACAATTGGTCCAAGGGTGTCTGACATCATAAAGCTAAAGCAAGAAGTTGCCTGACATGTGGTGCCATTCTGTTGCCTAGCAGTCTGACATCATGAAGCTAAAGCAAGATGCTTTCTGACATGAGCCACTCTGTTGCCTAACAAAGAGTAGGATACATTTATCTTGGTAATGATATGAGTTGCAGGGTAGACAGGATGCCCAACTGAAAGTGTTGATGGTAAGATGAAAGAAATTAGGACTTTATTTAGACTTATATATTTGTATGAACGCAAGTTTGAGCATAAGAGTCTCAACTTCACTGTTGCTGAACTGGTAGGATTTGGCTAAAGAGAAGATGGAAATGATGCTATTCATAGTTTCTATCATTCCCGTTAACTGTAGCATAACCCTTCCTCTCTCAACTTATCAGCTGGCTTAATTGCTACTGGTGTACCATATCCTAAAACTAAAGAAGTGAGAATGGTGCGCTGCCACTTGGCTGGCAAAAAGATCTATGTCCTAATGTACGTGCTACAATTGTTTAGAGAGTTTTAGCAAATGAGTCAAGGGAATGCAGAGAAGTATGGGAGGTTATAAACACAAATTGAGATTTGATTTTTTTATTGAGCTGTTGATTTTCACAATAAAACAGACTCCATAGTATAGATCTGGTAACCCTTTATATAAATCAAAACTTTTTGTATTGCTTATATTAAATGTACTAACAGTGGACTTTTCCATCTGCAGATTATACTGAATGACCAGCAGTGGCAGTGTTTCACAGCAGAGTTTCTCTGAATTGCCGAGACTGAAGCAAAAAAAAAAAGGAAGTCTTCTGGCATAGTGCATCATTTTACCAATTTACGTGGTAAGTAAAACGCCCAATCATTCTTTTAGGCATTAAAAAGATGTTCAGAGCAACGGAATGTCCTCACTACTTTATAGTGGAAACCTGTGCCTGAATATCATTTCTGTCAAGAAAGAAGTAATATGGATCACATTATGTTGGTCATGATAGTTAATAAAAGACTGACTGACTCGAACTCTACTAAAACCTGCTTTAGATCCTGGTGATAGCAATGTTCCATTCGAGGAAATTGCTGCCTTTGAGGCTGAAATGCACCATCTCTCGTATGAAAAATAGTGTTACATTCTCACGGTAGGAAGCTCATTTAACCTCTTCTCCTGCACTCTGTATGTTGGGCTCTGATACTCAAGATGGATTTTTGTTAAGGATAATCTGTCTTTGTACCCCCATCCCACTTTCAAAAAGGACACAGAGCTTTGACTGTTTCAGATTCCTTTACCATTCACCCTCCTACGTGGCTGGCAGTCATGAATACGGATAGTAACCTACTGCATAACTTCTCATATCTCATCCTCCTGTGTGGTCAGCTTCCACAAGGACAATTGGTCCAGTGGTGTCTGACATCATAAAGCTAAAGCAAGAAGTTGTCTGACATGTGGTGCCATTCTGTTGCCTAGCAGTCTGACATCATAAAGCTAAAGCAAGATGCTTTCTGACATGAGAGCCACTCTGTTGCCTAACAAAGAGTAGGACAGATTTATCTTGGTAATGATATGAGTTGCAGGGTAGACAGGATGCCCAACTGAAAGTGTTGATGGTAAGATGAAAGAAATTAGGACTTTATTTAGACTTCTATATTTGTATGAACGCAAGTTTGAGCATAAGAGTCTCAACTTCACTGTTGCTGAACTGGTAGGATTTGGCTAAAGAGAAGATGGAAATGATGCTATTCATAGTTTCTATCATTCCCGTTAACTGTAGCATAACCCTTCCTCTCTCAACTTATCAGCTGGCTTAATTGCTACTGGTGTACCATATCCTAAAACTAAAGAAGTGAGAATGGTGCGCTGCCACTTGGCTGGCAAAAAGATCTATGTCCTAATGTACGTGCTACAATTGTTTAGAGAGTTTTAGCAAATGAGTCAAGGGAATGCAGAGAAGTATGGGAGGTTATAAACACAAATTGAGATTTGATTTTTTTATTGAGCTGTTGATTTTCACAATAAAACAGACTCCATAGTATAGATCTGGTAACCATTTATATAAATCAAAACTTTTTGTATTGCTTATATTAAATGAACTAACAGTGGACTTTTCCATCTGCAGATTATACTGAATGACCAGCAGTGGCAGTGTTTCACAGCAGAGTTTCTCTGAATTGCCGAGACTGAAGCAAAAAAAAAAGGAAGTCTTCTGGCATAGTGCATCATTTTACCAATTTACGTGGTAAGTAAAACGCCCAATCATTCTTTTAGGCATTTAAAAGATGTTCATAGCAACGGAATGTCCTCACTACTTTATAGTGGAAACCTGTGCCTGAATATCATTTCTGTCAAGAAAGAAGTAATATGGATCACATTATGTTGGTCATGATAGTTAATAAAAGACTGACTGACTCGAACTCTACTAAAACCTGCTTTAGATCCTGGTGATAGCAATGTTCCATTCGAGGAAATTGCTGCCTTTGAGGCTGAAATGCACCATCTCACGTATGAAAAATAGTGTTACATTCTCACGGTAGGAAGCTCATTTAACCTCTTCTCCTGCACTCTGTATGTTGGGCTCTGATACTCAAGATGGATTTTTGTTAAGGATAATCTGTCTTTGTAACCCCTTCCCACTTTCAAAAAGGACACAGAGCTTTGACTGTTTCAGATTCCTTTACCATTCCCCCTCCTACGTGGCTGGCAGTCATGAATACAGATAGTAACCTACTGCATAACTTCGGATATCTCATCCTCCTGTGTGGTCAGCTTCCACAAGGACAATTGGTCCAAGGGTGTCTGACATCATAAAGCTAAAGCAAGAAGTTGCCTGACATGTGGTGCCATTCTGTTGCCTAGCAGTCTGACATCATGAAGCTAAAGCAAGATGCTTTCTGACATGAGCCACTCTGTTGCCTAACAAAGAGTAGGATACATTTATCTTGGTAATGATATGAGTTGCAGGGTAGACAGGATGCCCAACTGAAAGTGTTGATGGTAAGATGAAAGAAATTAGGACTTTATTTAGACTTATATATTTGTATGAACGCAAGTTTGAGCATAAGAGTCTCAACTTCACTGTTGCTGAACTGGTAGGATTTGGCTAAAGAGAAGATGGAAATGATGCTATTCATAGTTTCTATCATTCCCGTTAACTGTAGCATAACCCTTCCTCTCTCAACTTATCAGCTGGCTTAATTGCTACTAGTGTACCATATCCTAAAACTAAAGAAGTGAGAATGGTGCGCTGCCACTTGGCTGGCAAAAAGATCTATGTCCTAATGTACGTGCTACAATTGTTTAGAGAGTTTTAGCAAATGAGTCAAGGGAATGCAGAGAAGTATGGGAGGTTATAAACACAAATTGAGATTTGATTTTTTTATTGAGCTGTTGATTTTCACAATATAACAGACTCCATAGTATAGATCTGGTAACCATTTATATAAATCGAAACTTTTTGTATTGCTTATATTAAATTACTAACAGTGGACTTTTCCATCTGCAGAATATACTGAATGACCAGCAGTGGCAGTGTTTCACAGCAGAGTTTCTCTGAATTGCCGAGACTGAAGCAAAAAAAAAAAAGGAAGTCTTCTGGCATAGTACATCATTTTACCAATTTACGTGGTAAGTAAAATGCCCAATCATTCTTTTAGGCATTAAAAAGATGTTCATAGCAACGGAATGTCCTCACTACTTTTTAGTGGAAACCTGTGCCTGAATATCATTTCTGTCAAGAAAGAAGTAATATGGATCACATTATGTTGGTCATGATAGTTAATAAAAGACTGACTGACTCGAACTCTACTAAAACCTGCTTTAGATCCTGGTGATAGCAATGTTCCATTCGAGGAAATTGCTGCCTTTGAGGCTGAAATGCACCATCTCACGTATGAAAAATAGTGTTACATTCTCACGGTAGGAAGCTCATTTAACCTCTTCTCCTGCACTCTGTATGTTGGGCTCTGATACTCAAGATGGATTTTTGTTAAGGATAATCTGTCTTTGTACCCCCATCCCACTTTCAAAAAGGACACAGAGCTTTGACTGTTTCAGATTCCTTTACCATTCCCCCTCCTACGTGGCTGGCAGTCATGAATACAGATAGTAACCTACTGCATAACTTCTGATATCTCATCCTCCTGTGTGGTCAGCTTCCACAAGGACAATTGGTCCAGGGGTGTCTGACATCATAAAGCTAAAGCAAGAAGTTGTCTGACATGTGGTGCCATTCTGTTGCCTAGCAGTCTGACATCATAAAGCTAAAGCAAGATGCTTTCTGACATGAGAGCCACTCTGTTGCCTAACAAAGAGTAGGATACATTTATCTTGGTAAGGATATGAGTTGCAGGGTAGACAGGATGCCCAACTGAAAGTGTTGATGGTAAGATGAAAGAAATTAGGACTTTATTTAGACTTCTATATTTGTATGAACGCAAGTTTGAGCATAAGAGTCTCAACTTCACTGTTGCTGAACTGGTAGGATTTGGCTAAAGAGAAGATGGAAATGATGCTATTCATAGTTTCTATCATTTCCGTTAACTGTAGCATAACCCTTCCTCTCTCAACTTATCAGCTGGCTTAATTGCTACTGGTGTACCATATCCTAAAACTAAAGAAGTGAGAATGGTGCGCTGCCACTTGGCTGGCAAAAAGATCTATGTCCTAATGTACGTGCTACAATTGTTTAGAGAGTTTTAGCAAATGAGTCAAGGGAATGCAGAGAAGTATGGGAGGTTATAAACACAAATTGAGATTTGATTTTTTTATTGAGCTGTTGATTTTCACAATAAAACAGACTCCATAGTATAGATCTGGTAACCATTTATATAAATCAAAACTTTTTGTATTGCTTATATTAAATGAACTAACAGTGGACTTTTCCATCTGCAGATTATACTGAATGACCAGCAGTGGCAGTGTTTCACAGCAGAGTTTCTCTGAATTGCCGAGACTGAAGCAAAAAAAAAAAGGAAGTCTTCTGGCATAGTGCATCATTTTACCAATTTACGTGGTAAGTAAAACGCCCAATCATTCTTTTAGGCATTAAAAAGATGTTCATAGCAACGGAATGTCCTCACTACTTTTTAGTGGAAACCTGTGCCTGAATATCATTTCTGTCAAGAAAGAAGTAATATGGATCACATTATGTTGGTCATGATAGTTAATAAAAGCCTGACTGACTCGAACTCTACTAAAACCTGCTTTAGATCCTGGTGATAGCAATGTTCCATTCGAGGAAATTGCTGCCTTTGAGGCTGAAATGCACCATCTCACGTATGAAAAATAGTGTTACATTCTCACGGTAGGAAGCTCATTTAACCTCTTCTCCTGCACTCTGTATGTTGGGCTCTGATACTCAAGATGGATTTTTGTTAAGGATAATCTGTCTTTGTACCCCCATCCCACTTTCAAAAAGGACACAGAGCTTTGACTGTTTCAGATTCCTTTACCATTCCCCCTCCTACGTGGCTGGCAGTCATGAATACGGATAGTAACCTACTGCATAACTTCTCATATCTCATCCTCCTGTGTGGTCAGCTTCCACAAGGACAATTGGTCCAGTGGTGTCTGACATCATAAAGCTAAAGCAAGAAGTTGTCTGACATGTGGTGCCATTCTGTTGCCTAGCAGTCTGACATCATAAAGCTAAAGCAAGATGCTTTCTGACATGAGCCACTCTGTTGCCTAACAAAGAGTAGGACAGATTTATCTTGGTAATGATATGAGTTGCAGGGTAGACAGGATGCCCAACTGAAAGTGTTGATGGTAAGATGAAAGAAATTAGGACTTTATTTAGACTTCTATATTTGTATGAACGCAAGTTTGAGCATAAGAGTCTCAACTTCACTGTTGCTGAACTGGTAGGATTTGGCTAAAGAGAAGATGGAAATGATGCTATTCATAGTTTCTATCATTCCCGTTAACTGTAGCATAACCCTTCCTCTCTCAACTTATCAGCTGGCTTAATTGCTACTGGTGTACCATATCCTAAAACTAAAGAAGTGAGAATGGTGCGCTGCCACTTGGCTGGCAAAAAGATCTATGTCCTAATGTACGTGCTACAATTGTTTAGAGAGTTTTAGCAAATGAGTCAAGGGAATGCAGAGAAGTATGGGAGGTTATAAACACAAATTGAGATTTGATTTTTTTATTGAGCTGTTGATTTTCACAATAAAACAGACTCCATAGTATAGATCTGGTAACCCTTTATATAAATCAAAACTTTTTGTATTGCTTATATTAAATGTACTAACAGTGGACTTTTCCATCTGCAGATTATACTGAATGACCAGCAGTGGCAGTGTTTCACAGCAGAGTTTCTCTGAATTGCCGAGACTGAAGCAAAAAAAAAAGGAAGTCTTCTGGCATAGTGCATCATTTTACCAATTTACGTGGTAAGTAAAACGCCCAATCATTCTTTTAGGCATTTAAAAGATGTTCATAGCAACGGAATGTCCTCACTACTTTATAGTGGAAACCTGTGCCTGAATATCATTTCTGTCAAGAAAGAAGTAATATGGATCACATTATGTTGGTCATGATAGTTAATAAAAGACTGACTGACTCGAACTCTACTAAAACCTGCTTTAGATCCTGGTGATAGCAATGTTCCATTCGAGGAAATTGCTGCCTTTGAGGCTGAAATGCACCATCTCACGTATGAAAAATAGTGTTACATTCTCACGGTAGGAAGCTCATTTAACCTCTTCTCCTGCACTCTGTATGTTGGGCTCTGATACTCAAGATGGATTTTTGTTAAGGATAATCTGTCTTTGTAACCCCTTCCCACTTTCAAAAAGGACACAGAGCTTTGACTGTTTCAGATTCCTTTACCATTCCCCCTCCTACGTGGCTGGCAGTCATGAATACAGATAGTAACCTACTGCATAACTTCTGATATCTCATCCTCCTGTGTGGTCAGCTTCCACAAGGACAATTGGTCCAAGGGTGTCTGACATCATAAAGCTAAAGCAAGAAGTTGCCTGACATGTGGTGCCATTCTGTTGCCTAGCAGTCTGACATCATGAAGCTAAAGCAAGATGCTTTCTGACATGAGCCACTCTGTTGCCTAACAAAGAGTAGGATACATTTATCTTGGTAATGATATGAGTTGCAGGGTAGACAGGATGCCCAACTGAAAGTGTTGATGGTAAGATGAAAGAAATTAGGACTTTATTTAGACTTATATATTTGTATGAACGCAAGTTTGAGCATAAGAGTCTCAACTTCACTGTTGCTGAACTGGTAGGATTTGGCTAAAGAGAAGATGGAAATGATGCTATTCATAGTTTCTATCATTCCCGTTAACTGTAGCATAACCCTTCCTCTCTCAACTTATCAGCTGGCTTAATTGCTACTGGTGTACCATATCCTAAAACTAAAGAAGTGAGAATGGTGCGCTGCCACTTGGCTGGCAAAAAGATCTATGTCCTAATGTACGTGCTACAATTGTTTAGAGAGTTTTAGCAAATGAGTCAAGGGAATGCAGAGAAGTATGGGAGGTTATAAACACAAATTGAGATTTGATTTTTTTATTGAGCTGTTGATTTTCACAATAAAACAGACTCCATAGTATAGATCTGGTAACCCTTTATATAAATCAAAACTTTTTGTATTGCTTATATTAAATGTACTAACAGTGGACTTTTCCATCTGCAGATTATACTGAATGACCAGCAGTGGCAGTGTTTCACAGCAGAGTTTCTCTGAATTGCCGAGACTGAAGCAAAAAAAAAAAGGAAGTCTTCTGGCATAGTGCATCATTTTACCAATTTACGTGGTAAGTAAAACGCCCAATCATTCTTTTAGGCATTAAAAAGATGTTCAGAGCAACGGAATGTCCTCACTACTTTATAGTGGAAACCTGTGCCTGAATATCATTTCTGTCAAGAAAGAAGTAATATGGATCACATTATGTTGGTCATGATAGTTAATAAAAGACTGACTGACTCGAACTCTACTAAAACCTGCTTTAGATCCTGGTGATAGCAATGTTCCATTCGAGGAAATTGCTGCCTTTGAGGCTGAAATGCACCATCTCTCGTATGAAAAATAGTGTTACATTCTCACGGTAGGAAGCTCATTTAACCTCTTCTCCTGCACTCTGTATGTTGGGCTCTGATACTCAAGATGGATTTTTGTTAAGGATAATCTGTCTTTGTACCCCCATCCCACTTTCAAAAAGGACACAGAGCTTTGACTGTTTCAGATTCCTTTACCATTCCCCCTCCTACGTGGCTGGCAGTCATGAATACGGATAGTAACCTACTGCATAACTTCTCATATCTCATCCTCCTGTGTGGTCAGCTTCCACAAGGACAATTGGTCCAGTGGTGTCTGACATCATAAAGCTAAAGCAAGAAGTTGTCTGACATGTGGTGCCATTCTGTTGCCTAGCAGTCTGACATCATAAAGCTAAAGCAAGATGCTTTCTGACATGAGAGCCACTCTGTTGCCTAACAAAGAGTAGGACAGATTTATCTTGGTAATGATATGAGTTGCAGGGTAGACAGGATGCCCAACTGAAAGTGTTGATGGTAAGATGAAAGAAATTAGGACTTTATTTAGACTTCTATATTTGTATGAACGCAAGTTTGAGCATAAGAGTCTCAACTTCACTGTTGCTGAACTGGTAGGATTTGGCTAAAGAGAAGATGGAAATGATGCTATTCATAGTTTCTATCATTCCCGTTAACTGTAGCATAACCCTTCCTCTCTCAACTTATCAGCTGGCTTAATTGCTACTGGTGTACCATATCCTAAAACTAAAGAAGTGAGAATGGTGCGCTGCCACTTGGCTGGCAAAAAGATCTATGTCCTAATGTACGTGCTACAATTGTTTAGAGAGTTTTAGCAAATGAGTCAAGGGAATGCAGAGAAGTATGGGAGGTTATAAACACAAATTGAGATTTGATTTTTTTATTGAGCTGTTGATTTTCACAATAAAACAGACTCCATAGTATAGATCTGGTAACCCTTTATATAAATCAAAACTTTTTGTATTGCTTATATTAAATGTACTAACAGTGGACTTTTCCATCTGCAGATTATACTGAATGACCAGCAGTGGCAGTGTTTCACAGCAGAGTTTCTCTGAATTGCCGAGACTGAAGCAAAAAAAAAAGGAAGTCTTCTGGCATAGTGCATCATTTTACCAATTTACGTGGTAAGTAAAACGCCCAATCATTCTTTTAGGCATTTAAAAGATGTTCATAGCAACGGAATGTCCTCACTACTTTATAGTGGAAACCTGTGCCTGAATATCATTTCTGTCAAGAAAGAAGTAATATGGATCACATTATGTTGGTCATGATAGTTAATAAAAGACTGACTGACTCGAACTCTACTAAAACCTGCTTTAGATCCTGGTGATAGCAATGTTCCATTCGAGGAAATTGCTGCCTTTGAGGCTGAAATGCACCATCTCACGTATGAAAAATAGTGTTACATTCTCACGGTAGGAAGCTCATTTAACCTCTTCTCCTGCACTCTGTATGTTGGGCTCTGATACTCAAGATGGATTTTTGTTAAGGATAATCTGTCTTTGTAACCCCTTCCCACTTTCAAAAAGGACACAGAGCTTTGACTGTTTCAGATTCCTTTACCATTCCCCCTCCTACGTGGCTGGCAGTCATGAATACAGATAGTAACCTACTGCATAACTTCTGATATCTCATCCTCCTGTGTGGTCAGCTTCCACAAGGACAATTGGTCCAAGGGTGTCTGACATCATAAAGCTAAAGCAAGAAGTTGCCTGACATGTGGTGCCATTCTGTTGCCTAGCAGTCTGACATCATGAAGCTAAAGCAAGATGCTTTCTGACATGAGCCACTCTGTTGCCTAACAAAGAGTAGGATACATTTATCTTGGTAATGATATGAGTTGCAGGGTAGACAGGATGCCCAACTGAAAGTGTTGATGGTAAGATGAAAGAAATTAGGACTTTATTTAGACTTATATATTTGTATGAACGCAAGTTTGAGCATAAGAGTCTCAACTTCACTGTTGCTGAACTGGTAGGATTTGGCTAAAGAGAAGATGGAAATGATGCTATTCATAGTTTCTATCATTCCCGTTAACTGTAGCATAACCCTTCCTCTCTCAACTTATCAGCTGGCTTAATTGCTACTGGTGTACCATATCCTAAAACTAAAGAAGTGAGAATGGTGCGCTGCCACTTGGCTGGCAAAAAGATCTATGTCCTAATGTACGTGCTACAATTGTTTAGAGAGTTTTAGCAAATGAGTCAAGGGAATGCAGAGAAGTATGGGAGGTTATAAACACAAATTGAGATTTGATTTTTTTATTGAGCTGTTGATTTTCACAATATAACAGACTCCATAGTATAGATCTGGTAACCATTTATATAAATCGAAACTTTTTGTATTGCTTATATTAAATTACTAACAGTGGACTTTTCCATCTGCAGAATATACTGAATGACCAGCAGTGGCAGTGTTTCACAGCAGAGTTTCTCTGAATTGCCGAGACTGAAGCAAAAAAAAAAAAGGAAGTCTTCTGGCATAGTACATCATTTTACCAATTTACGTGGTAAGTAAAATGCCCAATCATTCTTTTAGGCATTAAAAAGATGTTCATAGCAACGGAATGTCCTCACTACTTTTTAGTGGAAACCTGTGCCTGAATATCATTTCTGTCAAGAAAGAAGTAATATGGATCACATTATGTTGGTCATGATAGTTAATAAAAGACTGACTGACTCGAACTCTACTAAAACCTGCTTTAGATCCTGGTGATAGCAATGTTCCATTCGAGGAAATTGCTGCCTTTGAGGCTGAAATGCACCATCTCACGTATGAAAAATAGTGTTACATTCTCACGGTAGGAAGCTCATTTAACCTCTTCTCCTGCACTCTGTATGTTGGGCTCTGATACTCAAGATGGATTTTTGTTAAGGATAATCTGTCTTTGTACCCCCATCCCACTTTCAAAAAGGACACAGAGCTTTGACTGTTTCAGATTCCTTTACCATTCCCCCTCCTACGTGGCTGGCAGTCATGAATACAGACAGTAACCTACTGCATAACTTCTGATATCTCATCCTCCTGTGTGGTCAGCTTCCACAAGGACAATTGGTCCAGGGGTGTCTGACATCATAAAGCTAAAGCAAGAAGTTGTCTGACATGTGGTGCCATTCTGTTGCCTAGCAGTCTGACATCATAAAGCTAAAGCAAGATGCTTTCTGACATGAGAGCCACTCTGTTGCCTAACAAAGAGTAGGATACATTTATCTTGGTAAGGATATGAGTTGCAGGGTAGACAGGATGCCCAACTGAAAGTGTTGATGGTAAGATGAAAGAAATTAGGACTTTATTTAGACTACTATATTTGTATGAACGCAAGTTTGAGCATAAGAGTCTCAACTTCACTGTTGCTGAACTGGTAGGATTTGGCTAAAGAGAAGATGGAAATGATGCTATTCATAGTTTCTATCATTCCCGTTAACTGTAGCATAACCCTTCCTCTCTCAACTTATCAGCTGGCTTAATTGCTACTGGTGTACCATATCCTAAAACTAAAGAAGTGAGAATGGTGCGCTGCCACTTGGCTGGCAAAAAGATCTATGTCCTAATGTACGTGCTACAATTGTTTAGAGAGTTTTAGCAAATGAGTCAAGGGAATGCAGAGAAGTATGGGAGGTTATAAACACAAATTGAGATTTGATTTTTTTATTGAGCTGTTGATTTTCACAATAAAACAGACTCCATAGTATAGATCTGGTAACCCTTTATATAAATCAAAACTTTTTGTATTGCTTATATTAAATGTACTAACAGTGGACTTTTCCATCTGCAGATTATACTGAATGACCAGCAGTGGCAGTGTTTCACAGCAGAGTTTCTCTGAATTGCCGAGACTGAAGCAAAAAAAAAAGGAAGTCTTCTGGCATAGTGCATCATTTTACCAATTTACGTGGTAAGTAAAACGCCCAATCATTCTTTTAGGCATTTAAAAGATGTTCATAGCAACGGAATGTCCTCACTACTTTATAGTGGAAACCTGTGCCTGAATATCATTTCTGTCAAGAAAGAAGTAATATGGATCACATTATGTTGGTCATGATAGTTAATAAAAGACTGACTGACTCGAACTCTACTAAAACCTGCTTTAGATCCTGGTGATAGCAATGTTCCATTCGAGGAAATTGCTGCCTTTGAGGCTGAAATGCACCATCTCACGTATGAAAAATAGTGTTACATTCTCACGGTAGGAAGCTCATTTAACCTCTTCTCCTGCACTCTGTATGTTGGGCTCTGATACTCAAGATGGATTTTTGTTAAGGATAATCTGTCTTTGTAACCCCTTCCCACTTTCAAAAAGGACACAGAGCTTTGACTGTTTCAGATTCCTTTACCATTCCCCCTCCTACGTGGCTGGCAGTCATGAATACAGATAGTAACCTACTGCATAACTTCTGATATCTCATCCTCCTGTGTGGTCAGCTTCCACAAGGACAATTGGTCCAAGGGTGTCTGACATCATAAAGCTAAAGCAAGAAGTTGCCTGACATGTGGTGCCATTCTGTTGCCTAGCAGTCTGACATCATGAAGCTAAAGCAAGATGCTTTCTGACATGAGCCACTCTGTTGCCTAACAAAGAGTAGGATACATTTATCTTGGTAATGATATGAGTTGCAGGGTAGACAGGATGCCCAACTGAAAGTGTTGATGGTAAGATGAAAGAAATTAGGACTTTATTTAGACTTATATATTTGTATGAACGCAAGTTTGAGCATAAGAGTCTCAACTTCACTGTTGCTGAACTGGTAGGATTTGGCTAAAGAGAAGATGGAAATGATGCTATTCATAGTTTCTATCATTCCCGTTAACTGTAGCATAACCCTTCCTCTCTCAACTTATCAGCTGGCTTAATTGCTACTGGTGTACCATATCCTAAAACTAAAGAAGTGAGAATGGTGCGCTGCCACTTGGCTGGCAAAAAGATCTATGTCCTAATGTACGTGCTACAATTGTTTAGAGAGTTTTAGCAAATGAGTCAAGGGAATGCAGAGAAGTATGGGAGGTTATAAACACAAATTGAGATTTGATTTTTTTATTGAGCTGTTGATTTTCACAATAAAACAGACTCCATAGTATAGATCTGGTAACCCTTTATATAAATCAAAACTTTTTGTATTGCTTATATTAAATGTACTAACAGTGGACTTTTCCATCTGCAGATTATACTGAATGACCAGCAGTGGCAGTGTTTCACAGCAGAGTTTCTCTGAATTGCCGAGACTGAAGCAAAAAAAAAAAGGAAGTCTTCTGGCATAGTGCATCATTTTACCAATTTACGTGGTAAGTAAAACGCCCAATCATTCTTTTAGGCATTAAAAAGATGTTCAGAGCAACGGAATGTCCTCACTACTTTATAGTGGAAACCTGTGCCTGAATATCATTTCTGTCAAGAAAGAAGTAATATGGATCACATTATGTTGGTCATGATAGTTAATAAAAGACTGACTGACTCGAACTCTACTAAAACCTGCTTTAGATCCTGGTGATAGCAATGTTCCATTCGAGGAAATTGCTGCCTTTGAGGCTGAAATGCACCATCTCTCGTATGAAAAATAGTGTTACATTCTCACGGTAGGAAGCTCATTTAACCTCTTCTCCTGCACTCTGTATGTTGGGCTCTGATACTCAAGATGGATTTTTGTTAAGGATAATCTGTCTTTGTACCCCCATCCCACTTTCAAAAAGGACACAGAGCTTTGACTGTTTCAGATTCCTTTACCATTCCCCCTCCTACGTGGCTGGCAGTCATGAATACGGATAGTAACCTACTGCATAACTTCTCATATCTCATCCTCCTGTGTGGTCAGCTTCCACAAGGACAATTGGTCCAGTGGTGTCTGACATCATAAAGCTAAAGCAAGAAGTTGTCTGACATGTGGTGCCATTCTGTTGCCTAGCAGTCTGACATCATAAAGCTAAAGCAAGATGCTTTCTGACATGAGAGCCACTCTGTTGCCTAACAAAGAGTAGGACAGATTTATCTTGGTAATGATATGAGTTGCAGGGTAGACAGGATGCCCAACTGAAAGTGTTGATGGTAAGATGAAAGAAATTAGGACTTTATTTAGACTTCTATATTTGTATGAACGCAAGTTTGAGCATAAGAGTCTCAACTTCACTGTTGCTGAACTGGTAGGATTTGGCTAAAGAGAAGATGGAAATGATGCTATTCATAGTTTCTATCATTCCCGTTAACTGTAGCATAACCCTTCCTCTCTCAACTTATCAGCTGGCTTAATTGCTACTGGTGTACCATATCCTAAAACTAAAGAAGTGAGAATGGTGCGCTGCCACTTGGCTGGCAAAAAGATCTATGTCCTAATGTACGTGCTACAATTGTTTAGAGAGTTTTAGCAAATGAGTCAAGGGAATGCAGAGAAGTATGGGAGGTTATAAACACAAATTGAGATTTGATTTTTTTATTGAGCTGTTGATTTTCACAATAAAACAGACTCCATAGTATAGATCTGGTAACCCTTTATATAAATCAAAACTTTTTGTATTGCTTATATTAAATGTACTAACAGTGGACTTTTCCATCTGCAGATTATACTGAATGACCAGCAGTGGCAGTGTTTCACAGCAGAGTTTCTCTGAATTGCCGAGACTGAAGCAAAAAAAAAAGGAAGTCTTCTGGCATAGTGCATCATTTTACCAATTTACGTGGTAAGTAAAACGCCCAATCATTCTTTTAGGCATTTAAAAGATGTTCATAGCAACGGAATGTCCTCACTACTTTATAGTGGAAACCTGTGCCTGAATATCATTTCTGTCAAGAAAGAAGTAATATGGATCACATTATGTTGGTCATGATAGTTAATAAAAGACTGACTGACTCGAACTCTACTAAAACCTGCTTTAGATCCTGGTGATAGCAATGTTCCATTCGAGGAAATTGCTGCCTTTGAGGCTGAAATGCACCATCTCACGTATGAAAAATAGTGTTACATTCTCACGGTAGGAAGCTCATTTAACCTCTTCTCCTGCACTCTGTATGTTGGGCTCTGATACTCAAGATGGATTTTTGTTAAGGATAATCTGTCTTTGTAACCCCTTCCCACTTTCAAAAAGGACACAGAGCTTTGACTGTTTCAGATTCCTTTACCATTCCCCCTCCTACGTGGCTGGCAGTCATGAATACAGATAGTAACCTACTGCATAACTTCTGATATCTCATCCTCCTGTGTGGTCAGCTTCCACAAGGACAATTGGTCCAAGGGTGTCTGACATCATAAAGCTAAAGCAAGAAGTTGCCTGACATGTGGTGCCATTCTGTTGCCTAGCAGTCTGACATCATGAAGCTAAAGCAAGATGCTTTCTGACATGAGCCACTCTGTTGCCTAACAAAGAGTAGGATACATTTATCTTGGTAATGATATGAGTTGCAGGGTAGACAGGATGCCCAACTGAAAGTGTTGATGGTAAGATGAAAGAAATTAGGACTTTATTTAGACTTATATATTTGTATGAACGCAAGTTTGAGCATAAGAGTCTCAACTTCACTGTTGCTGAACTGGTAGGATTTGGCTAAAGAGAAGATGGAAATGATGCTATTCATAGTTTCTATCATTCCCGTTAACTGTAGCATAACCCTTCCTCTCTCAACTTATCAGCTGGCTTAATTGCTACTGGTGTACCATATCCTAAAACTAAAGAAGTGAGAATGGTGCGCTGCCACTTGGCTGGCAAAAAGATCTATGTCCTAATGTACGTGCTACAATTGTTTAGAGAGTTTTAGCAAATGAGTCAAGGGAATGCAGAGAAGTATGGGAGGTTATAAACACAAATTGAGATTTGATTTTTTTATTGAGCTGTTGATTTTCACAATATAACAGACTCCATAGTATAGATCTGGTAACCATTTATATAAATCGAAACTTTTTGTATTGCTTATATTAAATTACTAACAGTGGACTTTTCCATCTGCAGAATATACTGAATGACCAGCAGTGGCAGTGTTTCACAGCAGAGTTTCTCTGAATTGCCGAGACTGAAGCAAAAAAAAAAAAGGAAGTCTTCTGGCATAGTACATCATTTTACCAATTTACGTGGTAAGTAAAATGCCCAATCATTCTTTTAGGCATTAAAAAGATGTTCATAGCAACGGAATGTCCTCACTACTTTTTAGTGGAAACCTGTGCCTGAATATCATTTCTGTCAAGAAAGAAGTAATATGGATCACATTATGTTGGTCATGATAGTTAATAAAAGACTGACTGACTCGAACTCTACTAAAACCTGCTTTAGATCCTGGTGATAGCAATGTTCCATTCGAGGAAATTGCTGCCTTTGAGGCTGAAATGCACCATCTCACGTATGAAAAATAGTGTTACATTCTCACGGTAGGAAGCTCATTTAACCTCTTCTCCTGCACTCTGTATGTTGGGCTCTGATACTCAAGATGGATTTTTGTTAAGGATAATCTGTCTTTGTACCCCCATCCCACTTTCAAAAAGGACACAGAGCTTTGACTGTTTCAGATTCCTTTACCATTCCCCCTCCTACGTGGCTGGCAGTCATGAATACAGACAGTAACCTACTGCATAACTTCTGATATCTCATCCTCCTGTGTGGTCAGCTTCCACAAGGACAATTGGTCCAGGGGTGTCTGACATCATAAAGCTAAAGCAAGAAGTTGTCTGACATGTGGTGCCATTCTGTTGCCTAGCAGTCTGACATCATAAAGCTAAAGCAAGATGCTTTCTGACATGAGAGCCACTCTGTTGCCTAACAAAGAGTAGGATACATTTATCTTGGTAAGGATATGAGTTGCAGGGTAGACAGGATGCCCAACTGAAAGTGTTGATGGTAAGATGAAAGAAATTAGGACTTTATTTAGACTACTATATTTGTATGAACGCAAGTTTGAGCATAAGAGTCTCAACTTCACTGTTGCTGAACTGGTAGGATTTGGCTAAAGAGAAGATGGAAATGATGCTATTCATAGTTTCTATCATTCCCGTTAACTGTAGCATAACCCTTCCTCTCTCAACTTATCAGCTGGCTTAATTGCTACTGGTGTACCATATCCTAAAACTAAAGAAGTGAGAATGGTGCGCTGCCACTTGGCTGGCAAAAAGATCTATGTCCTAATGTACGTGCTACAATTGTTTAGAGAGTTTTAGCAAATGAGTCAAGGGAATGCAGAGAAGTATGGGAGGTTATAAACACAAATTGAGATTTGATTTTTTTATTGAGCTGTTGATTTTCACAATAAAACAGACTCCATAGTATAGATCTGGTAACCCTTTATATAAATCAAAACTTTTTGTATTGCTTATATTAAATGTACTAACAGTGGACTTTTCCATCTGCAGATTATACTGAATGACCAGCAGTGGCAGTGTTTCACAGCAGAGTTTCTCTGAATTGCCGAGACTGAAGCAAAAAAAAAAGGAAGTCTTCTGGCATAGTGCATCATTTTACCAATTTACGTGGTAAGTAAAACGCCCAATCATTCTTTTAGGCATTTAAAAGATGTTCATAGCAACGGAATGTCCTCACTACTTTATAGTGGAAACCTGTGCCTGAATATCATTTCTGTCAAGAAAGAAGTAATATGGATCACATTATGTTGGTCATGATAGTTAATAAAAGACTGACTGACTCGAACTCTACTAAAACCTGCTTTAGATCCTGGTGATAGCAATGTTCCATTCGAGGAAATTGCTGCCTTTGAGGCTGAAATGCACCATCTCACGTATGAAAAATAGTGTTACATTCTCACGGTAGGAAGCTCATTTAACCTCTTCTCCTGCACTCTGTATGTTGGGCTCTGATACTCAAGATGGATTTTTGTTAAGGATAATCTGTCTTTGTAACCCCTTCCCACTTTCAAAAAGGACACAGAGCTTTGACTGTTTCAGATTCCTTTACCATTCCCCCTCCTACGTGGCTGGCAGTCATGAATACAGATAGTAACCTACTGCATAACTTCTGATATCTCATCCTCCTGTGTGGTCAGCTTCCACAAGGACAATTGGTCCAAGGGTGTCTGACATCATAAAGCTAAAGCAAGAAGTTGCCTGACATGTGGTGCCATTCTGTTGCCTAGCAGTCTGACATCATGAAGCTAAAGCAAGATGCTTTCTGACATGAGCCACTCTGTTGCCTAACAAAGAGTAGGATACATTTATCTTGGTAATGATATGAGTTGCAGGGTAGACAGGATGCCCAACTGAAAGTGTTGATGGTAAGATGAAAGAAATTAGGACTTTATTTAGACTTATATATTTGTATGAACGCAAGTTTGAGCATAAGAGTCTCAACTTCACTGTTGCTGAACTGGTAGGATTTGGCTAAAGAGAAGATGGAAATGATGCTATTCATAGTTTCTATCATTCCCGTTAACTGTAGCATAACCCTTCCTCTCTCAACTTATCAGCTGGCTTAATTGCTACTGGTGTACCATATCCTAAAACTAAAGAAGTGAGAATGGTGCGCTGCCACTTGGCTGGCAAAAAGATCTATGTCCTAATGTACGTGCTACAATTGTTTAGAGAGTTTTAGCAAATGAGTCAAGGGAATGCAGAGAAGTATGGGAGGTTATAAACACAAATTGAGATTTGATTTTTTTATTGAGCTGTTGATTTTCACAATAAAACAGACTCCATAGTATAGATCTGGTAACCCTTTATATAAATCAAAACTTTTTGTATTGCTTATATTAAATGTACTAACAGTGGACTTTTCCATCTGCAGATTATACTGAATGACCAGCAGTGGCAGTGTTTCACAGCAGAGTTTCTCTGAATTGCCGAGACTGAAGCAAAAAAAAAAAGGAAGTCTTCTGGCATAGTGCATCATTTTACCAATTTACGTGGTAAGTAAAACGCCCAATCATTCTTTTAGGCATTAAAAAGATGTTCAGAGCAACGGAATGTCCTCACTACTTTATAGTGGAAACCTGTGCCTGAATATCATTTCTGTCAAGAAAGAAGTAATATGGATCACATTATGTTGGTCATGATAGTTAATAAAAGACTGACTGACTCGAACTCTACTAAAACCTGCTTTAGATCCTGGTGATAGCAATGTTCCATTCGAGGAAATTGCTGCCTTTGAGGCTGAAATGCACCATCTCTCGTATGAAAAATAGTGTTACATTCTCACGGTAGGAAGCTCATTTAACCTCTTCTCCTGCACTCTGTATGTTGGGCTCTGATACTCAAGATGGATTTTTGTTAAGGATAATCTGTCTTTGTACCCCCATCCCACTTTCAAAAAGGACACAGAGCTTTGACTGTTTCAGATTCCTTTACCATTCCCCCTCCTACGTGGCTGGCAGTCATGAATACGGATAGTAACCTACTGCATAACTTCTCATATCTCATCCTCCTGTGTGGTCAGCTTCCACAAGGACAATTGGTCCAGTGGTGTCTGACATCATAAAGCTAAAGCAAGAAGTTGTCTGACATGTGGTGCCATTCTGTTGCCTAGCAGTCTGACATCATAAAGCTAAAGCAAGATGCTTTCTGACATGAGAGCCACTCTGTTGCCTAACAAAGAGTAGGACAGATTTATCTTGGTAATGATATGAGTTGCAGGGTAGACAGGATGCCCAACTGAAAGTGTTGATGGTAAGATGAAAGAAATTAGGACTTTATTTAGACTTCTATATTTGTATGAACGCAAGTTTGAGCATAAGAGTCTCAACTTCACTGTTGCTGAACTGGTAGGATTTGGCTAAAGAGAAGATGGAAATGATGCTATTCATAGTTTCTATCATTCCCGTTAACTGTAGCATAACCCTTCCTCTCTCAACTTATCAGCTGGCTTAATTGCTACTGGTGTACCATATCCTAAAACTAAAGAAGTGAGAATGGTGCGCTGCCACTTGGCTGGCAAAAAGATCTATGTCCTAATGTACGTGCTACAATTGTTTAGAGAGTTTTAGCAAATGAGTCAAGGGAATGCAGAGAAGTATGGGAGGTTATAAACACAAATTGAGATTTGATTTTTTTATTGAGCTGTTGATTTTCACAATAAAACAGACTCCATAGTATAGATCTGGTAACCCTTTATATAAATCAAAACTTTTTGTATTGCTTATATTAAATGTACTAACAGTGGACTTTTCCATCTGCAGATTATACTGAATGACCAGCAGTGGCAGTGTTTCACAGCAGAGTTTCTCTGAATTGCCGAGACTGAAGCAAAAAAAAAAGGAAGTCTTCTGGCATAGTGCATCATTTTACCAATTTACGTGGTAAGTAAAACGCCCAATCATTCTTTTAGGCATTTAAAAGATGTTCATAGCAACGGAATGTCCTCACTACTTTATAGTGGAAACCTGTGCCTGAATATCATTTCTGTCAAGAAAGAAGTAATATGGATCACATTATGTTGGTCATGATAGTTAATAAAAGACTGACTGACTCGAACTCTACTAAAACCTGCTTTAGATCCTGGTGATAGCAATGTTCCATTCGAGGAAATTGCTGCCTTTGAGGCTGAAATGCACCATCTCACGTATGAAAAATAGTGTTACATTCTCACGGTAGGAAGCTCATTTAACCTCTTCTCCTGCACTCTGTATGTTGGGCTCTGATACTCAAGATGGATTTTTGTTAAGGATAATCTGTCTTTGTAACCCCTTCCCACTTTCAAAAAGGACACAGAGCTTTGACTGTTTCAGATTCCTTTACCATTCCCCCTCCTACGTGGCTGGCAGTCATGAATACAGATAGTAACCTACTGCATAACTTCTGATATCTCATCCTCCTGTGTGGTCAGCTTCCACAAGGACAATTGGTCCAAGGGTGTCTGACATCATAAAGCTAAAGCAAGAAGTTGCCTGACATGTGGTGCCATTCTGTTGCCTAGCAGTCTGACATCATGAAGCTAAAGCAAGATGCTTTCTGACATGAGCCACTCTGTTGCCTAACAAAGAGTAGGATACATTTATCTTGGTAATGATATGAGTTGCAGGGTAGACAGGATGCCCAACTGAAAGTGTTGATGGTAAGATGAAAGAAATTAGGACTTTATTTAGACTTATATATTTGTATGAACGCAAGTTTGAGCATAAGAGTCTCAACTTCACTGTTGCTGAACTGGTAGGATTTGGCTAAAGAGAAGATGGAAATGATGCTATTCATAGTTTCTATCATTCCCGTTAACTGTAGCATAACCCTTCCTCTCTCAACTTATCAGCTGGCTTAATTGCTACTGGTGTACCATATCCTAAAACTAAAGAAGTGAGAATGGTGCGCTGCCACTTGGCTGGCAAAAAGATCTATGTCCTAATGTACGTGCTACAATTGTTTAGAGAGTTTTAGCAAATGAGTCAAGGGAATGCAGAGAAGTATGGGAGGTTATAAACACAAATTGAGATTTGATTTTTTTATTGAGCTGTTGATTTTCACAATATAACAGACTCCATAGTATAGATCTGGTAACCATTTATATAAATCGAAACTTTTTGTATTGCTTATATTAAATTACTAACAGTGGACTTTTCCATCTGCAGAATATACTGAATGACCAGCAGTGGCAGTGTTTCACAGCAGAGTTTCTCTGAATTGCCGAGACTGAAGCAAAAAAAAAAAAGGAAGTCTTCTGGCATAGTACATCATTTTACCAATTTACGTGGTAAGTAAAATGCCCAATCATTCTTTTAGGCATTAAAAAGATGTTCATAGCAACGGAATGTCCTCACTACTTTTTAGTGGAAACCTGTGCCTGAATATCATTTCTGTCAAGAAAGAAGTAATATGGATCACATTATGTTGGTCATGATAGTTAATAAAAGACTGACTGACTCGAACTCTACTAAAACCTGCTTTAGATCCTGGTGATAGCAATGTTCCATTCGAGGAAATTGCTGCCTTTGAGGCTGAAATGCACCATCTCACGTATGAAAAATAGTGTTACATTCTCACGGTAGGAAGCTCATTTAACCTCTTCTCCTGCACTCTGTATGTTGGGCTCTGATACTCAAGATGGATTTTTGTTAAGGATAATCTGTCTTTGTACCCCCATCCCACTTTCAAAAAGGACACAGAGCTTTGACTGTTTCAGATTCCTTTACCATTCCCCCTCCTACGTGGCTGGCAGTCATGAATACAGACAGTAACCTACTGCATAACTTCTGATATCTCATCCTCCTGTGTGGTCAGCTTCCACAAGGACAATTGGTCCAGGGGTGTCTGACATCATAAAGCTAAAGCAAGAAGTTGTCTGACATGTGGTGCCATTCTGTTGCCTAGCAGTCTGACATCATAAAGCTAAAGCAAGATGCTTTTTGACATGAGAGCCACTCTGTTGCCTAACAAAGAGTAGGATACATTTATCTTGGTAAGGATATGAGTTGCAGGGTAGACAGGATGCCCAACTGAAAGTGTTGATGGTAAGATGAAAGAAATTAGGACTTTATTTAGACTACTATATTTGTATGAACGCAAGTTTGAGCATAAGAGTCTCAACTTCACTGTTGCTGAACTGGTAGGATTTGGCTAAAGAGAAGATGGAAATGATGCTATTCATAGTTTCTATCATTTCCGTTAACTGTAGCATAACCCTTCCTCTCTCAACTTATCAGCTGGCTTAATTGCTACTGGTGTACCATATCCTAAAACTAAAGAAGTGAGAATGGTGCGCTGCCACTTGGCTGGCAAAAAGATCTATGTCCTAATGTACGTGCTACAATTGTTCAGAGAGTTTTAGCAAATGAGTCAAGGGAATGCAGAGAAGTATGGGAGGTTATAAACACAAATTGAGATTTGATTTTTTTATTGAGCTGTTGATTTTCACAATAAAACAGACTCCATAGTATAGATCTGGTAACCATTTATATAAATCAAAACTTTTTGTATTGCTTATATTAAATGAACTAACAGTGGACTTTTCCATCTGCAGATTATACTGAATGACCAGCAGTGGCAGTGTTTCACAGCAGAGTTTCTCTGAATTGCCGAGACTGAAGCAAAAAAAAAAAGGAAGTCTTCTGGCATAGTGCATCATTTTACCAATTTACGTGGTAAGTAAAACGCCCAATCATTCTTTTAGGCATTAAAAAGATGTTCATAGCAACGGAATGTCCTCACTACTTTTTAGTGGAAACCTGTGCCTGAATATCATTTCTGTCAAGAAAGAAGTAATATGGATCACATTATGTTGGTCATGATAGTTAATAAAAGCCTGACTGACTCGAACTCTACTAAAACCTGCTTTAGATCCTGGTGATAGCAATGTTCCATTCGAGGAAATTGCTGCCTTTGAGGCTGAAATGCACCATCTCACGTATGAAAAATAGTGTTACATTCTCACGGTAGGAAGCTCATTTAACCTCTTCTCCTGCACTCTGTATGTTGGGCTCTGATACTCAAGATGGATTTTTGTTAAGGATAATCTGTCTTTGTACCCCCATCCCACTTTCAAAAAGGACACAGAGCTTTGACTGTTTCAGATTCCTTTACCATTCCCCCTCCTACGTGGCTGGCAGTCATGAATACGGATAGTAACCTACTGCATAACTTCTCATATCTCATCCTCCTGTGTGGTCAGCTTCCACAAGGACAATTGGTCCAGTGGTGTCTGACATCATAAAGCTAAAGCAAGAAGTTGTCTGACATGTGGTGCCATTCTGTTGCCTAGCAGTCTGACATCATAAAGCTAAAGCAAGATGCTTTCTGACATGAGAGCCACTCTGTTGCCTAACAAAGAGTAGGACAGATTTATCTTGGTAATGATATGAGTTGCAGGGTAGACAGGATGCCCAACTGAAAGTGTTGATGGTAAGATGAAAGAAATTAGGACTTTATTTAGACTTCTATATTTGTATGAACGCAAGTTTGAGCATAAGAGTCTCAACTTCACTGTTGCTGAACTGGTAGGATTTGGCTAAAGAGAAGATGGAAATGATGCTATTCATAGTTTCTATCATTCCCGTTAACTGTAGCATAACCCTTCCTCTCTCAACTTATCAGCTGGCTTAATTGCTACTGGTGTACCATATCCTAAAACTAAAGAAGTGAGAATGGTGCGCTGCCACTTGGCTGGCAAAAAGATCTATGTCCTAATGTACGTGCTACAATTGTTTAGAGAGTTTTAGCAAATGAGTCAAGGGAATGCAGAGAAGTATGGGAGGTTATAAACACAAATTGAGATTTGATTTTTTTATTGAGCTGTTGATTTTCACAATAAAACAGACTCCATAGTATAGATCTGGTAACCCTTTATATAAATCAAAACTTTTTGTATTGCTTATATTAAATGTACTAACAGTGGACTTTTCCATCTGCAGATTATACTGAATGACCAGCAGTGGCAGTGTTTCACAGCAGAGTTTCTCTGAATTGCCGAGACTGAAGCAAAAAAAAAAGGAAGTCTTCTGGCATAGTGCATCATTTTACCAATTTACGTGGTAAGTAAAACGCCCAATCATTCTTTTAGGCATTTAAAAGATGTTCATAGCAACGGAATGTCCTCACTACTTTATAGTGGAAACCTGTGCCTGAATATCATTTCTGTCAAGAAAGAAGTAATATGGATCACATTATGTTGGTCATGATAGTTAATAAAAGACTGACTGACTCGAACTCTACTAAAACCTGCTTTAGATCCTGGTGATAGCAATGTTCCATTCGAGGAAATTGCTGCCTTTGAGGCTGAAATGCACCATCTCACGTATGAAAAATAGTGTTACATTCTCACGGTAGGAAGCTCATTTAACCTCTTCTCCTGCACTCTGTATGTTGGGCTCTGATACTCAAGATGGATTTTTGTTAAGGATAATCTGTCTTTGTAACCCCTTCCCACTTTCAAAAAGGACACAGAGCTTTGACTGTTTCAGATTCCTTTACCATTCCCCCTCCTACGTGGCTGGCAGTCATGAATACAGATAGTAACCTACTGCATAACTTCTGATATCTCATCCTCCTGTGTGGTCAGCTTCCACAAGGACAATTGGTCCAAGGGTGTCTGACATCATAAAGCTAAAGCAAGAAGTTGCCTGACATGTGGTGCCATTCTGTTGCCTAGCAGTCTGACATCATGAAGCTAAAGCAAGATGCTTTCTGACATGAGCCACTCTGTTGCCTAACAAAGAGTAGGATACATTTATCTTGGTAATGATATGAGTTGCAGGGTAGACAGGATGCCCAACTGAAAGTGTTGATGGTAAGATGAAAGAAATTAGGACTTTATTTAGACTTCTATATTTGTATGAACGCAAGTTTGAGCATAAGAGTCTCAACTTCACTGTTGCTGAACTGGTAGGATTTGGCTAAAGAGAAGATGGAAATGATGCTATTCATAGTTTCTATCATTCCCGTTAACTGTAGCATAACCCTTCCTCTCTCAACTTATCAGCTGGCTTAATTGCTACTGGTGTACCATATCCTAAAACTAAAGAAGTGAGAATGGTGCGCTGCCACTTGGCTGGCAAAAAGATCTATGTCCTAATGTACGTGCTACAATTGTTTAGAGAGTTTTAGCAAATGAGTCAAGGGAATGCAGAGAAGTATGGGAGGTTATAAACACAAATTGAGATTTGATTTTTTTATTGAGCTGTTGATTTTCACAATAAAACAGACTCCATAGTATAGATCTGGTAACCCTTTATATAAATCAAAACTTTTTGTATTGCTTATATTAAATGTACTAACAGTGGACTTTTCCATCTGCAGATTATACTGAATGACCAGCAGTGGCAGTGTTTCACAGCAGAGTTTCTCTGAATTGCCGAGACTGAAGCAAAAAAAAAAAGGAAGTCTTCTGGCATAGTGCATCATTTTACCAATTTACGTGGTAAGTAAAACGCCCAATCATTCTTTTAGGCATTAAAAAGATGTTCATAGCAACGGAATGTCCTCACTACTTTATAGTGGAAACCTGTGCCTGAATATCATTTCTGTCAAGAAAGAAGTAATATGGATCACATTATGTTGGTCATGATAGTTAATAAAAGACTGACTGACTCGAACTCTACTAAAACCTGCTTTAGATCCTGGTGATAGCAATGTTCCATTCGAGGAAATTGCTGCCTTTGAGGCTGAAATGCACCATCTCTCGTATGAAAAATAGTGTTACATTCTCACGGTAGGAAGCTCATTTAACCTCTTCTCCTGCACTCTGTATGTTGGGCTCTGATACTCCAGATGGATTTTTGTTAAGGATAATCTGTCTTTGTACCCCCATCCCACTTTCAAAAAGGACACAGAGCTTTGACTGTTTCAGATTCCTTTACCATTCCCCCTCCTACGTGGCTGGCAGTCATGAATACGGATAGTAACCTACTGCATAACTTCTCATATCTCATCCTCCTGTGTGGTCAGCTTCCACAAGGACAATTGGTCCAGTGGTGTCTGACATCATAAAGCTAAAGCAAGAAGTTGTCTGACATGTGGTGCCATTCTGTTGCCTAGCAGTCTGACATCATAAAGCTAAAGCAAGATGCTTTCTGACATGAGAGCCACTCTGTTGCCTAACAAAGAGTAGGACAGATTTATCTTGGTAATGATATGAGTTGCGGGGTAGACAGGATGCCCAACTGAAAGTGTTGATGGTAAGATGAAAGAAATTAGGACTTTATTTAGACTTCTATATTTGTATGAACGCAAGTTTGAGCATAAGAGTCTCAACTTCACTGTTGCTGAACTGGTAGGATTTGGCTAAAGAGAAGATGGAAATGATGCTATTCATAGTTTCTATCATTCCCGTTAACTGTAGCATAACCCTTCCTCTCTCAACTTATCAGCTGGCTTAATTGCTACTGGTGTACCATATCCTAAAACTAAAGAAGTGAGAATGGTGCGCTGCCACTTGGCTGGCAAAAAGATCTATGTCCTAATGTACGTGCTACAATTGTTTAGAGAGTTTTAGCAAATGAGTCAAGGGAATGCAGAGAAGTATGGGAGGTTATAAACACAAATTGAGATTTGATTTTTTTATTGAGCTGTTGATTTTCACAATAAAACAGACTCCATAGTATAGATCTGGTAACCCTTTATATAAATCAAAACTTTTTGTATTGCTTATATTAAATGTACTAACAGTGGACTTTTCCATCTGCAGATTATACTGAATGACCAGCAGTGGCAGTGTTTCACAGCAGAGTTTCTCTGAATTGCCGACACTGAAGCAAAAAAAAAAAAGGAAGTCTTCTGGCATAGTGCATAATTTTACCAATTTACGTGGTAAGTAAAACGCCCAATCATTCTTTTAGGCATTAAAAAGATGTTCATAGCAACGGAATGTCCTCACTACTTTATAGTGGAAACCTGTGCCTGAATATCATTTCTGTCAAGAAAGAAGTAATATGGATCACATTATGTTGGTCATGATAGTTAATAAAAGACTGACTGACTCGAACTCTACTAAAACCTGCTTTAGATCCTGGTGATAGCAATGTTCCATTCGAGGAAATTGCTGCCTTTGAGGCTGAAATGCACCATCTCACGTATGAAAAATAGTGTTACATTCTCACGGTAGGAAGCTCATTTAAGCTCTTCTCCTGCACTCTGTATGTTGGGCTCTGATACTCAAGATGGATTTTTGTTAAGGATAATCTGTCTTTGTACCCCCATCCCACTTTCAAAAAGGACAAAGAGCTTTGACTGTTTCAGATTCCTTTACCATTCCCCCTCCTACGTGGCTGGCAGTCATAAATACAGATAGTAACCTACTGCATAACTTCTGATATCTCATCCTCCTGTGTGGTCAGCTTCCACAAGGACAATTGGTCCAGGGGTGTCTGACATCATAAAGCTAAAGCAAGAAGTTGTCTGACATGTGGTGCCATTCTGTTGCCTAGCAGTCTGACATCATAAAGCTAAAGCAAGATGCTTTCTGACATGAGAGCCACTCTGTTGCCTAACAAAGAGTAGGATACATTTATCTTGGTAATGATATGAGTTGCAGGGTAGACAGGATGCCCAACTGAAAGTGTTGATGGTAAGATGAAAGAATTTAGGACTTTATTTAGACTTCTATATTTGTATGAACGCAAGTTTGAGCATAAGAGTCTCAACTTCACTGTTGCTGAACTGGTAGGATTTGGCTAAAGAGAAGATGGAAATGATGCTATTCATAGTTTCTATCATTCCCGTTAACTGTAGCATAACCCTTCCTCTCTCAACTTATCAGCTGGCTTAATTGCTACTGGTGTACCATATCCTAAAACTAAAGAAGTGAGAATGGTGCGCTGCCACTTGGCTGGCAAAAAGATCTATGTCCTAATGTACGTGCTACAATTGTTTAGAGAGTTTTAGCAAATGAGTCAAGGGAATGCAGAGAAGTATGGGAGGTTAGAAACACAAATTGAGATTTGATTTTTTTATTGAGCTGTTGATTTTCACAATAAAACAGACTCTATAGTATAGATCTGGTAACCCTTTATATAAATCAAAACTTTTTGTATTGCTTATATTAAATGTACTAACAGTGGACTTTTCCATCTGCAGATTATACTGAATGACCAGCAGTGGCAGTGTTTCACAGCAGAGTTTCTCTGAATTGCCGAGACTGAAGCAAAAAAAAAAAGGAAGTCTTCTGGCATAGTGCATCATTTCACCAATTTACGTGGTAAGTAAAACGCCCAATCATTCTTTTGGGCATTAAAAAGATGTTCATAGCAACGGAATGTCCTCACTACTTTATAGTGGAAACCTGAGCCTGAATATCATTTCTGTCAAGAAAGAAGTAATATGGATCACATTATGTTGGTCATGATAGTTAATAAAAGACTGACTGACTCGAACTCTACTAAAACCTGCTTTAGATCCTGGTGATAGCAATGTTCCATTCGAGGAAATTGCTGCCTTTGAGGCTGAAATGCACCATCTCACGTATGAAAAATAGTGTTACATTCTCACGGTAGGAAGCTCATTTAACCTCTTCTCCTGCACTCTGTATGTTGGGCTCTGATACTCAAGATGGATTTTTGTTAAGGATAATCTGTCTTTGTACCCCCATCCCACTTTCAAAAAGGACACAGAGCTTTGACTGTTTCAGATTCCTTTACCATTCCCCCTCCTACGTGGCTGGCAGTCATGAATACGGATAGTAACCTACTGCATAACTTCTGATATCTCATCCTCCTGTGTGGTCAGCTTCCACAAGGACAATTGGTCCAGGGGGGCCTGACATCATAAAGCTAAAGAAAGAAGTTGTCTGACATGTGGTGCCATTCTGTTGCCTAGCAGTCTGACATCATAAAGCTAAAGCAAGATGCTTTCTGACATGAGAGCCACTCTTTTGCCTAACAAAGAGTAGGATACATTTATCTTGGTAATGATATGAGTTGCAGGGTAGACAGGATGCCCAACTGAAAGTGTTGATGGTAAGATGAAAGAAATTAGGACTTTATTTAGACTTCTATATTTGTATGAACGCAAGTTTGAACATAAGAGTCTCAACTTCACTCTTGCTGAACTGGTAGGATTTGGCTAAAGAGAAGATGGAAATGATGCTATTCATAGTTTCTATCATTCCCGTTAACTGTAGCATAACCCTTCCTCTCTCAACTTATCAGCTGGCTTAATTGCTACTGGTGTACCATATCCTAAAACTAAAGCAGTGAGAATGGTGCGCTGCCACTTGGCTGGCAAAAAGATCTATGTCCTAATGTACGTGCTACAATTGTTTAGAGAGTTTTAGCAAATGAGTCAAGGGAATGCAGAGAAGTATGGGAAGTTATAAACACAAATTGAGATTTGATTTTTTTATTGAGCTGTTGATTTTCACAATAAAACAGACTCCATAGTATAGATCTGGTAACCCTTTATATAAATCAAAACTTACTAACAGTGGACTTTTCCATCTGCGGATTATACTGAATGACCAGCAGTGGCAGTGTTTCACAGCAGAGTTTCTCTGAATTGCCGAGACTGAAGCAAAAAAAAAAGGAAGTCTTCTGGCATAGTGCATCATTTCACCAATTTACGTGGTAAGTAAAACGCCCAATCATTCTTTTGGGCATTAAAAAGATGTTCATAGCAACGGAATGTCCTCACTACTTTATAGTGGAAACCTGAGCCTGAATATCATTTCTGTCAAGAAAGAAGTAATATGGATCACATTATGTTGGTCATGATAGTTAATAAAAGACTGACTGACTCGAACTCTACTAAAACCTGCTTTAGATCCTGGTGATAGCAATGTTCCATTCGAGCAAATTGCTGCCTTTGAGGCTGAAATGCACCATCTCACGTATGAAAAATAGTGTTACATTCTCACGGTAGGAAGCTCATTTAACCTCTTCTCCTGCACTCTGTATGTTGGGCTCTGATACTCAAGATGGATTTTTGTTAAGGATAATCTGTCTTTGTACCCCCATCCCACTTTCAAAAAGGACACAGAGCTTTGACTGTTTCAGATTCCTTTACCATTCCCCCTCCTACGTGGCTGGCAGTCATGAATACGGATAGTAACCTACTGCATAACTTCTGATATCTCATCCTCCTGTGTGGTCAGCTTCCACAAGGACAATTGGTCCAGGGGGGCCTGACATCATAAAGCTAAAGCAAGAAGTTGTCTGACATGTGGTGCCATTCTGTTGCCTAGCAGTCTGACATCATAAAGCTAAAGCAAGATGCTTTCTGACATGAGAGCCACTCTGTTGCCTAACAAAGAGTAGGATACATTTATCTTGGTAATGATATGAGTTGCAGGGTAGACAGGATGCCCAACTGAAAGTGTTGATGGTAAGATGAAAGAAATTAGGACTTTATTTAGACTTCTATATTTGTATGAACGCAAGTTTGAGCATAAGAGTCTCAACTTCACTCTTGCTGAACTGGTAGGATTTGGCTAAAGAGAAGATGGAAATGATGCTATTCATAGTTTCTATCATTCCCGTTAACTGTAGCATAACCCTTCCTCTCTCAACTTATCAGCTGGCTTAATTGCTACTGGTGTACCATATCCTAAAACTAAAGAAGTGAGAATGGTGCGCTGCCACTTGGCTGGCAAAAAGATCTATGTCCTAATGTACGTGCTACAATTGTTTAGAGAGTTTTAGCAAATGAGTCAAGGGAATGCAGAGAAGTATGGGAGGTTATAAACACAAATTGAGATTTGATTTTTTTATTGAGCTGTTGATTTTCACAATAAAACAGACTCCATAGTATAGATCTGGTAACCCTTTATATAAATCAAAACTTTTTGTATTGCTTATATTAAATGTACTAACAGTGGACTTTTCCATCTGCAGATTATACTGAATGACCAGCAGTGGCAGTGTTTCACAGCAGAGTTTCTCTGAATTGCCGAGACTGAAGCAAAAAAAAAAAGGAAGTCTTCTGGCATAGTGCATCATTTCACCAATTTACGTGGTAAGTAAAACGCCCAATCATTCTTTTGGGCATTAAAAAGATGTTCATAGCAACGGAATGTCCTCACTACTTTATAGTGGAAACCTGAGCCTGAATATCATTTCTGTCAAGAAAGAAGTAATATGGATCACATTATGTTGGTCATGATAGTTAATAAAAGACTGACTGACTCGAACTCTACTAAAACCTGCTTTAGATCCTGGTGATAGCAATGTTCCATTCGAGGAAATTGCTGCCTTTGAGGCTGAAATGCACCATCTCACGTATGAAAAATAGTGTTACATTCTCACGGTAGGAAGCTCATTTAACCTCTTCTCCTGCACTCTGTATGTTGGGCTCTGATACTCAAGATGGATTTTTGTTAAGGATAATCTGTCTTTGTACCCCCATCCCACTTTCAAAAAGGACACAGAGCTTTGACTGTTTCAGATTCCTTTACCATTCCCCCTCCTACGTGGCTGGCAGTCATGAATACGGATAGTAACCTACTGCATAACTTCTGATATCTCATCCTCCTGTGTGGTCAGCTTCCACAAGGACAATTGGTCCAGGGGGGCCTGACATCATAAAGCTAAAGAAAGAAGTTGTCTGACATGTGGTGCCATTCTGTTGCCTAGCAGTCTGACATCATAAAGCTAAAGCAAGATGCTTTCTGACATGAGAGCCACTCTGTTGCCTAACAAAGAGTAGGATACATTTATCTTGGTAATGATATGAGTTGCAGGGTAGACAGGATGCCCAACTGAAAGTGTTGATGGTAAGATGAAAGAAATTAGGACTTTATTTAGACTTCTATATTTGTATGAACGCAAGTTTGAACATAAGAGTCTCAACTTCACTCTTGCTGAACTGGTAGGATTTGGCTAAAGAGAAGATGGAAATGATGCTATTCATAGTTTCTATCATTCCCGTTAACTGTAGCATAACCCTTCCTCTCTCAACTTATCAGCTGGCTTAATTGCTACTGGTGTACCATATCCTAAAACTAAAGCAGTGAGAATGGTGCGCTGCCACTTGGCTGGCAAAAAGATCTATGTCCTAATGTACGTGCTACAATTGTTTAGAGAGTTTTAGCAAATGAGTCAAGGGAATGCAGAGAAGTATGGGAAGTTATAAACACAAATTGAGATTTGATTTTTTTATTGAGCTGTTGATTTTCACAATAAAACAGACTCCATAGTATAGATCTGGTAACCCTTTATATAAATCAAAACTTACTAACAGTGGACTTTTCCATCTGCGGATTATACTGAATGACCAGCAGTGGCAGTGTTTCACAGCAGAGTTTCTCTGAATTGCCGAGACTGAAGCAAAAAAAAAAGGAAGTCTTCTGGCATAGTGCATCATTTCACCAATTTACGTGGTAAGTAAAACGCCCAATCATTCTTTTGGGCATTAAAAAGATGTTCATAGCAACGGAATGTCCTCACTACTTTATAGTGGAAACCTGAGCCTGAATATCATTTCTGTCAAGAAAGAAGTAATATGGATCACATTATGTTGGTCATGATAGTTAATAAAAGACTGACTGACTCGAACTCTACTAAAACCTGCTTTAGATCCTGGTGATAGCAATGTTCCATTCGAGCAAATTGCTGCCTTTGAGGCTGAAATGCACCATCTCACGTATGAAAAATAGTGTTACATTCTCACGGTAGGAAGCTCATTTAACCTCTTCTCCTGCACTCTGTATGTTGGGCTCTGATACTCAAGATGGATTTTTGTTAAGGATAATCTGTCTTTGTACCCCCATCCCACTTTCAAAAAGGACACAGAGCTTTGACTGTTTCAGATTCCTTTACCATTCCCCCTCCTACGTGGCTGGCAGTCATGAATACGGATAGTAACCTACTGCATAACTTCTGATATCTCATCCTCCTGTGTGGTCAGCTTCCACAAGGACAATTGGTCCAGGGGGGCCTGACATCATAAAGCTAAAGAAAGAAGTTGTCTGACATGTGGTGCCATTCTGTTGCCTAGCAGTCTGACATCATAAAGCTAAAGCAAGATGCTTTCTGACATGAGAGCCACTCTGTTGCCTAACAAAGAGTAGGACAGATTTATCTTGGTAATGATATGAGTTGCAGGGTAGACAGGATGCCCAACTGAAAGTGTTGATGGTAAGATGAAAGAAATTAGGACTTTATTTAGACTTCTATATTTGTATGAACGCAAGTTTGAGCATAAGAGTCTCAACTTCACTGTTGCTGAACTGGTAGGATTTGGCTAAAGAGAAGATGGAAATGATGCTATTCATAGTTTCTATCATTCCCGTTAACTGTAGCATAACCCTTCCTCTCTCAACTTATCAGCTGGCTTAATTGCTACTGGTGTACCATATCCTAAAACTAAAGAAGTGAGAATGGTGCGCTGCCACTTGGCTGGCAAAAAGATCTATGTCCTAATGTACGTGCTACAATTGTTTAGAGAGTTTTAGCAAATGAGTCAAGGGAATGCAGAGAAGTATGGGAGGTTATAAACACAAATTGAGATTTGATTTTTTTATTGAGCTGTTGATTTTCACAATAAAACAGACTCCATAGTATAGATCTGGTAACCCTTTATATAAATCAAAACTTTTTGTATTGCTTATATTAAATGTACTAACAGTGGACTTTTCCATCTGCAGATTATACTGAATGACCAGCAGTGGCAGTGTTTCACAGCAGAGTTTCTCTGAATTGCCGAGACTGAAGCAAAAAAAAAAGGAAGTCTTCTGGCATAGTGCATCATTTTACCAATTTACGTGGTAAGTAAAACGCCCAATCATTCTTTTAGGCATTTAAAAGATGTTCATAGCAACGGAATGTCCTCACTACTTTATAGTGGAAACCTGTGCCTGAATATCATTTCTGTCAAGAAAGAAGTAATATGGATCACATTATGTTGGTCATGATAGTTAATAAAAGACTGACTGACTCGAACTCTACTAAAACCTGCTTTAGATCCTGGTGATAGCAATGTTCCATTCGAGGAAATTGCTGCCTTTGAGGCTGAAATGCACCATCTCACGTATGAAAAATAGTGTTACATTCTCACGGTAGGAAGCTCATTTAACCTCTTCTCCTGCACTCTGTATGTTGGGCTCTGATACTCAAGATGGATTTTTGTTAAGGATAATCTGTCTTTGTAACCCCTTCCCACTTTCAAAAAGGACACAGAGCTTTGACTGTTTCAGATTCCTTTACCATTCCCCCTCCTACGTGGCTGGCAGTCATGAATACAGATAGTAACCTACTGCATAACTTCTGATATCTCATCCTCCTGTGTGGTCAGCTTCCACAAGGACAATTGGTCCAAGGGTGTCTGACATCATAAAGCTAAAGCAAGAAGTTGCCTGACATGTGGTGCCATTCTGTTGCCTAGCAGTCTGACATCATGAAGCTAAAGCAAGATGCTTTCTGACATGAGCCACTCTGTTGCCTAACAAAGAGTAGGATACATTTATCTTGGTAATGATATGAGTTGCAGGGTAGACAGGATGCCCAACTGAAAGTGTTGATGGTAAGATGAAAGAATTTAGGACTTTATTTAGACTTCTATATTTGTATGAACGCAAGTTTGAGCATAAGAGTCTCAACTTCACTGTTGCTGAACTGGTAGGATTTGGCTAAAGAGAAGATGGAAATGATGCTATTCATAGTTTCTATCATTCCCGTTAACTGTAGCATAACCCTTCCTCTCTCAACTTATCAGCTGGCTTAATTGCTACTGGTGTACCATATCCTAAAACTAAAGAAGTGAGAATGGTGCGCTGCCACTTGGCTGGCAAAAAGATCTATGTCCTAATGTACGTGCTACAATTGTTTAGAGAGTTTTAGCAAATGAGTCAAGGGAATGCAGAGAAGTATGGGAGGTTATAAACACAAATTGAGATTAGATTTTTTTATTGAGCTGTTGATTTTCACAATAAAACAGACTCCATAGTATAGATCTGGTAACCCTTTATATAAATCAAAACTTTTTGTATTGCTTATATTAAATGTACTAACAGTGGACTTTTCCATCTGCAGATTATACTGAATGACCAGCAGTGGCAGTGTTTCACAGCAGAGTTTCTCTGAATTGCCGAGACTGAAGCAAAAAAAAAGGAAGTCTTCTGGCATAGTGCATCATTTTACCAATTTACGTGGTAAGTAAAACGCCCAATCATTCTTTTAGGCATTAAAAAGATGTTCATAGCAACGGAATGTCCTCACTACTTTATAGTGGAAACCTGTGCCTGAATATCATTTCTGTCAAGAAAGAAGTAATATGGATCACATTATGTTGGTCATGATAGTTAATAAAAGACTGACTGACTCGAACTCTACTAAAACCTGCTTTAGATCCTGGTGATAGCAATGTTCCATTCGAGGAAATTGCTGCCTTTGAGGCTGAAATGCACCATCTCTCGTATGAAAAATAGTGTTACATTCTCACGGTAGGAAGCTCATTTAACCTCTTCTCCTGCACTCTGTATGTTGGGCTCTGATACTCAAGATGGATTTTTGTTAAGGATAATCTGTCTTTGTACCCCCATCCCACTTTCAAAAAGGACACAGAGCTTTGACTGTTTCAGATTCCTTTACCATTCCCCCTCCTACGTGGCTGGCAGTCATGAATACGGATAGTAACCTACTGCATAACTTCTCATATCTCATCCTCCTGTGTGGTCAGCTTCCACAAGGACAATTGGTCCAGGGGGGCCTGACATCATAAAGCTAAAGCAAGAAGTTGTCTGACATGTGGTGCCATTCTGTTGCCTAGCAGTCTGACATCATAAAGCTAAAGCAAGATGCTTTCTGACAAGAGAGCCACTCTGTTGCCTAACAAAGAGTAGGATAGATTTATCTTGGTAATGATATGAGTTGCAGGGTAGACAGGATGCCCAACTGAAAGTGTTGATGGTAAGATGAAAGAAATTAGGACTTTATTTAGACTTCTATATTTGTATGAACGCAAGTTTGAGCATAAGAGTCTCAACTTCACTGTTGCTGAACTGGTAGGATTTGGCTAAAGAGAAGATGGAAATTATGCTATTCATAGTTTCTATCATTCCCGTTAACTGTAGCATAACCCTTCCTCTCTCAACTTATCAGCTGGCTTAATTGCTACTGGTGTACCATATCCTAAAACTAAAGAAGTGAGAATGGTGCGCTGCCACTTGGCTGGCAAAAAGATCTATGTCCTAATGTACGTGCTACAATTGTTTAGAGAGTTTTAGCAAATGAGTCAAGGGAATGCAGAGAAGTATGGGAGGTTATAAACACAAATTGAGATTTTATTTTTTTATTGAGCTGTTGATTTTCACAATAAAACAGACTCCATAGTATAGATCTGGTAACCCTTTATATAAATCAAAACTTTTTGTATTGCTTATATTAAATTACTAACAGTGGACTTTTCCATCTGCAGAATATACTGAATGACCAGCAGTGGCAGTGTTTCACAGCAGAGTTTCTCTGAATTGCCGAGACTGAAGCAAAAAAAAAAGGAAGTCTTCTGGCATAGTGCATCATTTTACCAATTTACGTGGTAAGTAAAATGCCCAATCATTCTTTTAGGCATTAAAAAGATGTTCATAGCAACGGAATGTCCTCACTACTTTATAGTGGAAACCTGTGCCTGAATATCATTTCTGTCAAGAAAGAAGTAATATGGATCACATTATGTTGGTCATGATAGTTAATAAAAGACTGACTGACTCGAACTCTACTAAAACCTGCTTTAGATCCTGGTGATAGCAATGTTCCATTCGAGGAAATTGCTGCCTTTGAGGCTGAAATGCACCATCTCACGTGTGAAAAATAGTGTTACATTCTCACGGTAGGAAGCTAATTTAACCTCTTCTCCTGCACTCTGTATGTTGGGCTCTGATACTCAAGATGGATTTTTGTTAAGGATAATCTGTCTTTGTACCCCATCCCACTTTCAAAAAGGACACAGAGCTTTGACTGTTTCAGATTCCTTTACCATTCCCCCTCCTACGTGGCTGGCAGTCATGAATACGGATAGTAACCTACTGCATAACTTCTCATATCTCATCCTCCTGTGTGGTCAGCTTCCACAAGGACAATTGGTCCAGGGGGGCCTGACATCATAAAGCTAAAGCAAGAAGTTGTCTGACATGTGGTGCCATTCTGTTGCCTAGCAGTCTGACATCATAAAGCTAAAGCAAGATGCTTTCTGACAAGAGAGCCACTCTGTTGCCTAACAAAGAGTAGGATAGATTTATCTTGGTAATGATGAGTTGCAGGGTAGACAGGATGCCCAACTGAAAGTGTTGATGGTAAGATGAAAGAAATTAGGACTTTATTTAGACTTCTATATTTGTATGAACGCACGTTTGAGCATAAGAGTCTCAACTTCACTGTTGCTGAACTGGTAGGATTTGGCTAAAGATAAGATGGAAATGATGCTATTCATAGTTTCTATCATTCCCGTTAACTGTAGCATAACCCTTCCTCTCTCAACTTATCAGCTGGCTTAATTGCTACTGGTGTACCATATCCTAAAACTAAAGAAGTGAGAATGGTGCGCTGCCACTTGGCTGGCAAAAAGATCTATGTCCTAATGTACGTGCTACAATTGTTTAGAGAGTTTTAGCAAATGAGTCAAGGGAATGCAGAGAAGTATGGGAGGTTATAAACACAAATTGAGATTTGATTTTTTTATTGAGCTGTTGATTTTCACAATAAAACAGACTCCATAGTATAGATCTGGTAACCCTTTATATAAATCAAAACTTTTTGTATTGCTTATATTAAATTACTAACAGTGGACTTTTCCATCTGCAGATTATACTGAATGACCAGCAGTGGCAGTGTTTCACAGCAGAGTTTCTCTGAATTGCCGAGACTGAAGCAAAAAAAAAAAGGAAGTCTTCTGGCATAGTGCATCATTTTACCAATTTACGTGGTAAGTAAAACGCCCAATCATTCTTTTAGGCATTAAAAAGATGTTCATAGCAACGGAATGTCCTCACTACTTTATAGTGGAAACCTGTGCCTGAATATCATTTCTGTCAAGAAAGAAGTAATATGGATCACATTATGTTGGTCATGATAGTTAATAAAAGACTGACTGACTCGAACTCTACTAAAACCTGCTTTAGATCCTGGTGATAGCAATGTTCCATTCGAGGAAATTGCTGCCTTTGAGGCTGAAATGCACCATCTCTCGTATGAAAAATAGTGTTACATTCTCACGGTAGGAAGCTCATTTAACCTCTTCTCCTGCACTCTGTATGTTGGGCTCTGATACTCAAGATGGATTTTTGTTAAGGATAATCTGTCTTTGTACCCCATCCCACTTTCAAAAAGGACACAGAGCTTTGACTGTTTCAGATTCCTTTACCATTCCCCCTCCTACGTGGCTGGCAGTCATGAATACGGATAGTAACCTACTGCATAACTTCTGATATCTCATCCTCCTGTGTAGCTTCCACAAGGACAATTGGTCCAGGGGGGCCTGACATCATAAAGCTAAAGCAAGAAGTTGTCTGACATGTGGTGCCATTCTGTTGCCTAGCAGTCTGACATCATAAAGCTAAAGCAAGATGCTTTCTGACATGAGAGCCACTCTGTTGCCTAACAAAGAGTAGGATACATTTATCTTGGTAATGATATGAGTTGCAGGGTAGACAGGATGCCCAACTGAAAGTGTTGATGGTAAGATGAAAGAAATTAGGACTTTATTTAGACTTCTATATTTGTATGAACGCAAGTTTGAGCATAAGAGTCTCAACTTCACTGTTGCTGAACTGGTAGGATTTGGCTAAAGAGAAGATGGAAATGATGCTATTCATAGTTTCTATCATTCCCGTTAACTGTAGCATAACCCTTCCTCTCTCAACTTATCAGCTGGCTTAATTGCTACTGGTGTACCATATCCTAAAACTAAAGAAGTGATAATGGTGCGCTGCCACTTGGCTGGCAAAAAGATCTATGTCCTAATGTACGTGCTACAATTGTTTAGAGAGTTTTAGCAAATGAGTCAAGGGAATGCAGAGAAGTATGGGAGGTTATAAACACAAATTGAGATTTGATTTTTTTATTGAGCTGTTGATTTTCACAATAAAACAGACTCCATAGTATAGATCTGGTAACCCTTTATATAAATCAAAACTTTTTGTATTGCTTATATTAAATGTACTAACAGTGGACTTTTCCATCTGCAGATTATACTGAATGACCAGCAGTGGCAGTGTTTCACAGCAGAGTTTCTCTGAATTGCCGAGACTGAAGCAAAAAAAAAAAGGAAGTCTTCTGGCATAGTGCATCATTTTACCAATTTACGTGGTAAGTAAAACGCCCAATCATTCTTTTAGGCATTAAAAAAATGTTCATAGCAACGGAATGTCCTCACTACTTTATAGTGGAAACCTGTGCCTGAATATCATTTCTGTCAAGAAAGAAGTAATATGGATCACATTATGTTGGTCATGATAGTTAATAAAAGACTGACTGACTCGAACTCTACTAAAACCTGCTTTAGATCCTGGTGATAGCAATGTTCCATTCGAGGAAATTGCTGCCTTTGAGGCTGAAATGCACCATCTCACGTATGAAAAATAGTGTTACATACTCACGGTAGGAAGCTCATTTAACCTCTTCTCCTGCACTCTGTATGTTGGGCTCTGATACTCAAGATGGATTTTTGTTAAGGATAATCTGTCTTTGTACCCCCATCCCACTTTCAAAAAGGACACAGAGCTTTGACTGTTTCAGATTCCTTTACCATTCCCCCTCCTACGTGGCTGGCAGTCATGAATACG
The DNA here is from genome assembly GCF_964261635.1 of Lissotriton helveticus. NCBI lineage: Eukaryota > Metazoa > Chordata > Amphibia > Caudata > Salamandridae > Lissotriton > Lissotriton helveticus. The sequence goes on along the minus strand of NC_136072.1, from coordinate 305,085,727 downwards.
GATAGTAACCTACTGCATAACTTATGATATCTCATCCTCCTGTGTGGTCATCTTCCACAAGGACAATTGGTCCAGTGGTGTCTGACATCATAAAGCTAAAGCAAGAAGTTGTCTGACATGTGGTGCCATTCTGTTGCCTAGCAGTCTGACATCATAAAGCTAAAGCAAGATGCTTTCTGACATGAGAGCCACTCTGTTGCCTAACAAAGAGTAGGATACATTTATCTTGGTAATGATATGAGTTGCAGGGTAGACAGGATGCCCAACTGAAAGTGTTGATGGTAAGATGAAAGAATTTAGGACTTTATTTAGACTTCTATATTTGTATGAACGCAAGTTTGAGCATAAGAGTCTCAACTTCACTGTTGCTGAACTGGTAGGATTTGGCTAAAGAGAAGATGGAAATGATGCTATTCATAGTTTCTATCATTCCCGTTAACTGTAGCATAACCCTTCCTCTCTCAACTTATCAGCTGGCTTAATTGCTACTGGTGTACCATATCCTAAAACTAAAGAAGTGAGAATGGTGCGCTGCCACTTGGCTGGCAAAAAGATCTATGTCCTAATGTACGTGCTACAATTGTTTAGAGAGTTTTAGCAAATGAGTCAAGGGAATGCAGAGAAGTATGGGAGGTTATAAACACAAATTGAGATTAGATTTTTTTATTGAGCTGTTGATTTTCACAATAAAACAGACTCCATAGTATAGATCTGGTAACCCTTTATATAAATCAAAACTTTTTGTATTGCTTATATTAAATGTACTAACAGTGGACTTTTCCATCTGCAGATTATACTGAATGACCAGCAGTGGCAGTGTTTCACAGCAGAGTTTCTCTGAATTGCCGAGACTGAAGCAAAAAAAAAAGGAAGTCTTCTGGCATAGTGCATCATTTTACCAATTTACGTGGTAAGTAAAACGCCCAATCATTCTTTTAGGCATTAAAAAGATGTTCATAGCAACGGAATGTCCTCACTACTTTATAGTGGAAACCTGTGCCTGAATATCATTTCTGTCAAGAAAGAAGTAATATGGATCACATTATGTTGGTCATGATAGTTAATAAAAGACTGACTGACTCGAACTCTACTAAAACCTGCTTTAGATCCTGGTGATAGCAATGTTCCATTCGAGGAAATTGCTGCCTTTGAGGCTGAAATGCACCATCTCTCGTATGAAAAATAGTGTTACATTCTCACGGTAGGAAGCTCATTTAACCTCTTCTCCTGCACTCTGTATGTTGGGCTCTGATACTCAAGATGGATTTTTGTTAAGGATAATCTGTCTTTGTACCCCCATCCCACTTTCAAAAAGGACACAGAGCTTTGACTGTTTCAGATTCCTTTACCATTCCCCCTCCTACGTGGCTGGCAGTCATGAATACGGATAGTAACCTACTGCATAACTTCTCATATCTCATCCTCCTGTGTGGTCAGCTTCCACAAGGACAATTGGTCCAGGGGGGCCTGACATCATAAAGCTAAAGCAAGAAGTTGTCTGACATGTGGTGCCATTCTGTTGCCTAGCAGTCTGACATCATAAAGCTAAAGCAAGATGCTTTCTGACAAGAGAGCCACTCTGTTGCCTAACAAAGAGTAGGATAGATTTATCTTGGTAATGATATGAGTTGCAGGGTAGACAGGATGCCCAACTGAAAGTGTTGATGGTAAGATGAAAGAAATTAGGACTTTATTTAGACTTCTATATTTGTATGAACGCAAGTTTGAGCATAAGAGTCTCAACTTCACTGTTGCTGAACTGGTAGGATTTGGCTAAAGAGAAGATGGAAATGATGCTATTCATAGTTTCTATCATTCCCGTTAACTGTAGCATAACCCTTCCTCTCTCAACTTATCAGCTGGCTTAATTGCTACTGGTGTACCATATCCTAAAACTAAAGAAGTGAGAATGGTGCGCTGCCACTTGGCTGGCAAAAAGATCTATGTCCTAATGTACGTGCTACAATTGTTTAGAGAGTTTTAGCAAATGAGTCAAGGGAATGCAGAGAAGTATGGGAGGTTATAAACACAAATTGAGATTTGATTTGTTTATTGAGCTGTTGATTTTCACAATAAAACAGACTCCATAGTATAGATCTGGTAACCCTTTATATAAATCAAAACTTTTTGTATTGCTTATATTAAATTACTAACAGTGGACTTTTCCATCTGCAGAATATACTGAATGACCAGCAGTGGCAGTGTTTCACAGCAGAGTTTCTCTGAATTGCCGAGACTGAAGCAAAAAAAAAAGGAAGTCTTCTGGCATAGTGCATCATTTTACCAATTTACGTGGTAAGTAAAATGCCCAATCATTCTTTTAGGCATTAAAAAGATGTTCATAGCAACGGAATGTCCTCACTACTTTATAGTGGAAACCTGTGCCTGAATATCATTTCTGTCAAGAAAGAAGTAATATGGATCACATTATGTTGGTCATGATAGTTAATAAAAGACTGACTGACTCGAACTCTACTAAAACCTGCTTTAGATCCTGGTGATAGCAATGTTCCATTCGAGGAAATTGCTGCCTTTGAGGCTGAAATGCACCATCTCACGTGTGAAAAATAGTGTTACATTCTCACGGTAGGAAGCTAATTTAACCTCTTCTCCTGCACTCTGTATGTTGGGCTCTGATACTCAAGATGGATTTTTGTTAAGGATAATCTGTCTTTGTACCCCCATCCCACTTTCAAAAAGGACACAGAGCTTTGACTGTTTCAGAGTCCTTTACCATTCCCCCTCCTACGTGGCTGGCAGTCATGAATACGGATAGTAACCTACTGCATAACTTATGATATCTCATCCTCCTGTGTGGTCAGCTTCCACAAGGACAATTGGTCCAGTGGTGTCTGACATCATAAAGCTAAAGCAAGAAGTTGTCTGACATGTGGTGCCATTCTGTTGCCTAGCAGTCTGACATCATAAAGCTAAAGCAAGATGCTTTCTGACATGAGAGCCACTCTGTTGCCTAACAAAGAGTAGGATACATTTATCTTGGTAATGATATGAGTTGCAGGGTAGACAGGATGCCCAACTGAAAGTGTTGATGGTAAGATGAAAGAAATTAGGACTTTATTTAGACTTCTATATTTGTATGAACGCAAGTTTGAGCATAAGAGTCTCAACTTCACTGTTGCTGAACTGGTAGGATTTGGCTAAAGAGAAGATGGAAATGATGCTATTCATAGTTTCTATCATTCCCGTTAACTGTAGCATAACCCTTCCTCTCTCAACTTATCAGCTGGCTTAATTGCTACTGGTGTACCATATCCTAAAACTAAAGAAGTGAGAATGGTGCGCTGCCACTTGGCTGGCAAAAAGATCTATGTCCTAATGTACGTGCTACAATTGTTTAGAGAGTTTTAGCAAATGAGTCAAGGGAATGCAGAGAAGTATGGGAGGTTATAAACACAAATTGAGATTTTATTTTTTTATTGAGCTGTTGATTTTCACAATAAAACAGACTCTATAGTACAGATCTGGTAACCCTTTATATAAATCAAAACTTTTTGTATTGCTTATATTAAATGTACTAACAGTGGACTTGTCCATCTGCAGATTATACTGAATGACCAGCAGTGGCAGTGTTTCACAGCAGAGTTTCTCTGAATTGCCGAGACTGAAGCAAAAAAAAAAAGGAAGTCTTCTGGCATAGTGCATCATTTTACCAATTTACGTGGTAAGTAAAACGCCCAATCATTCTTTTAGGCATTAAAAAGATGTTCATAGCAACGGAATGTCCTCACTACTTTATAGTGGAAACCTGTGCCTGAATATCATTTCTGTCAAGAAAGAAGTAATATGGATCACATTATGTTGGTCATGATAGTTAATAAAAGACTGACTGACTCGAACTCTACTAAAACCTGCTTTAGATCCTGGTGATAGCAATGTTCCATTCGAGGAAATTGCTGCCTTTGAGGCTGAAATGCACCATCTCTCGTATGAAAAATAGTGTTACATTCTCACGGTAGGAAGCTCATTTAACCTCTTCTCCTGCACTCTGTATGTTGGGCTCTGATACTCAAGATGGATTTTTGTTAAGGATAATCTGTCTTTGTACCCCATCCCACTTTCAAAAAGGACACAGAGCTTTGACTGTTTCAGATTCCTTTACCATTCCCCCTCCTACGTGGCTGGCAGTCATGAATACGGATAGTAACCTACTGCATAACTTCTCATATCTCATCCTCCTGTGTGGTCAGCTTCCACAAGGACAATTGGTCCAGGGGGGCCTGACATCATAAAGCTAAAGCAAGAAGTTGTCTGACATGTGGTGCCATTCTGTTGCCTAGCAGTCTGACATCATAAAGCTAAAGCAAGATGCTTTCTGACAAGAGAGCCACTCTGTTGCCTAACAAAGAGTAGGATAGATTTATCTTGGTAATGATGAGTTGCAGGGTAGACAGGATGCCCAACTGAAAGTGTTGATGGTAAGATGAAAGAAATTAGGACTTTATTTAGACTTCTATATTTGTATGAACGCAAGTTTGAGCATAAGAGTCTCAACTTCACTGTTGCTGAACTGGTAGGATTTGGCTAAAGATAAGATGGAAATGATGCTATTCATAGTTTCTATCATTCCCGTTAACTGTAGCATAACCCTTCCTCTCTCAACTTATCAGCTGGCTTATTTGCTACTGGTGTACCATATCCTAAAACTAAAGAAGTGAGAATGGTGCGCTGCCACTTGGCTGGCAAAAAGATCTATGTCCTAATGTACGTGCTACAATTGTTTAGAGAGTTTTAGCAAATGAGTCAAGGGAATGCAGAGAAGTATGGGAGGTTATAAACACAAATTGAGATTTGATTTTTTTATTGAGCTGTTGATTTTCACAATAAAACAGACTCCATAGTATAGATCTGGTAACCCTTTATATAAATCAAAACTTTTTGTATTGCTTATATTAAATTACTAACAGTGGACTTTTCCATCTGCAGATTATACTGAATGACCAGCAGTGGCAGTGTTTCACAGCAGAGTTTCTCTGAATTGCCGAGACTGAAGCAAAAAAAAAAAAGGAAGTCTTCTGGCATAGTGCATCATTTTACCAATTTACGTGGTAAGTAAAACGCCCAATCATTCTTTTAGGCATTAAAAAGATGTTCATAGCAACGGAATGTCCTCACTACTTTATAGTGGAAACCTGTGCCTGAATATCATTTCTGTCAAGAAAGAAGTAATATGGATCACATTATGTTGGTCATGATAGTTAATAAAAGACTGACTGACTCGAACTCTACTAAAACCTGCTTTAGATCCTGGTGATAGCAATGTTCCATTCGAGGAAATTGCTGCCTTTGAGGCTGAAATGCACCATCTCTCGTATGAAAAATAGTGTTACATTCTCACGGTAGGAAGCTCATTTAACCTCTTCTCCTGCACTCTGTATGTTGGGCTCTGATACTCAAGATGGATTTTTGTTAAGGATAATCTGTCTTTGTACCCCATCCCACTTTCAAAAAGGACACAGAGCTTTGACTGTTTCAGATTCCTTTACCATTCCCCCTCCTACGTGGCTGGCAGTCATGAATACGGATAGTAACCTACTGCATAACTTCTGATATCTCATCCTCCTGTGTAGCTTCCACAAGGACAATTGGTCCAGGGGGGCCTGACATCATAAAGCTAAAGCAAGAAGTTGTCTGACATGTGGTGCCATTCTGTTGCCTAGCAGTCTGACATCATAAAGCTAAAGCAAGATGCTTTCTGACATGAGAGCCACTCTGTTGCCTAACAAAGAGTAGGATACATTTATCTTGGTAATGATATGAGTTGCAGGGTAGACAGGATGCCCAACTGAAAGTGTTGATGGTAAGATGAAAGAAATTAGGACTTTATTTAGACTTCTATATTTGTATGAACGCAAGTTTGAGCATAAGAGTCTCAACTTCACTGTTGCTGAACTGGTAGGATTTGGCTAAAGAGAAGATGGAAATGATGCTATTCATAGTTTCTATCATTCCCGTTAACTGTAGCATAACCCTTCCTCTCTCAACTTATCAGCTGGCTTAATTGCTACTGGTGTACCATATCCTAAAACTAAAGAAGTGAGAATGGTGCGCTGCCACTTGGCTGGCAAAAAGATCTATGTCCTAATGTACGTGCTACAATTGTTTAGAGAGTTTTAGCAAATGAGTCAAGGGAATGCAGAGAAGTATGGGAGGTTATAAACACAAATTGAGATTTGATTTTTTTATTGAGCTGTTGATTTTCACAATAAAACAGACTCCATAGTATAGATCTGGTAACCCTTTATATAAATCAAAACTTTTTGTATTGCTTATATTAAATGTACTAACAGTGGACTTTTCCATCTGCAGATTATACTGAATGACCAGCAGTGGCAGTGTTTCACAGCAGAGTTTCTCTGAATTGCCGAGACTGAAGCAAAAAAAAAAAGGAAGTCTTCTGGCATAGTGCATCATTTTACCAATTTACGTGGTAAGTAAAATGCCCAATCATTCTTTTAGGCATTAAAAAGATGTTCATAGCAACGGAATGTCCTCACTACTTTATAGTGGAAACCTGTGCCTGAATATCATTTCTGTCAAGAAAGAAGTAATATGGATCACATTATGTTGGTCATGATAGTTAATAAAAGACTGACTGACTCGAACTCTACTAAAACCTGCTTTAGATCCTGGTGATAGCAATGTTCCATTCGAGGAAATTGCTGCCTTTGAGGCTGAAATGCACCATCTCACGTATGAAAAATAGTGTTACATACTCACGGTAGGAAGCTCATTTAACCTCTTCTCCTGCACTCTGTATGTTGGGCTCTGATACTCAAGATGGATTTTTGTTAAGGATAATCTGTCTTTGTACCCCCATCCCACTTTCAAAAAGGACACAGAGCTTTGACTGTTTCAGATTCCTTTACCATTCCCCCTCCTACGTGGCTGGCAGTCATGAATACGGATAGTAACCTACTGCATAACTTATGATATCTCATCCTCCTGTGTGGTCATCTTCCACAAGGACAATTGGTCCAGTGGTGTCTGACATCATAAAGCTAAAGCAAGAAGTTGTCTGACATGTGGTGCCATTCTGTTGCCTAGCAGTCTGACATCATAAAGCTAAAGCAAGATGCTTTCTGACATGAGAGCCACTCTGTTGCCTAACAAAGAGTAGGATACATTTATCTTGGTAATGATATGAGTTGCAGGGTAGACAGGATGCCCAACTGAAAGTGTTGATGGTAAGATGAAAGAATTTAGGACTTTATTTAGACTTCTATATTTGTATGAACGCAAGTTTGAGCATAAGAGTCTCAACTTCACTGTTGCTGAACTGGTAGGATTTGGCTAAAGAGAAGATGGAAATGATGCTATTCATAGTTTCTATCATTCCCGTTAACTGTAGCATAACCCTTCCTCTCTCAACTTATCAGCTGGCTTAATTGCTACTGGTGTACCATATCCTAAAACTAAAGAAGTGAGAATGGTGCGCTGCCACTTGGCTGGCAAAAAGATCTATGTCCTAATGTACGTGCTACAATTGTTTAGAGAGTTTTAGCAAATGAGTCAAGGGAATGCAGAGAAGTATGGGAGGTTATAAACACAAATTGAGATTAGATTTTTTTATTGAGCTGTTGATTTTCACAATAAAACAGACTCCATAGTATAGATCTGGTAACCCTTTATATAAATCAAAACTTTTTGTATTGCTTATATTAAATGTACTAACAGTGGACTTTTCCATCTGCAGATTATACTGAATGACCAGCAGTGGCAGTGTTTCACAGCAGAGTTTCTCTGAATTGCCAAGACTGAAGCAAAAAAAAAAGGAAGTCTTCTGGCATAGTGCATCATTTTACCAATTTACGTGGTAAGTAAAACGCCCAATCATTCTTTTAGGCATTAAAAAGATGTTCATAGCAACGGAATGTCCTCACTACTTTATAGTGGAAACCTGTGCCTGAATATCATTTCTGTCAAGAAAGAAGTAATATGGATCACATTATGTTGGTCATGATAGTTAATAAAAGACTGACTGACTCGAACTCTACTAAAACCTGCTTTAGATCCTGGTGATAGCAATGTTCCATTCGAGGAAATTGCTGCCTTTGAGGCTGAAATGCACCATCTCTCGTATGAAAAATAGTGTTACATTCTCACGGTAGGAAGCTCATTTAACCTCTTCTCCTGCACTCTGTATGTTGGGCTCTGATACTCAAGATGGATTTTTGTTAAGGATAATCTGTCTTTGTACCCCCATCCCACTTTCAAAAAGGACACAGAGCTTTGACTGTTTCAGATTCCTTTACCATTCCCCCTCCTACGTGGCTGGCAGTCATGAATACGGATAGTAACCTACTGCATAACTTCTCATATCTCATCCTCCTGTGTGGTCAGCTTCCACAAGGACAATTGGTCCAGGGGGGCCTGACATCATAAAGCTAAAGCAAGAAGTTGTCTGACATGTGGTGCCATTCTGTTGCCTAGCAGTCTGACATCATAAAGCTAAAGCAAGATGCTTTCTGACAAGAGAGCCACTCTGTTGCCTAACAAAGAGTAGGATAGATTTATCTTGGTAATGATATGAGTTGCAGGGTAGACAGGATGCCCAACTGAAAGTGTTGATGGTAAGATGAAAGAAATTAGGACTTTATTTAGACTTCTATATTTGTATGAACGCAAGTTTGAGCATAAGAGTCTCAACTTCACTGTTGCTGAACTGGTAGGATTTGGCTAAAGAGAAGATGGAAATGATGCTATTCATAGTTTCTATCATTCCCGTTAACTGTAGCATAACCCTTCCTCTCTCAACTTATCAGCTGGCTTAATTGCTACTGGTGTACCATATCCTAAAACTAAAGAAGTGAGAATGGTGCGCTGCCACTTGGCTGGCAAAAAGATCTATGTCCTAATGTACGTGCTACAATTGTTTAGAGAGTTTTAGCAAATGAGTCAAGGGAATGCAGAGAAGTATGGGAGGTTATAAACACAAATTGAGATTTGATTTTTTTATTGAGCTGTTGATTTTCACAATAAAACAGACTCCATAGTATAGATCTGGTAACCCTTTATATAAATCAAAACTTTTTGTATTGCTTATATTAAATTACTAACAGTGGACTTTTCCATCTGCAGAATATACTGAATGACCAGCAGTGGCAGTGTTTCACAGCAGAGTTTCTCTGAATTGCCGAGACTGAAGCAAAAAAAAAAGGAAGTCTTCTGGCATAGTGCATCATTTTACCAATTTACGTGGTAAGTAAAATGCCCAATCATTCTTTTAGGCATTAAAAAGATGTTCATAGCAACGGAATGTCCTCACTACTTTATAGTGGAAACCTGTGCCTGAATATCATTTCTGTCAAGAAAGAAGTAATATGGATCACATTATGTTGGTCATGATAGTTAATAAAAGACTGACTGACTCGAACTCTACTAAAACCTGCTTTAGATCCTGGTGATAGCAATGTTCCATTCGAGGAAATTGCTGCCTTTGAGGCTGAAATGCACCATCTCACGTGTGAAAAATAGTGTTACATTCTCACGGTAGGAAGCTAATTTAACCTCTTCTCCTGCACTCTGTATGTTGGGCTCTGATACTCAAGATGGATTTTTGTTAAGGATAATCTGTCTTTGTACCCCCATCCCACTTTCAAAAAGGACACAGAGCTTTGACTGTTTCAGAGTCCTTTACCATTCCCCCTCCTACGTGGCTGGCAGTCATGAATACGGATAGTAACCTACTGCATAACTTATGATATCTCATCCTCCTGTGTGGTCAGCTTCCACAAGGACAATTGGTCCAGTGGTGTCTGACATCATAAAGCTAAAGCAAGAAGTTGTCTGACATGTGGTGCCATTCTGTTGCCTAGCAGTCTGACATCATAAAGCTAAAGCAAGATGCTTTCTGACATGAGAGCCACTCTGTTGCCTAACAAAGAGTAGGATACATTTATCTTGGTAATGATATGAGTTGCAGGGTAGACAGGATGCCCAACTGAAAGTGTTGATGGTAAGATGAAAGAAATTAGGACTTTATTTAGACTTCTATATTTGTATGAACGCAAGTTTGAGCATAAGAGTCTCAACTTCACTGTTGCTGAACTGGTAGGATTTGGCTAAAGAGAAGATGGAAATGATGCTATTCATAGTTTCTATCATTCCCGTTAACTGTAGCATAACCCTTCCTCTCTCAACTTATCAGCTGGCTTAATTGCTACTGGTGTACCATATCCTAAAACTAAAGAAGTGAGAATGGTGCGCTGCCACTTGGCTGGCAAAAAGATCTATGTCCTAATGTACGTGCTACAATTGTTTAGAGAGTTTTAGCAAATGAGTCAAGGGAATGCAGAGAAGTATGGGAGGTTATAAACACAAATTGAGATTTTATTTTTTTATTGAGCTGTTGATTTTCACAATAAAACAGACTCTATAGTACAGATCTGGTAACCCTTTATATAAATCAAAACTTTTTGTATTGCTTATATTAAATGTACTAACAGTGGACTTGTCCATCTGCAGATTATACTGAATGACCAGCAGTGGCAGTGTTTCACAGCAGAGTTTCTCTGAATTGCCGAGACTGAAGCAAAAAAAAAAAGGAAGTCTTCTGGCATAGTGCATCATTTTACCAATTTACGTGGTAAGTAAAACGCCCAATCATTCTTTTAGGCATTAAAAAGATGTTCATAGCAACGGAATGTCCTCACTACTTTATAGTGGAAACCTGTGCCTGAATATCATTTCTGTCAAGAAAGAAGTAATATGGATCACATTATGTTGGTCATGATAGTTAATAAAAGACTGACTGACTCGAACTCTACTAAAACCTGCTTTAGATCCTGGTGATAGCAATGTTCCATTCGAGGAAATTGCTGCCTTTGAGGCTGAAATGCACCATCTCTCGTATGAAAAATAGTGTTACATTCTCACGGTAGGAAGCTCATTTAACCTCTTCTCCTGCACTCTGTATGTTGGGCTCTGATACTCAAGATGGATTTTTGTTAAGGATAATCTGTCTTTGTACCCCATCCCACTTTCAAAAAGGACACAGAGCTTTGACTGTTTCAGATTCCTTTACCATTCCCCCTCCTACGTGGCTGGCAGTCATGAATACGGATAGTAACCTACTGCATAACTTCTCATATCTCATCCTCCTGTGTGGTCAGCTTCCACAAGGACAATTGGTCCAGGGGGGCCTGACATCATAAAGCTAAAGCAAGAAGTTGTCTGACATGTGGTGCCATTCTGTTGCCTAGCAGTCTGACATCATAAAGCTAAAGCAAGATGCTTTCTGACAAGAGAGCCACTCTGTTGCCTAACAAAGAGTAGGATAGATTTATCTTGGTAATGATGAGTTGCAGGGTAGACAGGATGCCCAACTGAAAGTGTTGATGGTAAGATGAAAGAAATTAGGACTTTATTTAGACTTCTATATTTGTATGAACGCAAGTTTGAGCATAAGAGTCTCAACTTCACTGTTGCTGAACTGGTAGGATTTGGCTAAAGATAAGATGGAAATGATGCTATTCATAGTTTCTATCATTCCCGTTAACTGTAGCATAACCCTTCCTCTCTCAACTTATCAGCTGGCTTATTTGCTACTGGTGTACCATATCCTAAAACTAAAGAAGTGAGAATGGTGCGCTGCCACTTGGCTGGCAAAAAGATCTATGTCCTAATGTACGTGCTACAATTGTTTAGAGAGTTTTAGCAAATGAGTCAAGGGAATGCAGAGAAGTATGGGAGGTTATAAACACAAATTGAGATTTGATTTTTTTATTGAGCTGTTGATTTTCACAATAAAACAGACTCCATAGTATAGATCTGGTAACCCTTTATATAAATCAAAACTTTTTGTATTGCTTATATTAAATTACTAACAGTGGACTTTTCCATCTGCAGATTATACTGAATGACCAGCAGTGGCAGTGTTTCACAGCAGAGTTTCTCTGAATTGCCGAGACTGAAGCAAAAAAAAAAAAGGAAGTCTTCTGGCATAGTGCATCATTTTACCAATTTACGTGGTAAGTAAAACGCCCAATCATTCTTTTAGGCATTAAAAAGATGTTCATAGCAACGGAATGTCCTCACTACTTTATAGTGGAAACCTGTGCCTGAATATCATTTCTGTCAAGAAAGAAGTAATATGGATCACATTATGTTGGTCATGATAGTTAATAAAAGACTGACTGACTCGAACTCTACTAAAACCTGCTTTAGATCCTGGTGATAGCAATGTTCCATTCGAGGAAATTGCTGCCTTTGAGGCTGAAATGCACCATCTCTCGTATGAAAAATAGTGTTACATTCTCACGGTAGGAAGCTCATTTAACCTCTTCTCCTGCACTCTGTATGTTGGGCTCTGATACTCAAGATGGATTTTTGTTAAGGATAATCTGTCTTTGTACCCCATCCCACTTTCAAAAAGGACACAGAGCTTTGACTGTTTCAGATTCCTTTACCATTCCCCCTCCTACGTGGCTGGCAGTCATGAATACGGATAGTAACCTACTGCATAACTTCTGATATCTCATCCTCCTGTGTAGCTTCCACAAGGACAATTGGTCCAGGGGGGCCTGACATCATAAAGCTAAAGCAAGAAGTTGTCTGACATGTGGTGCCATTCTGTTGCCTAGCAGTCTGACATCATAAAGCTAAAGCAAGATGCTTTCTGACATGAGAGCCACTCTGTTGCCTAACAAAGAGTAGGATACATTTATCTTGGTAATGATATGAGTTGCAGGGTAGACAGGATGCCCAACTGAAAGTGTTGATGGTAAGATGAAAGAAATTAGGACTTTATTTAGACTTCTATATTTGTATGAACGCAAGTTTGAGCATAAGAGTCTCAACTTCACTGTTGCTGAACTGGTAGGATTTGGCTAAAGAGAAGATGGAAATGATGCTATTCATAGTTTCTATCATTCCCGTTAACTGTAGCATAACCCTTCCTCTCTCAACTTATCAGCTGGCTTAATTGCTACTGGTGTACCATATCCTAAAACTAAAGAAGTGAGAATGGTGCGCTGCCACTTGGCTGGCAAAAAGATCTATGTCCTAATGTACGTGCTACAATTGTTTAGAGAGTTTTAGCAAATGAGTCAAGGGAATGCAGAGAAGTATGGGAGGTTATAAACACAAATTGAGATTTGATTTTTTTATTGAGCTGTTGATTTTCACAATAAAACAGACTCCATAGTATAGATCTGGTAACCCTTTATATAAATCAAAACTTTTTGTATTGCTTATATTAAATGTACTAACAGTGGACTTTTCCATCTGCAGATTATACTGAATGACCAGCAGTGGCAGTGTTTCACAGCAGAGTTTCTCTGAATTGCCGAGACTGAAGCAAAAAAAAAAAGGAAGTCTTCTGGCATAGTGCATCATTTTACCAATTTACGTGGTAAGTAAAATGCCCAATCATTCTTTTAGGCATTAAAAAGATGTTCATAGCAACGGAATGTCCTCACTACTTTATAGTGGAAACCTGTGCCTGAATATCATTTCTGTCAAGAAAGAAGTAATATGGATCACATTATGTTGGTCATGATAGTTAATAAAAGACTGACTGACTCGAACTCTACTAAAACCTGCTTTAGATCCTGGTGATAGCAATGTTCCATTCGAGGAAATTGCTGCCTTTGAGGCTGAAATGCACCATCTCACGTATGAAAAATAGTGTTACATACTCACGGTAGGAAGCTCATTTAACCTCTTCTCCTGCACTCTTTATGTTGGGCTCTGATACTCAAGATGGATTTTTGTTAAGGATAATCTGTCTTTTTACCCCCATCCCACTTTCAAAAAGGACACAGAGCTTTGACTGTTTCAGAGTCCTTTACCATTCCCCCTCCTACGTGGCTGGCAGTCATGAATACGGATAGTAACCTACTGCATAACTTATGATATCTCATCCTCCTGTGTGGTCAGCTTCCACAAGGACAATTGGTCCAGTGGTGTCTGACATCATAAAGCTAAAGCAAGAAGTTGTCTGACATGTGGTGCCATTCTGTTGCCTAGCAGTCTGACATCATAAAGCTAAAGCAAGATGCTTTCTGACATGAGAGCCACTCTGTTGCCTAACAAAGAGTAGGATACATTTATCTTGGTGGACTTGTCCATCTGCAGATTATACTGAATGACCAGCAGTGGCAGTGTTTCACAGCAGAGTTTCTCTGAATTGCCGAGACTGAAGCAAAAAAAAAAGGAAGTCTTCTGGCATAGTGCATCATTTTACCAATTTACGTGGTAAGTAAAACGCCCAATCATTCTTTTAGGCATTAAAAAGATGTTCATAGCAACGGAATGTCCTCACTACTTTATAGTGGAAACCTGTGCCTGAATATCATTTCTGTCAAGAAAGAAGTAATATGGATCACATTATGTTGGTCATGATAGTTAATAAAAGACTGACTGACTCGAACTCTACTAAAACCTGCTTTAGATCCTGGTGATAGCAATGTTCCATTCGAGGAAATTGCTGCCTTTGAGGCTGAAATGCACCATCTCTCGTATGAAAAATAGTGTTACATTCTCACGGTAGGAAGCTCATTTAACCTCTTCTCCTGCACTCTGTATGTTGGGCTCTGATACTCAAGATGGATTTTTGTTAAGGATAATCTGTCTTTGTACCCCATCCCACTTTCAAAAAGGACACAGAGCTTTGACTGTTTCAGATTCCTTTACCATTCCCCCTCCTACGTGGCTGGCAGTCATGAATACGGATAGTAACCTACTGCATAACTTCTGATATCTCATCCTCCTGTGTAGCTTCCACAAGGACAATTGGTCCAGGGGGGCCTGACATCATAAAGCTAAAGCAAGAAGTTGTCTGACATGTGGTGCCATTCTGTTGCCTAGCAGTCTGACATCATAAAGCTAAAGCAAGATGCTTTCTGACATGAGAGCCACTCTGTTGCCTAACAAAGAGTAGGATACATTTATCTTGGTAATGATATGAGTTGCAGGGTAGACAGGATGCCCAACTGAAAGTGTTGATGGTAAGATGAAAGAAATTAGGACTTTATTTAGACTTCTATATTTGTATGAACGCAAGTTTGAGCATAAGAGTCTCAACTTCACTGTTGCTGAACTGGTAGGATTTGGCTAAAGAGAAGATGGAAATGATGCTATTCATAGTTTCTATCATTCCCGTTAACTGTAGCATAACCCTTCCTCTCTCAACTTATCAGCTGGCTTAATTGCTACTGGTGTACCATATCCTAAAACTAAAGAAGTGAGAATGGTGCGCTGCCACTTGGCTGGCAAAAAGATCTATGTCCTAATGTACGTGCTACAATTGTTTAGAGAGTTTTAGCAAATGAGTCAAGGGAATGCAGAGAAGTATGGGAGGTTATAAACACAAATTGAGATTTGATTTTTTTATTGAGCTGTTGATTTTCACAATAAAACAGACTCCATAGTATAGATCTGGTAACCCTTTATATAAATCAAAACTTTTTGTATTGCTTATACTAAATTACTAACAGTGGACTTTTCCATCTGCAGAATATACTGAATGACCAGCAGTGGCAGTGTTTCACAGCAGAGTTTCTCTGAATTGCCGAGACTGAAGCAAAAAAAAAAGGAAGTCTTCTGGCATAGTGCATCATTTTACCAATTTACGTGGTAAGTAAAATGCCCAATCATTCTTTTAGGCATTAAAAAGATGTTCATAGCAACGGAATGTCCTCACTACTTTATAGTGGAAACCTGTGCCTGAATATCATTTCTGTCAAGAAAGAAGTAATATGGATCACATTATGTTGGTCATGATAGTTAATAAAAGACTGACTGACTCGAACTCTACTAAAACCTGCTTTAGATCCTGGTGATAGCAATGTTCCATTCGAGGAAATTGCTGCCTTTGAGGCTGAAATGCACCATCTCACGTGTGAAAAATAGTGTTACATTCTCACGGTAGGAAGCTAATTTAACCTCTTCTCCTGCACTCTGTATGTTGGGCTCTGATACTCAAGATGGATTTTTGTTAAGGATAATCTGTCTTTGTACCCCCATCCCACTTTCAAAAAGGACACAGAGCTTTGACTGTTTCAGAGTCCTTTACCATTCCCCCTCCTACGTGGCTGGCAGTCATGAATACGGATAGTAACCTACTGCATAACTTATGATATCTCATCCTCCTGTGTGGTCAGCTTCCACAAGGACAATTGGTCCAGTGGTGTCTGACATCATAAAGCTAAAGCAAGAAGTTGTCTGACATGTGGTGCCATTCTGTTGCCTAGCAGTCTGACATCATAAAGCTAAAGCAAGATGCTTTCTGACATGAGAGCCACTCTGTTGCCTAACAAAGAGTAGGATACATTTATCTTGGTAATGATATGAGTTGCAGGGTAGACAGGATGCCCAACTGAAAGTGTTGATGGTAAGATGAAAGAAATTAGGACTTTATTTAGACTTCTATATTTGTATGAACGCAAGTTTGAGCATAAGAGTCTCAACTTCACTGTTGCTGAACTGGTAGGATTTGGCTAAAGAGAAGATGGAAATGATGCTATTCATAGTTTCTATCATTCCCGTTAACTGTAGCATAACCCTTCCTCTCTCAACTTATCAGCTGGCTTAATTTGTACTGGTGTACCATATCCTAAAACTAAAGAAGTGAGAATGGTGCGCTGCCACTTGGCTGGCAAAAAGATCTATGTCCTAATGTACGTGCTACAATTGTTTAGAGAGTTTTAGCAAATGAGTCAAGGGAATGCAGAGAAGTATGGGAGGTTATAAACACAAATTGAGATTTGATTTTTTTATTGAGCTGTTGATTTTCACAATAAAACAGACTCCATAGTATAGATCTGGTAACCCTTTATATAAATCAAAACTTTTTGTATTGCTTATATTAAATGTACTAACAGTGGACTTTTCCATCTGCAGATTATACTGAATGACCAGCAGTGGCAGTGTTTCACAGCAGAGTTTCTCTGAATTGCCGAGACTGAAGCAAAAAAAAAAAGGAAGTCTTCTGGCATAGTGCATCATTTTACCAATTTACGTGGTAAGTAAAACGCCCAATCATTCTTTTAGGCATTAAAAAGATGTTCATAGCAACGGAATGTCCTCACTACTTTATAGTGGAAACCTGTGCCTGAATATCATTTCTGTCAAGAAAGAAGTAATATGGATCACATTATGTTGGTCATGATAGTTAATAAAAGACTGACTGACTCGAACTCTACTAAAACCTGCTTTAGATCCTGGTGATAGCAATGTTCCATTCGAGGAAATTGCTGCCTTTGAGGCTGAAATGCACCATCTCACGTATGAAAAATAGTGTTACATACTCACGGTAGGAAGCTCATTTAACCTCTTCTCCTGCACTCTGTATGTTGGGCTCTGATACTCAAGATGGATTTTTGTTAAGGATAATCTGTCTTTGTACCCCCATCCCACTTTCAAAAAGGACACAGAGCTTTGACTGTTTCAGATTCCTTTACCATTCCCCCTCCTACGTGGCTGGCAGTCATGAATACGGATAGTAACCTACTGCATAACTTATGATATCTCATCCTCCTGTGTGGTCATCTTCCACAAGGACAATTGGTCCAGTGGTGTCTGACATCATAAAGCTAAAGCAAGAAGTTGTCTGACATGTGGTGCCATTCTGTTGCCTAGCAGTCTGACATCATAAAGCTAAAGCAAGATGCTTTCTGACATGAGAGCCACTCTGTTGCCTAACAAAGAGTAGGATACATTTATCTTGGTAATGATATGAGTTGCAGGGTAGACAGGATGCCCAACTGAAAGTGTTGATGGTAAGATGAAAGAAATTAGGACTTTATTTAGACTTCTATATTTGTATGAACGCAAGTTTGAGCATAAGAGTCTCAACTTCACTGTTGCTGAACTGGTAGGATTTGGCTAAAGAGAAGATGGAAATGATGCTATTCATAGTTTCTATCATTCCCGTTAACTGTAGCATAACCCTTCCTCTCTCAACTTATCAGCTGGCTTAATTGCTACTGGTGTACCATATCCTAAAACTAAAGAAGTGAGAATGGTGCGCTGCCACTTGGCTGGCAAAAAGATCTATGTCCTAATGTACGTGCTACAATTGTTTAGAGAGTTTTAGCAAATGAGTCAAGGGAATGCAGAGAAGTATGGGAGGTTATAAACACAAATTGAGATTTTATTTTTTTATTGAGCTGTTGATTTTCACAATAAAACAGACTCTATAGTACAGATCTGGTAACCCTTTATATAAATCAAAACTTGTTGTATTGCTTATATTAAATGTACTAACAGTGGACTTTTCCATCTGCAGATTATACTGAATGACCAGCAGTGGCAGTGTTTCACAGCAGAGTTTCTCTGAATTGCCGAGACTGAAGCAAAAAAAAAAAGGAAGTCTTCTGGCATAGTGCATCATTTTACCAATTTACGTGGTAAGTAAAACGCCCAATCATTCTTTTAGGCATTAAAAAGATGTTCATAGCAACGGAATGTCCTCACTACTTTATAGTGGAAACCTGTGCCTGAATATCATTTCTGTCAAGAAAGAAGTAATATGGATCACATTATGTTGGTCATGATAGTTAATAAAAGACTGACTGACTCGAACTCTACTAAAACCTGCTTTAGATCCTGGTGATAGCAATGTTCCATTCGAGGAAATTGCTGCCTTTGAGGCTGAAATGCACCATCTCTCGTATGAAAAATAGTGTTACATTCTCACGGTAGGAAGCTCATTTAACCTCTTCTCCTGCACTCTGTATGTTGGGCTCTGATACTCAAGATGGATTTTTGTTAAGGATAATCTGTCTTTGTACCCCATCCCACTTTCAAAAAGGACACAGAGCTTTGACTGTTTCAGATTCCTTTACCATTCCCCCTCCTACGTGGCTGGCAGTCATGAATACGGATAGTAACCTACTGCATAACTTCTCATATCTCATCCTCCTGTGTGGTCAGCTTCCACAAGGACAATTGGTCCAGGGGGGCCTGACATCATAAAGCTAAAGCAAGAAGTTGTCTGACATGTGGTGCCATTCTGTTGCCTAGCAGTCTGACATCATAAAGCTAAAGCAAGATGCTTTCTGACAAGAGAGCCACTCTGTTGCCTAACAAAGAGTAGGATAGATTTATCTTGGTAATGATGAGTTGCAGGGTAGACAGGATGCCCAACTGAAAGTGTTGATGGTAAGATGAAAGAAATTAGGACTTTATTTAGACTTCTATATTTGTATGAACGCAAGTTTGAGCATAAGAGTCTCAACTTCACTGTTGCTGAACTGGTAGGATTTGGCTAAAGATAAGATGGAAATGATGCTATTCATAGTTTCTATCATTCCCGTTAACTGTAGCATAACCCTTCCTCTCTCAACTTATCAGCTGGCTTAATTGCTACTGGTGTACCATATCCTAAAACTAAAGAAGTGAGAATGGTGCGCTGCCACTTGGCTGGCAAAAAGATCTATGTCCTAATGTACGTGCTACAATTGTTTAGAGAGTTTTAGCAAATGAGTCAAGGGAATGCAGAGAAGTATGGGAGGTTATAAACACAAATTGAGATTTGATTTTTTTATTGAGCTGTTGATTTTCACAATAAAACAGACTCCATAGTATAGATCTGGTAACCCTTTATATAAATCAAAACTTTTTGTATTGCTTATATTAAATTACTAACAGTGGACTTTTCCATCTGCAGATTATACTGAATGACCAGCAGTGGCAGTGTTTCACAGCAGAGTTTCTCTGAATTGCCGAGACTGAAGCAAAAAAAAAAAGGAAGTCTTCTGGCATAGTGCATCATTTTACCAATTTACGTGGTAAGTAAAACGCCCAATCATTCTTTTAGGCATTAAAAAGATGTTCATAGCAACGGAATGTCCTCACTACTTTATAGTGGAAACCTGTGCCTGAATATCATTTCTGTCAAGAAAGAAGTAATATGGATCACATTATGTTGGTCATGATAGTTAATAAAAGACTGACTGACTCGAACTCTACTAAAACCTGCTTTAGATCCTGGTGATAGCAATGTTCCATTCGAGGAAATTGCTGCCTTTGAGGCTGAAATGCACCATCTCTCGTATGAAAAATAGTGTTACATTCTCACGGTAGGAAGCTCATTTAACCTCTTCTCCTGCACTCTGTATGTTGGGCTCTGATACTCAAGATGGATTTTTGTTAAGGATAATCTGTCTTTGTACCCCATCCCACTTTCAAAAAGGACACAGAGCTTTGACTGTTTCAGATTCCTTTACCATTCCCCCTCCTACGTGGCTGGCAGTCATGAATACGGATAGTAACCTACTGCATAACTTCTGATATCTCATCCTCCTGTGTAGCTTCCACAAGGACAATTGGTCCAGGGGGGCCTGACATCATAAAGCTAAAGCAAGAAGTTGTCTGACATGTGGTGCCATTCTGTTGCCTAGCAGTCTGACATCATAAAGCTAAAGCAAGATGCTTTCTGACATGAGAGCCACTCTGTTGCCTAACAAAGAGTAGGATACATTTATCTTGGTAATGATATGAGTTGCAGGGTAGACAGGATGCCCAACTGAAAGTGTTGATGGTAAGATGAAAGAAATTAGGACTTTATTTAGACTTCTATATTTGTATGAACGCAAGTTTGAGCATAAGAGTCTCAACTTCACTGTTGCTGAACTGGTAGGATTTGGCTAAAGAGAAGATGGAAATGATGCTATTCATAGTTTCTATCATTCCCGTTAACTGTAGCATAACCCTTCCTCTCTCAACTTATCAGCTGGCTTAATTGCTACTGGTGTACCATATCCTAAAACTAAAGAAGTGAGAATGGTGCGCTGCCACTTGGCTGGCAAAAAGATCTATGTCCTAATGTACGTGCTACAATTGTTTAGAGAGTTTTAGCAAATGAGTCAAGGGAATGCAGAGAAGTATGGGAGGTTATAAACACAAATTGAGATTTGATTTTTTTATTGAGCTGTTGATTTTCACAATAAAACAGACTCCATAGTATAGATCTGGTAACCCTTTATATAAATCAAAACTTTTTGTATTGCTTATATTAAATGTACTAACAGTGGACTTTTCCATCTGCAGATTATACTGAATGACCAGCAGTGGCAGTGTTTCACAGCAGAGTTTCTCTGAATTGCCGAGACTGAAGCAAAAAAAAAAGGAAGTCTTCTGGCATAGTGCATCATTTTACCAATTTACGTGGTAAGTAAAACGCCCAATCATTCTTTTAGGCATTAAAAAGATGTTCATAGCAACGGAATGTCCTCACTACTTTATAGTGGAAACCTGTGCCTGAATATCATTTCTGTCAAGAAAGAAGTAATATGGATCACATTATGTTGGTCATGATAGTTAATAAAAGACTGACTGACTCGAACTCTACTAAAACCTGCTTTAGATCCTGGTGATAGCAATGTTCCATTCGAGGAAATTGCTGCCTTTGAGGCTGAAATGCACCATCTCACGTATGAAAAATAGTGTTACATACTCACGGTAGGAAGCTCATTTAACCTCTTCTCCTGCACTCTGTATGTTGGGCTCTGATACTCAAGATGGATTTTTGTTAAGGATAATCTGTCTTTGTACCCCCATCCCACTTTCAAAAAGGACACAGAGCTTTGACTGTTTCAGATTCCTTTACCATTCCCCCTCCTACGTGGCTGGCAGTCATGAATACGGATAGTAACCTACTGCATAACTTATGATATCTCATCCTCCTGTGTGGTCATCTTCCACAAGGACAATTGGTCCAGTGGTGTCTGACATCATAAAGCTAAAGCAAGAAGTTGTCTGACATGTGGTGCCATTCTGTTGCCTAGCAGTCTGACATCATAAAGCTAAAGCAAGATGCTTTCTGACATGAGAGCCACTCTGTTGCCTAACAAAGAGTAGGATACATTTATCTTGGTAATGATATGAGTTGCAGGGTAGACAGGATGCCCAACTGAAAGTGTTGATGGTAAGATGAAAGAAATTAGGACTATATTTAGACTTCTATATTTGTATGAACGCAAGTTTGAGCATAAGAGTCTCAACTTCACTGTTGCTGAACTGGTAGGATTTGGCTAAAGAGACGATGGAAATGATGCTATTCATAGTTTCTATCATTCCCGTTAACTGTAGCATAACCCTTCCTCTCTCAACTTATCAGCTGGCTTAATTGCTACTGGTGTACCATATCCTAAAACTAAAGAAGTGAGAATGGTGCGCTGCCACTTGGCTGGCAAAAAGATCTATGTCCTAATGTACGTGCTACAATTGTTTAGAGAGTTTTAGCAAATGAGTCAAGGGAATGCAGAGAAGTATGGGAGGTTATAAACACAAATTGAGATTTGATTTTTTTATTGAGCTGTTGATTTTCACAATAAAACAGACTCCATAGTATAGATCTGGTAACCCTTTATATAAATCAAAACTTTTTGTATTGCTTATATTAAATGTACTAACAGTGGACTTTTCCATCTGCAGATTATACTGAATGACCAGCAGTGGCAGTGTTTCACAGCAGAGTTTCTCTGAATTGCCGAGACTGAAGCAAAAAAAAAAAGGAAGTCTTCTGGCATAGTGCATCATTTTACCAATTTACGTGGTAAGTAAAACGCCCAATCATTCTTTTAGGCATTAAAAAGATGTTCATAGCAACGGAATGTCCTCACTACTTTATAGTGGAAACCTGTGCCTGAATATCATTTCTGTCAAGAAAGAAGTAATATGGATCACATTATGTTGGTCATGATAGTTAATAAAAGACTGACTGACTCGAACTCTACTAAAACCTGCTTTAGATCCTGGTGATAGCAATGTTCCATTCGAGGAAATTGCTGCCTTTGAGGCTGAAATGCACCATCTCACGTATGAAAAATAGTGTTACATACTCACGGTAGGAAGCTCATTTAACCTCTTCTCCTGCACTCTGTATGTTGGGCTCTGATACTCAAGATGGATTTTTGTTAAGGATAATCTGTCTTTGTACCCCCATCCCACTTTCAAAAAGGACACAGAGCTTTGACTGTTTCAGATTCCTTTACCATTCCCCCTCCTACGTGGCTGGCAGTCATGAATACGGATAGTAACCTACTGCATAACTTATGATATCTCATCCTCCTGTGTGGTCATCTTCCACAAGGACAATTGGTCCAGTGGTGTCTGACATCATAAAGCTAAAGCAAGAAGTTGTCTGACATGTGGTGCCATTCTGTTGCCTAGCAGTCTGACATCATAAAGCTAAAGCAAGATGCTTTCTGACATGAGAGCCACTCTGTTGCCTAACAAAGAGTAGGATACATTTATCTTGGTAATGATATGAGTTGCAGGGTAGACAGGATGCCCAACTGAAAGTGTTGATGGTAAGATGAAAGAAATTAGGACTATATTTAGACTTCTATATTTGTATGAACGCAAGTTTGAGCATAAGAGTCTCAACTTCACTGTTGCTGAACTGGTAGGATTTGGCTAAAGAGACGATGGAAATGATGCTATTCATAGTTTCTATCATTCCCGTTAACGTTAGCATAACCCTTCCTCTCTCAACTTATCAGCTGGCTTAATTGCTACTGGTGTACCATATCCTAAAACTAAAGAAGTGAGAATGGTGCGCTGCCACTTGGCTGGCAAAAAGATCTATGTCCTAATGTACGTGCTACAATTGTTTAGAGAGTTTTAGCAAATGAGTCAAGGGAATGCAGAGAAGTATGGGAGGTTATAAACACAAATTGAGATTTGATTTTTTTATTGAGCTGTTGATTTTCACAATAAAACAGACTCCATAGTATAGATCTGGTAACCATTTATATAAATCAAAACTTTTTGTATTGCTTATATTAAATGTACTAACAGTGGACTTTTCCATCTGCAGATTATACTGAATGACCAGCAGTGGCAGTGTTTCACAGCAGAGTTTCTCTGAATTGCCGAGACTGAAGCAAAAAAAAAAAGGAAGTCTTCTGGCATAGTGCATCATTTTACCAATTTACGTGGTAAGTAAAACGCCCAATCATTCTTTTAGGCATTAAAAAGATGTTCATAGCAACGGAATGTCCTCACTACTTTATAGTGGAAACCTGTGCCTGAATATCATTTCTGTCAAGAAAGAAGTAATATGGATCACATTATGTTGGTCATGATAGTTAATAAAAGACTGACTGACTCAAACTCTACTAAAACCTGCTTTAGATCCTGGTGATAGCAATGTTCCATTCGAGGAAATTGCTGCCTTTGAGGCTGAAATGCACCATCTCTCGTATGAAAAATAGTGTTACATTCTCACGGTAGGAAGCTCATTTAACCTCTTCTCCTGCACTCTGTATGTTGGGCTCTGATACTCAAGATGGATTTTTGTTAAGGATAATCTGTCTTTGTACCCCCATCCCACTTTCAAAAAGGACACAGAGCTTTGACTGTTTCAGATTCCTTTACCATTCCCCCTCCTACGTGGCTGGCAGTCATGAATACGGATAGTAACCTACTGCATAACTTCTGATATCTCATCCTCCTGTGTAGCTTCCACAAGGACAATTGGTCCAGGGGGGCCTGACATCATAAAGCTAAAGCAAGAAGTTGTCTGACATGTGGTGCCATTCTGTTGCCTAGCAGTCTGACATCATAAAGCTAAAGCAAGATGCTTTCTGACATGAGAGCCACTCTGTTGCCTAACAAAGAGTAGGATACATTTATCTTGGTAATGATATGAGTTGCAGGGTAGACAGGATGCCCAACTGAAAGTGTTGATGGTAAGATGAAAGAAATTAGGACTATATTTAGACTTCTATATTTGTATGAACGCAAGTTTGAGCATAAGAGTCTCAACTTCACTGTTGCTGAACTGGTAGGATTTGGCTAAAGAGACGATGGAAATGATGCTATTCATAGTTTCTATCATTCCCGTTAACTGTAGCATAACCCTTCCTCTCTCAACTTATCAGCTGGCTTAATTGCTACTGGTGTACCATATCCTAAAACTAAAGAAGTGAGAATGGTGCGCTGCCACTTGGCTGGCAAAAAGATCTATGTCCTAATGTACGTGCTACAATTGTTTAGAGAGTTTTAGCAAATGAGTCAAGGGAATGCAGAGAAGTATGGGAGGTTATAAACACAAATTGAGATTTGATTTTTTTATTGAGCTGTTGATTTTCACAATAAAACAGACTCCATAGTATAGATCTGGTAACCCTTTATATAAATCAAAACTTTTTGTATTGCTTATATTAAATGTACTAACAGTGGACTTTTCCATCTGCAGATTATACTGAATGACCAGCAGTGGCAGTGTTTCACAGCAGAGTTTCTCTGAATTGCCGAGACTGAAGCAAAAAAAAAAAGGAAGTCTTCTGGCATAGTGCATCATTTTACCAATTTACGTGGTAAGTAAAACGCCCAATCATTCTTTTAGGCATTAAAAAGATGTTCATAGCAACGGAATGTCCTCACTACTTTATAGTGGAAACCTGTGCCTGAATATCATTTCTGTCAAGAAAGAAGTAATATGGATCACATTATGTTGGTCATGATAGTTAATAAAAGACTGACTGACTCGAACTCTACTAAAACCTGCTTTAGATCCTGGTGATAGCAATGTTCCATTCGAGGAAATTGCTGCCTTTGAGGCTGAAATGCACCATCTCACGTATGAAAAATAGTGTTACATTCTCACGGTAGGAAGCTCATTTAACCTCTTCTCCTGCACTCTGTATGTTGGGCTCTGATACTCAAGATGGATTTTTGTTAAGGATAATCTGTCTTTGTACCCCCATCCCACTTTCAAAAAGGACACAGAGCTTTGACTGTTTCAGATTCCTTTACCATTCCCCCTCCTACGTGGCTGGCAGTCATGAATACGGATAGTAACCTACTGCATAACTTCTGATATCTCATCCTCCTGTGTGGTCAGCTTCCACAAGGACAATTGGTCCAGGGGGGCCTGACATCATAAAGCTAAAGCAAGAAGTTGTCTGACATGTGGTGCCATTCTGTTGCCTAGCAGTCTGACATCATAAAGCTAAAGCAAGATGCTTTCTGACATGAGAGCCACTCTGTTGCCTAACAAAGAGTAGGATACATTTATCTTGGTAATGATATGAGTTGCAGGGTAGACAGGATGCCCAACTGAAAGTGTTGATGGTAAGATGAAAGAAATTCGGACTTTATTTAGACTTCTATATTTGTATGAACGCAAGTTTGAGCATAAGAGTCTCAACTTCACTGTTGCTGAACTGGTAGGATTTGGCTAAAGAGAAGATGGAAATGATGCTATTCATAGTTTCTATCATTCCCGTTAACTGTAGCATAACCCTTCCTCTCTCAACTTATCAGCTGGCTTAATTGCTACTGGTGTACCATATCCTAAAACTAAAGAAGTGAGAATGGTGCGCTGCCACTTGGCTGGCAAAAAGATCTATGTCCTAATGTACGTGCTACAATTGTTTAGAGAGTTTTAGCAAATGAGTCAAGGGAATGCAGAGAAGTATGGGAGGTTATAAACACAAATTGAGATTTGATTTTTTTATTGAGCTGTTGATTTTCACAATAAAACAGACTCCATAGTATAGATCTGGTAACCCTTTATATAAATCAAAACTTTTTGTATTGCTTATATTAAATGTACTAACAGTGGACTTTTCCATCTGCAGATTATACTGAATGACCAGCAGTGGCAGTGTTTCACAGCAGAGTTTCTCTGAATTGCCGAGACTGAAGCAAAAAAAAAAAGGAAGTCTTCTGGCATAGTGCATCATTTTACCAATTTACGTGGTAAGTAAAACGCCCAATCATTCTTTAAGGCATTAAAAAGATGTTCATAGCAACGGAATGTCCTCACTACTTTATAGTGGAAACCTGTGCCTGAATATCATTTCTGTCAAGAAAGAAGTAATATGGATCACATTATGTTGGTCATGATAGTTAATAAAAGACTGACTGACTCGAACTCTACTAAAACCTGCTTTAGATCCTGGTGATAGCAATGTTCCATTCGAGGACATTGCTGCCTTTGAGGCTGAAATGCACAATCTCACGTATGAAAAATAGTGTTACATTCTCACGGTAGGAAGCTCATTTAACCTCTTCTCCTGCACTCTGTATGTTGGGCTCTGATACTCAAGATGGATTTTTGTTAAGGATAATCTGTCTTTGTACCCCCATCCCACTTTCAAAAAGGACACAGAGCTTTGACTGTTTCAGATTCCTTTACCATTCCCCCTCCTACGTGGCTGGCAGTCATGAATACGGATAGTAACCTACTGCATAACTTATGATATCTCATCCTCCTGTGTGGTCAGCTTCCACAAGGACAATTGGTCCAGTGGTGTCTGACATCATAAAGCTAAAGCAAGAAGTTGTCTGACATGTGGTGCCATTCTGTTGCCTAGCAGTCTGACATCATAAAGCTAAAGCAAGATGCTTTCTGACATGAGAGCCACTCTGTTGCCTAACAAAGAGTAGGATACATTTATCTTGGTAATGATATGAGTTGCAGGGTAGACAGGATGCCCAACTGAAAGTGTTGATGGTAAGATGAAAGAAATTAGGACTTTATTTAGACTTCTATATTTGTATGAACGCAAGTTTGAGCATAAGAGTCTCAACTTCACTGTTGCTGAACTGGTAGGATTTGGCTAAAGAGAAGATGGAAATGATGCTATTCATAGTTTCTATCATTCCCGTTAACTGTAGCATAACCCTTCCTCTCTCAACTTATCAGCTGGCTTAATTGCTACTGGTGTACCATATCCTAAAACTAAAGAAGTGAGAATGGTGCGCTGCCACTTGGCTGGCAAAAAGATCTATGTCCTAATGTACGTGCTACAATTGTTTAGAGAGTTTTAGCAAATGAGTCAAGGGAATGCAGAGAAGTATGGGAGGTTATAAACACAAATTGAGATTTGATTTTTTTATTGAGCTGTTGATTTTCACAATAACCGTGACCGCCCGGACTCGTTCCAGACCGGTTGCTCCCACCCTCGCTCCTCTCCCATTACTGCTGCCTGCTGTTGGTGATTGCACCCCTAACTGGACACAACGGTATCGCCTGCGCTCTGCAGTATTTACCTAAGTGATATTTTAATGCTGTTTGACTTTAAGCAGACTCTGCTTTGTAACTGACCTGGAATTATAGCGCATTGATTCGGAGCGCCGCCCGCCCTGCTTTGTGCATTGTACACGCGACTTTGGCTTTATTTTCATCAGCCTGCAAGTAGTAAGATAGCACTCTCGGTGCCACAGTCGATTTGCTGCCCCTGCCTCGCCTCCCCTCTGACCTCCATTTTGTTGTGTGTTGTTCTTCCCAGGCACGCCCCTCCTCCCCGCTACCGCCTCCCTGCTGCTGACCCTCCCACGCTCCGCCCCCTCCTCTGTCCATTAATGTCAGATGGTCCCACGCGCAGCGTCCACGCGCTACGGACACGCCGAAGGTGCGCCAAAGGTAAGCCCGTCTACGCCCGTCCGCGCCTGTCCCCCTGCCCCTCGCTCTGCCCAGCCCTCCCGCATTACCTACGATGCCGCCACCCTCCTAGCCCTTAACCCCGGTCGCGCCCCCAACTGCGTCCAAGCCGCTCCTGGACACACCCATGGACCTTTCTCCTGCTACTCCTGCAAATTCAGCGGCACCGACAACATCTCCGCTACGACCACTCCACAGACTCCCGACCCCAACCACCTACAATGCATCCTTCTCAACACCCGCTCGATCCACAGACACGCCATTGACCTATGGAATCTACTAGACACCATCTCTCCGGACGTCGCCTTCCTAACAGAAACATGGATGAACGCTTCCTCCGCCCCAGACATCACCATTGCCATCCCTGAAGACTATAAGATCACACGCAAGGACTGCACCGACCACACAGGAGGAGGCATCGCTATCGTCCATAAGAAATCAATCCGCATCTCAACCAGCTCTGACACCAACCTCGCCAACTCCGAACACCTTCACTTCCAGATCCACATCGACCCCAAGACCACACTCAGAGGCACCCTCTTCTACAGACCACCAGGACCCCGCGCAAAATTTAGTGAAGACATCACGGACTTCATCACTCCTCACGCGCTCCCCTCCAAAGACTACATCCTTCTGGGAGACCTCAACTTTCACCTTGAAAAGATCAACGACTGCAACACCACCACCCTCTTGGACAACCTCGCCAACCTCGGACTTAAACAACTGGTCACTTCCCCCACCCACATCGCAGGTCACACACTCGACCCCATCTTCACCTCCAGCAATCATGTCTCCTTCAGCCACACTACGGATCTCCTCTGGACTGACCACAGCTGCGTTCACTTCACCTACAACAAGCCAAAACCCATCAACCACCTCCAACCAACTCTGCAAAGAAACTGGAACAAAATCACCACCGACCAGATCTCCTCATCGCTCCTTCTAAACACCCCAGCCCACTCTTCTAACCCAGACCAAGCCGCCGCCAACTTCACCCTATGGTTATCCAACACCGCCAACACCTTAGCACCACTGAAAAAACGTCAAAGCAAACCTGGCAACAAGAAGGCCTCATGGTTCAACGATGATCTTAAGAAGTCCAAGAAGCTCTGCCGCTCCCTTGAAAAGGCCTGGAAAAAACACCCAACCACTTGCACCAAGGACGCCTTCAAAAACGCCACCCGCACTCACCACCAACTTATCCGAAAGGCCAAGAAAACAGCATTCAAGGATCGACTTGACAACAACACCCACAACAGCAAGGAACTTTTCAACATCGTCAAGGAATTTTCCAATCCCTCGGCCAACTCCAACGACATCACCCCCTCTCAAGCCCTCTGCGACTCCCTAGCCTCATTCTTCCACAACAAGATTGCAGACATCCACAACAGCTTCGACAACCAACCCGGAGACCAACCCAACCAACCATTTGCTGAACACTCTCCCCCCGAGAACACCCTTAATGACTGGAACCCAATCTCCACTGAGGACACCATCCGCCTGATGAACTCCATCCACTCAGGATCCCCCACAGACCCATGTCCTCACCACATCTTCAACAAAGCAGACTCCGTCATAGCACCGCACCTCCGGGACGTCATCAACTGCTCCTTCAACTCCGCCACCTTCCCGGAAAACTGGAAACACGCTGAACTCAACGCCCTTCTGAAAAAACCCACAGCGGACCCCACCGAACTCAAAAATTACCGCCCCATTTCGCTCCTTCCATTCCCGGCCAAAGTCATCGAGAAAGCTGTCAACAACCAACTCGCCGCTTTCCTCGAAGCCAACAAATCCCTCGACTCCTCACAATCTGGCTTCCGAGCAAAACACAGCACTGAGACCGCCCTCATCGCAGCAACAGACGACATTCGAACTCTACTGGACAATGGAGACACAGTCGCCCTCATCCTCCTCGACCTCTCTGCAGCATTCGACACAGTCTGCCACAGCACCCTTTTACAACGCCTCAGCAACATCGGAATACAAGGAAAAGCACTTGAATGGATCACCTCGTTCCTCACCGGAAGAACCCAGAGAGTCCGCCTTCCACCATTCAAGTCCGAGGCCACTGAAGTCATCTGTGGCGTACCCCAAGGGTCCTCACTCAGCCCCACCCTCTTCAATGTATACATGAGTCCCCTCGCGGCCATCGCCCGCCAACACAACCTCAACATCATCTCTTACGCGGATGACACTCAACTAATCCTTTCTCTCACCAATGACCCCAGCACCGCCAAAACTAACCTACACGAAGGAATGAAAGAAGTTGCCGAATGGATGAAACACAGCCGTCTGAAACTGAACTCAGATAAAACAGAAGTCCTCATCTTAGGCACATCCCCCTCTGCATGGGATGACTCTTGGTGGCCGGAAGCCCTTGGAAAAGCACCCATCCCGACAGACCACGCACGGAACCTAGGCGTCATCCTGGATTCTTCTCTCTCAATGAACAGACAAGTCAGCGCCGTATCCTCATCCTGCTTCAACATTCTTCGCATGCTCAAAAAAACATTTCGCTGGATCCCCACCGAAACCAGGAAAACTGTCACCCATGCTCTGGTCACGAGCCGACTGGACTACGGAAACACCCTCTACGCAGGTACCACCGCTAAACTCCAGAAGAAACTCCAACGAATCCAAAACGCCTCAGCCAGGATCATATTAGACATCCCACGCAACGAACACATCTCTGGTCACCTGAAAGACCTCCACTGGCTACCCGTCAATAAGAGAATCACTTTCCGACTGCTAACCCACGCACACAAATCACTCTACGACATCGGACCAGAATGCCTCAACTCTCGACTGTCCTTCTACACCCCCTCCCGCCAACTGCGTTCTTACAGCCAAGCCCTCGCCACTGTACCTCGCATCAACAAGACCACCATGGGAGGCAGATCCTTCTCATACCTGGCTGCTAGAACATGGAACTCACTCCCCACTTACCTTCGCCTTACCCAAAACCACCTAGCATTCAGAAAGCAACTTAAAACATGGATATTTGACAAGTAATCCTCCTCCCCTTCCTAAGCGCCTTGAGACCCTCTGGGTATGTAGTGCGCTATATTAATTATTTGACTTGACTTGACTTGAATAAAACAGACTCCATAGTATAGATCTGGTAACCCTTTATATAAATCAAAACTTTTTGTATTGCTTATATTAAATGTACTAACAGTGGACTTTTCCATCTGCAGATTATACTGAATGACCAGCAGTGGCAGTGTTTCACAGCAGAGTTTCTCTGAATTGCCGAGACTGAAGCAAAAAAAAAAAGGAAGTCTTCTGGCATAGTGCATCATTTTACCAATTTACGTGGTAAGTAAAACGCCCAATCATTCTTTTAGGCATTAAAAAGATGTTCATAGCAACGGAATGTCCTCACTACTTTATAGTGGAAACCTGTGCCTGAATATCATTTCTGTCAAGAAAGAAGTAATATGGATCACATTATGTTGGTCATGATAGTTAATAAAAGACTGACTGACTCGAACTCTACTAAAACCTGCTTTAGATCCTGGTGATAGCAATGTTCCATTCGAGGAAATTGCTGCCTTTGAGGCTGAAATGCACCATCTCTCGTATGAAAAATAGTGTTACATTCTCACGGAAGGAAGCTCATTTAACCTCTTCTCCTGCACTCTGTATGTTGGGCTCTGATACTCAAGATGGATTTTTGTTAAGGATAATCTGTCTTTGTACCCCCATCCCACTTTCAAAAAGGACACAGAGCTTTGACTGTTTCAGATTCCTTTACCATTCCCCCTCCTACGTGGCTGGCAGTCATGAATACGGATAATAACCTACTGCATAACTTCTCATATCTCATCCTCCTGTGTGGTCAGCTTCCACAAGGACAATTGGTCCAGGGGGGCCTGACATCATAAAGCTAAAGCAAGAAGTTGTCTGACATGTGGTGCCATTCTGTTGCCTAGCAGTCTGACATCATAAAGCTAAAGCAAGATGCTTTCTGACAAGAGAGCCACTCTGTTGCCTAACAAAGAGTAGGATAGATTTATCTTGGTAATGATATGAGTTGCAGGGTAGACAGGATGCCCAACTGAAAGTGTTGATGGTAAGATGAAAGAAATTAGGACTATATTTAGACTTCTATATTTGTATGAACGCAAGTTTGAGCATAAGAGTCTCAACTTCACTGTTGCTGAACTGGTAGGATTTGGCTAAAGAGACGATGGAAATGATGCTATTCATAGTTTCTATCATTCCCGTTAACTGTAGCATAACCCTTCCTCTCTCAACTTATCAGCTGGCTTAATTGCTACTGGTGTACCATATCCTAAAACTAAAGAAGTGAGAATGGTGCGCTGCCACTTGGCTGGCAAAAAGATCTATGTCCTAATGTACGTGCTACAATTGTTTAGAGAGTTTTAGCAAATGAGTCAAGGGAATGCAGAGAAGTATGGGAGGTTATAAACACAAATTGAGATTTGATTTTTTTATTGAGCTGTTGATTTTCACAATAAAACAGACTCCATAGTATAGATCTGGTAACCCTTTATATAAATCAAAACTTTTTGTATTGCTTATATTAAATGTACTAACAGTGGACTTTTCCATCTGCAGATTATACTGAATGACCAGCAGTGGCAGTGTTTCACAGCAGAGTTTCTCTGAATTGCCGAGACTGAAGCAAAAAAAAAAGGAAGTCTTCTGGCATAGTGCATCATTTTACCAATTTACGTGGTAAGTAAAACGCCCAATCATTCTTTTAGGCATTTAAAAGATGTTCATAGCAACGGAATGTCCTCACTACTTTATAGTGGAAACCTGTGCCTGAATATCATTTCTGTCAAGAAAGAAGTAATATGGATCACATTATGTTGGTCATGATAGTTAATAAAAGACTGACTGACTCGAACTCTACTAAAACCTGCTTTAGATCCTGGTGATAGCAATGTTCCATTCGAGGAAATTGCTGCCTTTGAGGCTGAAATGCACCATCTCACGTATGAAAAATAGTGTTACATTCTCACGGTAGGAAGCTCATTTAACCTCTTCTCCTGCACTCTGTATGTTGGGCTCTGATACTCAAGATGGATTTTTGTTAAGGATAATCTGTCTTTGTACCCCCATCCCACTTTCAAAAAGGACACAGAGCTTTGACTGTTTCAGATTCCTTTACCATTCCCCCTCCTACGTGGCTGGCAGTCATGAATACGGATAGTAACCTACTGCATAACTTCTCATATCTCATCCTCCTGTGTGGTCAGCTTCCACAAGGACAATTGGTCCAGGGGGGCCTGACATCATAAAGCTAAAGCAAGAAGTTGTCTGACATGTGGTGCCATTCTGTTGCCTAGCAGTCTGACATCATAAAGCTAAAGCAAGATGCTTTCTGACAAGAGAGCCACTCTGTTGCCTAACAAAGAGTAGGATAGATTTATCTTGGTAATGATATGAGTTGCAGGGTAGACAGGATGCCCAACTGAAAGTGTTGATGGTAAGATGAAAGAAATTAGGACTATATTTAGACTTCTATATTTGTATGAACGCAAGTTTGAGCATAAGAGTCTCAACTTCACTGTTGCTGAACTGGTAGGATTTGGCTAAAGAGACGATGGAAATGATGCTATTCATAGTTTCTATCATTCCCGTTAACTGTAGCATAACCCTTCCTCTCTCAACTTATCAGCTGGCTTAATTGCTACTGGTGTACCATATCCTAAAACTAAAGAAGTGAGAATGGTGCGCTGCCACTTGGCTGGCAAAAAGATCTATGTCCTAATGTACGTGCTACAATTGTTTAGAGAGTTTTAGCAAATGAGTCAAGGGAATGCAGAGAAGTATGGGAGGTTATAAACACAAATTGAGATTTGATTTTTTTATTGAGCTGTTGATTTTCACAATAAAACAGACTCCATAGTATAGATCTGGTAACCCTTTATATAAATCAAAACTTTTTGTATTGCTTATATTAAATGTACTAACAGTGGACTTTTCCATCTGCAGATTATACTGAATGACCAGCAGTGGCAGTGTTTCACAGCAGAGTTTCTCTGAATTGCCGAGACTGAAGCAAAAAAAAAA
The DNA here is from genome assembly GCF_964261635.1 of Lissotriton helveticus. Classification (NCBI taxonomy): domain Eukaryota; kingdom Metazoa; phylum Chordata; class Amphibia; order Caudata; family Salamandridae; genus Lissotriton; species Lissotriton helveticus. The sequence continues at coordinate 305,051,310 of NC_136072.1, read as the reverse complement.
GGAAGTCTTCTGGCATAGTGCATCATTTTACCAATTTACGTGGTAAGTAAAACGCCCAATCATTCTTTTAGGCATTAAAAAGATGTTCATAGCAACGGAATGTCCTCACTACTTTATAGTGGAAACCTGTGCCTGAATATCATTTCTGTCAAGAAAGAAGTAATATGGATCACATTATGTTGGTCATGATAGTTAATAAAAGACTGACTGACTCGAACTCTACTAAAACCTGCTTTAGATCCTGGTGATAGCAATGTTCCATTCGAGGAAATTGCTGCCTTTGAGGCTGAAATGCACCATCTCTCGTATGAAAAATAGTGTTACATTCTCACGGTAGGAAGCTCATTTAACCTCTTCTCCTGCACTCTGTATGTTGGGCTCTGATACTCAAGATGGATTTTTGTTAAGGATAATCTGTCTTTGTACCCCCATCCCACTTTCAAAAAGGACACAGAGCTTTGACTGTTTCAGATTCCTTTACCATTCCCCCTCCTACGTGGCTGGCAGTCATGAATACGGATAATAACCTACTGCATAACTTCTCATATCTCATCCTCCTGTGTGGTCAGCTTCCACAAGGACAATTGGTCCAGGGGGGCCTGACATCATAAAGCTAAAGCAAGAAGTTGTCTGACATGTGGTGCCATTCTGTTGCCTAGCAGTCTGACATCATAAAGCTAAAGCAAGATGCTTTCTGACAAGAGAGCCACTCTGTTGCCTAACAAAGAGTAGGATAGATTTATCTTGGTAATGATATGAGTTGCAGGGTAGACAGGATGCCCAACTGAAAGTGTTGATGGTAAGATGAAAGAAATTAGGACTATATTTAGACTTCTATATTTGTATGAACGCAAGTTTGAGCATAAGAGTCTCAACTTCACTGTTGCTGAACTGGTAGGATTTGGCTAAAGAGACGATGGAAATGATGCTATTCATAGTTTCTATCATTCCCGTTAACTGTAGCATAACCCTTCCTCTCTCAACTTATCAGCTGGCTTAATTGCTACTGGTGTACCATATCCTAAAACTAAAGAAGTGAGAATGGTGCGCTGCCACTTGGCTGGCAAAAAGATCTATGTCCTAATGTACGTGCTACAATTGTTTAGAGAGTTTTAGCAAATGAGTCAAGGGAATGCAGAGAAGTATGGGAGGTTATAAACACAAATTGAGATTTGATTTTTTTATTGAGCTGTTGATTTTCACAATAAAACAGACTCCATAGTATAGATCTGGTAACCCTTTATATAAATCAAAACATTTTGTATTGCTTATATTAAATGTACTAACAGTGGACTTTTCCATCTGCAGATTATACTGAATGACCAGCAGTGGCAGTGTTTCACAGCAGAGTTTCTCTGAATTGCCGAGACTGAAGCAAAAAAAAAAGGAAGTCTTCTGGCATAGTGCATCATTTTACCAATTTACGTGGTAAGTAAAACGCCCAATCATTCTTTTAGGCATTTAAAAGATGTTCATAGCAACGGAATGTCCTCACTACTTTATAGTGGAAACCTGTGCCTGAATATCATTTCTGTCAAGAAAGAAGTAATATGGATCACATTATGTTGGTCATGATAGTTAATAAAAGACTGACTGACTCGAACTCTACTAAAACCTGCTTTAGATCCTGGTGATAGCAATGTTCCATTCGAGGAAATTGCTGCCTTTGAGGCTGAAATGCACCATCTCACGTATGAAAAATAGTGTTACATTCTCACGGTAGGAAGCTCATTTAACCTCTTCTCCTGCACTCTGTATGTTGGGCTCTGATACTCAAGATGGATTTTTGTTAAGGATAATCTGTCTTTGTACCCCCATCCCACTTTCAAAAAGGACACAGAGCTTTGACTGTTTCAGATTCCTTTACCATTCCCCCTCCTACGTGGCTGGCAGTCATGAATACGGATAGTAACCTACTGCATAACTTCTCATATCTCATCCTCCTGTGTGGTCAGCTTCCACAAGGACAATTGGTCCAGGGGGGCCTGACATCATAAAGCTAAAGCAAGAAGTTGTCTGACATGTGGTGCCATTCTGTTGCCTAGCAGTCTGACATCATAAAGCTAAAGCAAGATGCTTTCTGACAAGAGAGCCACTCTGTTGCCTAACAAAGAGTAGGATAGATTTATCTTGGTAATGATGAGTTGCAGGGTAGACAGGATGCCCAACTGAAAGTGTTGATGGTAAGATGAAAGAAATTAGGACTTTATTTAGACTTCTATATTTGTATGAACGCAAGTTTGAGCATAAGAGTCTCAACTTCACTGTTGCTGAACTGGTAGGATTTGGCTAAAGAGAAGATGGAAATTATGCTATTCATAGTTTCTATCATTCCCGTTAACTGTAGCATAACCCTTCCTCTCTCAACTTATCAGCTGGCTTAATTGCTACTGGTGTACCATATCCTAAAACTAAAGAAGTGAGAATGGTGCGCTGCCACTTGGCTGGCAAAAAGATCTATGTCCTAATGTACGTGCTACAATTGTTTAGAGAGTTTTAGCAAATGAGTCAAGGGAATGCAGAGAAGTATGGGAGGTTATAAACACAAATTGAGATTTGATTTTTTTATTGAGCTGTTGATTTTCACAATAAAACAGACTCCATAGTATAGATCTGGTAACCCTTTATATAAATCAAAACTTTTTGTATTGCTTATATTAAATGTACTAACAGTGGACTTTTCCATCTGCAGATTATACTGAATGACCAGCAGTGGCAGTGTTTCACAGCAGAGTTTCTCTGAATTGCCGAGACTGAAGCAAAAAAAAAAGGAAGTCTTCTGGCATAGTGCATCATTTTACCAATTTACGTGGTAAGTAAAACGCCCAATCATTCTTTTAGGCATTAAAAAGATGTTCATAGCAACGGAATGTCCTCACTACTTTATAGTGGAAACCTGTGCCTGAATATCATTTCTGTCAAGAAAGAAGTAATATGGATCACATTATGTTGGTCATGATAGTTAATAAAAGACTGACTGACTCGAACTCTACTAAAACCTGCTTTAGATCCTGGTGATAGCAATGTTCCATTCGAGGAAATTGCTGCCTTTGAGGCTGAAATGCACCATCTCTCGTATGAAAAATAGTGTTACATTCTCACGGTAGGAAGCTCATTTAACCTCTTCTCCTGCACTCTGTATGTTGGGCTCTGATACTCAAGATGGATTTTTGTTAAGGATAATCTGTCTTTGTACCCCCATCCCACTTTCAAAAAGGACACAGAGCTTTGACTGTTTCAGATTCCTTTACCATTCCCCCTCCTACGTGGCTGGCAGTCATGAATACGGATAATAACCTACTGCATAACTTCTCATATCTCATCCTCCTGTGTGGTCAGCTTCCACAAGGACAATTGGTCCAGGGGGGCCTGACATCATAAAGCTAAAGCAAGAAGTTGTCTGACATGTGGTGCCATTCTGTTGCCTAGCAGTCTGACATCATAAAGCTAAAGCAAGATGCTTTCTGACAAGAGAGCCACTCTGTTGCCTAACAAAGAGTAGGATAGATTTATCTTGGTAATGATATGAGTTGCAGGGTAGACAGGATGCCCAACTGAAAGTGTTGATGGTAAGATGAAAGAAATTAGGACTATATTTAGACTTCTATATTTGTATGAACGCAAGTTTGAGCATAAGAGTCTCAACTTCACTGTTGCTGAACTGGTAGGATTTGGCTAAAGAGACGATGGAAATGATGCTATTCATAGTTTCTATCATTCCCGTTAACTGTAGCATAACCCTTCCTCTCTCAACTTATCAGCTGGCTTAATTGCTACTGGTGTACCATATCCTAAAACTAAAGAAGTGAGAATGGTGCGCTGCCACTTGGCTGGCAAAAAGATCTATGTCCTAATGTACGTGCTACAATTGTTTAGAGAGTTTTAGCAAATGAGTCAAGGGAATGCAGAGAAGTATGGGAGGTTATAAACACAAATTGAGATTTGATTTTTTTATTGAGCTGTTGATTTTCACAATAAAACAGACTCCATAGTATAGATCTGGTAACCCTTTATATAAATCAAAACTTTTTGTATTGCTTATATTAAATGTACTAACAGTGGACTTTTCCATCTGCAGATTATACTGAATGACCAGCAGTGGCAGTGTTTCACAGCAGAGTTTCTCTGAATTGCCGAGACTGAAGCAAAAAAAAAAGGAAGTCTTCTGGCATAGTGCATCATTTTACCAATTTACGTGGTAAGTAAAACGCCCAATCATTCTTTTAGGCATTTAAAAGATGTTCATAGCAACGGAATGTCCTCACTACTTTATAGTGGAAACCTGTGCCTGAATATCATTTCTGTCAAGAAAGAAGTAATATGGATCACATTATGTTGGTCATGATAGTTAATAAAAGACTGACTGACTCGAACTCTACTAAAACCTGCTTTAGATCCTGGTGATAGCAATGTTCCATTCGAGGAAATTGCTGCCTTTGAGGCTGAAATGCACCATCTCACGTATGAAAAATAGTGTTACATTCTCACGGTAGGAAGCTCATTTAACCTCTTCTCCTGCACTCTGTATGTTGGGCTCTGATACTCAAGATGGATTTTTGTTAAGGATAATCTGTCTTTGTACCCCCATCCCACTTTCAAAAAGGACACAGAGCTTTGACTGTTTCAGATTCCTTTACCATTCCCCCTCCTACGTGGCTGGCAGTCATGAATACGGATAGTAACCTACTGCATAACTTCTCATATCTCATCCTCCTGTGTGGTCAGCTTCCACAAGGACAATTGGTCCAGGGGGGCCTGACATCATAAAGCTAAAGCAAGAAGTTGTCTGACATGTGGTGCCATTCTGTTGCCTAGCAGTCTGACATCATAAAGCTAAAGCAAGATGCTTTCTGACAAGAGAGCCACTCTGTTGCCTAACAAAGAGTAGGATAGATTTATCTTGGTAATGATGAGTTGCAGGGTAGACAGGATGCCCAACTGAAAGTGTTGATGGTAAGATGAAAGAAATTAGGACTTTATTTAGACTTCTATATTTGTATGAACGCAAGTTTGAGCATAAGAGTCTCAACTTCACTGTTGCTGAACTGGTAGGATTTGGCTAAAGAGAAGATGGAAATTATGCTATTCATAGTTTCTATCATTCCCGTTAACTGTAGCATAACCCTTCCTCTCTCAACTTATCAGCTGGCTTAATTGCTACTGGTGTACCATATCCTAAAACTAAAGAAGTGAGAATGGTGCGCTGCCACTTGGCTGGCAAAAAGATCTATGTCCTAATGTACGTGCTACAATTGTTTAGAGAGTTTTAGCAAATGAGTCAAGGGAATGCAGAGAAGTATGGGAGGTTATAAACACAAATTGAGATTTGATTTTTTTATTGAGCTGTTGATTTTCACAATAAAACAGACTCCATAGTATAGATCTGGTAACCCTTTATATAAATCAAAACTTTTTGTATTGCTTATATTAAATGTACTAACAGTGGACTTTTCCATCTGCAGATTATACTGAATGACCAGCAGTGGCAGTGTTTCACAGCAGAGTTTCTCTGAATTGCCGAGACTGAAGCAAAAAAAAAAAGGAAGTCTTCTGGCATAGTGCATCATTTTACCAATTTACGTGGTAAGTAAAACGCCCAATCATTCTTTTAGGCATTAAAAAGATGTTCATAGCAACGGAATGTCCTCACTACTTTATAGTGGAAACCTGTGCCTGAATATCATTTCTGTCAAGAAAGAAGTAATATGGATCACATTATGTTGGTCATGATAGTTAATAAAAGACTGACTGACTCGAACTCTACTAAAACCTGCTTTAGATCCTGGTGATAGCAATGTTCCATTCGAGGAAATTGCTGCCTTTGAGGCTGAAATGCACCATCTCACGTCTGAAAAATAGTGTTACATACTCACGGTAGGAAGCTCATTTAACCTCTTCTCCTGCACTCTGTATGTTGGGCTCTGATACTCAAGATGGATTTTTGTTAAGGATAATCTGTCTTTGTACCCCCATCCCACTTTCAAAAAGGACACAGAGCTTTGACTGTTTCAGATTCCTTTACCATTCCCCCTCCTACGTGGCTGGCAGTCATGAATACGGATAGTAACCTACTGCATAACTTCTGATATCTCATCCTCCTGTGTGGTCATCTTCCACAAGGACAATTGGTCCAGTGGTGTCTGACATCATAAAGCTAAAGCAAGAAGTTGTCTGACATGTGGTGCCATTCTGTTGCCTAGCAGTCTGACATCATAAAGCTAAAGCAAGATGCTTTCTGACATGAGAGCCACTCTGTTGCCTAACAAAGAGTAGGATACATTTATCTTGGTAATGATATGAGTTGCAGGGTAGACAGGATGCCCAACTGAAAGTGTTGATGGTAAGATGAAAGAAATTAGGACTATATTTAGACTTCTATATTTGTATGAACGCAAGTTTGAGCATAAGAGTCTCAACTTCACTGTTGCTGAACTGGTAGGATTTGGCTAAAGAGACGATGGAAATGATGCTATTCATAGTTTCTATCATTCCCGTTAACTGTAGCATAACCCTTCCTCTCTCAACTTATCAGCTGGCTTAATTGCTACTGGTGTACCATATCCTAAAACTAAAGAAGTGAGAATGGTGCGCTGCCACTTGGCTGGCAAAAAGATCTATGTCCTAATGTACGTGCTACAATTGTTTAGAGAGTTTTAGCAAATGAGTCAAGGGAATGCAGAGAAGTATGGGAGGTTATAAACACAAATTGAGATTTGATTTTTTTATTGAGCTGTTGATTTTCACAATAAAACAGACTCCATAGTATAGATCTGGTAACCATTTATATAAATCAAAACTTTTTGTATTGCTTATATTAAATGTACTAACAGTGGACTTTTCCATCTGCAGATTATACTGAATGACCAGCAGTGGCAGTGTTTCACAGCAGAGTTTCTCTGAATTGCCGAGACTGAAGCAAAAAAAAAAAGGAAGTCTTCTGGCATAGTGCATCATTTTACCAATTTACGTGGTAAGTAAAACGCCCAATCATTCTTTTAGGCATTAAAAAGATGTTCATAGCAACGGAATGTCCTCACTACTTTATAGTGGAAACCTGTGCCTGAATATCATTTCTGTCAAGAAAGAAGTAATATGGATCACATTATGTTGGTCATGATAGTTAATAAAAGACTGACTGACTCGAACTCTACTAAAACCTGCTTTAGATCCTGGTGATAGCAATGTTCCATTCGAGGAAATTGCTGCCTTTGAGGCTGAAATGCACCATCTCACGTATGAAAAATAGTGTTACATTCTCACAGTAGGAAGCTCATTTAACCTCTTCTCCTGCACTCTGTATGTTGGGCTCTGATACTCAAGATGGATTTTGTTAAGGATAATCTGTCTTTGTACCCCCATCCCACTTTCAAAAAGGACACAGAGCTTTGACTGTTTCAGATTCCTTTACCATTCCCCCTCCTACGTGGCTGGCAGTCATGAATACGGATAGTAACCTACTGCATAACTTATGATATCTCATCCTCCTGTGTGGTCAGCTTCCACAAGGACAATTGGTCCAGTGGTGTCTGACATCATAAAGCTAAAGCAAGAAGTTGTCTGACATGTGGTGCCATTCTGTTGCCTAGCAGTCTGACATCATAAAGCTAAAGCAAGATGCTTTCTGACATGAGAGCCACTCTGTTGCCTAACAAAGAGTAGGATACATTTATCTTGGTAATGATATGAGTTGCAGGGTAGACAGGATGCCCAACTGAAAGTGTTGATGGTAAGATGAAAGAAATTAGGACTATATTTAGACTTCTATATTTGTATGAACGCAAGTTTGAGCATAAGAGTCTCAACTTCACTGTTGCTGAACTGGTAGGATTTGGCTAAAGAGACGATGGAAATGATGCTATTCATAGTTTCTATCATTCCCGTTAACTGTAGCATAACCCTTCCTCTCTCAACTTATCAGCTGGCTTAATTGCTACTGGTGTACCATATCCTAAAACTAAAGAAGTGAGAATGGTGCGCTGCCACTTGGCTGGCAAAAAGATCTATGTCCTAATGTACGTGCTACAATTGTTTAGAGAGTTTTAGCAAATGAGTCAAGGGAATGCAGAGAAGTATGGGAGGTTATAAACACAAATTGAGATTTGATTTTTTTATTGAGCTGTTGATTTTCACAATAAAACAGACTCCATAGTATAGATCTGGTAACCCTTTATATAAATCAAAACTTTTTGTATTGCTTATATTAAATGTACTAACAGTGGACTTTTCCATCTGCAGATTATACTGAATGACCAGCAGTGGCAGTGTTTCACAGCAGAGTTTCTCTGAATTGCCGAGACTGAAGCAAAAAAAAAAAGGAAGTCTTCTGGCATAGTGCATCATTTTACCAATTTACGTGGTAAGTAAAACGCCCAATCATTCTTTTAGGCATTAAAAAGATGTTCATAGCAACGGAATGTCCTCACTACTTTATAGTGGAAACCTGTGCCTGAATATCATTTCTGTCAAGAAAGAAGTAATATGGATCACATTATGTTGGTCATGATAGTTAATAAAAGACTGACTGACTCGAACTCTACTAAAACCTGCTTTAGATCCTGGTGATAGCAATGTTCCATTCGAGGAAATTGCTGCCTTTGAGGCTGAAATGCACCATCTCACGTATGAAAAATAGTGTTACATTCTCACAGTAGGAAGCTCATTTAACCTCTTCTCCTGCACTCTGTATGTTGGGCTCTGATACTCAAGATGGATTTTTGTTAAGGATAATCTGTCTTTGTACCCCCATCCCACTTTCAAAAAGGACACAGAGCTTTGACTGTTTCAGATTCCTTTACCATTCCCCCTCCTACGTGGCTGGCAGTCATGAATACGGATAGTAACCTACTGCATAACTTCTGATATCTCATCCTCCTGTGTGGTCAGCTTCCACAAGGACAATTGGTCCAGGGGGGCCTGACATCATAAAGCTAAAGCAAGAAGTTGTCTGACATGTGGTGCCATTCTGTTGCCTAGCAGTCTGACATCATAAAGCTAAAGCAAGATGCTTTCTGACATGAGAGCCACTCTGTTGCCTAACAAAGAGTAGGATACATTTATCTTGGTAATGATATGAGTTGCAGGGTAGACAGGATGCCCAACTGAAAGTGTTGATGGTAAGATGAAAGAAATTCGGACTTTATTTAGACTTCTATATTTGTATGAACGCAAGTTTGAGCATAAGAGTCTCAACTTCACTGTTGCTGAACTGGTAGGATTTGGCTAAAGAGAAGATGGAAATGATGCTATTCATAGTTTCTATCATTCCCGTTAACTGTAGCATAACCCTTCCTCTCTCAACTTATCAGCTGGCTTAATTGCTACTGGTGTACCATATCCTAAAACTAAAGAAGTGAGAATGGTGCGCTGCCACTTGGCTGGCAAAAAGATCTATGTCCTAATGTACGTGCTACAATTGTTTAGAGAGTTTTAGCAAATGAGTCAAGGGAATGCAGAGAAGTATGGGAGGTTATAAACACAAATTGAGATTTGATTTTTTTATTGAGCTGTTGATTTTCACAATAAAACAGACTCCATAGTATAGATCTGGTAACCCTTTATATAAATCAAAACTTTTTGTATTGCTTATATTAAATGTACTAACAGTGGACTTTTCCATCTGCAGATTATACTGAATGACCAGCAGTGGCAGTGTTTCACAGCAGAGTTTCTCTGAATTGCCGAGACTGAAGCAAAAAAAAAAAGGAAGTCTTCTGGCATAGTGCATCATTTTACCAATTTACGTGGTAAGTAAAACGCCCAATCATTCTTTAAGGCATTAAAAAGATGTTCATAGCAACGGAATGTCCTCACTACTTTATAGTGGAAACCTGTGCCTGAATATCATTTCTGTCAAGAAAGAAGTAATATGGATCACATTATGTTGGTCATGATAGTTAATAAAAGACTGACTGACTCGAACTCTACTAAAACCTGCTTTAGATCCTGGTGATAGCAATGTTCCATTCGAGGACATTGCTGCCTTTGAGGCTGAAATGCACAATCTCACGTATGAAAAATAGTGTTACATTCTCACGGTAGGAAGCTCATTTAACCTCTTCTCCTGCACTCTGTATGTTGGGCTCTGATACTCAAGATGGATTTTTGTTAAGGATAATCTGTCTTTGTACCCCCATCCCACTTTCAAAAAGGACACAGAGCTTTGACTGTTTCAGATTCCTTTACCATTCCCCCTCCTACGTGGCTGGCAGTCATGAATACGGATAGTAACCTACTGCATAACTTATGATATCTCATCCTCCTGTGTGGTCAGCTTCCACAAGGACAATTGGTCCAGTGGTGTCTGACATCATAAAGCTAAAGCAAGAAGTTGTCTGACATGTGGTGCCATTCTGTTGCCTAGCAGTCTGACATCATAAAGCTAAAGCAAGATGCTTTCTGACATGAGAGCCACTCTGTTGCCTAACAAAGAGTAGGATACATTTATCTTGGTAATGATATGAGTTGCAGGGTAGACAGGATGCCCAACTGAAAGTGTTGATGGTAAGATGAAAGAAATTAGGACTTTATTTAGACTTCTATATTTGTATGAACGCAAGTTTGAGCATAAGAGTCTCAACTTCACTGTTGCTGAACTGGTAGGATTTGGCTAAAGAGAAGATGGAAATGATGCTATTCATAGTTTCTATCATTCCCGTTAACTGTAGCATAACCCTTCCTCTCTCAACTTATCAGCTGGCTTAATTGCTACTGGTGTACCATATCCTAAAACTAAAGAAGTGAGAATGGTGCGCTGCCACTTGGCTGGCAAAAAGATCTATGTCCTAATGTACGTGCTACAATTGTTTAGAGAGTTTTAGCAAATGAGTCAAGGGAATGCAGAGAAGTATGGGAGGTTATAAACACAAATTGAGATTTGATTTTTTTATTGAGCTGTTGATTTTCACAATAACCGTGACCGCCCGGACTCGTTCCAGACCGGTTGCTCCCACCCTCGCTCCTCTCCCATTACTGCTGCCTGCTGTTGGTGATTGCACCCCTAACTGGACACAACGGTATCGCCTGCGCTCTGCAGTATTTACCTAAGTGATATTTTAATGCTGTTTGACTTTAAGCAGACTCTGCTTTGTAACTGACCTGGAATTATAGCGCATTGATTCGGAGCGCCGCCCGCCCTGCTTTGTGCATTGTACACGCGACTTTGGCTTTATTTTCATCAGCCTGCAAGTAGTAAGATAGCACTCTCGGTGCCACAGTCGATTTGCTGCCCCTGCCTCGCCTCCCCTCTGACCTCCATTTTGTTGTGTGTTGTTCTTCCCAGGCACGCCCCTCCTCCCCGCTACCGCCTCCCTGCTGCTGACCCTCCCACGCTCCGCCCCCTCCTCTGTCCATTAATGTCAGATGGTCCCACGCGCAGCGTCCACGCGCTACGGACACGCCGAAGGTGCGCCAAAGGTAAGCCCGTCTACGCCCGTCCGCGCCTGTCCCCCTGCCCCTCGCTCTGCCCAGCCCTCCCGCATTACCTACGATGCCGCCACCCTCCTAGCCCTTAACCCCGGTCGCGCCCCCAACTGCGTCCAAGCCGCTCCTGGACACACCCATGGACCTTTCTCCTGCTACTCCTGCAAATTCAGCGGCACCGACAACATCTCCGCTACGACCACTCCACAGACTCCCGACCCCAACCACCTACAATGCATCCTTCTCAACACCCGCTCGATCCACAGACACGCCATTGACCTATGGAATCTACTAGACACCATCTCTCCGGACGTCGCCTTCCTAACAGAAACATGGATGAACGCTTCCTCCGCCCCAGACATCACCATTGCCATCCCTGAAGACTATAAGATCACACGCAAGGACTGCACCGACCACACAGGAGGAGGCATCGCTATCGTCCATAAGAAATCAATCCGCATCTCAACCAGCTCTGACACCAACCTCGCCAACTCCGAACACCTTCACTTCCAGATCCACATCGACCCCAAGACCACACTCAGAGGCACCCTCTTCTACAGACCACCAGGACCCCGCGCAAAATTTAGTGAAGACATCACGGACTTCATCACTCCTCACGCGCTCCCCTCCAAAGACTACATCCTTCTGGGAGACCTCAACTTTCACCTTGAAAAGATCAACGACTGCAACACCACCACCCTCTTGGACAACCTCGCCAACCTCGGACTTAAACAACTGGTCACTTCCCCCACCCACATCGCAGGTCACACACTCGACCCCATCTTCACCTCCAGCAATCATGTCTCCTTCAGCCACACTACGGATCTCCTCTGGACTGACCACAGCTGCGTTCACTTCACCTACAACAAGCCAAAACCCATCAACCACCTCCAACCAACTCTGCAAAGAAACTGGAACAAAATCACCACCGACCAGATCTCCTCATCGCTCCTTCTAAACACCCCAGCCCACTCTTCTAACCCAGACCAAGCCGCCGCCAACTTCACCCTATGGTTATCCAACACCGCCAACACCTTAGCACCACTGAAAAAACGTCAAAGCAAACCTGGCAACAAGAAGGCCTCATGGTTCAACGATGATCTTAAGAAGTCCAAGAAGCTCTGCCGCTCCCTTGAAAAGGCCTGGAAAAAACACCCAACCACTTGCACCAAGGACGCCTTCAAAAACGCCACCCGCACTCACCACCAACTTATCCGAAAGGCCAAGAAAACAGCATTCAAGGATCGACTTGACAACAACACCCACAACAGCAAGGAACTTTTCAACATCGTCAAGGAATTTTCCAATCCCTCGGCCAACTCCAACGACATCACCCCCTCTCAAGCCCTCTGCGACTCCCTAGCCTCATTCTTCCACAACAAGATTGCAGACATCCACAACAGCTTCGACAACCAACCCGGAGACCAACCCAACCAACCATTTGCTGAACACTCTCCCCCCGAGAACACCCTTAATGACTGGAACCCAATCTCCACTGAGGACACCATCCGCCTGATGAACTCCATCCACTCAGGATCCCCCACAGACCCATGTCCTCACCACATCTTCAACAAAGCAGACTCCGTCATAGCACCGCACCTCCGGGACGTCATCAACTGCTCCTTCAACTCCGCCACCTTCCCGGAAAACTGGAAACACGCTGAACTCAACGCCCTTCTGAAAAAACCCACAGCGGACCCCACCGAACTCAAAAATTACCGCCCCATTTCGCTCCTTCCATTCCCGGCCAAAGTCATCGAGAAAGCTGTCAACAACCAACTCGCCGCTTTCCTCGAAGCCAACAAATCCCTCGACTCCTCACAATCTGGCTTCCGAGCAAAACACAGCACTGAGACCGCCCTCATCGCAGCAACAGACGACATTCGAACTCTACTGGACAATGGAGACACAGTCGCCCTCATCCTCCTCGACCTCTCTGCAGCATTCGACACAGTCTGCCACAGCACCCTTTTACAACGCCTCAGCAACATCGGAATACAAGGAAAAGCACTTGAATGGATCACCTCGTTCCTCACCGGAAGAACCCAGAGAGTCCGCCTTCCACCATTCAAGTCCGAGGCCACTGAAGTCATCTGTGGCGTACCCCAAGGGTCCTCACTCAGCCCCACCCTCTTCAATGTATACATGAGTCCCCTCGCGGCCATCGCCCGCCAACACAACCTCAACATCATCTCTTACGCGGATGACACTCAACTAATCCTTTCTCTCACCAATGACCCCAGCACCGCCAAAACTAACCTACACGAAGGAATGAAAGAAGTTGCCGAATGGATGAAACACAGCCGTCTGAAACTGAACTCAGATAAAACAGAAGTCCTCATCTTAGGCACATCCCCCTCTGCATGGGATGACTCTTGGTGGCCGGAAGCCCTTGGAAAAGCACCCATCCCGACAGACCACGCACGGAACCTAGGCGTCATCCTGGATTCTTCTCTCTCAATGAACAGACAAGTCAGCGCCGTATCCTCATCCTGCTTCAACATTCTTCGCATGCTCAAAAAAACATTTCGCTGGATCCCCACCGAAACCAGGAAAACTGTCACCCATGCTCTGGTCACGAGCCGACTGGACTACGGAAACACCCTCTACGCAGGTACCACCGCTAAACTCCAGAAGAAACTCCAACGAATCCAAAACGCCTCAGCCAGGATCATATTAGACATCCCACGCAACGAACACATCTCTGGTCACCTGAAAGACCTCCACTGGCTACCCGTCAATAAGAGAATCACTTTCCGACTGCTAACCCACGCACACAAATCACTCTACGACATCGGACCAGAATGCCTCAACTCTCGACTGTCCTTCTACACCCCCTCCCGCCAACTGCGTTCTTACAGCCAAGCCCTCGCCACTGTACCTCGCATCAACAAGACCACCATGGGAGGCAGATCCTTCTCATACCTGGCTGCTAGAACATGGAACTCACTCCCCACTTACCTTCGCCTTACCCAAAACCACCTAGCATTCAGAAAGCAACTTAAAACATGGATATTTGACAAGTAATCCTCCTCCCCTTCCTAAGCGCCTTGAGACCCTCTGGGTATGTAGTGCGCTATATTAATTATTTGACTTGACTTGACTTGAATAAAACAGACTCCATAGTATAGATCTGGTAACCCTTTATATAAATCAAAACTTTTTGTATTGCTTATATTAAATGTACTAACAGTGGACTTTTCCATCTGCAGATTATACTGAATGACCAGCAGTGGCAGTGTTTCACAGCAGAGTTTCTCTGAATTGCCGAGACTGAAGCAAAAAAAAAAAGGAAGTCTTCTGGCATAGTGCATCATTTTACCAATTTACGTGGTAAGTAAAACGCCCAATCATTCTTTTAGGCATTAAAAAGATGTTCATAGCAACGGAATGTCCTCACTACTTTATAGTGGAAACCTGTGCCTGAATATCATTTCTGTCAAGAAAGAAGTAATATGGATCACATTATGTTGGTCATGATAGTTAATAAAAGACTGACTGACTCGAACTCTACTAAAACCTGCTTTAGATCCTGGTGATAGCAATGTTCCATTCGAGGAAATTGCTGCCTTTGAGGCTGAAATGCACCATCTCTCGTATGAAAAATAGTGTTACATTCTCACGGAAGGAAGCTCATTTAACCTCTTCTCCTGCACTCTGTATGTTGGGCTCTGATACTCAAGATGGATTTTTGTTAAGGATAATCTGTCTTTGTACCCCCATCCCACTTTCAAAAAGGACACAGAGCTTTGACTGTTTCAGATTCCTTTACCATTCCCCCTCCTACGTGGCTGGCAGTCATGAATACGGATAATAACCTACTGCATAACTTCTCATATCTCATCCTCCTGTGTGGTCAGCTTCCACAAGGACAATTGGTCCAGGGGGGCCTGACATCATAAAGCTAAAGCAAGAAGTTGTCTGACATGTGGTGCCATTCTGTTGCCTAGCAGTCTGACATCATAAAGCTAAAGCAAGATGCTTTCTGACAAGAGAGCCACTCTGTTGCCTAACAAAGAGTAGGATAGATTTATCTTGGTAATGATATGAGTTGCAGGGTAGACAGGATGCCCAACTGAAAGTGTTGATGGTAAGATGAAAGAAATTAGGACTATATTTAGACTTCTATATTTGTATGAACGCAAGTTTGAGCATAAGAGTCTCAACTTCACTGTTGCTGAACTGGTAGGATTTGGCTAAAGAGACGATGGAAATGATGCTATTCATAGTTTCTATCATTCCCGTTAACTGTAGCATAACCCTTCCTCTCTCAACTTATCAGCTGGCTTAATTGCTACTGGTGTACCATATCCTAAAACTAAAGAAGTGAGAATGGTGCGCTGCCACTTGGCTGGCAAAAAGATCTATGTCCTAATGTACGTGCTACAATTGTTTAGAGAGTTTTAGCAAATGAGTCAAGGGAATGCAGAGAAGTATGGGAGGTTATAAACACAAATTGAGATTTGATTTTTTTATTGAGCTGTTGATTTTCACAATAAAACAGACTCCATAGTATAGATCTGGTAACCCTTTATATAAATCAAAACTTTTTGTATTGCTTATATTAAATGTACTAACAGTGGACTTTTCCATCTGCAGATTATACTGAATGACCAGCAGTGGCAGTGTTTCACAGCAGAGTTTCTCTGAATTGCCGAGACTGAAGCAAAAAAAAAAGGAAGTCTTCTGGCATAGTGCATCATTTTACCAATTTACGTGGTAAGTAAAACGCCCAATCATTCTTTTAGGCATTTAAAAGATGTTCATAGCAACGGAATGTCCTCACTACTTTATAGTGGAAACCTGTGCCTGAATATCATTTCTGTCAAGAAAGAAGTAATATGGATCACATTATGTTGGTCATGATAGTTAATAAAAGACTGACTGACTCGAACTCTACTAAAACCTGCTTTAGATCCTGGTGATAGCAATGTTCCATTCGAGGAAATTGCTGCCTTTGAGGCTGAAATGCACCATCTCACGTATGAAAAATAGTGTTACATTCTCACGGTAGGAAGCTCATTTAACCTCTTCTCCTGCACTCTGTATGTTGGGCTCTGATACTCAAGATGGATTTTTGTTAAGGATAATCTGTCTTTGTACCCCCATCCCACTTTCAAAAAGGACACAGAGCTTTGACTGTTTCAGATTCCTTTACCATTCCCCCTCCTACGTGGCTGGCAGTCATGAATACGGATAGTAACCTACTGCATAACTTCTCATATCTCATCCTCCTGTGTGGTCAGCTTCCACAAGGACAATTGGTCCAGGGGGGCCTGACATCATAAAGCTAAAGCAAGAAGTTGTCTGACATGTGGTGCCATTCTGTTGCCTAGCAGTCTGACATCATAAAGCTAAAGCAAGATGCTTTCTGACAAGAGAGCCACTCTGTTGCCTAACAAAGAGTAGGATAGATTTATCTTGGTAATGATATGAGTTGCAGGGTAGACAGGATGCCCAACTGAAAGTGTTGATGGTAAGATGAAAGAAATTAGGACTATATTTAGACTTCTATATTTGTATGAACGCAAGTTTGAGCATAAGAGTCTCAACTTCACTGTTGCTGAACTGGTAGGATTTGGCTAAAGAGACGATGGAAATGATGCTATTCATAGTTTCTATCATTCCCGTTAACTGTAGCATAACCCTTCCTCTCTCAACTTATCAGCTGGCTTAATTGCTACTGGTGTACCATATCCTAAAACTAAAGAAGTGAGAATGGTGCGCTGCCACTTGGCTGGCAAAAAGATCTATGTCCTAATGTACGTGCTACAATTGTTTAGAGAGTTTTAGCAAATGAGTCAAGGGAATGCAGAGAAGTATGGGAGGTTATAAACACAAATTGAGATTTGATTTTTTTATTGAGCTGTTGATTTTCACAATAAAACAGACTCCATAGTATAGATCTGGTAACCCTTTATATAAATCAAAACTTTTTGTATTGCTTATATTAAATGTACTAACAGTGGACTTTTCCATCTGCAGATTATACTGAATGACCAGCAGTGGCAGTGTTTCACAGCAGAGTTTCTCTGAATTGCCGAGACTGAAGCAAAAAAAAAAGGAAGTCTTCTGGCATAGTGCATCATTTTACCAATTTACGTGGTAAGTAAAACGCCCAATCATTCTTTTAGGCATTAAAAAGATGTTCATAGCAACGGAATGTCCTCACTACTTTATAGTGGAAACCTGTGCCTGAATATCATTTCTGTCAAGAAAGAAGTAATATGGATCACATTATGTTGGTCATGATAGTTAATAAAAGACTGACTGACTCGAACTCTACTAAAACCTGCTTTAGATCCTGGTGATAGCAATGTTCCATTCGAGGAAATTGCTGCCTTTGAGGCTGAAATGCACCATCTCTCGTATGAAAAATAGTGTTACATTCTCACGGTAGGAAGCTCATTTAACCTCTTCTCCTGCACTCTGTATGTTGGGCTCTGATACTCAAGATGGATTTTTGTTAAGGATAATCTGTCTTTGTACCCCCATCCCACTTTCAAAAAGGACACAGAGCTTTGACTGTTTCAGATTCCTTTACCATTCCCCCTCCTACGTGGCTGGCAGTCATGAATACGGATAATAACCTACTGCATAACTTCTCATATCTCATCCTCCTGTGTGGTCAGCTTCCACAAGGACAATTGGTCCAGGGGGGCCTGACATCATAAAGCTAAAGCAAGAAGTTGTCTGACATGTGGTGCCATTCTGTTGCCTAGCAGTCTGACATCATAAAGCTAAAGCAAGATGCTTTCTGACAAGAGAGCCACTCTGTTGCCTAACAAAGAGTAGGATAGATTTATCTTGGTAATGATATGAGTTGCAGGGTAGACAGGATGCCCAACTGAAAGTGTTGATGGTAAGATGAAAGAAATTAGGACTATATTTAGACTTCTATATTTGTATGAACGCAAGTTTGAGCATAAGAGTCTCAACTTCACTGTTGCTGAACTGGTAGGATTTGGCTAAAGAGACGATGGAAATGATGCTATTCATAGTTTCTATCATTCCCGTTAACTGTAGCATAACCCTTCCTCTCTCAACTTATCAGCTGGCTTAATTGCTACTGGTGTACCATATCCTAAAACTAAAGAAGTGAGAATGGTGCGCTGCCACTTGGCTGGCAAAAAGATCTATGTCCTAATGTACGTGCTACAATTGTTTAGAGAGTTTTAGCAAATGAGTCAAGGGAATGCAGAGAAGTATGGGAGGTTATAAACACAAATTGAGATTTGATTTTTTTATTGAGCTGTTGATTTTCACAATAAAACAGACTCCATAGTATAGATCTGGTAACCCTTTATATAAATCAAAACATTTTGTATTGCTTATATTAAATGTACTAACAGTGGACTTTTCCATCTGCAGATTATACTGAATGACCAGCAGTGGCAGTGTTTCACAGCAGAGTTTCTCTGAATTGCCGAGACTGAAGCAAAAAAAAAAGGAAGTCTTCTGGCATAGTGCATCATTTTACCAATTTACGTGGTAAGTAAAACGCCCAATCATTCTTTTAGGCATTTAAAAGATGTTCATAGCAACGGAATGTCCTCACTACTTTATAGTGGAAACCTGTGCCTGAATATCATTTCTGTCAAGAAAGAAGTAATATGGATCACATTATGTTGGTCATGATAGTTAATAAAAGACTGACTGACTCGAACTCTACTAAAACCTGCTTTAGATCCTGGTGATAGCAATGTTCCATTCGAGGAAATTGCTGCCTTTGAGGCTGAAATGCACCATCTCACGTATGAAAAATAGTGTTACATTCTCACGGTAGGAAGCTCATTTAACCTCTTCTCCTGCACTCTGTATGTTGGGCTCTGATACTCAAGATGGATTTTTGTTAAGGATAATCTGTCTTTGTACCCCCATCCCACTTTCAAAAAGGACACAGAGCTTTGACTGTTTCAGATTCCTTTACCATTCCCCCTCCTACGTGGCTGGCAGTCATGAATACGGATAGTAACCTACTGCATAACTTCTCATATCTCATCCTCCTGTGTGGTCAGCTTCCACAAGGACAATTGGTCCAGGGGGGCCTGACATCATAAAGCTAAAGCAAGAAGTTGTCTGACATGTGGTGCCATTCTGTTGCCTAGCAGTCTGACATCATAAAGCTAAAGCAAGATGCTTTCTGACAAGAGAGCCACTCTGTTGCCTAACAAAGAGTAGGATAGATTTATCTTGGTAATGATGAGTTGCAGGGTAGACAGGATGCCCAACTGAAAGTGTTGATGGTAAGATGAAAGAAATTAGGACTTTATTTAGACTTCTATATTTGTATGAACGCAAGTTTGAGCATAAGAGTCTCAACTTCACTGTTGCTGAACTGGTAGGATTTGGCTAAAGAGAAGATGGAAATTATGCTATTCATAGTTTCTATCATTCCCGTTAACTGTAGCATAACCCTTCCTCTCTCAACTTATCAGCTGGCTTAATTGCTACTGGTGTACCATATCCTAAAACTAAAGAAGTGAGAATGGTGCGCTGCCACTTGGCTGGCAAAAAGATCTATGTCCTAATGTACGTGCTACAATTGTTTAGAGAGTTTTAGCAAATGAGTCAAGGGAATGCAGAGAAGTATGGGAGGTTATAAACACAAATTGAGATTTGATTTTTTTATTGAGCTGTTGATTTTCACAATAAAACAGACTCCATAGTATAGATCTGGTAACCCTTTATATAAATCAAAACTTTTTGTATTGCTTATATTAAATGTACTAACAGTGGACTTTTCCATCTGCAGATTATACTGAATGACCAGCAGTGGCAGTGTTTCACAGCAGAGTTTCTCTGAATTGCCGAGACTGAAGCAAAAAAAAAAGGAAGTCTTCTGGCATAGTGCATCATTTTACCAATTTACGTGGTAAGTAAAACGCCCAATCATTCTTTTAGGCATTAAAAAGATGTTCATAGCAACGGAATGTCCTCACTACTTTATAGTGGAAACCTGTGCCTGAATATCATTTCTGTCAAGAAAGAAGTAATATGGATCACATTATGTTGGTCATGATAGTTAATAAAAGACTGACTGACTCGAACTCTACTAAAACCTGCTTTAGATCCTGGTGATAGCAATGTTCCATTCGAGGAAATTGCTGCCTTTGAGGCTGAAATGCACCATCTCTCGTATGAAAAATAGTGTTACATTCTCACGGTAGGAAGCTCATTTAACCTCTTCTCCTGCACTCTGTATGTTGGGCTCTGATACTCAAGATGGATTTTTGTTAAGGATAATCTGTCTTTGTACCCCCATCCCACTTTCAAAAAGGACACAGAGCTTTGACTGTTTCAGATTCCTTTACCATTCCCCCTCCTACGTGGCTGGCAGTCATGAATACGGATAATAACCTACTGCATAACTTCTCATATCTCATCCTCCTGTGTGGTCAGCTTCCACAAGGACAATTGGTCCAGGGGGGCCTGACATCATAAAGCTAAAGCAAGAAGTTGTCTGACATGTGGTGCCATTCTGTTGCCTAGCAGTCTGACATCATAAAGCTAAAGCAAGATGCTTTCTGACAAGAGAGCCACTCTGTTGCCTAACAAAGAGTAGGATAGATTTATCTTGGTAATGATATGAGTTGCAGGGTAGACAGGATGCCCAACTGAAAGTGTTGATGGTAAGATGAAAGAAATTAGGACTATATTTAGACTTCTATATTTGTATGAACGCAAGTTTGAGCATAAGAGTCTCAACTTCACTGTTGCTGAACTGGTAGGATTTGGCTAAAGAGACGATGGAAATGATGCTATTCATAGTTTCTATCATTCCCGTTAACTGTAGCATAACCCTTCCTCTCTCAACTTATCAGCTGGCTTAATTGCTACTGGTGTACCATATCCTAAAACTAAAGAAGTGAGAATGGTGCGCTGCCACTTGGCTGGCAAAAAGATCTATGTCCTAATGTACGTGCTACAATTGTTTAGAGAGTTTTAGCAAATGAGTCAAGGGAATGCAGAGAAGTATGGGAGGTTATAAACACAAATTGAGATTTGATTTTTTTATTGAGCTGTTGATTTTCACAATAAAACAGACTCCATAGTATAGATCTGGTAACCCTTTATATAAATCAAAACTTTTTGTATTGCTTATATTAAATGTACTAACAGTGGACTTTTCCATCTGCAGATTATACTGAATGACCAGCAGTGGCAGTGTTTCACAGCAGAGTTTCTCTGAATTGCCGAGACTGAAGCAAAAAAAAAAGGAAGTCTTCTGGCATAGTGCATCATTTTACCAATTTACGTGGTAAGTAAAACGCCCAATCATTCTTTTAGGCATTTAAAAGATGTTCATAGCAACGGAATGTCCTCACTACTTTATAGTGGAAACCTGTGCCTGAATATCATTTCTGTCAAGAAAGAAGTAATATGGATCACATTATGTTGGTCATGATAGTTAATAAAAGACTGACTGACTCGAACTCTACTAAAACCTGCTTTAGATCCTGGTGATAGCAATGTTCCATTCGAGGAAATTGCTGCCTTTGAGGCTGAAATGCACCATCTCACGTATGAAAAATAGTGTTACATTCTCACGGTAGGAAGCTCATTTAACCTCTTCTCCTGCACTCTGTATGTTGGGCTCTGATACTCAAGATGGATTTTTGTTAAGGATAATCTGTCTTTGTACCCCCATCCCACTTTCAAAAAGGACACAGAGCTTTGACTGTTTCAGATTCCTTTACCATTCCCCCTCCTACGTGGCTGGCAGTCATGATACGGATAGTAACCTACTGCATAACTTCTCATATCTCATCCTCCTGTGTGGTCAGCTTCCACAAGGACAATTGGTCCAGGGGGGCCTGACATCATAAAGCTAAAGCAAGAAGTTGTCTGACATGTGGTGCCATTCTGTTGCCTAGCAGTCTGACATCATAAAGCTAAAGCAAGATGCTTTCTGACAAGAGAGCCACTCTGTTGCCTAACAAAGAGTAGGATAGATTTATCTTGGTAATGATGAGTTGCAGGGTAGACAGGATGCCCAACTGAAAGTGTTGATGGTAAGATGAAAGAAATTAGGACTTTATTTAGACTTCTATATTTGTATGAACGCAAGTTTGAGCATAAGAGTCTCAACTTCACTGTTGCTGAACTGGTAGGATTTGGCTAAAGAGAAGATGGAAATTATGCTATTCATAGTTTCTATCATTCCCTGTTAACTGTAGCATAACCCTTCCTCTCTCAACTTATCAGCTGGCTTAATTGCTACTGGTGTACCATATCCTAAAACTAAAGAAGTGAGAATGGTGCGCTGCCACTTGGCTGGCAAAAAGATCTATGTCCTAATGTACGTGCTACAATTGGTTTAGAGAGTTTTAGCAAATGAGTCAAGGGAATGCAGAGAAGTATGGGAGGTTATAAACACAAATTGAGATTTGATTTTTTTATTTGAGCTGTTGATTTTCACAATAAAACAGACTCCATAGTATAGATCTGGTAACCCTTTATATAAATCAAAACTTTTTGTAATTGCTTATATTAAATGTACTAACAGTGACTTTTCCATCTGCAGATTATACTGAATGACCAGCAGTGGCAGTGTTTCACAGCAGAGTTTCTCTGAATTGCCGAGACTGAAGCAAAAAAAAAAAAGGAAGTCTTCTGGCATAGTGCATCATTTTACCAATTTACGTGGTTAAGTAAAACGCCCAATCATTCTTTTAGGCATTAAAAAGATGTTCATAGCAACGAATGTCCTCACTACTTTATAGTGGAAACCTGTGCCTGAATATCATTTCTGTCAAGAAAGAAGTAATATGGATCACATTATGTTGGTCATGATAGTTAATAAAAGACTGACTGACTCGAACTCCTACTAAAACCTGCTTTAGATCCTGGTGATAGCAATGTCCATTCGAGGAAATTGCTGCCTTTGAGGCTGAAATGCACCATCTCACGTCTGAAAAATAGTGGTTAATACTCACGGTAGGAAGCTCATTTAACCTCTTCTCCTGCACTCTGTATGTTGGGCTCTGATACTCAAGATGGATTTTTGTTAAGGATAATCTGTCTTTGTACCCCCATCCCACTTTCAAAAAGGACACAGAGCTTTGACTGTTTCAGATTCCTTTACCATTCCCCCTCCTACGTGGCTGGCAGTCATGAATACGGATAGTAACCTACTGCATAACTTCTGATATCTCATCCTCCTGTGTGGTCATCTTCCACAAGGACAATTGGTCCAGTGGTGTCTGACATCATAAAGCTAAAGCAAGAAGTTGTCTGACATGTGGTGCCATTCTGTTGCCTAGCAGTCTGACATCATAAAGCTAAAGCAAGATGCTTTCTGACATGAGAGCCACTCTGTTGCCTAACAAAGAGTAGGATACATTTATCTTGGTAATGATATGAGTTGCAGGGTAGACAGGATGCCCAACTGAAAGTGTTGATGGTAAGATGAAAGAAATTAGGACTATATTTAGACTTCTATATTTGTATGAACGCAAGTTTGAGCATAAGAGTCTCAACTTCACTGTTGCTGAACTGGTAGGATTTGGCTAAAGAGACGATGGAAATGATGCTATTCATAGTTTCTATCATTCCCGTTAACTGTAGCATAACCCTTCCTCTCTCAACTTATCAGCTGGCTTAATTGCTACTGGTGTACCATATCCTAAAACTAAAGAAGTGAGAATGGTGCGCTGCCACTTGGCTGGCAAAAAGATCTATGTCCTAATGTACGTGCTACAATTGTTTAGAGAGTTTTAGCAAATGAGTCAAGGGAATGCAGAGAAGTATGGGAGGTTATAAACACAAATTGAGATTTGATTTTTTTATTGAGCTGTTGATTTTCACAATAAAACAGACTCCATAGTATAGATCTGGTAACCATTTATATAAATCAAAACTTTTTGTATTGCTTATATTAAATGTACTAACAGTGGACTTTTCCATCTGCAGATTATACTGAATGACCAGCAGTGGCAGTGTTTCACAGCAGAGTTTCTCTGAATTGCCGAGACTGAAGCAAAAAAAAAAAGGAAGTCTTCTGGCATAGTGCATCATTTTACCAATTTACGTGGTAAGTAAAACGCCCAATCATTCTTTTAGGCATTAAAAAGATGTTCATAGCAACGGAATGTCCTCACTACTTTATAGTGGAAACCTGTGCCTGAATATCATTTCTGTCAAGAAAGAAGTAATATGGATCACATTATGTTGGTCATGATAGTTAATAAAAGACTGACTGACTCGAACTCTACTAAAACCTGCTTTAGATCCTGGTGATAGCAATGTTCCATTCGAGGAAATTGCTGCCTTTGAGGCTGAAATGCACCATCTCACGTATGAAAAATAGTGTTACATTCTCACAGTAGGAAGCTCATTTAACCTCTTCTCCTGCACTCTGTATGTTGGGCTCTGATACTCAAGATGGATTTTGTTAAGGATAATCTGTCTTTGTACCCCCATCCCACTTTCAAAAAGGACACAGAGCTTTGACTGTTTCAGATTCCTTTACCATTCCCCCTCCTACGTGGCTGGCAGTCATGAATACGGATAGTAACCTACTGCATAACTTATGATATCTCATCCTCCTGTGTGGTCAGCTTCCACAAGGACAATTGGTCCAGTGGTGTCTGACATCATAAAGCTAAAGCAAGAAGTTGTCTGACATGTGGTGCCATTCTGTTGCCTAGCAGTCTGACATCATAAAGCTAAAGCAAGATGCTTTCTGACATGAGAGCCACTCTGTTGCCTAACAAAGAGTAGGATACATTTATCTTGGTAATGATATGAGTTGCAGGGTAGACAGGATGCCCAACTGAAAGTGTTGATGGTAAGATGAAAGAAATTAGGACTATATTTAGACTTCTATATTTGTATGAACGCAAGTTTGAGCATAAGAGTCTCAACTTCACTGTTGCTGAACTGGTAGGATTTGGCTAAAGAGACGATGGAAATGATGCTATTCATAGTTTCTATCATTCCCGTTAACTGTAGCATAACCCTTCCTCTCTCAACTTATCAGCTGGCTTAATTGCTACTGGTGTACCATATCCTAAAACTAAAGAAGTGAGAATGGTGCGCTGCCACTTGGCTGGCAAAAAGATCTATGTCCTAATGTACGTGCTACAATTGTTTAGAGAGTTTTAGCAAATGAGTCAAGGGAATGCAGAGAAGTATGGGAGGTTATAAACACAAATTGAGATTTGATTTTTTTATTGAGCTGTTGATTTTCACAATAAAACAGACTCCATAGTATAGATCTGGTAACCCTTTATATAAATCAAAACTTTTTGTATTGCTTATATTAAATGTACTAACAGTGGACTTTTCCATCTGCAGATTATACTGAATGACCAGCAGTGGCAGTGTTTCACAGCAGAGTTTCTCTGAATTGCCGAGACTGAAGCAAAAAAAAAAAGGAAGTCTTCTGGCATAGTGCATCATTTTACCAATTTACGTGGTAAGTAAAACGCCCAATCATTCTTTTAGGCATTAAAAAGATGTTCATAGCAACGGAATGTCCTCACTACTTTATAGTGGAAACCTGTGCCTGAATATCATTTCTGTCAAGAAAGAAGTAATATGGATCACATTATGTTGGTCATGATAGTTAATAAAAGACTGACTGACTCGAACTCTACTAAAACCTGCTTTAGATCCTGGTGATAGCAATGTTCCATTCGAGGAAATTGCTGCCTTTGAGGCTGAAATGCACCATCTCACGTATGAAAAATAGTGTTACATTCTCACAGTAGGAAGCTCATTTAACCTCTTCTCCTGCACTCTGTATGTTGGGCTCTGATACTCAAGATGGATTTTTGTTAAGGATAATCTGTCTTTGTACCCCCATCCCACTTTCAAAAAGGACACAGAGCTTTGACTGTTTCAGATTCCTTTACCATTCCCCCTCCTACGTGGCTGGCAGTCATGAATACGGATAGTAACCTACTGCATAACTTCTGATATCTCATCCTCCTGTGTGGTCAGCTTCCACAAGGACAATTGGTCCAGGGGGGCCTGACATCATAAAGCTAAAGCAAGAAGTTGTCTGACATGTGGTGCCATTCTGTTGCCTAGCAGTCTGACATCATAAAGCTAAAGCAAGATGCTTTCTGACATGAGAGCCACTCTGTTGCCTAACAAAGAGTAGGATACATTTATCTTGGTAATGATATGAGTTGCAGGGTAGACAGGATGCCCAACTGAAAGTGTTGATGGTAAGATGAAAGAAATTCGGACTTTATTTAGACTTCTATATTTGTATGAACGCAAGTTTGAGCATAAGAGTCTCAACTTCACTGTTGCTGAACTGGTAGGATTTGGCTAAAGAGAAGATGGAAATGATGCTATTCATAGTTTCTATCATTCCCGTTAACTGTAGCATAACCCTTCCTCTCTCAACTTATCAGCTGGCTTAATTGCTACTGGTGTACCATATCCTAAAACTAAAGAAGTGAGAATGGTGCGCTGCCACTTGGCTGGCAAAAAGATCTATGTCCTAATGTACGTGCTACAATTGTTTAGAGAGTTTTAGCAAATGAGTCAAGGGAATGCAGAGAAGTATGGGAGGTTATAAACACAAATTGAGATTTGATTTTTTTATTGAGCTGTTGATTTTCACAATAAAACAGACTCCATAGTATAGATCTGGTAACCCTTTATATAAATCAAAACTTTTTGTATTGCTTATATTAAATGTACTAACAGTGGACTTTTCCATCTGCAGATTATACTGAATGACCAGCAGTGGCAGTGTTTCACAGCAGAGTTTCTCTGAATTGCCGAGACTGAAGCAAAAAAAAAAAGGAAGTCTTCTGGCATAGTGCATCATTTTACCAATTTACGTGGTAAGTAAAACGCCCAATCATTCTTTAAGGCATTAAAAAGATGTTCATAGCAACGGAATGTCCTCACTACTTTATAGTGGAAACCTGTGCCTGAATATCATTTCTGTCAAGAAAGAAGTAATATGGATCACATTATGTTGGTCATGATAGTTAATAAAAGACTGACTGACTCGAACTCTACTAAAACCTGCTTTAGATCCTGGTGATAGCAATGTTCCATTCGAGGAAATTGCTGCCTTTGAGGCTGAAATGCACAATCTCACGTATGAAAAATAGTGTTACATTCTCACGGTAGGAAGCTCATTTAACCTCTTCTCCTGCACTCTGTATGTTGGGCTCTGATACTCAAGATGGATTTTTGTTAAGGATAATCTGTCTTTGTACCCCCATCCCACTTTCAAAAAGGACACAGAGCTTTGACTGTTTCAGATTCCTTTACCATTCCCCCTCCTACGTGGCTGGCAGTCATGAATACGGATAGTAACCTACTGCATAACTTATGATATCTCATCCTCCTGTGTGGTCAGCTTCCACAAGGACAATTGGTCCAGTGGTGTCTGACATCATAAAGCTAAAGCAAGAAGTTGTCTGACATGTGGTGCCATTCTGTTGCCTAGCAGTCTGACATCATAAAGCTAAAGCAAGATGCTTTCTGACATGAGAGCCACTCTGTTGCCTAACAAAGAGTAGGATACATTTATCTTGGTAATGATATGAGTTGCAGGGTAGACAGGATGCCCAACTGAAAGTGTTGATGGTAAGATGAAAGAAATTAGGACTTTATTTAGACTTCTATATTTGTATGAACGCAAGTTTGAGCATAAGAGTCTCAACTTCACTGTTGCTGAACTGGTAGGATTTGGCTAAAGAGAAGATGGAAATGATGCTATTCATAGTTTCTATCATTCCCGTTAACTGTAGCATAACCCTTCCTCTCTCAACTTATCAGCTGGCTTAATTGCTACTGGTGTACCATATCCTAAAACTAAAGAAGTGAGAATGGTGCGCTGCCACTTGGCTGGCAAAAAGATCTATGTCCTAATGTACGTGCTACAATTGTTTAGAGAGTTTTAGCAAATGAGTCAAGGGAATGCAGAGAAGTATGGGAGGTTATAAACACAAATTGAGATTTGATTTTTTTATTGAGCTGTTGATTTTCACAATAACCGTGACCGCCCGGACTCGTTCCAGACCGGTTGCTCCCACCCTCGCTCCTCTCCCATTACTGCTGCCTGCTGTTGGTGATTGCACCCCTAACTGGACACAACGGTATCGCCTGCGCTCTGCAGTATTTACCTAAGTGATATTTTAATGCTGTTTGACTTTAAGCAGACTCTGCTTTGTAACTGACCTGGAATTATAGCGCATTGATTCGGAGCGCCGCCCGCCCTGCTTTGTGCATTGTACACGCGACTTTGGCTTTATTTTCATCAGCCTGCAAGTAGTAAGATAGCACTCTCGGTGCCACAGTCGATTTGCTGCCCCTGCCTCGCCTCCCCTCTGACCTCCATTTTGTTGTGTGTTGTTCTTCCCAGGCACGCCCCTCCTCCCCGCTACCGCCTCCCTGCTGCTGACCCTCCCACGCTCCGCCCCCTCCTCTGTCCATTAATGTCAGATGGTCCCACGCGCAGCGTCCACGCGCTACGGACACGCCGAAGGTGCGTCAAAGGTAAGCCCGTCTACGCCCGTCCGCGCCTGTCCCCCTGCCCCTCGCTCTGCCCAGCCCTCCCGCATTACCTACGATGCCGCCACCCTCCTAGCCCTTAACCCCGGTCGCGCCCCCAACTGCGTCCAAGCCGCTCCTGGACACACCCATGGACCTTTCTCCTGCTACTCCTGCAAATTCAGCGGCACCGACAACATCTCCGCTACGACCACTCCACAGACTCCCGACCCCAACCACCTACAATGCATCCTTCTCAACACCCGCTCGATCCACAGACACGCCATTGACCTATGGAATCTACTAGACACCATCTCTCCGGACGTCGCCTTCCTAACAGAAACATGGATGAACGCTTCCTCCGCCCCAGACATCACCATTGCCATCCCTGAAGACTATAAGATCACACGCAAGGACTGCACCGACCACACAGGAGGAGGCATCGCTATCGTCCATAAGAAATCAATCCGCATCTCAACCAGCTCTGACACCAACCTCGCCAACTCCGAACACCTTCACTTCCAGATCCACATCGACCCCAAGACCACACTCAGAGGCACCCTCTTCTACAGACCACCAGGACCCCGCGCAAAATTTAGTGAAGACATCACGGACTTCATCACTCCTCACGCGCTCCCCTCCAAAGACTACATCCTTCTGGGAGACCTCAACTTTCACCTTGAAAAGATCAACGACTGCAACACCACCACCCTCTTGGACAACCTCGCCAACCTCGGACTTAAACAACTGGTCACTTCCCCCACCCACATCGCAGGTCACACACTCGACCCCATCTTCACCTCCAGCAATCATGTCTCCTTCAGCCACACTACGGATCTCCTCTGGACTGACCACAGCTGCGTTCACTTCACCTACAACAAGCCAAAACCCATCAACCACCTCCAACCAACTCTGCAAAGAAACTGGAACAAAATCACCACCGACCAGATCTCCTCATCGCTCCTTCTAAACACCCCAGCCCACTCTTCTAACCCAGACCAAGCCGCCGCCAACTTCACCCTATGGTTATCCAACACCGCCAACACCTTAGCACCACTGAAAAAACGTCAAAGCAAACCTGGCAACAAGAAGGCCTCATGGTTCAACGATGATCTTAAGAAGTCCAAGAAGCTCTGCCGCTCCCTTGAAAAGGCCTGGAAAAAACACCCAACCACTTGCACCAAGGACGCCTTCAAAAACGCCACCCGCACTCACCACCAACTTATCCGAAAGGCCAAGAAAACAGCATTCAAGGATCGACTTGACAACAACACCCACAACAGCAAGGAACTTTTCAACATCGTCAAGGAATTTTCCAATCCCTCGGCCAACTCCAACGACATCACCCCCTCTCAAGCCCTCTGCGACTCCCTAGCCTCATTCTTCCACAACAAGATTGCAGACATCCACAACAGCTTCGACAACCAACCCGGAGACCAACCCAACCAACCATTTGCTGAACACTCTCCCCCCGAGAACACCCTTAATGACTGGAACCCAATCTCCACTGAGGACACCATCCGCCTGATGAACTCCATCCACTCAGGATCCCCCACAGACCCATGTCCTCACCACATCTTCAACAAAGCAGACTCCGTCATAGCACCGCACCTCCGGGACGTCATCAACTGCTCCTTCAACTCCGCCACCTTCCCGGAAAACTGGAAACACGCTGAACTCAACGCCCTTCTGAAAAAACCCACAGCGGACCCCACCGAACTCAAAAATTACCGCCCCATTTCGCTCCTTCCATTCCCGGCCAAAGTCATCGAGAAAGCTGTCAACAACCAACTCGCCGCTTTCCTCGAAGCCAACAAATCCCTCGACTCCTCACAATCTGGCTTCCGAGCAAAACACAGCACTGAGACCGCCCTCATCGCAGCAACAGACGACATTCGAACTCTACTGGACAATGGAGACACAGTCGCCCTCATCCTCCTCGACCTCTCTGCAGCATTCGACACAGTCTGCCACAGCACCCTTTTACAACGCCTCAGCAACATCGGAATACAAGGAAAAGCACTTGAATGGATCACCTCGTTCCTCACCGGAAGAACCCAGAGAGTCCGCCTTCCACCATTCAAGTCCGAGGCCACTGAAGTCATCTGTGGCGTACCCCAAGGGTCCTCACTCAGCCCCACCCTCTTCAATGTATACATGAGTCCCCTCGCGGCCATCGCCCGCCAACACAACCTCAACATCATCTCTTACGCGGATGACACTCAACTAATCCTTTCTCTCACCAATGACCCCAGCACCGCCAAAACTAACCTACACGAAGGAATGAAAGAAGTTGCCGAATGGATGAAACACAGCCGTCTGAAACTGAACTCAGATAAAACAGAAGTCCTCATCTTAGGCACATCCCCCTCTGCATGGGATGACTCTTGGTGGCCGGAAGCCCTTGGAAAAGCACCCATCCCGACAGACCACGCACGGAACCTAGGCGTCATCCTGGATTCTTCTCTCTCAATGAACAGACAAGTCAGCGCCGTATCCTCATCCTGCTTCAACATTCTTCGCATGCTCAAAAAAACATTTCGCTGGATCCCCACCGAAACCAGGAAAACTGTCACCCATGCTCTGGTCACGAGCCGACTGGACTACGGAAACACCCTCTACGCAGGTACCACCGCTAAACTCCAGAAGAAACTCCAACGAATCCAAAACGCCTCAGCCAGGATCATATTAGACATCCCACGCAACGAACACATCTCTGGTCACCTGAAAGACCTCCACTGGCTACCCGTCAATAAGAGAATCACTTTCCGACTGCTAACCCACGCACACAAATCACTCTACGACATCGGACCAGAATGCCTCAACTCTCGACTGTCCTTCTACACCCCCTCCCGCCAACTGCGTTCTTACAGCCAAGCCCTCGCCACTGTACCTCGCATCAACAAGACCACCATGGGAGGCAGATCCTTCTCATACCTGGCTGCTAGAACATGGAACTCACTCCCCACTTACCTTCGCCTTACCCAAAACCACCTAGCATTCAGAAAGCAACTTAAAACATGGATATTTGACAAGTAATCCTCCTCCCCTTCCTAAGCGCCTTGAGACCCTCTGGGTATGTAGTGCGCTATATTAATTATTTGACTTGACTTGACTTGAATAAAACAGACTCCATAGTATAGATCTGGTAACCCTTTATATAAATCAAAACTTTTTGTATTGCTTATATTAAATGTACTAACAGTGGACTTTTCCATCTGCAGATTATACTGAATGACCAGCAGTGGCAGTGTTTCACAGCAGAGTTTCTCTGAATTGCCGAGACTGAAGCAAAAAAAAAAAGGAAGTCTTCTGGCATAGTGCATCATTTTACCAATTTACGTGGTAAGTAAAACGCCCAATCATTCTTTTAGGCATTAAAAAGATGTTCATAGCAACGGAATGTCCTCACTACTTTATAGTGGAAACCTGTGCCTGAATATCATTTCTGTCAAGAAAGAAGTAATATGGATCACATTATGTTGGTCATGATAGTTAATAAAAGACTGACTGACTCGAACTCTACTAAAACCTGCTTTAGATCCTGGTGATAGCAATGTTCCATTCGAGGAAATTGCTGCCTTTGAGGCTGAAATGCACCATCTCTCGTATGAAAAATAGTGTTACATTCTCACGGAAGGAAGCTCATTTAACCTCTTCTCCTGCACTCTGTATGTTGGGCTCTGATACTCAAGATGGATTTTTGTTAAGGATAATCTGTCTTTGTACCCCCATCCCACTTTCAAAAAGGACACAGAGCTTTGACTGTTTCAGATTCCTTTACCATTCCCCCTCCTACGTGGCTGGCAGTCATGAATACGGATAATAACCTACTGCATAACTTCTCATATCTCATCCTCCTGTGTGGTCAGCTTCCACAAGGACAATTGGTCCAGGGGGGCCTGACATCATAAAGCTAAAGCAAGAAGTTGTCTGACATGTGGTGCCATTCTGTTGCCTAGCAGTCTGACATCATAAAGCTAAAGCAAGATGCTTTCTGACAAGAGAGCCACTCTGTTGCCTAACAAAGAGTAGGATAGATTTATCTTGGTAATGATATGAGTTGCAGGGTAGACAGGATGCCCAACTGAAAGTGTTGATGGTAAGATGAAAGAAATTAGGACTATATTTAGACTTCTATATTTGTATGAACGCAAGTTTGAGCATAAGAGTCTCAACTTCACTGTTGCTGAACTGGTAGGATTTGGCTAAAGAGACGATGGAAATGATGCTATTCATAGTTTCTATCATTCCGGTTAACTGTAGCATAACCCTTCCTCTCTCAACTTATCAGCTGGCTTAATTGCTACTGGTGTACCATATCCTAAAACTAAAGAAGTGAGAATGGTGCGCTGCCACTTGGCTGGCAAAAAGATCTATGTCCTAATGTACGTGCTACAATTGTTTAGAGAGTTTTAGCAAATGAGTCAAGGGAATGCAGAGAAGTATGGGAGGTTATAAACACAAATTGAGATTTGATTTTTTTATTGAGCTGTTGATTTTCACAATAAAACAGACTCCATAGTATAGATCTGGTAACCCTTTATATAAATCAAAACTTTTTGTATTGCTTATATTAAATGTACTAACAGTGGACTTTTCCATCTGCAGATTATACTGAATGACCAGCAGTGGCAGTGTTTCACAGCAGAGTTTCTCTGAATTGCCGAGACTGAAGCAAAAAAAAAAGGAAGTCTTCTGGCATAGTGCATCATTTTACCAATTTACGTGGTAAGTAAATCGCCCAATCATTCTTTTAGGCATTTAAAAGATGTTCATAGCAACGGAATGTCCTCACTACTTTATAGTGGAAACCTGTGCCTGAATATCATTTCTGTCAAGAAAGAAGTAATATGGATCACATTATGTTGGTCATGATAGTTAATAAAAGACTGACTGACTCGAACTCTACTAAAACCTGCTTTAGATCCTGGTGATAGCAATGTTCCATTCGAGGAAATTGCTGCCTTTGAGGCTGAAATGCACCATCTCACGTATGAAAAATAGTGTTACATTCTCACGGTAGGAAGCTCATTTAACCTCTTCTCCTGCACTCTGTATGTTGGGCTCTGATACTCAAGATGGATTTTTGTTAAGGATAATCTGTCTTTGTACCCCCATCCCACTTTCAAAAAGGACACAGAGCTTTGACTGTTTCAGATTCCTTTACCATTCCCCCTCCTACGTGGCTGGCAGTCATGAATACGGATAGTAACCTACTGCATAACTTCTCATATCTCATCCTCCTGTGTGGTCAGCTTCCACAAGGACAATTGGTCCAGGGGGGCCTGACATCATAAAGCTAAAGCAAGAAGTTGTCTGACATGTGGTGCCATTCTGTTGCCTAGCAGTCTGACATCATAAAGCTAAAGCAAGATGCTTTCTGACAAGAGAGCCACTCTGTTGCCTAACAAAGAGTAGGATAGATTTATCTTGGTAATGATATGAGTTGCAGGGTAGACAGGATGCCCAACTGAAAGTGTTGATGGTAAGATGAAAGAAATTAGGACTATATTTAGACTTCTATATTTGTATGAACGCAAGTTTGAGCATAAGAGTCTCAACTTCACTGTTGCTGAACTGGTAGGATTTGGCTAAAGAGACGATGGAAATGATGCTATTCATAGTTTCTATCATTCCCGTTAACTGTAGCATAACCCTTCCTCTCTCAACTTATCAGCTGGCTTAATTGCTACTGGTGTACCATATCCTAAAACTAAAGAAGTGAGAATGGTGCGCTGCCACTTGGCTGGCAAAAAGATCTATGTCCTAATGTACGTGCTACAATTGTTTAGAGAGTTTTAGCAAATGAGTCAAGGGAATGCAGAGAAGTATGGGAGGTTATAAACACAAATTGAGATTTGATTTTTTTATTGAGCTGTTGATTTTCACAATAAAACAGACTCCATAGTATAGATCTGGTAACCCTTTCTATAAATCAAAACTTTTTGTATTGCTTATATTAAATGTACTAACAGTGGACTTTTCCATCTGCAGATTATACTGAATGACCAGCAGTGGCAGTGTTTCACAGCAGAGTTTCTCTGAATTGCCGAGACTGAAGCAAAAAAAAAAGGAAGTCTTCTGGCATAGTGCATCATTTTACCAATTTACGTGGTAAGTAAAACGCCCAATCATTCTTTTAGGCATTAAAAAGATGTTCATAGCAACGGAATGTCCTCACTACTTTATAGTGGAAACCTGTGCCTGAATATCATTTCTGTCAAGAAAGAAGTAATATGGATCACATTATGTTGGTCATGATAGTTAATAAAAGACTGACTGACTCGAACTCTACTAAAACCTGCTTTAGATCCTGGTGATAGCAATGTTCCATTCGAGGAAATTGCTGCCTTTGAGGCTGAAATGCACCATCTCTCGTATGAAAAATAGTGTTACATTCTCACGGTAGGAAGCTCATTTAACCTCTTCTCCTGCACTCTGTATGTTGGGCTCTGATACTCAAGATGGATTTTTGTTAAGGATAATCTGTCTTTGTACCCCCATCCCACTTTCAAAAAGGACACAGAGCTTTGACTGTTTCAGATTCCTTTACCATTCCCCCTCCTACGTGGCTGGCAGTCATGAATACGGATAATAACCTACTGCATAACTTCTCATATCTCATCCTCCTGTGTGGTCAGCTTCCACAAGGACAATTGGTCCAGGGGGGCCTGACATCATAAAGCTAAAGCAAGAAGTTGTCTGACATGTGGTGCCATTCTGTTGCCTAGCAGTCTGACATCATAAAGCTAAAGCAAGATGCTTTCTGACAAGAGAGCCACTCTGTTGCCTAACAAAGAGTAGGATAGATTTATCTTGGTAATGATATGAGTTGCAGGGTAGACAGGATGCCCAACTGAAAGTGTTGATGGTAAGATGAAAGAAATTAGGACTATATTTAGACTTCTATATTTGTATGAACGCAAGTTTGAGCATAAGAGTCTCAACTTCACTGTTGCTGAACTGGTAGGATTTGGCTAAAGAGACGATGGAAATGATGCTATTCATAGTTTCTATCATTCCCGTTAACTGTAGCATAACCCTTCCTCTCTCAACTTATCAGCTGGCTTAATTGCTACTGGTGTACCATATCCTAAAACTAAAGAAGTGAGAATGGTGCGCTGCCACTTGGCTGGCAAAAAGATCTATGTCCTAATGTACGTGCTACAATTGTTTAGAGAGTTTTAGCAAATGAGTCAAGGGAATGCAGAGAAGTATGGGAGGTTATAAACACAAATTGAGATTTGATTTTTTTATTGAGCTGTTGATTTTCACAATAAAACAGACTCCATAGTATAGATCTGGTAACCCTTTATATAAATCAAAACTTTTTGTATTGCTTATATTAAATGTACTAACAGTGGACTTTTCCATCTGCAGATTATACTGAATGACCAGCAGTGGCAGTGTTTCACAGCAGAGTTTCTCTGAATTGCCGAGACTGAAGCAAAAAAAAAAGGAAGTCTTCTGGCATAGTGCATCATTTTACCAATTTACGTGGTAAGTAAAACGCCCAATCATTCTTTTAGGCATTTAAAAGATGTTCATAGCAACGGAATGTCCTCACTACTTTATAGTGGAAACCTGTGCCTGAATATCATTTCTGTCAAGAAAGAAGTAATATGGATCACATTATGTTGGTCATGATAGTTAATAAAAGACTGACTGACTCGAACTCTACTAAAACCTGCTTTAGATCCTGGTGATAGCAATGTTCCATTCGAGGAAATTGCTGCCTTTGAGGCTGAAATGCACCATCTCACGTATGAAAAATAGTGTTACATTCTCACGGTAGGAAGCTCATTTAACCTCTTCTCCTGCACTCTGTATGTTGGGCTCTGATACTCAAGATGGATTTTTGTTAAGGATAATCTGTCTTTGTACCCCCATCCCACTTTCAAAAAGGACACAGAGCTTTGACTGTTTCAGATTCCTTTACCATTCCCCCTCCTACGTGGCTGGCAGTCATGAATACGGATAGTAACCTACTGCATAACTTCTCATATCTCATCCTCCTGTGTGGTCAGCTTCCACAAGGACAATTGGTCCAGGGGGGCCTGACATCATAAAGCTAAAGCAAGAAGTTGTCTGACATGTGGTGCCATTCTGTTGCCTAGCAGTCTGACATCATAAAGCTAAAGCAAGATGCTTTCTGACAAGAGAGCCACTCTGTTGCCTAACAAAGAGTAGGATAGATTTATCTTGGTAATGATGAGTTGCAGGGTAGACAGGATGCCCAACTGAAAGTGTTGATGGTAAGATGAAAGAAATTAGGACTTTATTTAGACTTCTATATTTGTATGAACGCAAGTTTGAGCATAAGAGTCTCAACTTCACTGTTGCTGAACTGGTAGGATTTGGCTAAAGAGAAGATGGAAATTATGCTATTCATAGTTTCTATCATTCCCGTTAACTGTAGCATAACCCTTCCTCTCTCAACTTATCAGCTGGCTTAATTGCTACTGGTGTACCATATCCTAAAACTAAAGAAGTGAGAATGGTGCGCTGCCACTTGGCTGGCAAAAAGATCTATGTCCTAATGTACGTGCTACAATTGTTTAGAGAGTTTTAGCAAATGAGTCAAGGGAATGCAGAGAAGTATGGGAGGTTATAAACACAAATTGAGATTTGATTTTTTTATTGAGCTGTTGATTTTCACAATAAAACAGACTCCATAGTATAGATCTGGTAACCCTTTATATAAATCAAAACTTTTTGTATTGCTTATATTAAATGTACTAACAGTGGACTTTTCCATCTGCAGATTATACTGAATGACCAGCAGTGGCAGTGTTTCACAGCAGAGTTTCTCTGAATTGCCGAGACTGAAGCAAAAAAAAAAAGGAAGTCTTCTGGCATAGTGCATCATTTTACCAATTTACGTGGTAAGTAAAACGCCCAATCATTCTTTTAGGCATTAAAAAGATGTTCATAGCAACGGAATGTCCTCACTACTTTATAGTGGAAACCTGTGCCTGAATATCATTTCTGTCAAGAAAGAAGTAATATGGATCACATTATGTTGGTCATGATAGTTAATAAAAGACTGACTGACTCGAACTCTACTAAAACCTGCTTTAGATCCTGGTGATAGCAATGTTCCATTCGAGGAAATTGCTGCCTTTGAGGCTGAAATGCACCATCTCACGTATGAAAAATAGTGTTACATTCTCACGGTAGGAAGCTCATTTAACCTCTTCTCCTGCACTCTGTATGTTGGGCTCTGATACTCAAGATGGATTTTTGTTAAGGATAATCTGTCTTTGTACCCCCATCCCACTTTCAAAAAGGACACAGAGCTTTGACTGTTTCAGATTCCTTTACCATTCCCCCTCCTACGTGGCTGGCAGTCATGAATACGGATAGTAACCTACTGCATAACTTCTCATATCTCATCCTCCTGTGTGGTCAGCTTCCACAAGGACAATTGGTCCAGGGGGGCCTGACATCATAAAGCTAAAGCAAGAAGTTGTCTGACATGTGGTGCCATTCTGTTGCCTAGCAGTCTGACATCATAAAGCTAAAGCAAGATGCTTTCTGACAAGAGAGCCACTCTGTTGCCTAACAAAGAGTAGGATAGATTTATCTTGGTAATGATGAGTTGCAGGGTAGACAGGATGCCCAACTGAAAGTGTTGATGGTAAGATGAAAGAAATTAGGACTTTATTTAGACTTCTATATTTGTATGAACGCAAGTTTGAGCATAAGAGTCTCAACTTCACTGTTGCTGAACTGGTAGGATTTGGCTAAAGAGACGATGGAAATGATGCTATTCATAGTTTCTATCATTCCCGTTAACTGTAGCATAACCCTTCCTCTCTCAACTTATCAGCTGGCTTAATTGCTACTGGTGTACCATATCCTAAAACTAAAGAAGTGAGAATGGTGCGCTGCCACTTGGCTGGCAAAAAGATCTATGTCCTAATGTACGTGCTACAATTGTTTAGAGAGTTTTAGCAAATGAGTCAAGGGAATGCAGAGAAGTATGGGAGGTTATAAACACAAATTGAGATTTGATTTTTTTATTGAGCTGTTGATTTTCACAATAAAACAGACTCCATAGTATAGATCTGGTAACCCTTTATATAAATCAAAACTTTTTGTATTGCTTATATTAAATGTACTAACAGTGGACTTTTCCATCTGCAGATTATACTGAATGACCAGCAGTGGCAGTGTTTCACAGCAGAGTTTCTCTGAATTGCCGAGACTGAAGCAAAAAAAAAGGAAGTCTTCTGGCATAGTGCATCATTTTACCAATTTACGTGGTAAGTAAAACGCCCAATCATTCTTTTAGGCATTAAAAAGATGTTCATAGCAACGGAATGTCCTCACTACTTTATAGTGGAAACCTGTGCCTGAATATCATTTCTGTCAAGAAAGAAGTAATATGGATCACATTATGTTGGTCATGATAGTTAATAAAAGACTGACTGACTCGAACTCTACTAAAACCTGCTTTAGATCCTGGTGATAGCAATGTTCCATTCGAGGAAATTGCTGCCTTTGAGGCTGAAATGCACCATCTCTCGTATGAAAAATAGTGTTACATTCTCACGGTAGGAAGCTCATTTAACCTCTTCTCCTGCACTCTGTATGTTGGGCTCTGATACTCAAGATGGATTTTTGTTAAGGATAATCTGTCTTTGTACCCCCATCCCACTTTCAAAAAGGACACAGAGCTTTGACTGTTTCAGATTCCTTTACCATTCCCCCTCCTACGTGGCTGGCAGTCATGAATACGGATAATAACCTACTGCATAACTTCTCATATCTCATCCTCCTGTGTGGTCAGCTTCCACAAGGACAATTGGTCCAGGGGGGCCTGACATCATAAAGCTAAAGCAAGAAGTTGTCTGACATGTGGTGCCATTCTGTTGCCTAG
Organism: Lissotriton helveticus; assembly: GCF_964261635.1. Lineage (NCBI taxonomy): Eukaryota > Metazoa > Chordata > Amphibia > Caudata > Salamandridae > Lissotriton > Lissotriton helveticus. Next base: position 305,011,532 of record NC_136072.1, on the reverse strand, counting down.
CAGTCTGACATCATAAAGCTAAAGCAAGATGCTTTCTGACAAGAGAGCCACTCTGTTGCCTAACAAAGAGTAGGATAGATTTATCTTGGTAATGATATGAGTTGCAGGGTAGACAGGATGCCCAACTGAAAGTGTTGATGGTAAGATGAAAGAAATTAGGACTATATTTAGACTTCTATATTTGTATGAACGCAAGTTTGAGCATAAGAGTCTCAACTTCACTGTTGCTGAACTGGTAGGATTTGGCTAAAGAGACGATGGAAATGATGCTATTCATAGTTTCTATCATTCCCGTTAACTGTAGCATAACCCTTCCTCTCTCAACTTATCAGCTGGCTTAATTGCTACTGGTGTACCATATCCTAAAACTAAAGAAGTGAGAATGGTGCGCTGCCACTTGGCTGGCAAAAAGATCTATGTCCTAATGTACGTGCTACAATTGTTTAGAGAGTTTTAGCAAATGAGTCAAGGGAATGCAGAGAAGTATGGGAGGTTATAAACACAAATTGAGATTAGATTTTTTTATTGAGCTGTTGATTTTCACAATAAAACAGACTCCATAGTATAGATCTGGTAACCCTTTATATAAATCAAAACTTTTTGTATTGCTTATATTAAATGTACTAACAGTGGACTTTTCCATCTGCAGATTATACTGAATGACCAGCAGTGGCAGTGTTTCACAGCAGAGTTTCTCTGAATTGCCGAGACTGAAGCAAAAAAAAAGGAAGTCTTCTGGCATAGTGCATCATTTTACCAATTTACGTGGTAAGTAAAACGCCCAATCATTCTTTTAGGCATTTAAAAGATGTTCATAGCAACGGAATGTCCTCACTACTTTATAGTGGAAACCTGTGCCTGAATATCATTTCTGTCAAGAAAGAAGTAATATGGATCACATTATGTTGGTCATGATAGTTAATAAAAGACTGACTGACTCGAACTCTACTAAAACCTGCTTTAGATCCTGGTGATAGCAATGTTCCATTCGAGGAAATTGCTGCCTTTGAGGCTGAAATGCACCATCTCTCGTATGAAAAATAGTGTTACATTCTCACGGTAGGAAGCTCATTTAACCTCTTCTCCTGCACTCTGTATGTTGGGCTCTGATACTCAAGATGGATTTTTGTTAAGGATAATCTGTCTTTGTACCCCATCCCACTTTCAAAAAGGACACAGAGCTTTGACTGTTTCAGATTCCTTTACCATTCCCCCTCCTACGTGGCTGGCAGTCATGAATACGGATAGTAACCTACTGCATAACTTCTCATATCTCATCCTCCTGTGTGGTCAGCTTCCACAAGGACAATTGGTCCAGGGGGGCCTGACATCATAAAGCTAAAGCAAGAAGTTGTCTGACATGTGGTGCCATTCTGTTGCCTAGCAGTCTGACATCATAAAGCTAAAGCAAGATGCTTTCTGACAAGAGAGCCACTCTGTTGCCTAACAAAGAGTAGGATAGATTTATCTTGGTAATGATATGAGTTGCAGGGTAGACAGGATGCCCAACTGAAAGTGTTGATGGTAAGATGAAAGAAATTAGGACTATATTTAGACTTCTATATTTGTATGAACGCAAGTTTGAGCATAAGAGTCTCAACTTCACTGTTGCTGAACTGGTAGGATTTGGCTAAAGAGACGATGGAAATGATGCTATTCATAGTTTCTATCATTCCCGTTAACTGTAGCATAACCCTTCCTCTCTCAGCTTATCAGCTGGCTTAATTGCTACTGGTGTACCATATCCTAAAACTAAAGAAGTGAGAATGGTGCGCTGCCACTTGGCTGGCAAAAAGATCTATGTCCTAATGTACGTGCTACAATTGTTTAGAGAGTTTTAGCAAATGAGTCAAGGGAATGCAGAGAAGTATGGGAGGTTATAAACACAAATTGAGATTTGATTTTTTTATTGAGCTGTTGATTTTCACAATAAAACAGACTCCATAGTATAGATCTGGTAACCCTTTATGTAAATCAAAACTTTTTGTATTGCTTATATTAAATGTACTAACAGTGGACTTTTCCATCTGCAGATTATACTGAATGACCAGCAGTGGCAGTGTTTCACAGCAGAGTTTCTCTGAATTGCCGAGACTGAAGCAAAAAAAAAAGGAAGTCTTCTGGCATAGTGCATCATTTTACCAATTTACGTGGTAAGTAAAACGCCCAATCATTCTTTTAGGCATTAAAAAGATGTTCATAGCAACGGAATGTCCTCACTACTTTATAGTGGAAACCTGTGCCTGAATATCATTTCTGTCAAGAAAGAAGTAATATGGATCACATTATGTTGGTCATGATAGTTAATAAAAGACTGACTGACTCGAACTCTACTAAAACCTGCTTTAGATCCTGGTGATTGCAATGTTCCATTCGAGGAAATTGCTGCCTTTGAGGCTGAAATGCACCATCTCTCGTATGAAAAATAGTGTTACATTCTCACGGTAGGAAGCTCATTTAACCTCTTCTCCTGCACTCTGTATGTTGGGCTCTGATACTCAAGATGGATTTTTGTTAAGGATAATCTGTCTTTGTACCCCCATCCCACTTTCAAAAAGGACACAGAGCTTTGACTGTTTCAGATTCCTTTACCATTCCCCCTCCTACGTGGCTGGCAGTCATGAATACGGATAGTAACCTACTGCATAACTTCTCATATCTCATCCTCCTGTGTGGTCAGCTTCCACAAGGACAATTGGTCCAGGGGGGCCTGACATCATAAAGCTAAAGCAAGAAGTTGTCTGACATGTGGTGCCATTCTGTTGCCTAGCAGTCTGACATCATAAAGCTAAAGCAAGATGCTTTCTGACAAGAGAGCCACTCTGTTGCCTAACAAAGAGTAGGATAGATTTATCTTGGTAATGATATGAGTTGCAGGGTAGACAGGATGCCCAACTGAAAGTGTTGATGGTAAGATGAAAGAAATTAGGACTTTATTTAGACTTCTATATTTGTATGAACGCAAGTTTGAGCATAAGAGTCTCAACTTCACTGTTGCTGAACTGGTAGGATTTGGCTAAAGAGAAGATGGAAATGATGCTATTCATAGTTTCTATCATTCCCGTTAACTGTAGCATAACCCTTCCTCTCAACTTATCAGCTGGCTTAATTGCTACTGGTGTACCATATCCTAAAACTAAAGAAGTGAGAATGGTGCGCTGCCACTTGGCTGGCAAAAAGATCTATGTCCTAATGTACGTGCTACAATTGTTTAGAGAGTTTTAGCAAATGAGTCAAGGGAATGCAGAGAAGTATGGGAGGTTATAAACACAAATTGAGATTTGATTTTTTTATTGAGCTGTTGATTTTCACAATAAAACAGACTCCATAGTATAGATCTGGTAACCCTTTATATAAATCAAATCTTTTTGTATTGCTTATATTAAATGTACTAACAGTGGACTTTTCCATCTGCAGATTATACTGAATGACCAGCAGTGGCAGTGTTTCACAGCAGAGTTTCTCTGAATTGCCGAGACTGAAGCAAAAAAAAAAAAGGAAGTCTTCTGGCATAGTGCATCATTTTACCAATTTACGTGGTAAGTAAAACGCCCAATCATTCTTTTAGGCATTAAAAAGATGTTCAGAGCAACGGAATGTCCTCACTACTTTATAGTGGAAACCTGTGCCTGAATATCATTTCTGTCAAGAAAGAAGTAATATGGATCACATTGTGTTGGTCATGATAGTTAATAAAAGACTGACTGACTCGAACTCTACTAAAACCTGCTTTAGATCCTGGTGATAGCAATGTTCCATTCGAGGAAATTGCTGCCTTTGAGGCTGAAATGCACCATCTCTCGTATGAAAAATAGTGTTACATTCTCACGGTAGGAAGCTCATTTAACCTCTTCTCCTGCACTCTGTATGTTGGGCTCTGATACTCAAGATGGATTTTTGTTAAGGATAATCTGTCTTTGTACCCCCATCCCACTTTCAAAAAGGACACAGAGCTTTGACTGTTTCAGATTCCTTTACCATTCCCCCTCCTACGTGGCTCGCAGTCATGAATACGGATAATAACCTACTGTATAACTTCTCATATCTCATCCTCCTGTGTGGTCAGCTTCCACAAGGACAATTGGTCCAGGGGGGCCTGACATCATAAAGCTAAAGCAAGAAGTTGTCTGACATGTGGTGCCATTCTGTTGCCTAGCAGTCTGACATCATAAAGCTAAAGCAAGATGCTTTCTGACAAGAGAGCCACTCTGTTGCCTAACAAAGAGTAGGATAGATTTATCTTGGTAATGATATGAGTTGCAGGGTAGACAGGATGCCCAACTGAAAGTGTTGATGGTAAGATGAAAGAAATTAGGACTATATTTAGACTTCTATATTTGTATGAACGCAAGTTTGAGCATAAGAGTCTCAACTTCACTGTTGCTGAACTGGTAGGATTTGGCTAAAGAGACGATGGAAATGATGCTATTCATAGTTTCTATCATTCCCGTTAACTGTAGCATAACCCTTCCTCTCTCAGCTTATCAGCTGGCTTAATTGCTACTGGTGTACCATATCCTAAAACTAAAGAAGTGAGAATGGTGCGCTGCCACTTGGCTGGCAAAAAGATCTATGTCCTAATGTACGTGCTACAATTGTTTAGAGAGTTTTAGCAAATGAGTCAAGGGAATGCAGAGAAGTATGGGAGGTTATAAACACAAATTGAGATTTGATTTTTTTATTGAGCTGTTGATTTTCACAATAAAACAGACTCCATAGTATAGATCTGGTAACCCTTTATATAAATCAAAACTTTTTGTATTGCTTATATTAAATGTACTAACAGTGGACTTTTCCATCTGCAGATTATACTGAATGACCAGCAGTGGCAGTGTTTCACAGCAGAGTTTCTCTGAATTGCCGAGACTGAAGCAAAAAAAAAAGGAAGTCTTCTGGCATAGTGCATCATTTTACCAATTTACGTGGTAAGTAAAACGCCCAATCATTCTTTTAGGCATTAAAAAGATGTTCATAGCAACGGAATGTCCTCACTACTTTATAGTGGAAACCTGTGCCTGAATATCATTTCTGTCAAGAAAGAAGTAATATGGATCACATTATGTTGGTCATGATAGTTAATAAAAGACTGACTGACTCGAACTCTACTAAAACCTGCTTTAGATCCTGGTGATTGCAATGTTCCATTCGAGGAAATTGCTGCCTTTGAGGCTGAAATGCACCATCTCTCGTATGAAAAATAGTGTTACATTCTCACGGTAGGAAGCTCATTTAACCTCTTCTCCTGCACTCTGTATGTTGGGCTCTGATACTCAAGATGGATTTTTGTTAAGGATAATCTGTCTTTGTACCCCCATCCCACTTTCAAAAAGGACACAGAGCTTTGACTGTTTCAGATTCCTTTACCATTCCCCCTCCTACGTGGCTGGCAGTCATGAATACGGATAGTAACCTACTGCATAACTTCTCATATCTCATCCTCCTGTGTGGTCAGCTTCCACAAGGACAATTGGTCCAGGGGGGCCTGACATCATAAAGCTAAAGCAAGAAGTTGTCTGACATGTGGTGCCATTCTGTTGCCTAGCAGTCTGACATCATAAAGCTAAAGCAAGATGCTTTCTGACATGAGAGCCACTCTGTTGCCTAACAAAGAGTAGGATAGATTTATCTTGGTAATGATATGAGTTGCAGGGTAGACAGGATGCCCAACTGAAAGTGTTGATGGTAAGATGAAAGAAATTAGGACTTTATTTAGACTTCTATATTTGTATGAACGCAAGTTTGAGCATAAGAGTCTCAACTTCACTGTTGCTGAACTGGTAGGATTTGGCTAAAGAGAAGATGGAAATGATGCTATTCATAGTTTCTATCATTCCCGTTAACTGTAGCATAACCCTTCCTCTCAACTTATCAGCTGGCTTAATTGCTACTGGTGTACCATATCCTAAAACTAAAGAAGTGAGAATGGTGCGCTGCCACTTGGCTGGCAAAAAGATCTATGTCCTAATGTACGTGCTACAATTGTTTAGAGAGTTTTAGCAAATGAGTCAAGGGAATGCAGAGAAGTATGGGAGGTTATAAACACAAATTGAGATTTGATTTTTTTATTGAGCTGTTGATTTTCACAATAAAACAGACTCCATAGTATAGATCTGGTAACCCTTTATATAAATCAAATCTTTTTGTATTGCTTATATTAAATGTACTAACAGTGGACTTTTCCATCTGCAGATTATACTGAATGACCAGCAGTGGCAGTGTTTCACAGCAGAGTTTCTCTGAATTGCCGAGACTGAAGCAAAAAATAAAAGGAAGTCTTCTGGCATAGTGCATCATTTTACCAATTTACGTGGTAAGTAAAACGCCCAATCATTCTTTTAGGCATTAAAAAGATGTTCAGAGCAACGGAATGTCCTCACTACTTTATAGTGGAAACCTGTGCCTGAATATCATTTCTGTCAAGAAAGAAGTAATATGGATCACATTGTGTTGGTCATGATAGTTAATAAAAGACTGACTGACTCGAACTCTACTAAAACCTGCTTTAGATCCTGGTGATAGCAATGTTCCATTCGAGGAAATTGCTGCCTTTGAGGCTGAAATGCACCATCTCTCGTATGAAAAATAGTGTTACATTCTCACGGTAGGAAGCTCATTTAACCTCTTCTCCTGCACTCTGTATGTTGGGCTCTGATACTCAAGATGGATTTTTGTTAAGGATAATCTGTCTTTGTACCCCCATCCCACTTTCAAAAAGGACACAGAGCTTTGACTGTTTCAGATTCCTTTACCATTCCCCCTCCTACGTGGCTCGCAGTCATGAATACGGATAATAACCTACTGTATAACTTCTCATATCTCATCCTCCTGTGTGGTCAGCTTCCACAAGGACAATTGGTCCAGGGGGGCCTGACATCATAAAGCTAAAGCAAGAAGTTGTCTGACATGTGGTGCCATTCTGTTGCCTAGCAGTCTGACATCATAAAGCTAAAGCAAGATGCTTTCTGACATGAGAGCCACTCTGTTGCCTAACAAAGAGTAGGATACATTTATCTTGGTAATGATATGAGTTGCAGGGTAGACAGGATGCCCAACTGAAAGTGTTGATGGTAAGATGAAAGAAATTAGGACTTTATTTAGACTTCTATATTTGTATGAACGCAAGTTTGAGCATAAGAGTCTCAACTTCACTCTTGCTGAACTGGTAGGATTTGGCTAAAGAGAAGATGGAAATGATGCTATTCATAGTTTCTATCATTCCCGTTAACTGTAGCATAACCCTTCCTCTCTCAGCTTATCAGCTGGCTTAATTGCTACTGGTGTACCATATCCTAAAACTAAAGAAGTGAGAATGGTGCGCTGCCACTTGGCTGGCAAAAAGATCTATGTCCTAATGTACGTGCTACAATTGTTTAGAGAGTTTTAGCAAATGAGTCAAGGGAATGCAGAGAAGTATGGGAGGTTATAAACACAAATTGAGATTTGATTTTTTTCTTGAGCTGTTGATTTTCACAATAAAACAGACTCCATAGTATAGATCTGGTAACCCTTTATATAAATCAAAACTTTTTGTATTGCTTATATTAAATGTACTAACAGTGGACTTTTCCATCTGCAGATTATACTGAATGACCAGCAGTGGCAGTGTTTCACAGCAGAGTTTCTCTGACTTGCCGAGACTGAAGCAAAAAAAAAAAAAGGAAGTCTTCTGGCATAGTGCATCATTTTACCAATTTACGTGGTAAGTAAAACGCCCAATCATTCTTTTGGGCATTAAAAAGATGTTCATAGCAACGGAATGTCCTCACTACTTTATAGTGGAAACCTGTGCCTGAATATCATTTCTGTCAAGAAAGAAGTAATATGGATCACATTATGTTGGTCATGATAGTTAATAAAAGACTGACTGACTCGAACTCTACTAAAACCTGCTTTAGATCCTGGTGATAGCAATGTTCCATTCGAGGAAATTGCTGCCTTTGAGGCTGAAATGCACCATCTCACGTATGAAAAATAGTGTTACATTCTCACGGTAGGAAGCTCATTTAACCTCTTCTCCTGCACTCTGTATGTTGGGCTCTGATACTCAAGATGGATTTTTGTTAAGGATAATCTGTCTTTGTACCCCCATCCCACTTTCAAAAAGGACACAGAGCTTTGACTGTTTCAGATTCCTTTACCATTCCCCCTCTTACGTGGCTGGCAGTCATGAATACGGATAGTAACCTACTGCATAACTTCTGATATCTCATCCTCCTGTGTGGTCAGCTTCCACAAGGACAATTGGTCCAGGGGGGCCTGACATCATAAAGCTAAAGCAAGAAGTTGTCTGACATGTGGTGCCATTCTGTTGCCTAGCAGTCTGACATCATAAAGCTAAAGCAAGATGCTTTCTGACATGAGAGCCACTCTGTTGCCTAACAAAGAGTAGGATACATTTATCTTGGTAATGATATGAGTTGCAGGGTAGACAGGATGCCCAACTGAAAGTGTTGATGGTAAGATGAAAGAAATTAGGACTTTATTTAGACTTCTATATTTGTATGAACGCAAGTTTGAGCATAAGAGTCTCAACTTCACTCTTGCTGAACTGGTAGGATTTGGCTAAAGAGAAGATGGAAATGATGCTATTCATAGTTTCTATCATTCCCGTTAACTGTAGCATAACCCTTCCTCTCAACTTATCAGCTGGCTTAATTGCTACTGGTGTACCATATCCTAAAACTAAAGAAGTGAGAATGGTGCGCTGCCACTTGGCTGGCAAAAAGATCTATGTCCTAATGTACGTGCTCCAATTGTTTAGAGAGTTTTAGCAAATGAGTCAAGGGAATGCAGAGAAGTATGGGAGGTTATAAACACAAATTGAGATTTGATTTTTTTATTGAGCTGTTGATTTTCACAATAAAACAGACTCCATAGTATAGATCTGGTAACCCTTTATATAAATCAAAACTTTTTGTATTGCTTATATTAAATGTACTAACAGTGGACTTTTCCATCTGCAGATTATACTGAATGACCAGCAGTGGCAGTGTTTCACAGCAGAGTTTCTCTGACTTGCCGAGACTGAAGCAAAAAAAAAAGGAAGTCTTCTGGCATAGTGCATAATTTTACCAATTTACGTGGTAAGTAAAACGCCCAATCATTCTTTTGGGCATTAAAAAGATGTTCATAGCAACGGAATGTCCTCACTACTTTATAGTGGAAACCTGTGCCTGAATATCATTTCTGTCAAGAAAGAAGTAATATGGATCACATTATGTTGGTCATGATAGTTAATAAAAGACTGACTGACTCGAACTCTACTAAAACCTGCTTTAGATCCTGGTGATAGCAATGTTCCATTCGAGGAAATTGCTGCCTTTGAGGCTGAAATGCACCATCTCACGTATGAAAAATAGTGTTACATTCTCACGGTAGGAAGCTCATTTAACCTCTTCTCCTGCACTCTGTATGTTGGGCTCTGATACTCAAGATGGATTTTTGTTAAGGATAATCTGTCTTTGTACCCCCATCCCACTTTCAAAAAGGACACAGAGCTTTGACTGTTTCAGATTCCTTTACCATTCCCCCTCCTACGTGGCTGGCAGTCATGAATACGGATAGTAACCTACTGCATAACTTCTGATATCTCATCCTCCTGTGTGGTCAGCTTCCACAAGGACAATTGGTCCAGGGGGGCCTGACATCATAAAGCTAAAGCAAGAAGTTGTCTGACATGTGGTGCCATTCTGTTGCCTAGCAGTCTGACATCATAAAGCTAAAGCAAGATGCTTTCTGACATGAGAGCCACTCTGTTGCCTAACAAAGAGTAGGATACATTTATCTTGGTAATGATATGAGTTGCAGGGTAGACAGGATGCCCAACTGAAAGTGTTTATGGTAAGATGAAAGAAATTAGGACTTTATTTAGACTTCTATATTTGTATGAACGCAAGTTTGAGCATAAGAGTCTCAACTTCACTCTTGCTGAACTGGTAGGATTTGGCTAAAGAGAAGATGGAAATGATGCTATTCATAGTTTCTATCATTCCCGTTAACTGTAGCATAACCCTTCCTCTCTCAACTTATCAGCTGGCTTAATTGCTACTGGTGTACCATATCCTAAAACTAAAGAAGTGAGAATGGTGCGCTGCCACTTGGCTGGCAAAAAGATCTATGTCCTAATGTACGTGCTCCAATTGTTTAGAGAGTTTTAGCAAATGAGTCAAGGGAATGCAGAGAAGTATGGGAGGTTATAAACACAAATTGAGATTTGATTTTTTTATTGAGCTGTTGATTTTCACAATAAAACAGACTCCATAGTATAGATCTGGTAACCCTTTATATAAATCAAAACTTTTTGTATTGCTTATATTAAATGTACTAACAGTGGACTTTTCCATCTGCAGATTATACTGAATGACCAGCAGTGGCAGTGTTTCACAGCAGAGTTTCTCTGAATTGCCGAGACTGAAGCAAAAAAAAAAAAGGAAGTCTTCTGGCATAGTGCATCATTTTACCAATTTACGTGGTAAGTAAAACGCCCAATCATTCTTTTAGGCATTAAAAAGATGTTCAGAGCAACGGAATGTCCTCACTACTTTATAGTGGAAACCTGTGCCTGAATATCATTTCTGTCAAGAAAGAAGTAATATGGATCACATTGTGTTGGTCATGATAGTTAATAAAAGACTGACTGACTCGAACTCTACTAAAACCTGCTTTAGATCCTGGTGATAGCAATGTTCCATTCGAGGAAATTGCTGCCTTTGAGGCTGAAATGCACCATCTCTCGTATGAAAAATAGTGTTACATTCTCACGGTAGGAAGCTCATTTAACCTCTTCTCCTGCACTCTGTATGTTGGGCTCTGATACTCAAGATGGATTTTTGTTAAGGATAATCTGTCTTTGTACCCCCATCCCACTTTCAAAAAGGACACAGAGCTTTGACTGTTTCAGATTCCTTTACCATTCCCCCTCCTACGTGGCTCGCAGTCATGAATACGGATAATAACCTACTGTATAACTTCTGATATCTCATCCTCCTGTGTGGTCAGCTTCCACAAGGACAATTGGTCCAGGGGGGCCTGACATCATAAAGCTAAAGCAAGAAGTTGTCTGACATGTGGTGCCATTCTGTTGCCTAGCAGTCTGACATCATAAAGCTAAAGCAAGATGCTTTCTGACAAGAGAGCCACTCTGTTGCCTAACAAAGAGTAGGATAGATTTATCTTGGTAATGATATGAGTTGCAGGGTAGACAGGATGCCCAACTGAAAGTGTTGATGGTAAGATGAAAGAAATTAGGACTATATTTAGACTTCTATATTTGTATGAACGCAAGTTTGAGCATAAGAGTCTCAACTTCACTGTTGCTGAACTGGTAGGATTTGGCTAAAGAGACGATGGAAATGATGCTATTCATAGTTTCTATCATTCCCGTTAACTGTAGCATAACCCTTCCTCTCTCAGCTTATCAGCTGGCTTAATTGCTACTGGTGTACCATATCCTAAAACTAAAGAAGTGAGAATGGTGCGCTGCCACTTGGCTGGCAAAAAGATCTATGTCCTAATGTACGTGCTACAATTGTTTAGAGAGTTTTAGCAAATGAGTCAAGGGAATGCAGAGAAGTATGGGAGGTTATAAACACAAATTGAGATTTGATTTTTTTATTGAGCTGTTGATTTTCAAAATAAAACAGACTCCATAGTATAGATCTGGTAACCCTTTATATAAATCAAAACTTTTTGTATTGCTTATATTAAATGTACGAACAGTGGACTTTTCCATCTGCAGATTATACTGAATGACCAGCAGTGGCAGTGTTTCACAGCAGAGTTTCTCTGACTTGCCGAGACTGAAGCAAAAAAAAAAAAAGGAAGTCTTCTGGCATAGTGCATCATTTTACCAATTTACGTGGTAAGTAAAACGCCCAATCATTCTTTTGGGCATTAAAAAGATGTTCATAGCAACGGAATGTCCTCACTACTTTATAGTGGAAACCTGTGCCTGAATATCATTTCTGTCAAGAAAGAAGTAATATGGATCACATTATGTTGGTCATGATAGTTAATAAAAGACTGACTGACTCGAACTCTACTAAAACCTGCTTTAGATCCTGGTGATAGCAATGTTCCATTCGAGGAAATTGCTGCCTTTGAGGCTGAAATGCACCATCTCACGTATGAAAAATAGTGTTACATTCTCACGGTAGGAAGCTCATTTAACCTCTTCTCCTGCACTCTGTATGTTGGGCTCTGATACTCAAGATGGATTTTTGTTAAGGATAATCTGTCTTTGTACCCCCATCCCACTTTCAAAAAGGACACAGAGCTTTGACTGTTTCAGATTCCTTTACCATTCCCCCTCTTACGTGGCTGGCAGTCATGAATACGGATAGTAACCTACTGCATAACTTCTGATATCTCATCCTCCTGTGTGGTCAGCTTCCACAAGGACAATTGGTCCAGGGGGGCCTGACATCATAAAGCTAAAGCAAGAAGTTGTCTGACATGTGGTGCCATTCTGTTGCCTAGCAGTCTGACATCATAAAGCTAAAGCAAGATGCTTTCTGACATGAGAGCCACTCTGTTGCCTAACAAAGAGTAGGATACATTTATCTTGGTAATGATATGAGTTGCAGGGTAGACAGGATGCCCAACTGAAAGTGTTGATGGTAAGATGAAAGAAATTAGGACTTTATTTAGACTTCTATATTTGTATGAACGCAAGTTTGAGCATAAGAGTCTCAACTTCACTCTTGCTGAACTGGTAGGATTTGGCTAAAGAGAAGATGGAAATGATGCTATTCATAGTTTCTATCATTCCCGTTAACTGTAGCATAACCCTTCCTCTCTCAACTTATCAGCTGGCTTAATTGCTACTGGTGTACCATATCCTAAAACTAAAGAAGTGAGAATGGTGCGCTGCCACTTGGCTGGCAAAAAGATCTATGTCCTAATGTACGTGCTACAATTGTTTAGAGAGTTTTAGCAAATGAGTCAAGGGAATGCAGAGAAGTATGGGAGGTTATAAACACAAATTGAGATTTGATTTTTTTATTGAGCTGTTGATTTTCACAATAAAACAGACTCCATAGTATAGATCTGGTAACCCTTTATATAAATCAAAACTTTTTGTATTGCTTATAATAAATGTACTAACAGTGGACTTTTCCATCTGCAGATTATACTGAATGACCAGCAGTGGCAGTGTTTCACAGCAGAGTTTCTCTGAATTGCCGAGACTGAAGCAAAAAAAAAAAAGGAAGTCTTCTGGCATAGTGCATCATTTTACCAATTTACGTGGTAAGTAAAACGCCCAATCATTCTTTTGGGCATTAAAAAGATGTTCATAGCAACGGAATGTCCTCACTACTTTATAGTGGAAACCTGTGCCTGAATATCATTTCTGTCAAGAAAGAAGTAATATGGATCACATTATGTTGGTCATGATAGTTAATAAAAGACTGACTGACTCGAACTCTACTAAAACCTGCTTTAGATCCTGGTGATAGCAATGTTCCATTCGAGGAAATTGCTGCCTTTGAGGCTGAAATGCACCATCTCACGTATGAAAAATAGTGTTACATTCTCACGGTAGGAAGCTCATTTAACCTCTTCTCCTGCACTCTGTATGTTGGGCTCTGATACTCAAGATGGATTTTTGTTAAGGATAATCTGTCTTTGTACCCCCATCCCACTTTCAAAAAGGACACAGAGCTTTGACTGTTTCAGATTCCTTTACCATTCCCCCTCCTACGTGGCTGGCAGTCATGAATACGGATAGTAACCTACTGCATAACTTCTGATATCTCATCCTCCTGTGTGGTAAGCTTCCACAAGGACAATTGGTCCAGGGGGGCCTGACATCATAAAGCTAAAGCAAGAAGTTGTCTGACATGTGGTGCCATTCTGTTGCCTAGCAGTCTGACATCATAAAGCTAAAGCAAGATGCTTTCTGACATGAGAGCCACTCTGTTGCCTAACAAAGAGTAGGATACATTTATCTTGGTAATGATATGAGTTGCAGGGTAGACAGGATGCCCAACTGAAAGTGTTGATGGTAAGATGAAAGAAATTAGGACTTTATTTAGACTTCTATATTTGTATGAACGCAAGTTTGAGCATAAGAGTCTCAACTTCACTCTTGCTGAACTGGTAGGATTTGGCTAAAGAGAAGATGGAAATGATGCTATTCATAGTTTCTATCATTCCCGTTAACTGTAGCATAACCCTTCCTCTCAACTTATCAGCTGGCTTAATTGCTACTGGTGTACCATATCCTAAAACTAAAGAAGTGAGAATGGTGCGCTGCCACTTGGCTGGCAAAAAGATCTATGTCCTAATGTACGTGCTCCAATTGTTTAGAGAGTTTTAGCAAATGAGTCAAGGGAATGCAGAGAAGTATGGGAGGTTATAAACACAAATTGAGATTTGATTTTTTTATTGAGCTGTTGATTTTCACAATAAAACAGACTCCATAGTATAGATCTGGTAACCCTTTATATAAATCAAAACTTTTTGTATTGCTTATATTAAATGTACTAACAGTGGACTTTTCCATCTGCAGATTATACTGAATGACCAGCAGTGGCAGTGTTTCACAGCAGAGTTTCTCTGACTTGCCGAGACTGAAGCAAAAAAAAAAAGGAAGTCTTCTGGCATAGTGCATAATTTTACCAATTTACGTGGTAAGTAAAACGCCCAATCATTCTTTTGGGCATTAAAAAGATGTTCATAGCAACGGAATGTCCTCACTACTTTATAGTGGAAACCTGTGCCTGAATATCATTTCTGTCAAGAAAGAAGTAATATGGATCACATTATGTTGGTCATGATAGTTAATAAAAGACTGACTGACTCGAACTCTACTAAAACCTGCTTTAGATCCTGGTGATAGCAATGTTCCATTCGAGGAAATTGCTGCCTTTGAGGCTGAAATGCACCATCTCACGTATGAAAAATAGTGTTACATTCTCACGGTAGGAAGCTCATTTAACCTCTTCTCCTGCACTCTGTATGTTGGGCTCTGATACTCAAGATGGATTTTTGTTAAGGATAATCTGTCTTTGTACCCCCATCCCACTTTCAAAAAGGACACAGAGCTTTGACTGTTTCAGATTCCTTTACCATTCCCCCTCCTACGTGGCTGGCAGTCATGAATACGGATAGTAACCTACTGCATAACTTCTGATATCTCATCCTCCTGTGTGGTCAGCTTCCACAAGGACAATTGGTCCAGGGGGGCCTGACATCATAAAGCTAAAGCAAGAAGTTGTCTGACATGTGGTGCCATTCTGTTGCCTAGCAGTCTGACATCATAAAGCTAAAGCAAGATGCTTTCTGACATGAGAGCCACTCTGTTGCCTAACAAAGAGTAGGATACATTTATCTTGGTAATGATATGAGTTGCAGGGTAGACAGGATGCCCAACTGAAAGTGTTGATGGTAAGATGAAAGAAATTAGGACTTTATTTAGACTTCTATATTTGTATGAACGCAAGTTTGAGCATAAGAGTCTCAACTTCACTCTTTCTGAACTGGTAGGATTTGGCTAAAGAGAAGATGGAAATGATGCTATTCATAGTTTCTATCATTCCCGTTAACTGTAGCATAACCCTTCCTCTCAACTTATCAGCTGGCTTAATTGCTACTGGTGTACCATATCCTAAAACTAAAGAAGTGAGAATGGTGCGCTGCCACTTGGCTGGCAAAAAGATCTATGTCCTAATGTACGTGCTACAATTGTTTAGAGAGTTTTAGCAAATGAGTCAAGGGAATGCAGAGAAGTATGGGAGGTTATAAACACAAATTGAGATTTGATTTTTTTATTGAGCTGTTGATTTTCACAATAAAACAGACTCCATAGTATAGATCTGGTAACCCTTTATATAAATCAAAACTTTTTGTATTGCTTATATTAAATGTACTAACAGTGGACTTTTCCATCTGCAGATTATACTGAATGACCAGCAGTGGCAGTGTTTCACAGCAGAGTTTCTCTGACTTGCCGAGACTGAAGCAAAAAAAAAAAAAGGAAGTCTTCTGGCATAGTGCATCATTTTACCAATTTACGTGGTAAGTAAAACGCCCAATCATTCTTTTGGGCATTAAAAAGATGTTCATAGCAACGGAATGTCCTCACTACTTTATAGTGGAAACCTGTGCCTGAATATCATTTCTGTCAAGAAAGAAGTAATATGGATCACATTATGTTGGTCATGATAGTTAATAAAAGACTGACTGACTCGAACTCTACTAAAACCTGCTTTAGATCCTGGTGATAGCAATGTTCCATTCGAGGAAATTGCTGCCTTTGAGGCTGAAATGCACCATCTCACGTATGAAAAATAGTGTTACATTCTCACGGTAGGAAGCTCATTTAACCTCTTCTCCTGCACTCTGTATGTTGGGCTCTGATACTCAAGATGGATTTTTGTTAAGGATAATCTGTCTTTGTACCCCCATCCCACTTTCAAAAAGGACACAGAGCTTTGACTGTTTCAGATTCCTTTACCATTCCCCCTCTTACGTGGCTGGCAGTCATGAATACGGATAGTAACCTACTGCATAACTTCTGATATCTCATCCTCCTGTGTGGTCAGCTTCCACAAGGACAATTGGTCCAGGGGGGCCTGACATCATAAAGCTAAAGCAAGAAGTTGTCTGACATGTGGTGCCATTCTGTTGCCTAGCAGTCTGACATCATAAAGCTAAAGCAAGATGCTTTCTGACATGAGAGCCACTCTGTTGCCTAACAAAGAGTAGGATACATTTATCTTGGTAATGATATGAGTTGCAGGGTAGACAGGATGCCCAACTGAAAGTGTTGATGGTAAGATGAAAGAAATTAGGACTTTATTTAGACTTCTATATTTGTATGAACGCAAGTTTGAGCATAAGAGTCTCAACTTCACTCTTGCTGAACTGGTAGGATTTGGCTAAAGAGAAGATGGAAATGATGCTATTCATAGTTTCTATCATTCCCGTTAACTGTAGCATAACCCTTCCTCTCTCAACTTATCAGCTGGCTTAATTGCTACTGGTGTACCATATCCTAAAACTAAAGAAGTGAGAATGGTGCGCTGCCACTTGGCTGGCAAAAAGATCTATGTCCTAATGTACGTGCTACAATTGTTTAGAGAGTTTTAGCAAATGAGTCAAGGGAATGCAGAGAAGTATGGGAGGTTATAAACACAAATTGAGATTTGATTTTTTTATTGAGCTGTTGATTTTCACAATAAAACAGACTCCATAGTATAGATCTGGTAACCCTTTATATAAATCAAAACTTTTTGTATTGCTTATATTAAATGTACTAACAGTGGACTTTTCCATCTGCAGATTATACTGAATGACCAGCAGTGGCAGTGTTTCACAGCAGAGTTTCTCTGAATTGCCGAGACTGAAGCAAAAAAAAAAAGGAAGTCTTCTGGCATAGTGCATCATTTTACCAATTTATGTGGTAAGTAAAACGCCCAATCATTCTTTTGGGCATTAAAAAGATGTTCATAGCAACGGAATGTCCTCACTACTTTATAGTGGAAACCTGTGCCTGAATATCATTTCTGTCAAGAAAGAAGTAATATGGATCACATTATGTTGGTCATGATAGTTAATAAAAGACTGACTGACTCGAACTCTACTAAAACCTGCTTTAGATCCTGGTGATAGCAATGTTCCATTCGAGGAAATTGCTGCCTTTGAGGCTGAAATGCACCATCTCACGTATGAAAAAGTAGTGTTACATTCTCACGGTAGGAAGCTCATTTAACCTCTTCTCCTGCACTCTGTATGTTGGGCTCTGATACTCAAGATGGATTTTTGTTAAGGATAATCTGTCTTTGTACCCCCATCCCACTTTCAAAAAGGACACAGAGCTTTGACTGTTTCAGATTCCTTTACCATTCCCCCTCCTACGTGGCTGGCAGTCATGAATACGGATAGTAACCTACTGCATAACTTCTGATATCTCATCCTCCTGTGTGGTCAGCTTCCACAAGGACAATTGGTCCAGGGGGGCCTGACATCATAAAGCTAAAGCAAGAAGTTGTCTGACATGTGGTGCCATTCTGTTGCCTAGCAGTCTGACATCATAAAGCTAAAGCAAGATGCTTTCTGACATGAGAGCCACTCTGTTGCCTAACAAAGAGTAGGATACATTTATCTTGGTAATGATATGAGTTGCAGGGTAGACAGGATGCCCAACTGAAAGTGTTGATGGTAAGATGAAAGAAATTAGGACTTTATTTAGACTTCTATATTTGTATGAACGCAAGTTTGAGCATAAGAGTCTCAACTTCACTCTTGCTGAACTGGTAGGATTTGGCTAAAGAGAAGATGGAAATGATGCTATTCATAGTTTCTATCATTCCCGTTAACTGTAGCATAACCCTTCCTCTCTCAACTTATCAGCTGGCTTAATTGCTACTGGTGTACCATATCCTAAAACTAAAGAAGTGAGAATGGTGCGCTGCCACTTGGCTGGCAAAAAGATCTATGTCCTAATGTACGTGCTACAATTGTTTAGAGAGTTTTAGCAAATGAGTCAAGGGAATGCAGAGAAGTATGGGAGGTTATAAACACAAATTGAGATTTGATTTTTTTATTGAGCTGTTGATTTTCACAATAAAACAGACTCCATAGTATAGATCTGGTAACCCTTTATATAAATCAAAACTTTTTGTATTGCTTATATTAAATGTACTAACAGTGGACTTTTCCATCTGCAGATTATACTGAATGACCAGCAGTGGCAGTGTTTCACAGCAGAGTTTCTCTGACTTGCCGAGACTGAAGCAAAAAAAAAAAAAGGAAGTCTTCTGGCATAGTGCATCATTTTACCAATTTACGTGGTAAGTAAAACGCCCAATCATTCTTTTGGGCATTAAAAAGATGTTCATAGCAACGGAATGTCCTCACTACTTTATAGTGGAAACCTGTGCCTGAATATCATTTCTGTCAAGAAAGAAGTAATATGGATCACATTATGTTGGTCATGATAGTTAATAAAAGACTGACTGACTCGAACTCTACTAAAACCTGCTTTAGATCCTGGTGATAGCAATGTTCCATTCGAGGAAATTGCTGCCTTTGAGGCTGAAATGCACCATCTCACGTATGAAAAATAGTGTTACATTCTCACGGTAGGAAGCTCATTTAACCTCTTCTCCTGCACTCTGTATGTTGGGCTCTGATACTCAAGATGGATTTTTGTTAAGGATAATCTGTCTTTGTACCCCCATCCCACTTTCAAAAAGGACACAGAGCTTTGACTGTTTCAGATTCCTTTACCATTCCCCCTCTTACGTGGCTGGCAGTCATGAATACGGATAGTAACCTACTGCATAACTTCTGATATCTCATCCTCCTGTGTGGTCAGCTTCCACAAGGACAATTGGTCCAGGGGGGCCTGACATCATAAAGCTAAAGCAAGAAGTTGTCTGACATGTGGTGCCATTCTGTTGCCTAGCAGTCTGACATCATAAAGCTAAAGCAAGATGCTTTCTGACATGAGAGCCACTCTGTTGCCTAACAAAGAGTAGGATACATTTATCTTGGTAATGATATGAGTTGCAGGGTAGACAGGATGCCCAACTGAAAGTGTTGATGGTAAGATGAAAGAAATTAGGACTTTATTTAGACTTCTATATTTGTATGAACGCAAGTTTGAGCATAAGAGTCTCAACTTCACTCTTGCTGAACTGGTAGGATTTGGCTAAAGAGAAGATGGAAATGATGCTATTCATAGTTTCTATCATTCCCGTTAACTGTAGCATAACCCTTCCTCTCTCAACTTATCAGCTGGCTTAATTGCTACTGGTGTACCATATCCTAAAACTAAAGAAGTGAGAATGGTGCGCTGCCACTTGGCTGGCAAAAAGATCTATGTCCTAATGTACGTGCTACAATTGTTTAGAGAGTTTTAGCAAATGAGTCAAGGGAATGCAGAGAAGTATGGGAGGTTATAAACACAAATTGAGATTTGATTTTTTTATTGAGCTGTTGATTTTCACAATAAAACAGACTCCATAGTATAGATCTGGTAACCCTTTATATAAATCAAAACTTTTTGTATTGCTTATAATAAATGTACTAACAGTGGACTTTTCCATCTGCAGATTATACTGAATGACCAGCAGTGGCAGTGTTTCACAGCAGAGTTTCTCTGAATTGCCGAGACTGAAGCAAAAAAAAAAAAGGAAGTCTTCTGGCATAGTGCATCATTTTACCAATTTACGTGGTAAGTAAAACGCCCAATCATTCTTTTGGGCATTAAAAAGATGTTCATAGCAACGGAATGTCCTCACTACTTTATAGTGGAAACCTGTGCCTGAATATCATTTCTGTCAAGAAAGAAGTAATATGGATCACATTATGTTGGTCATGATAGTTAATAAAAGACTGACTGACTCGAACTCTACTAAAACCTGCTTTAGATCCTGGTGATAGCAATGTTCCATTCGAGGAAATTGCTGCCTTTGAGGCTGAAATGCACCATCTCACGTATGAAAAATAGTGTTACATTCTCACGGTAGGAAGCTCATTTAACCTCTTCTCCTGCACTCTGTATGTTGGGCTCTGATACTCAAGATGGATTTTTGTTAAGGATAATCTGTCTTTGTACCCCCATCCCACTTTCAAAAAGGACACAGAGCTTTGACTGTTTCAGATTCCTTTACCATTCCCCCTCCTACGTGGCTGGCAGTCATGAATACGGATAGTAACCTACTGCATAACTTCTGATATCTCATCCTCCTGTGTGGTCAGCTTCCACAAGGACAATTGGTCCAGGGGGGCCTGACATCATAAAGCTAAAGCAAGAAGTTGTCTGACATGTGGTGCCATTCTGTTGCCTAGCAGTCTGACATCATAAAGCTAAAGCAAGATGCTTTCTGACATGAGAGCCACTCTGTTGCCTAACAAAGAGTAGGATACATTTATCTTGGTAATGATATGAGTTGCCGGGTAGACAGGATGCCCAACTGAAAGTGTTGATGGTAAGATGAAAGAAATTAGGACTTTATTTAGACTTCTATATTTGTATGAACGCAAGTTTGAGCATAAGAGTCTCAACTTCACTCTTGCTGAACTGGTAGGATTTGGCTAAAGAGAAGATGGAAATGATGCTATTCATAGTTTCTATCATTCCCGTTAACTGTAGCATAACCCTTCCTCTCAACTTATCAGCTGGCTTAATTGCTACTGGTGTACCATATCCTAAAACTAAAGAAGTGAGAATGGTGCGCTGCCACTTGGCTGGCAAAAAGATCTATGTCCTAATGTACGTGCTCCAATTGTTTAGAGAGTTTTAGCAAATGAGTCAAGGGAATGCAGAGAAGTATGGGAGGTTATAAACACAAATTGAGATTTGATTTTTTTATTGAGCTGTTGATTTTCACAATAAAACAGACTCCATAGTATAGATCTGGTAACCCTTTATATAAATCAAAACTTTTTGTATTGCTTATATTAAATGTACTAACAGTGGAGTTTTCCATCTGCAGATTATACTGAATGACCAGCAGTGGCAGTGTTTCACAGCAGAGTTTCTCTGAATTGCCGAGACTGAAGCAAAAAAAAAAAGGAAGTCTTCTGGCATAGTGCATCATTTTACCAATTTATGTGGTAAGTAAAACGCCCAATCATTCTTTTGGGCATTAAAAAGATGTTCATAGCAACGGAATGTCCTCACTACTTTATAGTGGAAACCTGTGCCTGAATATCATTTCTGTCAAGAAAGAAGTAATATGGATCACATTATGTTGGTCATGATAGTTAATAAAAGACTGACTGACTCGAACTCTACTAAAACCTGCTTTAGATCCTGGTGATAGCAATGTTCCATTCGAGGAAATTGCTGCCTTTGAGGCTGAAATGCACCATCTCACGTATGAAAAAGTAGTGTTACATTCTCACGGTAGGAAGCTCATTTAACCTCTTCTCCTGCACTCTGTATGTTGGGCTCTGATACTCAAGATGGATTTTTGTTAAGGATAATCTGTCTTTGTACCCCCATCCCACTTTCAAAAAGGACACAGAGCTTTGACTGTTTCAGATTCCTTTACCATTCCCCCTCCTACGTGGCTGGCAGTCATGAATACGGATAGTAACCTACTGCATAACTTCTGATATCTCATCCTCCTGTGTGGTCAGCTTCCACAAGGACAATTGGTCCAGGGGGGCCTGACATCATAAAGCTAAAGCAAGAAGTTGTCTGACATGTGGTGCCATTCTGTTGCCTAGCAGTCTGACATCATAAAGCTAAAGCAAGATGCTTTCTGACATGAGAGCCACTCTGTTGCCTAACAAAGAGTAGGATACATTTATCTTGGTAATGATATGAGTTGCAGGGTAGACAGGATGCCCAACTGAAAGTGTTGATGGTAAGATGAAAGAAATTAGGACTTTATTTAGACTTCTATATTTGTATGAACGCAAGTTTGAGCATAAGAGTCTCAACTTCACTCTTTCTGAACTGGTAGGATTTGGCTAAAGAGAAGATGGAAATGATGCTATTCATAGTTTCTATCATTCCCGTTAACTGTAGCATAACCCTTCCTCTCAACTTATCAGCTGGCTTAATTGCTACTGGTGTACCATATCCTAAAACTAAAGAAGTGAGAATGGTGCGCTGCCACTTGGCTGGCAAAAAGATCTATGTCCTAATGTACGTGCTACAATTGTTTAGAGAGTTTTAGCAAATGAGTCAAGGGAATGCAGAGAAGTATGGGAGGTTATAAACACAAATTGAGATTTGATTTTTTTATTGAGCTGTTGATTTTCACAATAAAACAGACTCCATAGTATAGATCTGGTAACCCTTTATATAAATCAAAACTTTTTGTATTGCTTATATTAAATGTACTAACAGTGGACTTTTCCATCTGCAGATTATACTGAATGACCAGCAGTGGCAGTGTTTCACAGCAGAGTTTCTCTGACTTGCCGAGACTGAAGCAAAAAAAAAAAAAGGAAGTCTTCTGGCATAGTGCATCATTTTACCAATTTACGTGGTAAGTAAAACGCCCAATCATTCTTTTGGGCATTAAAAAGATGTTCATAGCAACGGAATGTCCTCACTACTTTATAGTGGAAACCTGTGCCTGAATATCATTTCTGTCAAGAAAGAAGTAATATGGATCACATTATGTTGGTCATGATAGTTAATAAAAGACTGACTGACTCGAACTCTACTAAAACCTGCTTTAGATCCTGGTGATAGCAATGTTCCATTCGAGGAAATTGCTGCCTTTGAGGCTGAAATGCACCATCTCACGTATGAAAAATAGTGTTACATTCTCACGGTAGGAAGCTCATTTAACCTCTTCTCCTGCACTCTGTATGTTGGGCTCTGATACTCAAGATGGATTTTTGTTAAGGATAATCTGTCTTTGTACCCCCATCCCACTTTCAAAAAGGACACAGAGCTTTGACTGTTTCAGATTCCTTTACCATTCCCCCTCTTACGTGGCTGGCAGTCATGAATACGGATAGTAACCTACTGCATAACTTCTGATATCTCATCCTCCTGTGTGGTCAGCTTCCACAAGGACAATTGGTCCAGGGGGGCCTGACATCATAAAGCTAAAGCAAGAAGTTGTCTGACATGTGGTGCCATTCTGTTGCCTAGCAGTCTGACATCATAAAGCTAAAGCAAGATGCTTTCTGACATGAGAGCCACTCTGTTGCCTAACAAAGAGTAGGATACATTTATCTTGGTAATGATATGAGTTGCAGGGTAGACAGGATGCCCAACTGAAAGTGTTGATGGTAAGATGAAAGAAATTAGGACTTTATTTAGACTTCTATATTTGTATGAACGCAAGTTTGAGCATAAGAGTCTCAACTTCACTCTTGCTGAACTGGTAGGATTTGGCTAAAGAGAAGATGGAAATGATGCTATTCATAGTTTCTATCATTCCCGTTAACTGTAGCATAACCCTTCCTCTCTCAACTTATCAGCTGGCTTAATTGCTACTGGTGTACCATATCCTAAAACTAAAGAAGTGAGAATGGTGCGCTGCCACTTGGCTGGCAAAAAGATCTATGTCCTAATGTACGTGCTACAATTGTTTAGAGAGTTTTAGCAAATGAGTCAAGGGAATGCAGAGAAGTATGGGAGGTTATAAACACAAATTGAGATTTGATTTTTTTATTGAGCTGTTGATTTTCACAATAAAACAGACTCCATAGTATAGATCTGGTAACCCTTTATATAAATCAAAACTTTTTGTATTGCTTATATTAAATGTACTAACAGTGGACTTTTCCATCTGCAGATTATACTGAATGACCAGCAGTGGCAGTGTTTCACAGCAGAGTTTCTCTGAATTGCCGAGACTGAAGCAAAAAAAAAAAGGAAGTCTTCTGGCATAGTGCATCATTTTACCAATTTATGTGGTAAGTAAAACGCCCAATCATTCTTTTGGGCATTAAAAAGATGTTCATAGCAACGGAATGTCCTCACTACTTTATAGTGGAAACCTGTGCCTGAATATCATTTCTGTCAAGAAAGAAGTAATATGGATCACATTATGTTGGTCATGATAGTTAATAAAAGACTGACTGACTCGAACTCTACTAAAACCTGCTTTAGATCCTGGTGATAGCAATGTTCCATTCGAGGAAATTGCTGCCTTTGAGGCTGAAATGCACCATCTCACGTATGAAAAAGTAGTGTTACATTCTCACGGTAGGAAGCTCATTTAACCTCTTCTCCTGCACTCTGTATGTTGGGCTCTGATACTCAAGATGGATTTTTGTTAAGGATAATCTGTCTTTGTACCCCCATCCCACTTTCAAAAAGGACACAGAGCTTTGACTGTTTCAGATTCCTTTACCATTCCCCCTCCTACGTGGCTGGCAGTCATGAATACGGATAGTAACCTACTGCATAACTTCTGATATCTCATCCTCCTGTGTGGTCAGCTTCCACAAGGACAATTGGTCCAGGGGGGCCTGACATCATAAAGCTAAAGCAAGAAGTTGTCTGACATGTGGTGCCATTCTGTTGCCTAGCAGTCTGACATCATAAAGCTAAAGCAAGATGCTTTCTGACATGAGAGCCACTCTGTTGCCTAACAAAGAGTAGGATACATTTATCTTGGTAATGATATGAGTTGCAGGGTAGACAGGATGCCCAACTGAAAGTGTTGATGGTAAGATGAAAGAAATTAGGACTTTATTTAGACTTCTATATTTGTATGAACGCAAGTTTGAGCATAAGAGTCTCAACTTCACTCTTGCTGAACTGGTAGGATTTGGCTAAAGAGAAGATGGAAATGATGCTATTCATAGTTTCTATCATTCCCGTTAACTGTAGCATAACCCTTCCTCTCTCAACTTATCAGCTGGCTTAATTGCTACTGGTGTACCATATCCTAAAACTAAAGAAGTGAGAATGGTGCGCTGCCACTTGGCTGGCAAAAAGATCTATGTCCTAATGTACGTGCTACAATTGTTTAGAGAGTTTTAGCAAATGAGTCAAGGGAATGCAGAGAAGTATGGGAGGTTATAAACACAAATTGAGATTTGATTTTTTTATTGAGCTGTTGATTTTCACAATAAAACAGACTCCATAGTATAGATCTGGTAACCCTTTATATAAATCAAAACTTTTTGTATTGCTTATATTAAATGTACTAACAGTGGACTTTTCCATCTGCAGATTATACTGAATGACCAGCAGTGGCAGTGTTTCACAGCAGAGTTTCTCTGACTTGCCGAGACTGAAGCAAAAAAAAAAAAAGGAAGTCTTCTGGCATAGTGCATCATTTTACCAATTTACGTGGTAAGTAAAACGCCCAATCATTCTTTTGGGCATTAAAAAGATGTTCATAGCAACGGAATGTCCTCACTACTTTATAGTGGAAACCTGTGCCTGAATATCATTTCTGTCAAGAAAGAAGTAATATGGATCACATTATGTTGGTCATGATAGTTAATAAAAGACTGACTGACTCGAACTCTACTAAAACCTGCTTTAGATCCTGGTGATAGCAATGTTCCATTCGAGGAAATTGCTGCCTTTGAGGCTGAAATGCACCATCTCACGTATGAAAAATAGTGTTACATTCTCACGGTAGGAAGCTCATTTAACCTCTTCTCCTGCACTCTGTATGTTGGGCTCTGATACTCAAGATGGATTTTTGTTAAGGATAATCTGTCTTTGTACCCCCATCCCACTTTCAAAAAGGACACAGAGCTTTGACTGTTTCAGATTCCTTTACCATTCCCCCTCTTACGTGGCTGGCAGTCATGAATACGGATAGTAACCTACTGCATAACTTCTGATATCTCATCCTCCTGTGTGGTCAGCTTCCACAAGGACAATTGGTCCAGGGGGGCCTGACATCATAAAGCTAAAGCAAGAAGTTGTCTGACATGTGGTGCCATTCTGTTGCCTAGCAGTCTGACATCATAAAGCTAAAGCAAGATGCTTTCTGACATGAGAGCCACTCTGTTGCCTAACAAAGAGTAGGATACATTTATCTTGGTAATGATATGAGTTGCAGGGTAGACAGGATGCCCAACTGAAAGTGTTGATGGTAAGATGAAAGAAATTAGGACTTTATTTAGACTTCTATATTTGTATGAACGCAAGTTTGAGCATAAGAGTCTCAACTTCACTCTTGCTGAACTGGTAGGATTTGGCTAAAGAGAAGATGGAAATGATGCTATTCATAGTTTCTATCATTCCCGTTAACTGTAGCATAACCCTTCCTCTCTCAACTTATCAGCTGGCTTAATTGCTACTGGTGTACCATATCCTAAAACTAAAGAAGTGAGAATGGTGCGCTGCCACTTGGCTGGCAAAAAGATCTATGTCCTAATGTACGTGCTACAATTGTTTAGAGAGTTTTAGCAAATGAGTCAAGGGAATGCAGAGAAGTATGGGAGGTTATAAACACAAATTGAGATTTGATTTTTTTATTGAGCTGTTGATTTTCACAATAAAACAGACTCCATAGTATAGATCTGGTAACCCTTTATATAAATCAAAACTTTTTGTATTGCTTATAATAAATGTACTAACAGTGGACTTTTCCATCTGCAGATTATACTGAATGACCAGCAGTGGCAGTGTTTCACAGCAGAGTTTCTCTGAATTGCCGAGACTGAAGCAAAAAAAAAAAAGGAAGTCTTCTGGCATAGTGCATCATTTTACCAATTTACGTGGTAAGTAAAACGCCCAATCATTCTTTTGGGCATTAAAAAGATGTTCATAGCAACGGAATGTCCTCACTACTTTATAGTGGAAACCTGTGCCTGAATATCATTTCTGTCAAGAAAGAAGTAATATGGATCACATTATGTTGGTCATGATAGTTAATAAAAGACTGACTGACTCGAACTCTACTAAAACCTGCTTTAGATCCTGGTGATAGCAATGTTCCATTCGAGGAAATTGCTGCCTTTGAGGCTGAAATGCACCATCTCACGTATGAAAAATAGTGTTACATTCTCACGGTAGGAAGCTCATTTAACCTCTTCTCCTGCACTCTGTATGTTGGGCTCTGATACTCAAGATGGATTTTTGTTAAGGATAATCTGTCTTTGTACCCCCATCCCACTTTCAAAAAGGACACAGAGCTTTGACTGTTTCAGATTCCTTTACCATTCCCCCTCCTACGTGGCTGGCAGTCATGAATACGGATAGTAACCTACTGCATAACTTCTGATATCTCATCCTCCTGTGTGGTCAGCTTCCACAAGGACAATTGGTCCAGGGGGGCCTGACATCATAAAGCTAAAGCAAGAAGTTGTCTGACATGTGGTGCCATTCTGTTGCCTAGCAGTCTGACATCATAAAGCTAAAGCAAGATGCTTTCTGACATGAGAGCCACTCTGTTGCCTAACAAAGAGTAGGATACATTTATCTTGGTAATGATATGAGTTGCCGGGTAGACAGGATGCCCAACTGAAAGTGTTGATGGTAAGATGAAAGAAATTAGGACTTTATTTAGACTTCTATATTTGTATGAACGCAAGTTTGAGCATAAGAGTCTCAACTTCACTCTTGCTGAACTGGTAGGATTTGGCTAAAGAGAAGATGGAAATGATGCTATTCATAGTTTCTATCATTCCCGTTAACTGTAGCATAACCCTTCCTCTCAACTTATCAGCTGGCTTAATTGCTACTGGTGTACCATATCCTAAAACTAAAGAAGTGAGAATGGTGCGCTGCCACTTGGCTGGCAAAAAGATCTATGTCCTAATGTACGTGCTCCAATTGTTTAGAGAGTTTTAGCAAATGAGTCAAGGGAATGCAGAGAAGTATGGGAGGTTATAAACACAAATTGAGATTTGATTTTTTTATTGAGCTGTTGATTTTCACAATAAAACAGACTCCATAGTATAGATCTGGTAACCCTTTATATAAATCAAAACTTTTTGTATTGCTTATATTAAATGTACTAACAGTGGAGTTTTCCATCTGCAGATTATACTGAATGACCAGCAGTGGCAGTGTTTCACAGCAGAGTTTCTCTGAATTGCCGAGACTGAAGCAAAAAAAAAAAGGAAGTCTTCTGGCATAGTGCATCATTTTACCAATTTATGTGGTAAGTAAAACGCCCAATCATTCTTTTGGGCATTAAAAAGATGTTCATAGCAACGGAATGTCCTCACTACTTTATAGTGGAAACCTGTGCCTGAATATCATTTCTGTCAAGAAAGAAGTAATATGGATCACATTATGTTGGTCATGATAGTTAATAAAAGACTGACTGACTCGAACTCTACTAAAACCTGCTTTAGATCCTGGTGATAGCAATGTTCCATTCGAGGAAATTGCTGCCTTTGAGGCTGAAATGCACCATCTCACGTATGAAAAAGTAGTGTTACATTCTCACGGTAGGAAGCTCATTTAACCTCTTCTCCTGCACTCTGTATGTTGGGCTCTGATACTCAAGATGGATTTTTGTTAAGGATAATCTGTCTTTGTACCCCCATCCCACTTTCAAAAAGGACACAGAGCTTTGACTGTTTCAGATTCCTTTACCATTCCCCCTCTTACGTGGCTGGCAGTCATGAATACGGATAGTAACCTACTGCATAACTTCTGATATCTCATCCTCCTGTGTGGTCAGCTTCCACAAGGACAATTGGTCCAGGGGGGCCTGACATCATAAAGCTAAAGCAAGAAGTTGTCTGACATGTGGTGCCATTCTGTTGCCTAGCAGTCTGACATCATAAAGCTAAAGCAAGATGCTTTCTGACATGAGAGCCACTCTGTTGCCTAACAAAGAGTAGGATACATTTATCTTGGTAATGATATGAGTTGCAGGGTAGACAGGATGCCCAACTGAAAGTGTTGATGGTAAGATGAAAGAAATTAGGACTTTATTTAGACTTCTATATTTGTATGAACGCAAGTTTGAGCATAAGAGTCTCAACTTCACTCTTGCTGAACTGGTAGGATTTGGCTAAAGAGAAGATGGAAATGATGCTATTCATAGTTTCTATCATTCCCGTTAACTGTAGCATAACCCTTCCTCTCAACTTATCAGCTGGCTTAATTGCTACTGGTGTACCATATCCTAAAACTAAAGAAGTGAGAATGGTGCGCTGCCACTTGGCTGGCAAAAAGATCTATGTCCTAATGTACGTGCTACAATTGTTTAGAGAGTTTTAGCAAATGAGTCAAGGGAATGCAGAGAAGTATGGGAGGTTATAAACACAAATTGAGATTTGATTTTTTTATTGAGCTGTTGATTTTCACAATAAAACAGACTCCATAGTATAGATCTGGTAACCCTTTATATAAATCAAAACTTTTTGTATTGCTTATATTAAATGTACTAACAGTGGACTTTTCCATCTGCAGATTATACTGAATGACCAGCAGTGGCAGTGTTTCACAGCAGAGTTTCTCTGAATTGCCGAGACTGAAGCAAAAAAAAAAAAGGAAGTCTTCTGGCATAGTGCATCATTTTACCAATTTACGTGGTAAGTAAAACGCCCAATCATTCTTTTGGGCATTAAAAAGATGTTCATAGCAACGGAATGTCCTCACTACTTTATAGTGGAAACCTGTGCCTGAATATCATTTCTGTCAAGAAAGAAGTAATATGGATCACATTATGTTGGTCATGATAGTTAATAAAAGACTGACTGACTCGAACTCTACTAAAACCTGCTTTAGATCCTGGTGATAGCAATGTTCCATTCGAGGAAATTGCTGCCTTTGAGGCTGAAATGCACCATCTCACGTATGAAAAATAGTGTTACATTCTCACGGTAGGAAGCTCATTTAACCTCTTCTCCTGCACTCTGTATGTTGGGCTCTGATACTCAAGATGGATTTTTGTTAAGGATAATCTGTCTTTGTACCCCCATCCCACTTTCAAAAAGGACACAGAGCTTTGACTGTTTCAGATTCCTTTACCATTCCCCCTCCTACGTGGCTGGCAGTCATGAATACGGATAGTAACCTACTGCATAACTTCTGATATCTCATCCTCCTGTGTGGTCAGCTTCCACAAGGACAATTGGTCCAGGGGGGCCTGACATCATAAAGCTAAAGCAAGAAGTTGTCTGACATGTGGTGCCATTCTGTTGCCTAGCAGTCTGACATCATAAAGCTAAAGCAAGATGCTTTCTGACATGAGAGCCACTCTGTTGCCTAACAAAGAGTAGGATACATTTATCTTGGTAATGATATGAGTTGCAGGGTAGACAGGATGCCCAACTGAAAGTGTTGATGGTAAGATGAAAGAAATTAGGACTTTATTTAGACTTCTATATTTGTATGAACGCAAGTTTGAGCATAAGAGTCTCAACTTCACTCTTTCTGAACTGGTAGGATTTGGCTAAAGAGAAGATGGAAATGATGCTATTCATAGTTTCTATCATTCCCGTTAACTGTAGCATAACCCTTCCTCTCAACTTATCAGCTGGCTTAATTGCTACTGGTGTACCATATCCTAAAACTAAAGAAGTGAGAATGGTGCGCTGCCACTTGGCTGGCAAAAAGATCTATGTCCTAATGTACGTGCTACAATTGTTTAGAGAGTTTTAGCAAATGAGTCAAGGGAATGCAGAGAAGTATGGGAGGTTATAAACACAAATTGAGATTTGATTTTTTTATTGAGCTGTTGATTTTCACAATAAAACAGACTCCATAGTATAGATCTGGTAACCCTTTATATAAATCAAAACTTTTTGTATTGCTTATATTAAATGTACTAACAGTGGACTTTTCCATCTGCAGATTATACTGAATGACCAGCAGTGGCAGTGTTTCACAGCAGAGTTTCTCTGACTTGCCGAGACTGAAGCAAAAAAAAAAAAAGGAAGTCTTCTGGCATAGTGCATCATTTTACCAATTTACGTGGTAAGTAAAACGCCCAATCATTCTTTTGGGCATTAAAAAGATGTTCATAGCAACGGAATGTCCTCACTACTTTATAGTGGAAACCTGTGCCTGAATATCATTTCTGTCAAGAAAGAAGTAATATGGATCACATTATGTTGGTCATGATAGTTAATAAAAGACTGACTGACTCGAACTCTACTAAAACCTGCTTTAGATCCTGGTGATAGCAATGTTCCATTCGAGGAAATTGCTGCCTTTGAGGCTGAAATGCACCATCTCACGTATGAAAAATAGTGTTACATTCTCACGGTAGGAAGCTCATTTAACCTCTTCTCCTGCACTCTGTATGTTGGGCTCTGATACTCAAGATGGATTTTTGTTAAGGATAATCTGTCTTTGTACCCCCATCCCACTTTCAAAAAGGACACAGAGCTTTGACTGTTTCAGATTCCTTTACCATTCCCCCTCTTACGTGGCTGGCAGTCATGAATACGGATAGTAACCTACTGCATAACTTCTGATATCTCATCCTCCTGTGTGGTCAGCTTCCACAAGGACAATTGGTCCAGGGGGGCCTGACATCATAAAGCTAAAGCAAGAAGTTGTCTGACATGTGGTGCCATTCTGTTGCCTAGCAGTCTGACATCATAAAGCTAAAGCAAGATGCTTTCTGACATGAGAGCCACTCTGTTGCCTAACAAAGAGTAGGATACATTTATCTTGGTAATGATATGAGTTGCAGGGTAGACAGGATGCCCAACTGAAAGTGTTGATGGTAAGATGAAAGAAATTAGGACTTTATTTAGACTTCTATATTTGTATGAACGCAAGTTTGAGCATAAGAGTCTCAACTTCACTCTTGCTGAACTGGTAGGATTTGGCTAAAGAGAAGATGGAAATGATGCTATTCATAGTTTCTATCATTCCCGTTAACTGTAGCATAACCCTTCCTCTCTCAACTTATCAGCTGGCTTAATTGCTACTGGTGTACCATATCCTAAAACTAAAGAAGTGAGAATGGTGCGCTGCCACTTGGCTGGCAAAAAGATCTATGTCCTAATGTACGTGCTACAATTGTTTAGAGAGTTTTAGCAAATGAGTCAAGGGAATGCAGAGAAGTATGGGAGGTTATAAACACAAATTGAGATTTGATTTTTTTATAGAGCTGTTGATTTTCACAATAAAACAGACTCCATAGTATAGATCTGGTAACCCTTTATATAAATCAAAACTTTTTGTATTGCTTATAATAAATGTACTAACAGTGGACTTTTCCATCTGCAGATTATACTGAATGACCAGCAGTGGCAGTGTTTCACAGCAGAGTTTCTCTGAATTGCCGAGACTGAAGCAAAAAAAAAAAAGGAAGTCTTCTGGCATAGTGCATCATTTTACCAATTTACGTGGTAAGTAAAACGCCCAATCATTCTTTTGGGCATTAAAAAGATGTTCATAGCAACGGAATGTCCTCACTACTTTATAGTGGAAACCTGTGCCTGAATATCATTTCTGTCAAGAAAGAAGTAATATGGATCACATTATGTTGGTCATGATAGTTAATAAAAGACTGACTGACTCGAACTCTACTAAAACCTGCTTTAGATCCTGGTGATAGCAATGTTCCATTCGAGGAAATTGCTGCCTTTGAGGCTGAAATGCACCATCTCACGTATGAAAAATAGTGTTACATTCTCACGGTAGGAAGCTCATTTAACCTCTTCTCCTGCACTCTGTATGTTGGGCTCTGATACTCAAGATGGATTTTTGTTAAGGATAATCTGTCTTTGTACCCCCATCCCACTTTCAAAAAGGACACAGAGCTTTGACTGTTTCAGATTCCTTTACCATTCCCCCTCCTACGTGGCTGGCAGTCATGAATACGGATAGTAACCTACTGCATAACTTCTGATATCTCATCCTCCTGTGTGGTCAGCTTCCACAAGGACAATTGGTCCAGGGGGGCCTGACATCATAAAGCTAAAGCAAGAAGTTGTCTGACATGTGGTGCCATTCTGTTGCCTAGCAGTCTGACATCATAAAGCTAAAGCAAGATGCTTTCTGACATGAGAGCCACTCTGTTGCCTAACAAAGAGTAGGATACATTTATCTTGGTAATGATATGAGTTGCCGGGTAGACAGGATGCCCAACTGAAAGTGTTGATGGTAAGATGAAAGAAATTAGGACTTTATTTAGACTTCTATATTTGTATGAACGCAAGTTTGAGCATAAGAGTCTCAACTTCACTCTTGCTGAACTGGTAGGATTTGGCTAAAGAGAAGATGGAAATGATGCTATTCATAGTTTCTATCATTCCCGTTAACTGTAGCATAACCCTTCCTCTCAACTTATCAGCTGGCTTAATTGCTACTGGTGTACCATATCCTAAAACTAAAGAAGTGAGAATGGTGCGCTGCCACTTGGCTGGCAAAAAGATCTATGTCCTAATGTACGTGCTCCAATTGTTTAGAGAGTTTTAGCAAATGAGTCAAGGGAATGCAGAGAAGTATGGGAGGTTATAAACACAAATTGAGATTTGATTTTTTTATTGAGCTGTTGATTTTCACAATAAAACAGACTCCATAGTATAGATCTGGTAACCCTTTATATAAATCAAAACTTTTTGTATTGCTTATATTAAATGTACTAACAGTGGACTTTTCCATCTGCAGATTATACTGAATGACCAGCAGTGGCAGTGTTTCACAGCAGAGTTTCTCTGAATTGCCGAGACTGAAGCAAAAAAAAAAAGGAAGTCTTCTGGCATAGTGCATCATTTTACCAATTTATGTGGTAAGTAAAACGCCCAATCATTCTTTTGGGCATTAAAAAGATGTTCATAGCAACGGAATGTCCTCACTACTTTATAGTGGAAACCTGTGCCTGAATATCATTTCTGTCAAGAAAGAAGTAATATGGATCACATTATGTTGGTCATGATAGTTAATAAAAGACTGACTGACTCGAACTCTACTAAAACCTGCTTTAGATCCTGGTGATAGCAATGTTCCATTCGAGGAAATTGCTGCCTTTGAGGCTGAAATGCACCATCTCACGTATGAAAAAGTAGTGTTACATTCTCACGGTAGGAAGCTCATTTAACCTCTTCTCCTGCACTCTGTATGTTGGGCTCTGATACTCAAGATGGATTTTTGTTAAGGATAATCTGTCTTTGTACCCCCATCCCACTTTCAAAAAGGACACAGAGCTTTGACTGTTTCAGATTCCTTTACCATTCCCCCTCTTACGTGGCTGGCAGTCATGAATACGGATAGTAACCTACTGCATAACTTCTGATATCTCATCCTCCTGTGTGGTCAGCTTCCACAAGGACAATTGGTCCAGGGGGGCCTGACATCATAAAGCTAAAGCAAGAAGTTGTCTGACATGTGGTGCCATTCTGTTGCCTAGCAGTCTGACATCATAAAGCTAAAGCAAGATGCTTTCTGACATGAGAGCCACTCTGTTGCCTAACAAAGAGTAGGATACATTTATCTTGGTAATGATATGAGTTGCAGGGTAGACAGGATGCCCAACTGAAAGTGTTGATGGTAAGATGAAAGAAATTAGGACTTTATTTAGACTTCTATATTTGTATGAACGCAAGTTTGAGCATAAGAGTCTCAACTTCACTCTTGCTGAACTGGTAGGATTTGGCTAAAGAGAAGATGGAAATGATGCTATTCATAGTTTCTATCATTCCCGTTAACTGTAGCATAACCCTTCCTCTCAACTTATCAGCTGGCTTAATTGCTACTGGTGTACCATATCCTAAAACTAAAGAAGTGAGAATGGTGCGCTGCCACTTGGCTGGCAAAAAGATCTATGTCCTAATGTACGTGCTACAATTGTTTAGAGAGTTTTAGCAAATGAGTCAAGGGAATGCAGAGAAGTATGGGAGGTTATAAACACAAATTGAGATTTGATTTTTTTATTGAGCTGTTGATTTTCACAATAAAACAGACTCCATAGTATAGATCTGGTAACCCTTTATATAAATCAAAACTTTTTGTATTGCTTATATTAAATGTACTAACAGTGGACTTTTCCATCTGCAGATTATACTGAATGACCAGCAGTGGCAGTGTTTCACAGCAGAGTTTCTCTGAATTGCCGAGACTGAAGCAAAAAAAAAAAAGGAAGTCTTCTGGCATAGTGCATCATTTTACCAATTTACGTGGTAAGTAAAACGCCCAATCATTCTTTTGGGCATTAAAAAGATGTTCATAGCAACGGAATGTCCTCACTACTTTATAGTGGAAACCTGTGCCTGAATATCATTTCTGTCAAGAAAGAAGTAATATGGATCACATTATGTTGGTCATGATAGTTAATAAAAGACTGACTGACTCGAACTCTACTAAAACCTGCTTTAGATCCTGGTGATAGCAATGTTCCATTCGAGGAAATTGCTGCCTTTGAGGCTGAAATGCACCATCTCACGTATGAAAAATAGTGTTACATTCTCACGGTAGGAAGCTCATTTAACCTCTTCTCCTGCACTCTGTATGTTGGGCTCTGATACTCAAGATGGATTTTTGTTAAGGATAATCTGTCTTTGTACCCCCATCCCACTTTCAAAAAGGACACAGAGCTTTGACTGTTTCAGATTCCTTTACCATTCCCCCTCCTACGTGGCTGGCAGTCATGAATACGGATAGTAACCTACTGCATAACTTCTGATATCTCATCCTCCTGTGTGGTCAGCTTCCACAAGGACAATTGGTCCAGGGGGGCCTGACATCATAAAGCTAAAGCAAGAAGTTGTCTGACATGTGGTGCCATTCTGTTGCCTAGCAGTCTGACATCATAAAGCTAAAGCAAGATGCTTTCTGACATGAGAGCCACTCTGTTGCCTAACAAAGAGTAGGATACATTTATCTTGGTAATGATATGAGTTGCAGGGTAGACAGGATGCCCAACTGAAAGTGTTGATGGTAAGATGAAAGAAATTAGGACTTTATTTAGACTTCTATATTTGTATGAACGCAAGTTTGAGCATAAGAGTCTCAACTTCACTCTTTCTGAACTGGTAGGATTTGGCTAAAGAGAAGATGGAAATGATGCTATTCATAGTTTCTATCATTCCCGTTAACTGTAGCATAACCCTTCCTCTCAACTTATCAGCTGGCTTAATTGCTACTGGTGTACCATATCCTAAAACTAAAGAAGTGAGAATGGTGCGCTGCCACTTGGCTGGCAAAAAGATCTATGTCCTAATGTACGTGCTACAATTGTTTAGAGAGTTTTAGCAAATGAGTCAAGGGAATGCAGAGAAGTATGGGAGGTTATAAACACAAATTGAGATTTGATTTTTTTATTGAGCTGTTGATTTTCACAATAAAACAGACTCCATAGTATAGATCTGGTAACCCTTTATATAAATCAAAACTTTTTGTATTGCTTATATTAAATGTACTAACAGTGGACTTTTCCATCTGCAGATTATACTGAATGACCAGCAGTGGCAGTGTTTCACAGCAGAGTTTCTCTGAATTGCAGAGACTGAAGCAAAAAAAAAAAAGGAAGTCTTCTGGCATAGTGCATCATTTTACCAATTTACGTGGTAAGTAAAACGCCCAATCATTCTTTTGGGCATTAAAAAGATGTTCATAGCAACGGAATGTCCTCACTACTTTATAGTGGAAACCTGTGCCTGAATATCATTTCTGTCAAGAAAGAAGTAATATGGATCACATTATGTTGGTCATGATAGTTAATAAAAGACTGACTGACTCGAACTCTACTAAAACCTGCTTTAGATCCTGGTGATAGCAATGTTCCATTCGAGGAAATTGCTGCCTTTGAGGCTGAAATGCACCATCTCACGTATGAAAAATAGTGTTACATTCTCACGGTAGGAAGCTCATTTAACCTCTTCTCCTGCACTCTGTATGTTGGGCTCTGATACTCAAGATGGATTTTTGTTAAGGATAATCTGTCTTTGTACCCCCATCCCACTTTCAAAAAGGACACAGAGCTTTGACTGTTTCAGATTCCTTTACCATTCCCCCTCCTACGTGGCTGGCAGTCATGAATACGGATAGTAACCTACTGCATAACTTCTGATATCTCATCCTCCTGTGTGGTCAGCTTCCACAAGGACAATTGGTCCAGGGGGGCCTGACATCATAAAGCTAAAGCAAGAAGTTGTCTGACATGTGGTGCCATTCTGTTGCCTAGCAGTCTGACATCATAAAGCTAAAGCAAGATGCTTTCTGACATGAGAGCCACTCTGTTGCCTAACAAAGAGTAGGATACATTTATCTTGGTAATGATATGAGTTGCAGGGTAGACAGGATGCCCAACTGAAAGTGTTGATGGTAAGATGAAAGAAATTAGGACTTTATTTAGACTTCTATATTTGTATGAACGCAAGTTTGAGCATAAGAGTCTCAACTTCACTCTTTCTGAACTGGTAGGATTTGGCTAAAGAGAAGATGGAAATGATGCTATTCATAGTTTCTATCATTCCCGTTAACTGTAGCATAACCCTTCCTCTCAACTTATCAGCTGGCTTAATTGCTACTGGTGTACCATATCCTAAAACTAAAGAAGTGAGAATGGTGCGCTGCCACTTGGCTGGCAAAAAGATCTATGTCCTAATGTACGTGCTACAATTGTTTAGAGAGTTTTAGCAAATGAGTCAAGGGAATGCAGAGAAGTATGGGAGGTTATAAACACAAATTGAGATTTGATTTTTTTATTGAGCTGTTGATTTTCACAATAAAACAGACTCCATAGTATAGATCTGGTAACCCTTTATATAAATCAAAACTTTTTGTATTGCTTATATTAAATGTACTAACAGTGGACTTTTCCATCTGCAGATTATACTGAATGACCAGCAGTGGCAGTGTTTCACAGCAGAGTTTCTCTGAATTGCCGAGACTGAAGCAAAAAAAAAAAAGGAAGTCTTCTGGCATAGTGCATCATTTTACCAATTTACGTGGTAAGTAAAACGCCCAATCATTCTTTTGGGCATTAAAAAGATGTTCATAGCAACGGAATGTCCTCACTACTTTATAGTGGAAACCTGTGCCTGAATATCATTTCTGTCAAGAAAGAAGTAATATGGATCACATTATGTTGGTCATGATAGTTAATAAAAGACTGACTGACTCGAACTCTACTAAAACCTGCTTTAGATCCTGGTGATAGCAATGTTCCATTCGAGGAAATTGCTGCCTTTGAGGCTGAAATGCACCATCTCACGTATGAAAAATAGTGTTACATTCTCACGGTAGGAAGCTCATTTAACCTCTTCTCCTGCACTCTGTATGTTGGGCTCTGATACTCAAGATGGATTTTTGTTAAGGATAATCTGTCTTTGTACCCCCATCCCACTTTCAAAAAGGACACAGAGCTTTGACTGTTTCAGATTCCTTTACCATTCCCCCTCCTACGTGGCTGGCAGTCATGAATACGGATAGTAACCTACTGCATAACTTCTGATATCTCATCCTCCTGTGTGGTCAGCTTCCACAAGGACAATTGGTCCAGGGGGGCCTGACATCATAAAGCTAAAGCAAGAAGTTGTCTGACATGTGGTGCCATTCTGTTGCCTAGCAGTCTGACATCATAAAGCTAAAGCAAGATGCTTTCTGACATGAGAGCCACTCTGTTGCCTAACAAAGAGTAGGATACATTTATCTTGGTAATGATATGAGTTGCAGGGTAGACAGGATGCCCAACTGAAAGTGTTGATGGTAAGATGAAAGAAATTAGGACTTTATTTAGACTTCTATATTTGTATGAACGCAAGTTTGAGCATAAGAGTCTCAACTTCACTCTTGCTGAACTGGTAGGATTTGGCTAAAGAGAAGATGGAAATGATGCTATTCATAGTTTCTATCATTCCCGTTAACTGTAGCATAACCCTTCCTCTCAACTTATCAGCTGGCTTAATTGCTACTGGTGTACCATATCCTAAAACTAAAGAAGTGAGAATGGTGCGCTGCCACTTGGCTGGCAAAAAGATCTATGTCCTAATGTACGTGCTACAATTGTTTAGAGAGTTTTAGCAAATGAGTCAAGGGAATGCAGAGAAGTATGGGAGGTTATAAACACAAATTGAGATTTGATTCTTTTATTGAGCTGTTGATTTTCACAATAAAACAGACTCCATAGTATAGATCTGGTAACCCTTTATATAAATCAAAACTTTTTGTATTGCTTATATTAAATGTACTAACAGTGGACTTTTCCATCTGCAGATTATACTGAATGACCAGCAGTGGCAGTGTTTCACAGCAGAGTTTCTCTGACTTGCCGAGACTGAAGCAAAAAAAAAAAAAGGAAGTCTTCTGGCATAGTGCATCATTTTACCAATTTACGTGGTAAGTAAAACGCCCAATCATTCTTTTGGGCATTAAAAAGATGTTCATAGCAACGGAATGTCCTCACTACTTTATAGTGGAAACCTGTGCCTGAATATCATTTCTGTCAAGAAAGAAGTAATATGGATCACATTATGTTGGTCATGATAGTTAATAAAAGACTGACTGACTCGAACTCTACTAAAACCTGCTTTAGATCCTGGTGATAGCAATGTTCCATTCGAGGAAATTGCTGCCTTTGAGGCTGAAATGCACCATCTCACGTATGAAAAATAGTGTTACATTCTCACGGTAGGAAGCTCATTTAACCTCTTCTCCTGCACTCTGTATGTTGGGCTCTGATACTCAAGATGGATTTTTGTTAAGGATAATCTGTCTTTGTACCCCCATCCCACTTTCAAAAAGGACACAGAGCTTTGACTGTTTCAGATTCCTTTACCATTCCCCCTCCTACGTGGCTGGCAGTCATGAATACGGATAGTAACCTACTGCATAACTTCTGATATCTCATCCTCCTGTGTGGTCAGCTTCCACAAGGACAATTGGTCCAGGGGGGCCTGACATCATAAAGCTAAAGCAAGAAGTTGTCTGACATGTGGTGCCATTCTGTTGCCTAGCAGTCTGACATCATAAAGCTAAAGCAAGATGCTTTCTGACATGAGAGCCACTCTGTTGCCTAACAAAGAGTAGGATACATTTATCTTGGTAATGATATGAGTTGCCGGGTAGACAGGATGCCCAACTGAAAGTGTTGATGGTAATATGAAAGAAATTAGGACTTTATTTAGACTTCTATATTTGTATGAACGCAAGTTTGAGCATAAGAGTCTCAACTTCACTCTTGCTGAACTGGTAGGATTTGGCTAAAGAGAAGATGGAAATGATGCTATTCATAGTTTCTATCATTCCCGTTAACTGTAGCATAACCCTTCCTCTCAACTTATCAGCTGGCTTAATTGCTACTGGTGTACCATATCCTAAAACTAAAGAAGTGAGAATGGTGCGCTGCCACTTGGCTGGCAAAAAGATCTATGTCCTAATGTACGTGCTACAATTGTTTAGAGAGTTTTAGCAAATGAGTCAAGGGAATGCAGAGAAGTATGGGAGGTTATAAACACAAATTGAGATTTGATTTTTTTATTGAGCTGTTGATTTTCACAATAAAACAGACTCCATAGTATAGATCTGGTAACCCTTTATATAAATCAAAACTTTTTGTATTGCTTATATTAAATGTACTAACAGTGGACTTTTCCATCTGCAGATTATACTGAATGACCAGCAGTGGCAGTGTTTCACAGCAGAGTTTCTCTGAATTGCCGAGACTGAAGCAAAAAAAAAAAAAGGAAGTCTTCTGGCATAGTGCATCATTTTACCAATTTACGTGGTAAGTAAAACGCCCAATCATTCTTTTGGGCATTAAAAAGATGTTCATAGCAACGGAATGTCCTCACTACTTTATAGTGGAAACCTGTGCCTGAATATCATTTCTGTCAAGAAAGAAGTAATATGGATCACATTATGTTGGTCATGATAGTTAATAAAAGACTGACTGACTCGAACTCTACTAAAACCTGCTTTAGATCCTGGTGATAGCAATGTTCCATTCGAGGAAATTGCTGCCTTTGAGGCTGAAATGCACCATCTCACGTATGAAAAATAGTGTTACATTCTCACGGTAGGAAGCTCATTTAACCTCTTCTCCTGCACTCTGTATGTTGGGCTCTGATACTCAAGATGGATTTTTGTTAAGGATAATCTGTCTTTGTACCCCCATCCCACTTTCAAAAAGGACACAGAGCTTTGACTGTTTCAGATTCCTTTACCATTCCCCCTCCTACGTGGCTGGCAGTCATGAATACGGATAGTAACCTACTGCATAACTTCTGATATCTCATCCTCCTGTGTGGTCAGCTTCCACAAGGACAATTGGTCCAGGGGGGCCTGACATCATAAAGCTAAAGCAAGAAGTTGTCTGACATGTGGTGCCATTCTGTTGCCTAGCAGTCTGACATCATAAAGCTAAAGCAAGATGCTTTCTGACATGAGAGCCACTCTGTTGCCTAACAAAGAGTAGGATACATTTATCTTGGTAATGATATGAGTTGCCGGGTAGACAGGATGCCCAACTGAAAGTGTTGATGGTAAGATGAAAGAAATTAGGACTTTATTTAGACTTCTATATTTGTATGAACGCAAGTTTGAGCATAAGAGTCTCAACTTCACTCTTGCTGAACTGGTAGGATTTGGCTAAAGAGAAGATGGAAATGATGCTATTCATAGTTTCTATCATTCCCGTTAACTGTAGCATAACCCTTCCTCTCAACTTATCAGCTGGCTTAATTGCTACTGGTGTACCATATCCTAAAACTAAAGAAGTGAGAATGGTGCGCTGCCACTTGGCTGGCAAAAAGATCTATGTCCTAATGTACGTGCTACAATTGTTTAGAGAGTTTTAGCAAATGAGTCAAGGGAATGCAGAGAAGTATGGGAGGTTATAAACACAAATTGAGATTTGATTTTTTTATTGAGCTGTTGATTTTCACAATAAAACAGACTCCATAGTATAGATCTGGTAACCCTTTATATAAATCAAAACTTTTTGTATTGCTTATATTAAATGTACTAACAGTGGACTTTTCCATCTGCAGATTATACTGAATGACCAGCAGTGGCAGTGTTTCACAGCAGAGTTTCTCTGAATTGCCGAGACTGAAGCAAAAAAAAAAAAGGAAGTCTTCTGGCATAGTGCATCATTTTACCAATTTACGTGGTAAGTAAAACGCCCAATCATTCTTTTGGGCATTAAAAAGATGTTCATAGCAACGGAATGTCCTCACTACTTTATAGTGGAAACCTGTGCCTGAATATCATTTCTGTCAAGAAAGAAGTAATATGGATCACATTATGTTGGTCATGATAGTTAATAAAAGACTGACTGACTCGAACTCTACTAAAACCTGCTTTAGATCCTGGTGATAGCAATGTTCCATTCGAGGAAATTGCTGCCTTTGAGGCTGAAATGCACCATCTCACGTATGAAAAATAGTGTTACATTCTCACGGTAGGAAGCTCATTTAACCTCTTCTCCTGCACTCTGTATGTTGGGCTCTGATACTCAAGATGGATTTTTGTTAAGGATAATCTGTCTTTGTACCCCCATCCCACTTTCAAAAAGGACACAGAGCTTTGACTGT
Source organism: Lissotriton helveticus (assembly GCF_964261635.1). NCBI lineage: Eukaryota > Metazoa > Chordata > Amphibia > Caudata > Salamandridae > Lissotriton > Lissotriton helveticus. The sequence goes on along the minus strand of NC_136072.1, from coordinate 304,968,734 downwards.
TTCAGATTCCTTTACCATTCCCCCTCCTACGTGGCTGGCAGTCATGAATACGGATAGTAACCTACTGCATAACTTCTGATATCTCATCCTCCTGTGTGGTCAGCTTCCACAAGGACAATTGGTCCAGGGGGGCCTGACATCATAAAGCTAAAGCAAGAAGTTGTCTGACATGTGGTGCCATTCTGTTGCCTAGCAGTCTGACATCATAAAGCTAAAGCAAGATGCTTTCTGACATGAGAGCCACTCTGTTGCCTAACAAAGAGTAGGATACATTTATCTTGGTAATGATATGAGTTGCAGGGTAGACAGGATGCCCAACTGAAAGTGTTGATGGTAAGATGAAAGAAATTAGGACTTTATTTAGACTTCTATATTTGTATGAACGCAAGTTTGAGCATAAGAGTCTCAACTTCACTCTTGCTGAACTGGTAGGATTTGGCTAAAGAGAAGATGGAAATGATGCTATTCATAGTTTCTATCATTCCCGTTAACTGTAGCATAACCCTTCCTCTCAACTTATCAGCTGGCTTAATTGCTACTGGTGTACCATATCCTAAAACTAAAGAAGTGAGAATGGTGCGCTGCCACTTGGCTGGCAAAAAGATCTATGTCCTAATGTACGTGCTACAATTGTTTAGAGAGTTTTAGCAAATGAGTCAAGGGAATGCAGAGAAGTATGGGAGGTTATAAACACAAATTGAGATTTGATTTTTTTATTGAGCTGTTGATTTTCACAATAAAACAGACTCCATAGTATAGATCTGGTAACCCTTTATATAAATCAAAACTTTTTGTATTGCTTATATTAAATGTACTAACAGTGGACTTTTCCATCTGCAGATTATACTGAATGACCAGCAGTGGCAGTGTTTCACAGCAGAGTTTCTCTGAATTGCCGAGACTGAAGCAAAAAAAAAAAAGGAAGTCTTCTGGCATAGTGCATCATTTTACCAATTTACGTGGTAAGTAAAACGCCCAATCATTCTTTTGGGCATTAAAAAGATGTTCATAGCAACGGAATGTCCTCACTACTTTATAGTGGAAACCTGTGCCTGAATATCATTTCTGTCAAGAAAGAAGTAATATGGATCACATTATGTTGGTCATGATAGTTAATAAAAGACTGACTGACTCGAACTCTACTAAAACCTGCTTTAGATCCTGGTGATAGCAATGTTCCATTCGAGGAAATTGCTGCCTTTGAGGCTGAAATGCACCATCTCACGTATGAAAAATAGTGTTACATTCTCACGGTAGGAAGCTCATTTAACCTCTTCTCCTGCACTCTGTATGTTGGGCTCTGATACTCAAGATGGATTTTTGTTAAGGATAATCTGTCTTTGTACCCCCATCCCACTTTCAAAAAGGACACAGAGCTTTGACTGTTTCAGATTCCTTTACCATTCCCCCTCCTACGTGGCTGGCAGTCATGAATACGGATAGTAACCTACTGCATAACTTCTGATATCTCATCCTCCTGTGTGGTCAGCTTCCACAAGGACAATTGGTCCAGGGGGGCCTGACATCATAAAGCTAAAGCAAGAAGTTGTCTGACATGTGGTGCCATTCTGTTGCCTAGCAGTCTGACATCATAAAGCTAAAGCAAGATGCTTTCTGACATGAGAGCCACTCTGTTGCCTAACAAAGAGTAGGATACATTTATCTTGGTAATGATATGAGTTGCAGGGTAGACAGGATGCCCAACTGAAAGTGTTGATGGTAAGATGAAAGAAATTAGGACTTTATTTAGACTTCTATATTTGTATGAACGCAAGTTTGAGCATAAGAGTCTCAACTTCACTCTTTCTGAACTGGTAGGATTTGGCTAAAGAGAAGATGGAAATGATGCTATTCATAGTTTCTATCATTCCCGTTAACTGTAGCATAACCCTTCCTCTCAACTTATCAGCTGGCTTAATTGCTACTGGTGTACCATATCCTAAAACTAAAGAAGTGAGAATGGTGCGCTGCCACTTGGCTGGCAAAAAGATCTATGTCCTAATGTACGTGCTACAATTGTTTAGAGAGTTTTAGCAAATGAGTCAAGGGAATGCAGAGAAGTATGGGAGGTTATAAACACAAATTGAGATTTGATTTTTTTATTGAGCTGTTGATTTTCACAATAAAACAGACTCCATAGTATAGATCTGGTAACCCTTTATATAAATCAAAACTTTTTGTATTGCTTATATTAAATGTACTAACAGTGGACTTTTCCATCTGCAGATTATACTGAATGACCAGCAGTGGCAGTGTTTCACAGCAGAGTTTCTCTGAATTGCAGAGACTGAAGCAAAAAAAAAAAAGGAAGTCTTCTGGCATAGTGCATCATTTTACCAATTTACGTGGTAAGTAAAACGCCCAATCATTCTTTTGGGCATTAAAAAGATGTTCATAGCAACGGAATGTCCTCACTACTTTATAGTGGAAACCTGTGCCTGAATATCATTTCTGTCAAGAAAGAAGTAATATGGATCACATTATGTTGGTCATGATAGTTAATAAAAGACTGACTGACTCGAACTCTACTAAAACCTGCTTTAGATCCTGGTGATAGCAATGTTCCATTCGAGGAAATTGCTGCCTTTGAGGCTGAAATGCACCATCTCACGTATGAAAAATAGTGTTACATTCTCACGGTAGGAAGCTCATTTAACCTCTTCTCCTGCACTCTGTATGTTGGGCTCTGATACTCAAGATGGATTTTTGTTAAGGATAATCTGTCTTTGTACCCCCATCCCACTTTCAAAAAGGACACAGAGCTTTGACTGTTTCAGATTCCTTTACCATTCCCCCTCCTACGTGGCTGGCAGTCATGAATACGGATAGTAACCTACTGCATAACTTCTGATATCTCATCCTCCTGTGTGGTCAGCTTCCACAAGGACAATTGGTCCAGGGGGGCCTGACATCATAAAGCTAAAGCAAGAAGTTGTCTGACATGTGGTGCCATTCTGTTGCCTAGCAGTCTGACATCATAAAGCTAAAGCAAGATGCTTTCTGACATGAGAGCCACTCTGTTGCCTAACAAAGAGTAGGATACATTTATCTTGGTAATGATATGAGTTGCAGGGTAGACAGGATGCCCAACTGAAAGTGTTGATGGTAAGATGAAAGAAATTAGGACTTTATTTAGACTTCTATATTTGTATGAACGCAAGTTTGAGCATAAGAGTCTCAACTTCACTCTTGCTGAACTGGTAGGATTTGGCTAAAGAGAAGATGGAAATGATGCTATTCATAGTTTCTATCATTCCCGTTAACTGTAGCATAACCCTTCCTCTCAACTTATCAGCTGGCTTAATTGCTACTGGTGTACCATATCCTAAAACTAAAGAAGTGAGAATGGTGCGCTGCCACTTGGCTGGCAAAAAGATCTATGTCCTAATGTACGTGCTACAATTGTTTAGAGAGTTTTAGCAAATGAGTCAAGGGAATGCAGAGAAGTATGGGAGGTTATAAACACAAATTGAGATTTGATTCTTTTATTGAGCTGTTGATTTTCACAATAAAACAGACTCCATAGTATAGATCTGGTAACCCTTTATATAAATCAAAACTTTTTGTATTGCTTATATTAAATGTACTAACAGTGGACTTTTCCATCTGCAGATTATACTGAATGACCAGCAGTGGCAGTGTTTCACAGCAGAGTTTCTCTGACTTGCCGAGACTGAAGCAAAAAAAAAAAAAGGAAGTCTTCTGGCATAGTGCATCATTTTACCAATTTACGTGGTAAGTAAAACGCCCAATCATTCTTTTGGGCATTAAAAAGATGTTCATAGCAACGGAATGTCCTCACTACTTTATAGTGGAAACCTGTGCCTGAATATCATTTCTGTCAAGAAAGAAGTAATATGGATCACATTATGTTGGTCATGATAGTTAATAAAAGACTGACTGACTCGAACTCTACTAAAACCTGCTTTAGATCCTGGTGATAGCAATGTTCCATTCGAGGAAATTGCTGCCTTTGAGGCTGAAATGCACCATCTCACGTATGAAAAATAGTGTTACATTCTCACGGTAGGAAGCTCATTTAACCTCTTCTCCTGCACTCTGTATGTTGGGCTCTGATACTCAAGATGGATTTTTGTTAAGGATAATCTGTCTTTGTACCCCCATCCCACTTTCAAAAAGGACACAGAGCTTTGACTGTTTCAGATTCCTTTACCATTCCCCCTCCTACGTGGCTGGCAGTCATGAATACGGATAGTAACCTACTGCATAACTTCTGATATCTCATCCTCCTGTGTGGTCAGCTTCCACAAGGACAATTGGTCCAGGGGGGCCTGACATCATAAAGCTAAAGCAAGAAGTTGTCTGACATGTGGTGCCATTCTGTTGCCTAGCAGTCTGACATCATAAAGCTAAAGCAAGATGCTTTCTGACATGAGAGCCACTCTGTTGCCTAACAAAGAGTAGGATACATTTATCTTGGTAATGATATGAGTTGCCGGGTAGACAGGATGCCCAACTGAAAGTGTTGATGGTAAGATGAAAGAAATTAGGACTTTATTTAGACTTCTATATTTGTATGAACGCAAGTTTGAGCATAAGAGTCTCAACTTCACTCTTGCTGAACTGGTAGGATTTGGCTAAAGAGAAGATGGAAATGATGCTATTCATAGTTTCTATCATTCCCGTTAACTGTAGCATAACCCTTCCTCTCAACTTATCAGCTGGCTTAATTGCTACTGGTGTACCATATCCTAAAACTAAAGAAGTGAGAATGGTGCGCTGCCACTTGGCTGGCAAAAAGATCTATGTCCTAATGTACGTGCTACAATTGTTTAGAGAGTTTTAGCAAATGAGTCAAGGGAATGCAGAGAAGTATGGGAGGTTATAAACACAAATTGAGATTTGATTTTTTTATTGAGCTGTTGATTTTCACAATAAAACAGACTCCATAGTATAGATCTGGTAACCCTTTATATAAATCAAAACTTTTTGTATTGCTTATATTAAATGTACTAACAGTGGACTTTTCCATCTGCAGATTATACTGAATGACCAGCAGTGGCAGTGTTTCACAGCAGAGTTTCTCTGAATTGCCGAGACTGAAGCAAAAAAAAAAAAGGAAGTCTTCTGGCATAGTGCATCATTTTACCAATTTACGTGGTAAGTAAAACGCCCAATCATTCTTTTGGGCATTAAAAAGATGTTCATAGCAACGGAATGTCCTCACTACTTTATAGTGGAAACCTGTGCCTGAATATCATTTCTGTCAAGAAAGAAGTAATATGGATCACATTATGTTGGTCATGATAGTTAATAAAAGACTGACTGACTCGAACTCTACTAAAACCTGCTTTAGATCCTGGTGATAGCAATGTTCCATTCGAGGAAATTGCTGCCTTTGAGGCTGAAATGCACCATCTCACGTATGAAAAATAGTGTTACATTCTCACGGTAGGAAGCTCATTTAACCTCTTCTCCTGCACTCTGTATGTTGGGCTCTGATACTCAAGATGGATTTTTGTTAAGGATAATCTGTCTTTGTACCCCCATCCCACTTTCAAAAAGGACACAGAGCTTTGACTGTTTCAGATTCCTTTACCATTCCCCCTCCTACGTGGCTGGCAGTCATGAATACGGATAGTAACCTACTGCATAACTTCTGATATCTCATCCTCCTGTGTGGTCAGCTTCCACAAGGACAATTGGTCCAGGGGGGCCTGACATCATAAAGCTAAAGCAAGAAGTTGTCTGACATGTGGTGCCATTCTGTTGCCTAGCAGTCTGACATCATAAAGCTAAAGCAAGATGCTTTCTGACATGAGAGCCACTCTGTTGCCTAACAAAGAGTAGGATACATTTATCTTGGTAATGATATGAGTTGCCGGGTAGACAGGATGCCCAACTGAAAGTGTTGATGGTAAGATGAAAGAAATTAGGACTTTATTTAGACTTCTATATTTGTATGAACGCAAGTTTGAGCATAAGAGTCTCAACTTCACTCTTGCTGAACTGGTAGGATTTGGCTAAAGAGAAGATGGAAATGATGCTATTCATAGTTTCTATCATTCCCGTTAACTGTAGCATAACCCTTCCTCTCAACTTATCAGCTGGCTTAATTGCTACTGGTGTACCATATCCTAAAACTAAAGAAGTGAGAATGGTGCGCTGCCACTTGGCTGGCAAAAAGATCTATGTCCTAATGTACGTGCTCCAATTGTTTAGAGAGTTTTAGCAAATGAGTCAAGGGAATGCAGAGAAGTATGGGAGGTTATAAACACAAATTGAGATTTGATTTTTTTATTGAGCTGTTGATTTTCACAATAAAACAGACTCCATAGTATAGATCTGGTAACCCTTTATATAAATCAAAACTTTTTGTATTGCTTATATTAAATGTACTAACAGTGGAGTTTTCCATCTGCAGATTATACTGAATGACCAGCAGTGGCAGTGTTTCACAGCAGAGTTTCTCTGAATTGCCGAGACTGAAGCAAAAAAAAAAAGGAAGTCTTCTGGCATAGTGCATCATTTTACCAATTTATGTGGTAAGTAAAACGCCCAATCATTCTTTTGGGCATTAAAAAGATGTTCATAGCAACGGAATGTCCTCACTACTTTATAGTGGAAACCTGTGCCTGAATATCATTTCTGTCAAGAAAGAAGTAATATGGATCACATTATGTTGGTCATGATAGTTAATAAAAGACTGACTGACTCGAACTCTACTAAAACCTGCTTTAGATCCTGGTGATAGCAATGTTCCATTCGAGGAAATTGCTGCCTTTGAGGCTGAAATGCACCATCTCACGTATGAAAAAGTAGTGTTACATTCTCACGGTAGGAAGCTCATTTAACCTCTTCTCCTGCACTCTGTATGTTGGGCTCTGATACTCAAGATGGATTTTTGTTAAGGATAATCTGTCTTTGTACCCCCATCCCACTTTCAAAAAGGACACAGAGCTTTGACTGTTTCAGATTCCTTTACCATTCCCCCTCTTACGTGGCTGGCAGTCATGAATACGGATAGTAACCTACTGCATAACTTCTGATATCTCATCCTCCTGTGTGGTCAGCTTCCACAAGGACAATTGGTCCAGGGGGGCCTGACATCATAAAGCTAAAGCAAGAAGTTGTCTGACATGTGGTGCCATTCTGTTGCCTAGCAGTCTGACATCATAAAGCTAAAGCAAGATGCTTTCTGACATGAGAGCCACTCTGTTGCCTAACAAAGAGTAGGATACATTTATCTTGGTAATGATATGAGTTGCAGGGTAGACAGGATGCCCAACTGAAAGTGTTGATGGTAAGATGAAAGAAATTAGGACTTTATTTAGACTTCTATATTTGTATGAACGCAAGTTTGAGCATAAGAGTCTCAACTTCACTCTTGCTGAACTGGTAGGATTTGGCTAAAGAGAAGATGGAAATGATGCTATTCATAGTTTCTATCATTCCCGTTAACTGTAGCATAACCCTTCCTCTCAACTTATCAGCTGGCTTAATTGCTACTGGTGTACCATATCCTAAAACTAAAGAAGTGAGAATGGTGCGCTGCCACTTGGCTGGCAAAAAGATCTATGTCCTAATGTACGTGCTACAATTGTTTAGAGAGTTTTAGCAAATGAGTCAAGGGAATGCAGAGAAGTATGGGAGGTTATAAACACAAATTGAGATTTGATTTTTTTATTGAGCTGTTGATTTTCACAATAAAACAGACTCCATAGTATAGATCTGGTAACCCTTTATATAAATCAAAACTTTTTGTATTGCTTATATTAAATGTACTAACAGTGGACTTTTCCATCTGCAGATTATACTGAATGACCAGCAGTGGCAGTGTTTCACAGCAGAGTTTCTCTGAATTGCCGAGACTGAAGCAAAAAAAAAAAAGGAAGTCTTCTGGCATAGTGCATCATTTTACCAATTTACGTGGTAAGTAAAACGCCCAATCATTCTTTTGGGCATTAAAAAGATGTTCATAGCAACGGAATGTCCTCACTACTTTATAGTGGAAACCTGTGCCTGAATATCATTTCTGTCAAGAAAGAAGTAATATGGATCACATTATGTTGGTCATGATAGTTAATAAAAGACTGACTGACTCGAACTCTACTAAAACCTGCTTTAGATCCTGGTGATAGCAATGTTCCATTCGAGGAAATTGCTGCCTTTGAGGCTGAAATGCACCATCTCACGTATGAAAAATAGTGTTACATTCTCACGGTAGGAAGCTCATTTAACCTCTTCTCCTGCACTCTGTATGTTGGGCTCTGATACTCAAGATGGATTTTTGTTAAGGATAATCTGTCTTTGTACCCCCATCCCACTTTCAAAAAGGACACAGAGCTTTGACTGTTTCAGATTCCTTTACCATTCCCCCTCCTACGTGGCTGGCAGTCATGAATACGGATAGTAACCTACTGCATAACTTCTGATATCTCATCCTCCTGTGTGGTCAGCTTCCACAAGGACAATTGGTCCAGGGGGGCCTGACATCATAAAGCTAAAGCAAGAAGTTGTCTGACATGTGGTGCCATTCTGTTGCCTAGCAGTCTGACATCATAAAGCTAAAGCAAGATGCTTTCTGACATGAGAGCCACTCTGTTGCCTAACAAAGAGTAGGATACATTTATCTTGGTAATGATATGAGTTGCAGGGTAGACAGGATGCCCAACTGAAAGTGTTGATGGTAAGATGAAAGAAATTAGGACTTTATTTAGACTTCTATATTTGTATGAACGCAAGTTTGAGCATAAGAGTCTCAACTTCACTCTTTCTGAACTGGTAGGATTTGGCTAAAGAGAAGATGGAAATGATGCTATTCATAGTTTCTATCATTCCCGTTAACTGTAGCATAACCCTTCCTCTCAACTTATCAGCTGGCTTAATTGCTACTGGTGTACCATATCCTAAAACTAAAGAAGTGAGAATGGTGCGCTGCCACTTGGCTGGCAAAAAGATCTATGTCCTAATGTACGTGCTACAATTGTTTAGAGAGTTTTAGCAAATGAGTCAAGGGAATGCAGAGAAGTATGGGAGGTTATAAACACAAATTGAGATTTGATTTTTTTATTGAGCTGTTGATTTTCACAATAAAACAGACTCCATAGTATAGATCTGGTAACCCTTTATATAAATCAAAACTTTTTGTATTGCTTATATTAAATGTACTAACAGTGGACTTTTCCATCTGCAGATTATACTGAATGACCAGCAGTGGCAGTGTTTCACAGCAGAGTTTCTCTGACTTGCCGAGACTGAAGCAAAAAAAAAAAAAGGAAGTCTTCTGGCATAGTGCATCATTTTACCAATTTACGTGGTAAGTAAAACGCCCAATCATTCTTTTGGGCATTAAAAAGATGTTCATAGCAACGGAATGTCCTCACTACTTTATAGTGGAAACCTGTGCCTGAATATCATTTCTGTCAAGAAAGAAGTAATATGGATCACATTATGTTGGTCATGATAGTTAATAAAAGACTGACTGACTCGAACTCTACTAAAACCTGCTTTAGATCCTGGTGATAGCAATGTTCCATTCGAGGAAATTGCTGCCTTTGAGGCTGAAATGCACCATCTCACGTATGAAAAATAGTGTTACATTCTCACGGTAGGAAGCTCATTTAACCTCTTCTCCTGCACTCTGTATGTTGGGCTCTGATACTCAAGATGGATTTTTGTTAAGGATAATCTGTCTTTGTACCCCCATCCCACTTTCAAAAAGGACACAGAGCTTTGACTGTTTCAGATTCCTTTACCATTCCCCCTCTTACGTGGCTGGCAGTCATGAATACGGATAGTAACCTACTGCATAACTTCTGATATCTCATCCTCCTGTGTGGTCAGCTTCCACAAGGACAATTGGTCCAGGGGGGCCTGACATCATAAAGCTAAAGCAAGAAGTTGTCTGACATGTGGTGCCATTCTGTTGCCTAGCAGTCTGACATCATAAAGCTAAAGCAAGATGCTTTCTGACATGAGAGCCACTCTGTTGCCTAACAAAGAGTAGGATACATTTATCTTGGTAATGATATGAGTTGCAGGGTAGACAGGATGCCCAACTGAAAGTGTTGATGGTAAGATGAAAGAAATTAGGACTTTATTTAGACTTCTATATTTGTATGAACGCAAGTTTGAGCATAAGAGTCTCAACTTCACTCTTGCTGAACTGGTAGGATTTGGCTAAAGAGAAGATGGAAATGATGCTATTCATAGTTTCTATCATTCCCGTTAACTGTAGCATAACCCTTCCTCTCTCAACTTATCAGCTGGCTTAATTGCTACTGGTGTACCATATCCTAAAACTAAAGAAGTGAGAATGGTGCGCTGCCACTTGGCTGGCAAAAAGATCTATGTCCTAATGTACGTGCTACAATTGTTTAGAGAGTTTTAGCAAATGAGTCAAGGGAATGCAGAGAAGTATGGGAGGTTATAAACACAAATTGAGATTTGATTTTTTTATAGAGCTGTTGATTTTCACAATAAAACAGACTCCATAGTATAGATCTGGTAACCCTTTATATAAATCAAAACTTTTTGTATTGCTTATAATAAATGTACTAACAGTGGACTTTTCCATCTGCAGATTATACTGAATGACCAGCAGTGGCAGTGTTTCACAGCAGAGTTTCTCTGAATTGCCGAGACTGAAGCAAAAAAAAAAAAGGAAGTCTTCTGGCATAGTGCATCATTTTACCAATTTACGTGGTAAGTAAAACGCCCAATCATTCTTTTGGGCATTAAAAAGATGTTCATAGCAACGGAATGTCCTCACTACTTTATAGTGGAAACCTGTGCCTGAATATCATTTCTGTCAAGAAAGAAGTAATATGGATCACATTATGTTGGTCATGATAGTTAATAAAAGACTGACTGACTCGAACTCTACTAAAACCTGCTTTAGATCCTGGTGATAGCAATGTTCCATTCGAGGAAATTGCTGCCTTTGAGGCTGAAATGCACCATCTCACGTATGAAAAATAGTGTTACATTCTCACGGTAGGAAGCTCATTTAACCTCTTCTCCTGCACTCTGTATGTTGGGCTCTGATACTCAAGATGGATTTTTGTTAAGGATAATCTGTCTTTGTACCCCCATCCCACTTTCAAAAAGGACACAGAGCTTTGACTGTTTCAGATTCCTTTACCATTCCCCCTCCTACGTGGCTGGCAGTCATGAATACGGATAGTAACCTACTGCATAACTTCTGATATCTCATCCTCCTGTGTGGTCAGCTTCCACAAGGACAATTGGTCCAGGGGGGCCTGACATCATAAAGCTAAAGCAAGAAGTTGTCTGACATGTGGTGCCATTCTGTTGCCTAGCAGTCTGACATCATAAAGCTAAAGCAAGATGCTTTCTGACATGAGAGCCACTCTGTTGCCTAACAAAGAGTAGGATACATTTATCTTGGTAATGATATGAGTTGCCGGGTAGACAGGATGCCCAACTGAAAGTGTTGATGGTAAGATGAAAGAAATTAGGACTTTATTTAGACTTCTATATTTGTATGAACGCAAGTTTGAGCATAAGAGTCTCAACTTCACTCTTGCTGAACTGGTAGGATTTGGCTAAAGAGAAGATGGAAATGATGCTATTCATAGTTTCTATCATTCCCGTTAACTGTAGCATAACCCTTCCTCTCAACTTATCAGCTGGCTTAATTGCTACTGGTGTACCATATCCTAAAACTAAAGAAGTGAGAATGGTGCGCTGCCACTTGGCTGGCAAAAAGATCTATGTCCTAATGTACGTGCTCCAATTGTTTAGAGAGTTTTAGCAAATGAGTCAAGGGAATGCAGAGAAGTATGGGAGGTTATAAACACAAATTGAGATTTGATTTTTTTATTGAGCTGTTGATTTTCACAATAAAACAGACTCCATAGTATAGATCTGGTAACCCTTTATATAAATCAAAACTTTTTGTATTGCTTATATTAAATGTACTAACAGTGGACTTTTCCATCTGCAGATTATACTGAATGACCAGCAGTGGCAGTGTTTCACAGCAGAGTTTCTCTGAATTGCCGAGACTGAAGCAAAAAAAAAAAGGAAGTCTTCTGGCATAGTGCATCATTTTACCAATTTATGTGGTAAGTAAAACGCCCAATCATTCTTTTGGGCATTAAAAAGATGTTCATAGCAACGGAATGTCCTCACTACTTTATAGTGGAAACCTGTGCCTGAATATCATTTCTGTCAAGAAAGAAGTAATATGGATCACATTATGTTGGTCATGATAGTTAATAAAAGACTGACTGACTCGAACTCTACTAAAACCTGCTTTAGATCCTGGTGATAGCAATGTTCCATTCGAGGAAATTGCTGCCTTTGAGGCTGAAATGCACCATCTCACGTATGAAAAAGTAGTGTTACATTCTCACGGTAGGAAGCTCATTTAACCTCTTCTCCTGCACTCTGTATGTTGGGCTCTGATACTCAAGATGGATTTTTGTTAAGGATAATCTGTCTTTGTACCCCCATCCCACTTTCAAAAAGGACACAGAGCTTTGACTGTTTCAGATTCCTTTACCATTCCCCCTCTTACGTGGCTGGCAGTCATGAATACGGATAGTAACCTACTGCATAACTTCTGATATCTCATCCTCCTGTGTGGTCAGCTTCCACAAGGACAATTGGTCCAGGGGGGCCTGACATCATAAAGCTAAAGCAAGAAGTTGTCTGACATGTGGTGCCATTCTGTTGCCTAGCAGTCTGACATCATAAAGCTAAAGCAAGATGCTTTCTGACATGAGAGCCACTCTGTTGCCTAACAAAGAGTAGGATACATTTATCTTGGTAATGATATGAGTTGCAGGGTAGACAGGATGCCCAACTGAAAGTGTTGATGGTAAGATGAAAGAAATTAGGACTTTATTTAGACTTCTATATTTGTATGAACGCAAGTTTGAGCATAAGAGTCTCAACTTCACTCTTGCTGAACTGGTAGGATTTGGCTAAAGAGAAGATGGAAATGATGCTATTCATAGTTTCTATCATTCCCGTTAACTGTAGCATAACCCTTCCTCTCAACTTATCAGCTGGCTTAATTGCTACTGGTGTACCATATCCTAAAACTAAAGAAGTGAGAATGGTGCGCTGCCACTTGGCTGGCAAAAAGATCTATGTCCTAATGTACGTGCTACAATTGTTTAGAGAGTTTTAGCAAATGAGTCAAGGGAATGCAGAGAAGTATGGGAGGTTATAAACACAAATTGAGATTTGATTTTTTTATTGAGCTGTTGATTTTCACAATAAAACAGACTCCATAGTATAGATCTGGTAACCCTTTATATAAATCAAAACTTTTTGTATTGCTTATATTAAATGTACTAACAGTGGACTTTTCCATCTGCAGATTATACTGAATGACCAGCAGTGGCAGTGTTTCACAGCAGAGTTTCTCTGAATTGCCGAGACTGAAGCAAAAAAAAAAAAGGAAGTCTTCTGGCATAGTGCATCATTTTACCAATTTACGTGGTAAGTAAAACGCCCAATCATTCTTTTGGGCATTAAAAAGATGTTCATAGCAACGGAATGTCCTCACTACTTTATAGTGGAAACCTGTGCCTGAATATCATTTCTGTCAAGAAAGAAGTAATATGGATCACATTATGTTGGTCATGATAGTTAATAAAAGACTGACTGACTCGAACTCTACTAAAACCTGCTTTAGATCCTGGTGATAGCAATGTTCCATTCGAGGAAATTGCTGCCTTTGAGGCTGAAATGCACCATCTCACGTATGAAAAATAGTGTTACATTCTCACGGTAGGAAGCTCATTTAACCTCTTCTCCTGCACTCTGTATGTTGGGCTCTGATACTCAAGATGGATTTTTGTTAAGGATAATCTGTCTTTGTACCCCCATCCCACTTTCAAAAAGGACACAGAGCTTTGACTGTTTCAGATTCCTTTACCATTCCCCCTCCTACGTGGCTGGCAGTCATGAATACGGATAGTAACCTACTGCATAACTTCTGATATCTCATCCTCCTGTGTGGTCAGCTTCCACAAGGACAATTGGTCCAGGGGGGCCTGACATCATAAAGCTAAAGCAAGAAGTTGTCTGACATGTGGTGCCATTCTGTTGCCTAGCAGTCTGACATCATAAAGCTAAAGCAAGATGCTTTCTGACATGAGAGCCACTCTGTTGCCTAACAAAGAGTAGGATACATTTATCTTGGTAATGATATGAGTTGCAGGGTAGACAGGATGCCCAACTGAAAGTGTTGATGGTAAGATGAAAGAAATTAGGACTTTATTTAGACTTCTATATTTGTATGAACGCAAGTTTGAGCATAAGAGTCTCAACTTCACTCTTTCTGAACTGGTAGGATTTGGCTAAAGAGAAGATGGAAATGATGCTATTCATAGTTTCTATCATTCCCGTTAACTGTAGCATAACCCTTCCTCTCAACTTATCAGCTGGCTTAATTGCTACTGGTGTACCATATCCTAAAACTAAAGAAGTGAGAATGGTGCGCTGCCACTTGGCTGGCAAAAAGATCTATGTCCTAATGTACGTGCTACAATTGTTTAGAGAGTTTTAGCAAATGAGTCAAGGGAATGCAGAGAAGTATGGGAGGTTATAAACACAAATTGAGATTTGATTTTTTTATTGAGCTGTTGATTTTCACAATAAAACAGACTCCATAGTATAGATCTGGTAACCCTTTATATAAATCAAAACTTTTTGTATTGCTTATATTAAATGTACTAACAGTGGACTTTTCCATCTGCAGATTATACTGAATGACCAGCAGTGGCAGTGTTTCACAGCAGAGTTTCTCTGAATTGCAGAGACTGAAGCAAAAAAAAAAAAGGAAGTCTTCTGGCATAGTGCATCATTTTACCAATTTACGTGGTAAGTAAAACGCCCAATCATTCTTTTGGGCATTAAAAAGATGTTCATAGCAACGGAATGTCCTCACTACTTTATAGTGGAAACCTGTGCCTGAATATCATTTCTGTCAAGAAAGAAGTAATATGGATCACATTATGTTGGTCATGATAGTTAATAAAAGACTGACTGACTCGAACTCTACTAAAACCTGCTTTAGATCCTGGTGATAGCAATGTTCCATTCGAGGAAATTGCTGCCTTTGAGGCTGAAATGCACCATCTCACGTATGAAAAATAGTGTTACATTCTCACGGTAGGAAGCTCATTTAACCTCTTCTCCTGCACTCTGTATGTTGGGCTCTGATACTCAAGATGGATTTTTGTTAAGGATAATCTGTCTTTGTACCCCCATCCCACTTTCAAAAAGGACACAGAGCTTTGACTGTTTCAGATTCCTTTACCATTCCCCCTCCTACGTGGCTGGCAGTCATGAATACGGATAGTAACCTACTGCATAACTTCTGATATCTCATCCTCCTGTGTGGTCAGCTTCCACAAGGACAATTGGTCCAGGGGGGCCTGACATCATAAAGCTAAAGCAAGAAGTTGTCTGACATGTGGTGCCATTCTGTTGCCTAGCAGTCTGACATCATAAAGCTAAAGCAAGATGCTTTCTGACATGAGAGCCACTCTGTTGCCTAACAAAGAGTAGGATACATTTATCTTGGTAATGATATGAGTTGCAGGGTAGACAGGATGCCCAACTGAAAGTGTTGATGGTAAGATGAAAGAAATTAGGACTTTATTTAGACTTCTATATTTGTATGAACGCAAGTTTGAGCATAAGAGTCTCAACTTCACTCTTTCTGAACTGGTAGGATTTGGCTAAAGAGAAGATGGAAATGATGCTATTCATAGTTTCTATCATTCCCGTTAACTGTAGCATAACCCTTCCTCTCAACTTATCAGCTGGCTTAATTGCTACTGGTGTACCATATCCTAAAACTAAAGAAGTGAGAATGGTGCGCTGCCACTTGGCTGGCAAAAAGATCTATGTCCTAATGTACGTGCTACAATTGTTTAGAGAGTTTTAGCAAATGAGTCAAGGGAATGCAGAGAAGTATGGGAGGTTATAAACACAAATTGAGATTTGATTTTTTTATTGAGCTGTTGATTTTCACAATAAAACAGACTCCATAGTATAGATCTGGTAACCCTTTATATAAATCAAAACTTTTTGTATTGCTTATATTAAATGTACTAACAGTGGACTTTTCCATCTGCAGATTATACTGAATGACCAGCAGTGGCAGTGTTTCACAGCAGAGTTTCTCTGAATTGCCGAGACTGAAGCAAAAAAAAAAAAGGAAGTCTTCTGGCATAGTGCATCATTTTACCAATTTACGTGGTAAGTAAAACGCCCAATCATTCTTTTGGGCATTAAAAAGATGTTCATAGCAACGGAATGTCCTCACTACTTTATAGTGGAAACCTGTGCCTGAATATCATTTCTGTCAAGAAAGAAGTAATATGGATCACATTATGTTGGTCATGATAGTTAATAAAAGACTGACTGACTCGAACTCTACTAAAACCTGCTTTAGATCCTGGTGATAGCAATGTTCCATTCGAGGAAATTGCTGCCTTTGAGGCTGAAATGCACCATCTCACGTATGAAAAATAGTGTTACATTCTCACGGTAGGAAGCTCATTTAACCTCTTCTCCTGCACTCTGTATGTTGGGCTCTGATACTCAAGATGGATTTTTGTTAAGGATAATCTGTCTTTGTACCCCCATCCCACTTTCAAAAAGGACACAGAGCTTTGACTGTTTCAGATTCCTTTACCATTCCCCCTCCTACGTGGCTGGCAGTCATGAATACGGATAGTAACCTACTGCATAACTTCTGATATCTCATCCTCCTGTGTGGTCAGCTTCCACAAGGACAATTGGTCCAGGGGGGCCTGACATCATAAAGCTAAAGCAAGAAGTTGTCTGACATGTGGTGCCATTCTGTTGCCTAGCAGTCTGACATCATAAAGCTAAAGCAAGATGCTTTCTGACATGAGAGCCACTCTGTTGCCTAACAAAGAGTAGGATACATTTATCTTGGTAATGATATGAGTTGCAGGGTAGACAGGATGCCCAACTGAAAGTGTTGATGGTAAGATGAAAGAAATTAGGACTTTATTTAGACTTCTATATTTGTATGAACGCAAGTTTGAGCATAAGAGTCTCAACTTCACTCTTGCTGAACTGGTAGGATTTGGCTAAAGAGAAGATGGAAATGATGCTATTCATAGTTTCTATCATTCCCGTTAACTGTAGCATAACCCTTCCTCTCAACTTATCAGCTGGCTTAATTGCTACTGGTGTACCATATCCTAAAACTAAAGAAGTGAGAATGGTGCGCTGCCACTTGGCTGGCAAAAAGATCTATGTCCTAATGTACGTGCTACAATTGTTTAGAGAGTTTTAGCAAATGAGTCAAGGGAATGCAGAGAAGTATGGGAGGTTATAAACACAAATTGAGATTTGATTCTTTTATTGAGCTGTTGATTTTCACAATAAAACAGACTCCATAGTATAGATCTGGTAACCCTTTATATAAATCAAAACTTTTTGTATTGCTTATATTAAATGTACTAACAGTGGACTTTTCCATCTGCAGATTATACTGAATGACCAGCAGTGGCAGTGTTTCACAGCAGAGTTTCTCTGACTTGCCGAGACTGAAGCAAAAAAAAAAAAAGGAAGTCTTCTGGCATAGTGCATCATTTTACCAATTTACGTGGTAAGTAAAACGCCCAATCATTCTTTTGGGCATTAAAAAGATGTTCATAGCAACGGAATGTCCTCACTACTTTATAGTGGAAACCTGTGCCTGAATATCATTTCTGTCAAGAAAGAAGTAATATGGATCACATTATGTTGGTCATGATAGTTAATAAAAGACTGACTGACTCGAACTCTACTAAAACCTGCTTTAGATCCTGGTGATAGCAATGTTCCATTCGAGGAAATTGCTGCCTTTGAGGCTGAAATGCACCATCTCACGTATGAAAAATAGTGTTACATTCTCACGGTAGGAAGCTCATTTAACCTCTTCTCCTGCACTCTGTATGTTGGGCTCTGATACTCAAGATGGATTTTTGTTAAGGATAATCTGTCTTTGTACCCCCATCCCACTTTCAAAAAGGACACAGAGCTTTGACTGTTTCAGATTCCTTTACCATTCCCCCTCCTACGTGGCTGGCAGTCATGAATACGGATAGTAACCTACTGCATAACTTCTGATATCTCATCCTCCTGTGTGGTCAGCTTCCACAAGGACAATTGGTCCAGGGGGGCCTGACATCATAAAGCTAAAGCAAGAAGTTGTCTGACATGTGGTGCCATTCTGTTGCCTAGCAGTCTGACATCATAAAGCTAAAGCAAGATGCTTTCTGACATGAGAGCCACTCTGTTGCCTAACAAAGAGTAGGATACATTTATCTTGGTAATGATATGAGTTGCCGGGTAGACAGGATGCCCAACTGAAAGTGTTGATGGTAATATGAAAGAAATTAGGACTTTATTTAGACTTCTATATTTGTATGAACGCAAGTTTGAGCATAAGAGTCTCAACTTCACTCTTGCTGAACTGGTAGGATTTGGCTAAAGAGAAGATGGAAATGATGCTATTCATAGTTTCTATCATTCCCGTTAACTGTAGCATAACCCTTCCTCTCAACTTATCAGCTGGCTTAATTGCTACTGGTGTACCATATCCTAAAACTAAAGAAGTGAGAATGGTGCGCTGCCACTTGGCTGGCAAAAAGATCTATGTCCTAATGTACGTGCTACAATTGTTTAGAGAGTTTTAGCAAATGAGTCAAGGGAATGCAGAGAAGTATGGGAGGTTATAAACACAAATTGAGATTTGATTTTTTTATTGAGCTGTTGATTTTCACAATAAAACAGACTCCATAGTATAGATCTGGTAACCCTTTATATAAATCAAAACTTTTTGTATTGCTTATATTAAATGTACTAACAGTGGACTTTTCCATCTGCAGATTATACTGAATGACCAGCAGTGGCAGTGTTTCACAGCAGAGTTTCTCTGAATTGCCGAGACTGAAGCAAAAAAAAAAAAAGGAAGTCTTCTGGCATAGTGCATCATTTTACCAATTTACGTGGTAAGTAAAACGCCCAATCATTCTTTTGGGCATTAAAAAGATGTTCATAGCAACGGAATGTCCTCACTACTTTATAGTGGAAACCTGTGCCTGAATATCATTTCTGTCAAGAAAGAAGTAATATGGATCACATTATGTTGGTCATGATAGTTAATAAAAGACTGACTGACTCGAACTCTACTAAAACCTGCTTTAGATCCTGGTGATAGCAATGTTCCATTCGAGGAAATTGCTGCCTTTGAGGCTGAAATGCACCATCTCACGTATGAAAAATAGTGTTACATTCTCACGGTAGGAAGCTCATTTAACCTCTTCTCCTGCACTCTGTATGTTGGGCTCTGATACTCAAGATGGATTTTTGTTAAGGATAATCTGTCTTTGTACCCCCATCCCACTTTCAAAAAGGACACAGAGCTTTGACTGTTTCAGATTCCTTTACCATTCCCCCTCCTACGTGGCTGGCAGTCATGAATACGGATAGTAACCTACTGCATAACTTCTGATATCTCATCCTCCTGTGTGGTCAGCTTCCACAAGGACAATTGGTCCAGGGGGGCCTGACATCATAAAGCTAAAGCAAGAAGTTGTCTGACATGTGGTGCCATTCTGTTGCCTAGCAGTCTGACATCATAAAGCTAAAGCAAGATGCTTTCTGACATGAGAGCCACTCTGTTGCCTAACAAAGAGTAGGATACATTTATCTTGGTAATGATATGAGTTGCCGGGTAGACAGGATGCCCAACTGAAAGTGTTGATGGTAAGATGAAAGAAATTAGGACTTTATTTAGACTTCTATATTTGTATGAACGCAAGTTTGAGCATAAGAGTCTCAACTTCACTCTTGCTGAACTGGTAGGATTTGGCTAAAGAGAAGATGGAAATGATGCTATTCATAGTTTCTATCATTCCCGTTAACTGTAGCATAACCCTTCCTCTCAACTTATCAGCTGGCTTAATTGCTACTGGTGTACCATATCCTAAAACTAAAGAAGTGAGAATGGTGCGCTGCCACTTGGCTGGCAAAAAGATCTATGTCCTAATGTACGTGCTACAATTGTTTAGAGAGTTTTAGCAAATGAGTCAAGGGAATGCAGAGAAGTATGGGAGGTTATAAACACAAATTGAGATTTGATTTTTTTATTGAGCTGTTGATTTTCACAATAAAACAGACTCCATAGTATAGATCTGGTAACCCTTTATATAAATCAAAACTTTTTGTATTGCTTATATTAAATGTACTAACAGTGGACTTTTCCATCTGCAGATTATACTGAATGACCAGCAGTGGCAGTGTTTCACAGCAGAGTTTCTCTGAATTGCCGAGACTGAAGCAAAAAAAAAAAAGGAAGTCTTCTGGCATAGTGCATCATTTTACCAATTTACGTGGTAAGTAAAACGCCCAATCATTCTTTTGGGCATTAAAAAGATGTTCATAGCAACGGAATGTCCTCACTACTTTATAGTGGAAACCTGTGCCTGAATATCATTTCTGTCAAGAAAGAAGTAATATGGATCACATTATGTTGGTCATGATAGTTAATAAAAGACTGACTGACTCGAACTCTACTAAAACCTGCTTTAGATCCTGGTGATAGCAATGTTCCATTCGAGGAAATTGCTGCCTTTGAGGCTGAAATGCACCATCTCACGTATGAAAAATAGTGTTACATTCTCACGGTAGGAAGCTCATTTAACCTCTTCTCCTGCACTCTGTATGTTGGGCTCTGATACTCAAGATGGATTTTTGTTAAGGATAATCTGTCTTTGTACCCCCATCCCACTTTCAAAAAGGACACAGAGCTTTGACTGTTTCAGATTCCTTTACCATTCCCCCTCCTACGTGGCTGGCAGTCATGAATACGGATAGTAACCTACTGCATAACTTCTGATATCTCATCCTCCTGTGTGGTCAGCTTCCACAAGGACAATTGGTCCAGGGGGGCCTGACATCATAAAGCTAAAGCAAGAAGTTGTCTGACATGTGGTGCCATTCTGTTGCCTAGCAGTCTGACATCATAAAGCTAAAGCAAGATGCTTTCTGACATGAGAGCCACTCTGTTGCCTAACAAAGAGTAGGATACATTTATCTTGGTAATGATATGAGTTGCAGGGTAGACAGGATGCCCAACTGAAAGTGTTGATGGTAAGATGAAAGAAATTAGGACTTTATTTAGACTTCTATATTTGTATGAACGCAAGTTTGAGCATAAGAGTCTCAACTTCACTCTTGCTGAACTGGTAGGATTTGGCTAAAGAGAAGATGGAAATGATGCTATTCATAGTTTCTATCATTCCCGTTAACTGTAGCATAACCCTTCCTCTCAACTTATCAGCTGGCTTAATTGCTACTGGTGTACCATATCCTAAAACTAAAGAAGTGAGAATGGTGCGCTGCCACTTGGCTGGCAAAAAGATCTATGTCCTAATGTACGTGCTACAATTGTTTAGAGAGTTTTAGCAAATGAGTCAAGGGAATGCAGAGAAGTATGGGAGGTTATAAACACAAATTGAGATTTGATTTTTTTATTGAGCTGTTGATTTTCACAATAAAACAGACTCCATAGTATAGATCTGGTAACCCTTTATATAAATCAAAACTTTTTGTATTGCTTATATTAAATGTACTAACAGTGGACTTTTCCATCTGCAGATTATACTGAATGACCAGCAGTGGCAGTGTTTCACAGCAGAGTTTCTCTGAATTGCCGAGACTGAAGCAAAAAAAAAAAAGGAAGTCTTCTGGCATAGTGCATCATTTTACCAATTTACGTGGTAAGTAAAACGCCCAATCATTCTTTTGGGCATTAAAAAGATGTTCATAGCAACGGAATGTCCTCACTACTTTATAGTGGAAACCTGTGCCTGAATATCATTTCTGTCAAGAAAGAAGTAATATGGATCACATTATGTTGGTCATGATAGTTAATAAAAGACTGACTGACTCGAACTCTACTAAAACCTGCTTTAGATCCTGGTGATAGCAATGTTCCATTCGAGGAAATTGCTGCCTTTGAGGCTGAAATGCACCATCTCACGTATGAAAAATAGTGTTACATTCTCACGGTAGGAAGCTCATTTAACCTCTTCTCCTGCACTCTGTATGTTGGGCTCTGATACTCAAGATGGATTTTTGTTAAGGATAATCTGTCTTTGTACCCCCATCCCACTTTCAAAAAGGACACAGAGCTTTGACTGTTTCAGATTCCTTTACCATTCCCCCTCCTACGTGGCTGGCAGTCATGAATACGGATAGTAACCTACTGCATAACTTCTGATATCTCATCCTCCTGTGTGGTCAGCTTCCACAAGGACAATTGGTCCAGGGGGGCCTGACATCATAAAGCTAAAGCAAGAAGTTGTCTGACATGTGGTGCCATTCTGTTGCCTAGCAGTCTGACATCATAAAGCTAAAGCAAGATGCTTTCTGACATGAGAGCCACTCTGTTGCCTAACAAAGAGTAGGATACATTTATCTTGGTAATGATATGAGTTGCAGGGTAGACAGGATGCCCAACTGAAAGTGTTGATGGTAAGATGAAAGAAATTAGGACTTTATTTAGACTTCTATATTTGTATGAACGCAAGTTTGAGCATAAGAGTCTCAACTTCACTCTTTCTGAACTGGTAGGATTTGGCTAAAGAGAAGATGGAAATGATGCTATTCATAGTTTCTATCATTCCCGTTAACTGTAGCATAACCCTTCCTCTCAACTTATCAGCTGGCTTAATTGCTACTGGTGTACCATATCCTAAAACTAAAGAAGTGAGAATGGTGCGCTGCCACTTGGCTGGCAAAAAGATCTATGTCCTAATGTACGTGCTACAATTGTTTAGAGAGTTTTAGCAAATGAGTCAAGGGAATGCAGAGAAGTATGGGAGGTTATAAACACAAATTGAGATTTGATTTTTTTATTGAGCTGTTGATTTTCACAATAAAACAGACTCCATAGTATAGATCTGGTAACCCTTTATATAAATCAAAACTTTTTGTATTGCTTATATTAAATGTACTAACAGTGGACTTTTCCATCTGCAGATTATACTGAATGACCAGCAGTGGCAGTGTTTCACAGCAGAGTTTCTCTGAATTGCAGAGACTGAAGCAAAAAAAAAAAAGGAAGTCTTCTGGCATAGTGCATCATTTTACCAATTTACGTGGTAAGTAAAACGCCCAATCATTCTTTTGGGCATTAAAAAGATGTTCATAGCAACGGAATGTCCTCACTACTTTATAGTGGAAACCTGTGCCTGAATATCATTTCTGTCAAGAAAGAAGTAATATGGATCACATTATGTTGGTCATGATAGTTAATAAAAGACTGACTGACTCGAACTCTACTAAAACCTGCTTTAGATCCTGGTGATAGCAATGTTCCATTCGAGGAAATTGCTGCCTTTGAGGCTGAAATGCACCATCTCACGTATGAAAAATAGTGTTACATTCTCACGGTAGGAAGCTCATTTAACCTCTTCTCCTGCACTCTGTATGTTGGGCTCTGATACTCAAGATGGATTTTTGTTAAGGATAATCTGTCTTTGTACCCCCATCCCACTTTCAAAAAGGACACAGAGCTTTGACTGTTTCAGATTCCTTTACCATTCCCCCTCCTACGTGGCTGGCAGTCATGAATACGGATAGTAACCTACTGCATAACTTCTGATATCTCATCCTCCTGTGTGGTCAGCTTCCACAAGGACAATTGGTCCAGGGGGGCCTGACATCATAAAGCTAAAGCAAGAAGTTGTCTGACATGTGGTGCCATTCTGTTGCCTAGCAGTCTGACATCATAAAGCTAAAGCAAGATGCTTTCTGACATGAGAGCCACTCTGTTGCCTAACAAAGAGTAGGATACATTTATCTTGGTAATGATATGAGTTGCAGGGTAGACAGGATGCCCAACTGAAAGTGTTGATGGTAAGATGAAAGAAATTAGGACTTTATTTAGACTTCTATATTTGTATGAACGCAAGTTTGAGCATAAGAGTCTCAACTTCACTCTTGCTGAACTGGTAGGATTTGGCTAAAGAGAAGATGGAAATGATGCTATTCATAGTTTCTATCATTCCCGTTAACTGTAGCATAACCCTTCCTCTCAACTTATCAGCTGGCTTAATTGCTACTGGTGTACCATATCCTAAAACTAAAGAAGTGAGAATGGTGCGCTGCCACTTGGCTGGCAAAAAGATCTATGTCCTAATGTACGTGCTACAATTGTTTAGAGAGTTTTAGCAAATGAGTCAAGGGAATGCAGAGAAGTATGGGAGGTTATAAACACAAATTGAGATTTGATTCTTTTATTGAGCTGTTGATTTTCACAATAAAACAGACTCCATAGTATAGATCTGGTAACCCTTTATATAAATCAAAACTTTTTGTATTGCTTATATTAAATGTACTAACAGTGGACTTTTCCATCTGCAGATTATACTGAATGACCAGCAGTGGCAGTGTTTCACAGCAGAGTTTCTCTGACTTGCCGAGACTGAAGCAAAAAAAAAAAAAGGAAGTCTTCTGGCATAGTGCATCATTTTACCAATTTACGTGGTAAGTAAAACGCCCAATCATTCTTTTGGGCATTAAAAAGATGTTCATAGCAACGGAATGTCCTCACTACTTTATAGTGGAAACCTGTGCCTGAATATCATTTCTGTCAAGAAAGAAGTAATATGGATCACATTATGTTGGTCATGATAGTTAATAAAAGACTGACTGACTCGAACTCTACTAAAACCTGCTTTAGATCCTGGTGATAGCAATGTTCCATTCGAGGAAATTGCTGCCTTTGAGGCTGAAATGCACCATCTCACGTATGAAAAATAGTGTTACATTCTCACGGTAGGAAGCTCATTTAACCTCTTCTCCTGCACTCTGTATGTTGGGCTCTGATACTCAAGATGGATTTTTGTTAAGGATAATCTGTCTTTGTACCCCCATCCCACTTTCAAAAAGGACACAGAGCTTTGACTGTTTCAGATTCCTTTACCATTCCCCCTCCTACGTGGCTGGCAGTCATGAATACGGATAGTAACCTACTGCATAACTTCTGATATCTCATCCTCCTGTGTGGTCAGCTTCCACAAGGACAATTGGTCCAGGGGGGCCTGACATCATAAAGCTAAAGCAAGAAGTTGTCTGACATGTGGTGCCATTCTGTTGCCTAGCAGTCTGACATCATAAAGCTAAAGCAAGATGCTTTCTGACATGAGAGCCACTCTGTTGCCTAACAAAGAGTAGGATACATTTATCTTGGTAATGATATGAGTTGCCGGGTAGACAGGATGCCCAACTGAAAGTGTTGATGGTAAGATGAAAGAAATTAGGACTTTATTTAGACTTCTATATTTGTATGAACGCAAGTTTGAGCATAAGAGTCTCAACTTCACTCTTGCTGAACTGGTAGGATTTGGCTAAAGAGAAGATGGAAATGATGCTATTCATAGTTTCTATCATTCCCGTTAACTGTAGCATAACCCTTCCTCTCAACTTATCAGCTGGCTTAATTGCTACTGGTGTACCATATCCTAAAACTAAAGAAGTGAGAATGGTGCGCTGCCACTTGGCTGGCAAAAAGATCTATGTCCTAATGTACGTGCTACAATTGTTTAGAGAGTTTTAGCAAATGAGTCAAGGGAATGCAGAGAAGTATGGGAGGTTATAAACACAAATTGAGATTTGATTTTTTTATTGAGCTGTTGATTTTCACAATAAAACAGACTCCATAGTATAGATCTGGTAACCCTTTATATAAATCAAAACTTTTTGTATTGCTTATATTAAATGTACTAACAGTGGACTTTTCCATCTGCAGATTATACTGAATGACCAGCAGTGGCAGTGTTTCACAGCAGAGTTTCTCTGAATTGCCGAGACTGAAGCAAAAAAAAAAAAGGAAGTCTTCTGGCATAGTGCATCATTTTACCAATTTACGTGGTAAGTAAAACGCCCAATCATTCTTTTGGGCATTAAAAAGATGTTCATAGCAACGGAATGTCCTCACTACTTTATAGTGGAAACCTGTGCCTGAATATCATTTCTGTCAAGAAAGAAGTAATATGGATCACATTATGTTGGTCATGATAGTTAATAAAAGACTGACTGACTCGAACTCTACTAAAACCTGCTTTAGATCCTGGTGATAGCAATGTTCCATTCGAGGAAATTGCTGCCTTTGAGGCTGAAATGCACCATCTCACGTATGAAAAATAGTGTTACATTCTCACGGTAGGAAGCTCATTTAACCTCTTCTCCTGCACTCTGTATGTTGGGCTCTGATACTCAAGATGGATTTTTGTTAAGGATAATCTGTCTTTGTACCCCCATCCCACTTTCAAAAAGGACACAGAGCTTTGACTGTTTCAGATTCCTTTACCATTCCCCCTCCTACGTGGCTGGCAGTCATGAATACGGATAGTAACCTACTGCATAACTTCTGATATCTCATCCTCCTGTGTGGTCAGCTTCCACAAGGACAATTGGTCCAGGGGGGCCTGACATCATAAAGCTAAAGCAAGAAGTTGTCTGACATGTGGTGCCATTCTGTTGCCTAGCAGTCTGACATCATAAAGCTAAAGCAAGATGCTTTCTGACATGAGAGCCACTCTGTTGCCTAACAAAGAGTAGGATACATTTATCTTGGTAATGATATGAGTTGCAGGGTAGACAGGATGCCCAACTGAAAGTGTTGATGGTAAGATGAAAGAAATTAGGACTTTATTTAGACTTCTATATTTGTATGAACGCAAGTTTGAGCATAAGAGTCTCAACTTCACTCTTGCTGAACTGGTAGGATTTGGCTAAAGAGAAGATGGAAATGATGCTATTCATAGTTTCTATCATTCCCGTTAACTGTAGCATAACCCTTCCTCTCAACTTATCAGCTGGCTTAATTGCTACTGGTGTACCATATCCTAAAACTAAAGAAGTGAGAATGGTGCGCTGCCACTTGGCTGGCAAAAAGATCTATGTCCTAATGTACGTGCTACAATTGTTTAGAGAGTTTTAGCAAATGAGTCAAGGGAATGCAGAGAAGTATGGGAGGTTATAAACACAAATTGAGATTTGATTTTTTTATTGAGCTGTTGATTTTCACAATAAAACAGACTCCATAGTATAGATCTGGTAACCCTTTATATAAATCAAAACTTTTTGTATTGCTTATATTAAATGTACTAACAGTGGACTTTTCCATCTGCAGATTATACTGAATGACCAGCAGTGGCAGTGTTTCACAGCAGAGTTTCTCTGAATTGCCGAGACTGAAGCAAAAAAAAAAAAGGAAGTCTTCTGGCATAGTGCATCATTTTACCAATTTACGTGGTAAGTAAAACGCCCAATCATTCTTTTGGGCATTAAAAAGATGTTCATAGCAACGGAATGTCCTCACTACTTTATAGTGGAAACCTGTGCCTGAATATCATTTCTGTCAAGAAAGAAGTAATATGGATCACATTATGTTGGTCATGATAGTTAATAAAAGACTGACTGACTCGAACTCTACTAAAACCTGCTTTAGATCCTGGTGATAGCAATGTTCCATTCGAGGAAATTGCTGCCTTTGAGGCTGAAATGCACCATCTCACGTATGAAAAATAGTGTTACATTCTCACGGTAGGAAGCTCATTTAACCTCTTCTCCTGCACTCTGTATGTTGGGCTCTGATACTCAAGATGGATTTTTGTTAAGGATAATCTGTCTTTGTACCCCCATCCCACTTTCAAAAAGGACACAGAGCTTTGACTGTTTCAGATTCCTTTACCATTCCCCCTCCTACGTGGCTGGCAGTCATGAATACGGATAGTAACCTACTGCATAACTTCTGATATCTCATCCTCCTGTGTGGTCAGCTTCCACAAGGACAATTGGTCCAGGGGGGCCTGACATCATAAAGCTAAAGCAAGAAGTTGTCTGACATGTGGTGCCATTCTGTTGCCTAGCAGTCTGACATCATAAAGCTAAAGCAAGATGCTTTCTGACATGAGAGCCACTCTGTTGCCTAACAAAGAGTAGGATACATTTATCTTGGTAATGATATGAGTTGCAGGGTAGACAGGATGCCCAACTGAAAGTGTTGATGGTAAGATGAAAGAAATTAGGACTTTATTTAGACTTCTATATTTGTATGAACGCAAGTTTGAGCATAAGAGTCTCAACTTCACTCTTGCTGAACTGGTAGGATTTGGCTAAAGAGAAGATGGAAATGATGCTATTCATAGTTTCTATCATTCCCGTTAACTGTAGCATAACCCTTCCTCTCAACTTATCAGCTGGCTTAATTGCTACTGGTGTACCATATCCTAAAACTAAAGAAGTGAGAATGGTGCGCTGCCACTTGGCTGGCAAAAAGATCTATGTCCTAATGTACGTGCTACAATTGTTTAGAGAGTTTTAGCAAATGAGTCAAGGGAATGCAGAGAAGTATGGGAGGTTATAAACACAAATTGAGATTTGATTTTTTTATTGAGCTGTTGATTTTCACAATAAAACAGACTCCATAGTATAGATCTGGTAACCCTTTATATAAATCAAAACTTTTTGTATTGCTTATATTAAATGTACTAACAGTGGACTTTTCCATCTGCAGATTATACTGAATGACCAGCAGTGGCAGTGTTTCACAGCAGAGTTTCTCTGACTTGCCGAGACTGAAGGAAAAAAAAAAAAAAGGAAGTCTTCTGGCATAGTGCATCATTTTACCAATTTACGTGGTAAGTAAAACGCCCAATCATTCTTTTGGGCATTAAAAAGATGTTCATAGCAACGGAATGTCCTCACTACTTTATAGTGGAAACCTGTGCCTGAATATCATTTCTGTCAAGAAAGAAGTAATATGGATCACATTATGTTGGTCATGATAGTTAATAAAAGACTGACTGACTCGAACTCTACTAAAACCTGCTTTAGATCCTGGTGATAGCAATGTTCCATTCGAGGAAATTGCTGCCTTTGAGGCTGAAATGCACCATCTCACGTATGAAAAATAGTGTTACATTCTCACGGTAGGAAGCTCATTTAACCTCTTCTCCTGCACTCTGTATGTTGGGCTCTGATACTCAAGATGGATTTTTGTTAAGGATAATCTGTCTTTGTACCCCCATCCCACTTTCAAAAAGGACACAGAGCTTTGACTGTTTCAGATTCCTTTACCATTCCCCCTCTTACGTGGCTGGCAGTCATGAATACGGATAGTAACCTACTGCATAACTTCTGATATCTCATCCTCCTGTGTGGTCAGCTTCCACAAGGACAATTGGTCCAGGGGGGCCTGACATCATAAAGCTAAAGCAAGAAGTTGTCTGACATGTGGTGCCATTCTGTTGCCTAGCAGTCTGACATCATAAAGCTAAAGCAAGATGCTTTCTGACATGAGAGCCACTCTGTTGCCTAACAAAGAGTAGGATACATTTATCTTGGTAATGATATGAGTTGCAGGGTAGACAGGATGCCCAACTGAAAGTGTTGATGGTAAGATGAAAGAAATTAGGACTTTATTTAGACTTCTATATTTGTATGAACGCAAGTTTGAGCATAAGAGTCTCAACTTCACTCTTGCTGAACTGGTAGGATTTGGCTAAAGAGAAGATGGAAATGATGCTATTCATAGTTTCTATCATTCCCGTTAACTGTAGCATAACCCTTCCTCTCTCAACTTATCAGCTGGCTTAATTGCTACTGGTGTACCATATCCTAAAACTAAAGAAGTGAGAATGGTGCGCTGCCACTTGGCTGGCAAAAAGATCTATGTCCTAATGTACGTGCTACAATTGTTTAGAGAGTTTTAGCAAATGAGTCAAGGGAATGCAGAGAAGTATGGGAGGTTATAAACACAAATTGAGATTTGATTTTTTTATTGAGCTGTTGATTTTCACAATAAAACAGACTCCATAGTATAGATCTGGTAACCCTTTATATAAATCAAAACTTTTTGTATTGCTTATATTAAATGTACTAACAGTGGACTTTTCCATCTGCAGATTATACTGAATGACCAGCAGTGGCAGTGTTTCACAGCAGAGTTTCTCTGACTTGCCGAGACTGAAGCAAAAAAAAAAAGGAAGTCTTCTGGCATAGTGCATCATTTTACCAATTTACGTGGTAAGTAAAACGCCCAATCATTTTTTTGGGCATTAAAAAGATGTTCATAGCAACGGAATGTCCTCACTACTTTATAGTGGAAACCTGTGCCTGAATATCATTTCTGTCAAGAAAGAAGTAATATGGATCACATTATGTTGGTCATGATAGTTAATAAAAGACTGACTGACTCGAACTCTACTAAAACCTGCTTTAGATCCTGGTGATAGCAATGTTCCATTCGAGGAAATTGCTGCCTTTGAGGCTGAAATGCACCATCTCACGTATGAAAAATAGTGTTACATTCTCACGGTAGGAAGCTCATTTAACCTCTTCTCCTGCACTCTGTATGTTGGGCTCTGATACTCAAGATGGATTTTTGTTAAGGATAATCTGTCTTTGTACCCCCATCCCACTTTCAAAAAGGACACAGAGCTTTGACTGTTTCAGATTCCTTTACCATTCCCCCTCCTACGTGGCTGGCAGTCATGAATACGGATAGTAACCTACTGCATAACTTCTGATATCTCATCCTCCTGTGTGGTCAGCTTCCACAAGGACAATTGGTCCAGGGGGGCCTGACATCATAAAGCTAAAGCAAGAAGTTGTCTGACATGTGGTGCCATTCTGTTGCCTAGCAGTCTGACATCATAAAGCTAAAGCAAGATGCTTTCTGACATGAGAGCCACTCTGTTGCCTAACAAAGAGTAGGATACATTTATCTTGGTAATGATATGAGTTGCAGGGTAGACAGGATGCCCAACTGAAAGTGTTGATGGTAAGATGAAAGAAATTAGGACTTTATTTAGACTTCTATATTTGTATGAACGCAAGTTTGAGCATAAGAGTCTCAACTTCACTCTTGCTGAACTGGTAGGATTTGGCTAAAGAGAAGATGGAAATGATGCTATTCATAGTTTCTATCATTCCCGTTAACTGTAGCATAACCCTTCCTCTCTCAACTTATCAGCTGGCTTAATTGCTACTGGTGTACCATATCCTAAAACTAAAGAAGTGAGAATGGTGCGCTGCCACTTGGCTGGCAAAAAGATCTATGTCCTAATGTACGTGCTACAATTGTTTAGAGAGTTTTAGCAAATGAGTCAAGGGAATGCAGAGAAGTATGGGAGGTTATAAACACAAATTGAGATTTGATTTTTTTATTGAGCTGTTGATTTTCACAATAAAACAGACTCCATAGTATAGATCTGGTAACCCTTTATATAAATCAAAACTTTTTGTATTGCTTATATTAAATGTACTAACAGTGGACTTTTCCATCTGCAGATTATACTGAATGACCAGCAGTGGCAGTGTTTCACAGCAGAGTTTCTCTGACTTGCCGAGACTGAAGCAAAAAAAAAAGGAAGTCTTCTGGCATAGTGCATCATTTTACCAATTTACGTGGTAAGTAAAACGCCCAATCATTCTTTTGGGCATTAAAAAGATGTTCATAGCAACGGAATGTCCTCACTACTTTATAGTGGAAACCTGTGCCTGAATATCATTTCTGTCAAGAAAGAAGTAATATGGATCACATTATGTTGGTCATGATAGTTAATAAAAGACTGACTGACTCGAACTCTACTAAAACCTGCTTTAGATCCTGGTGATAGCAATGTTCCATTCGAGGAAATTGCTGCCTTTGAGGCTGAAATGCACCATCTCACGTATGAAAAATAGTGTTACATTCTCACGGTAGGAAGCTCATTTAACCTCTTCTCCTGCACTCTGTATGTTGGGCTCTGATACTCAAGATGGATTTTTGTTAAGGATAATCTGTCTTTGTACCCCCATCCCACTTTCAAAAAGGACACAGAGCTTTGACTGTTTCAGATTCCTTTACCATTCCCCCTCCTACGTGGCTGGCAGTCATGAATACGGATAGTAACCTACTGCATAACTTCTGATATCTCATCCTCCTGTGTGGTCAGCTTCCACAAGGACAATTGGTCCAGGGGGGCCTGACATCATAAAGCTAAAGCAAGAAGTTGTCTGACATGTGGTGCCATTCTGTTGCCTAGCAGTCTGACATCATAAAGCTAAAGCAAGATGCTTTCTGACATGAGAGCCACTCTGTTGCCTAACAAAGAGTAGGATACATTTATCTTGGTAATGATATGAGTTGCAGGGTAGACAGGATGCCCAACTGAAAGTGTTGATGGTAAGATGAAAGAAATTAGGACTTTATTTAGACTTCTATATTTGTATGAACGCAAGTTTGAGCATAAGAGTCTCAACTTCACTCTTGCTGAACTGGTAGGATTTGACTAAAGAGAAGATGGAAATGATGCTATTCATAGTTTCTATCATTCCCGTTAACTGTAGCATAACCCTTCCTCTCTCAACTTATCAGCTGGCTTAATTGCTACTGGTGTACCATATCCTAAAACTAAAGAAGTGAGAATGGTGCGCTGCCACTTGGCTGGCAAAAAGATCTATGTCCTAATGTACGTGCTACAATTGTTTAGAGAGTTTTAGCAAATGAGTCAAGGGAATGCAGAGAAGTATGGGAGGTTATAAACACAAATTGAGATTTGATTTTTTTATTGAGCTGTTGATTTTCACAATAAAACAGACTCCATAGTATAGATCTGGTAACCCTTTATATAAATCAAAACTTTTTGTATTGCTTATATTAAATGTACTAACAGTGGACTTTTCCATCTGCAGATTATACTGAATGACCAGCAGTGGCAGTGTTTCACAGCAGAGTTTCTCTGACTTGCCGAGACTGAAGCAAAAAAAAAAGGAAGTCTTCTGGCATAGTGCATCATTTTACCAATTTACGTGGTAAGTAAAACGCCCAATCATTCTTTTGGGCATTAAAAAGATGTTCATAGCAACGGAATGTCCTCACTACTTTATAGTGGAAACCTGTGCCTGAATATCATTTCTGTCAAGAAAGAAGTAATATGGATCACATTATGTTGGTCATGATAGTTAATAAAAGACTGACTGACTCGAACTCTACTAAAACCTGCTTTAGATCCTGGTGATAGCAATGTTCCATTCGAGGAAATTGCTGCCTTTGAGGCTGAAATGCACCATCTCACGTATGAAAAATAGTGTTACATTCTCACGGTAGGAAGCTCATTTAACCTCTTCTCCTGCACTCTGTA
The DNA here is from genome assembly GCF_964261635.1 of Lissotriton helveticus. Classification (NCBI taxonomy): domain Eukaryota; kingdom Metazoa; phylum Chordata; class Amphibia; order Caudata; family Salamandridae; genus Lissotriton; species Lissotriton helveticus. Next base: position 304,935,555 of record NC_136072.1, on the reverse strand, counting down.
TGTTGGGCTCTGATACTCAAGATGGATTTTTGTTAAGGATAATCTGTCTTTGTACCCCCATCCCACTTTCAAAAAGGACACAGAGCTTTGACTGTTTCAGATTCCTTTACCATTCCCCCTCTTACGTGGCTGGCAGTCATGAATACGGATAGTAACCTACTGCATAACTTCTGATATCTCATCCTCCTGTGTGGTCAGCTTCCACAAGGACAATTGGTCCAGGGGGGCCTGACATCATAAAGCTAAAGCAAGAAGTTGTCTGACATGTGGTGCCATTCTGTTGCCTAGCAGTCTGACATCATAAAGCTAAAGCAAGATGCTTTCTGACATGAGAGCCACTCTGTTGCCTAACAAAGAGTAGGATACATTTATCTTGGTAATGATATGAGTTGCAGGGTAGACAGGATGCCCAACTGAAAGTGTTGATGGTAAGATGAAAGAAATTAGGACTTTATTTAGACTTCTATATTTGTATGAACGCAAGTTTGAGCATAAGAGTCTCAACTTCACTCTTGCTGAACTGGTAGGATTTGGCTAAAGAGAAGATGGAAATGATGCTATTCATAGTTTCTATCATTCCCGTTAACTGTAGCATAACCCTTCCTCTCTCAACTTATCAGCTGGCTTAATTGCTACTGGTGTACCATATCCTAAAACTAAAGAAGTGAGAATGGTGCGCTGCCACTTGGCTGGCAAAAAGATCTATGTCCTAATGTACGTGCTACAATTGTTTAGAGAGTTTTAGCAAATGAGTCAAGGGAATGCAGAGAAGTATGGGAGGTTATAAACACAAATTGAGATTTGATTTTTTTATTGAGCTGTTGATTTTCACAATAAAACAGACTCCATAGTATAGATCTGGTAACCCTTTATATAAATCAAAACTTTTTGTATTGCTTATATTAAATGTACTAACAGTGGACTTTTCCATCTGCAGATTATACTGAATGACCAGCAGTGGCAGTGTTTCACAGCAGAGTTTCTCTGAATTGCCGAGACTGAAGCAAAAAAAAAAAGGAAGTCTTCTGGCATAGTGCATCATTTTACCAATTTACGTGGTAAGTAAAACGCCCAATCATTCTTTTGGGCATTAAAAAGATGTTCATAGCAACGGAATGTCCTCACTACTTTATAGTGGAAACCTGTGCCTGAATATCATTTCTGTCAAGAAAGAAGTAATATGGATCACATTATGTTGGTCATGATAGTTAATAAAAGACTGACTGACTCGAACTCTACTAAAACCTGCTTTAGATCCTGGTGATAGCAATGTTCCATTCGAGGAAATTGCTGCCTTTGAGGCTGAAATGCACCATCTCACGTATGAAAAATAGTGTTACATTCTCACGGTAGGAAGCTCATTTAACCTCTTCTCCTGCACTCTGTATGTTGGGCTCTGATACTCAAGATGGATTTTTGTTAAGGATAATCTGTCTTTGTACCCCCATCCCACTTTCAAAAAGGACACAGAGCTTTGACTGTTTCAGATTCCTTTACCATTCCCCCTCCTACGTGGCTGGCAGTCATGAATACGGATAGTAACCTACTGCATAACTTCTGATATCTCATCCTCCTGTGTGGTCAGCTTCCACAAGGACAATTGGTCCAGGGGGGCCTGACATCATAAAGCTAAAGCAAGAAGTTGTCTGACATGTGGTGCCATTCTGTTGCCTAGCAGTCTGACATCATAAAGCTAAAGCAAGATGCTTTCTGACATGAGAGCCACTCTGTTGCCTAACAAAGAGTAGGATACATTTATCTTGGTAATGATATGAGTTGCAGGGTAGACAGGATGCCCAACTGAAAGTGTTGATGGTAAGATGAAAGAAATTAGGACTTTATTTAGACTTCTATATTTGTATGAACGCAAGTTTGAGCATAAGAGTCTCAACTTCACTCTTGCTGAACTGGTAGGATTTGGCTAAAGAGAAGATGGAAATGATGCTATTCATAGTTTCTATCATTCCCGTTAACTGTAGCATAACCCTTCCTCTCTCAACTTATCAGCTGGCTTAATTGCTACTGGTGTACCATATCCTAAAACTAAAGAAGTGAGAATGGTGCGCTGCCACTTGGCTGGCAAAAAGATCTATGTCCTAATGTACGTGCTACAATTGTTTAGAGAGTTTTAGCAAATGAGTCAAGGGAATGCAGAGAAGTATGGGAGGTTATAAACACAAATTGAGATTTGATTTTTTTATTGAGCTGTTGATTTTCACAATAAAACAGACTCCATAGTATAGATCTGGTAACCCTTTATATAAATCAAAACTTTTTGTATTGCTTATATTAAATGTACTAACAGTGGACTTTTCCATCTGCAGATTATACTGAATGACCAGCAGTGGCAGTGTTTCACAGCAGAGTTTCTCTGACTTGCCGAGACTGAAGCAAAAAAAAAAAAAGGAAGTCTTCTGGCATAGTGCATCATTTTACCAATTTACGTGGTAAGTAAAACGCCCAATCATTCTTTTGGGCATTAAAAAGATGTTCATAGCAACGGAATGTCCTCACTACTTTATAGTGGAAACCTGTGCCTGAATATCATTTCTGTCAAGAAAGAAGTAATATGGATCACATTATGTTGGTCATGATAGTTAATAAAAGACTGACTGACTCGAACTCTACTAAAACCTGCTTTAGATCCTGGTGATAGCAATGTTCCATTCGAGGAAATTGCTGCCTTTGAGGCTGAAATGCACCATCTCACGTATGAAAAATAGTGTTACATTCTCACGGTAGGAAGCTCATTTAACCTCTTCTCCTGCACTCTGTATGTTGGGCTCTGATACTCAAGATGGATTTTTGTTAAGGATAATCTGTCTTTGTACCCCCATCCCACTTTCAAAAAGGACACAGAGCTTTGACTGTTTCAGATTCCTTTACCATTCCCCCTCTTACGTGGCTGGCAGTCATGAATACGGATAGTAACCTACTGCATAACTTCTGATATCTCATCCTCCTGTGTGGTCAGCTTCCACAAGGACAATTGGTCCAGGGGGGCCTGACATCATAAAGCTAAAGCAAGAAGTTGTCTGACATGTGGTGCCATTCTGTTGCCTAGCAGTCTGACATCATAAAGCTAAAGCAAGATGCTTTCTGACATGAGAGCCACTCTGTTGCCTAACAAAGAGTAGGATACATTTATCTTGGTAATGATATGAGTTGCAGGGTAGACAGGATGCCCAACTGAAAGTGTTGATGGTAAGATGAAAGAAATTAGGACTTTATTTAGACTTCTATATTTGTATGAACGCAAGTTTGAGCATAAGAGTCTCAACTTCACTCTTGCTGAACTGGTAGGATTTGGCTAAAGAGAAGATGGAAATGATGCTATTCATAGTTTCTATCATTCCCGTTAACTGTAGCATAACCCTTCCTCTCTCAACTTATCAGCTGGCTTAATTGCTACTGGTGTACCATATCCTAAAACTAAAGAAGTGAGAATGGTGCGCTGCCACTTGGCTGGCAAAAAGATCTATGTCCTAATGTACGTGCTACAATTGTTTAGAGAGTTTTAGCAAATGAGTCAAGGGAATGCAGAGAAGTATGGGAGGTTATAAACACAAATTGAGATTTGATTTTTTTATTGAGCTGTTGATTTTCACAATAAAACAGACTCCATAGTATAGATCTGGTAACCCTTTATATAAATCAAAACTTTTTGTATTGCTTATATTAAATGTACTAACAGTGGACTTTTCCATCTGCAGATTATACTGAATGACCAGCAGTGGCAGTGTTTCACAGCAGAGTTTCTCTGACTTGCCGAGACTGAAGCAAAAAAAAAAAAAGGAAGTCTTCTGGCATAGTGCATCATTTTACCAATTTACGTGGTAAGTAAAACGCCCAATCATTCTTTTGGGCATTAAAAAGATGTTCATAGCAACGGAATGTCCTCACTACTTTATAGTGGAAACCTGTGCCTGAATATCATTTCTGTCAAGAAAGAAGTAATATGGATCACATTATGTTGGTCATGATAGTTAATAAAAGACTGACTGACTCGAACTCTACTAAAACCTGCTTTAGATCCTGGTGATAGCAATGTTCCATTCGAGGAAATTGCTGCCTTTGAGGCTGAAATGCACCATCTCACGTATGAAAAATAGTGTTACATTCTCACGGTAGGAAGCTCATTTAACCTCTTCTCCTGCACTCTGTATGTTGGGCTCTGATACTCAAGATGGATTTTTGTTAAGGATAATCTGTCTTTGTACCCCCATCCCACTTTCAAAAAGGACACAGAGCTTTGACTGTTTCAGATTCCTTTACCATTCCCCCTCTTACGTGGCTGGCAGTCATGAATACGGATAGTAACCTACTGCATAACTTCTGATATCTCATCCTCCTGTGTGGTCAGCTTCCACAAGGACAATTGGTCCAGGGGGGCCTGACATCATAAAGCTAAAGCAAGAAGTTGTCTGACATGTGGTGCCATTCTGTTGCCTAGCAGTCTGACATCATAAAGCTAAAGCAAGATGCTTTCTGACATGAGAGCCACTCTGTTGCCTAACAAAGAGTAGGATACATTTATCTTGGTAATGATATGAGTTGCAGGGTAGACAGGATGCCCAACTGAAAGTGTTGATGGTAAGATGAAAGAAATTAGGACTTTATTTAGACTTCTATATTTGTATGAACGCAAGTTTGAGCATAAGAGTCTCAACTTCACTCTTGCTGAACTGGTAGGATTTGGCTAAAGAGAAGATGGAAATGATGCTATTCATAGTTTCTATCATTCCCGTTAACTGTAGCATAACCCTTCCTCTCTCAACTTATCAGCTGGCTTAATTGCTACTGGTGTACCATATCCTAAAACTAAAGAAGTGAGAATGGTGCGCTGCCACTTGGCTGGCAAAAAGATCTATGTCCTAATGTACGTGCTACAATTGTTTAGAGAGTTTTAGCAAATGAGTCAAGGGAATGCAGAGAAGTATGGGAGGTTATAAACACAAATTGAGATTTGATTTTTTTATTGAGCTGTTGATTTTCACAATAAAACAGACTCCATAGTATAGATCTGGTAACCCTTTATATAAATCAAAACTTTTTGTATTGCTTATAATAAATGTACTAACAGTGGACTTTTCCATCTGCAGATTATACTGAATGACCAGCAGTGGCAGTGTTTCACAGCAGAGTTTCTCTGAATTGCCGAGACTGAAGCAAAAAAAAAAAAGGAAGTCTTCTGGCATAGTGCATCATTTTACCAATTTACGTGGTAAGTAAAACGCCCAATCATTCTTTTGGGCATTAAAAAGATGTTCATAGCAACGGAATGTCCTCACTACTTTATAGTGGAAACCTGTGCCTGAATATCATTTCTGTCAAGAAAGAAGTAATATGGATCACATTATGTTGGTCATGATAGTTAATAAAAGACTGACTGACTCGAACTCTACTAAAACCTGCTTTAGATCCTGGTGATAGCAATGTTCCATTCGAGGAAATTGCTGCCTTTGAGGCTGAAATGCACCATCTCACGTATGAAAAATAGTGTTACATTCTCACGGTAGGAAGCTCATTTAACCTCTTCTCCTGCACTCTGTATGTTGGGCTCTGATACTCAAGATGGATTTTTGTTAAGGATAATCTGTCTTTGTACCCCCATCCCACTTTCAAAAAGGACACAGAGCTTTGACTGTTTCAGATTCCTTTACCATTCCCCCTCCTACGTGGCTGGCAGTCATGAATACGGATAGTAACCTACTGCATAACTTCTGATATCTCATCCTCCTGTGTGGTCAGCTTCCACAAGGACAATTGGTCCAGGGGGGCCTGACATCATAAAGCTAAAGCAAGAAGTTGTCTGACATGTGGTGCCATTCTGTTGCCTAGCAGTCTGACATCATAAAGCTAAAGCAAGATGCTTTCTGACATGAGAGCCACTCTGTTGCCTAACAAAGAGTAGGATACATTTATCTTGGTAATGATATGAGTTGCAGGGTAGACAGGATGCCCAACTGAAAGTGTTTATGGTAAGATGAAAGAAATTAGGACTTTATTTAGACTTCTATATTTGTATGAACGCAAGTTTGAGCATAAGAGTCTCAACTTCACTCTTGCTGAACTGGTAGGATTTGGCTAAAGAGAAGATGGAAATGATGCTATTCATAGTTTCTATCATTCCCGTTAACTGTAGCATAACCCTTCCTCTCAACTTATCAGCTGGCTTAATTGCTACTGGTGTACCATATCCTAAAACTAAAGAAGTGAGAATGGTGCGCTGCCACTTGGCTGGCAAAAAGATCTATGTCCTAATGTACGTGCTACAATTGTTTAGAGAGTTTTAGCAAATGAGTCAAGGGAATGCAGAGAAGTATGGGAGGTTATAAACACAAATTGAGATTTGATTTTTTTATTGAGCTGTTGATTTTCACAATAAAACAGACTCCATAGTATAGATCTGGTAACCCTTTATATAAATCAAAACTTTTTGTATTGCTTATAATAAATGTACTAACAGTGGACTTTTCCATCTGCAGATTATACTGAATGACCAGCAGTGGCAGTGTTTCACAGCAGAGTTTCTCTGAATTGCCGAGACTGAAGCAAAAAAAAAAAAGGAAGTCTTCTGGCATAGTGCATCATTTTACCAATTTACGTGGTAAGTAAAACGCCCAATCATTCTTTTGGGCATTAAAAAGATGTTCATAGCAACGGAATGTCCTCACTACTTTATAGTGGAAACCTGTGCCTGAATATCATTTCTGTCAAGAAAGAAGTAATATGGATCACATTATGTTGGTCATGATAGTTAATAAAAGACTGACTGACTCGAACTCTACTAAAACCTGCTTTAGATCCTGGTGATAGCAATGTTCCATTCGAGGAAATTGCTGCCTTTGAGGCTGAAATGCACCATCTCACGTATGAAAAATAGTGTTACATTCTCACGGTAGGAAGCTCATTTAACCTCTTCTCCTGCACTCTGTATGTTGGGCTCTGATACTCAAGATGGATTTTTGTTAAGGATAATCTGTCTTTGTACCCCCATCCCACTTTCAAAAAGGACACAGAGCTTTGACTGTTTCAGATTCCTTTACCATTCCCCCTCCTACGTGGCTGGCAGTCATGAATACGGATAGTAACCTACTGCATAACTTCTGATATCTCATCCTCCTGTGTGGTCAGCTTCCACAAGGACAATTGGTCCAGGGGGGCCTGACATCATAAAGCTAAAGCAAGAAGTTGTCTGACATGTGGTGCCATTCTGTTGCCTAGCAGTCTGACATCATAAAGCTAAAGCAAGATGCTTTCTGACATGAGAGCCACTCTGTTGCCTAACAAAGAGTAGGATACATTTATCTTGGTAATGATATGAGTTGCCGGGTAGACAGGATGCCCAACTGAAAGTGTTGATGGTAAGATGAAAGAAATTAGGACTTTATTTAGACTTCTATATTTGTATGAACGCAAGTTTGAGCATAAGAGTCTCAACTTCACTCTTGCTGAACTGGTAGGATTTGGCTAAAGAGAAGATGGAAATGATGCTATTCATAGTTTCTATCATTCCCGTTAACTGTAGCATAACCCTTCCTCTCTCAACTTATCAGCTGGCTTAATTGCTACTGGTGTACCATATCCTAAAACTAAAGAAGTGAGAATGGTGCGCTGCCACTTGGCTGGCAAAAAGATCTATGTCCTAATGTACGTGCTACAATTGTTTAGAGAGTTTTAGCAAATGAGTCAAGGGAATGCAGAGAAGTATGGGAGGTTATAAACACAAATTGAGATTTGATTTTTTTATTGAGCTGTTGATTTTCACAATAAAACAGACTCCATAGTATAGATCTGGTAACCCTTTATATAAATCAAAACTTTTTGTATTGCTTATAATAAATGTACTAACAGTGGACTTTTCCATCTGCAGATTATACTGAATGACCAGCAGTGGCAGTGTTTCACAGCAGAGTTTCTCTGAATTGCCGAGACTGAAGCAAAAAAAAAAAAGGAAGTCTTCTGGCATAGTGCATCATTTTACCAATTTACGTGGTAAGTAAAACGCCCAATCATTCTTTTGGGCATTAAAAAGATGTTCATAGCAACGGAATGTCCTCACTACTTTATAGTGGAAACCTGTGCCTGAATATCATTTCTGTCAAGAAAGAAGTAATATGGATCACATTATGTTGGTCATGATAGTTAATAAAAGACTGACTGACTCGAACTCTACTAAAACCTGCTTTAGATCCTGGTGATAGCAATGTTCCATTCGAGGAAATTGCTGCCTTTGAGGCTGAAATGCACCATCTCACGTATGAAAAATAGTGTTACATTCTCACGGTAGGAAGCTCATTTAACCTCTTCTCCTGCACTCTGTATGTTGGGCTCTGATACTCAAGATGGATTTTTGTTAAGGATAATCTGTCTTTGTACCCCCATCCCACTTTCAAAAAGGACACAGAGCTTTGACTGTTTCAGATTCCTTTACCATTCCCCCTCCTACGTGGCTGGCAGTCATGAATACGGATAGTAACCTACTGCATAACTTCTGATATCTCATCCTCCTGTGTGGTCAGCTTCCACAAGGACAATTGGTCCAGGGGGGCCTGACATCATAAAGCTAAAGCAAGAAGTTGTCTGACATGTGGTGCCATTCTGTTGCCTAGCAGTCTGACATCATAAAGCTAAAGCAAGATGCTTTCTGACATGAGAGCCACTCTGTTGCCTAACAAAGAGTAGGATACATTTATCTTGGTAATGATATGAGTTGCCGGGTAGACAGGATGCCCAACTGAAAGTGTTGATGGTAAGATGAAAGAAATTAGGACTTTATTTAGACTTCTATATTTGTATGAACGCAAGTTTGAGCATAAGAGTCTCAACTTCACTCTTGCTGAACTGGTAGGATTTGGCTAAAGAGAAGATGGAAATGATGCTATTCATAGTTTCTATCATTCCCGTTAACTGTAGCATAACCCTTCCTCTCAACTTATCAGCTGGCTTAATTGCTACTGGTGTACCATATCCTAAAACTAAAGAAGTGAGAATGGTGCGCTGCCACTTGGCTGGCAAAAAGATCTATGTCCTAATGTACGTGCTCCAATTGTTTAGAGAGTTTTAGCAAATGAGTCAAGGGAATGCAGAGAAGTATGGGAGGTTATAAACACAAATTGAGATTTGATTTTTTTATTGAGCTGTTGATTTTCACAATAAAACAGACTCCATAGTATAGATCTGGTAACCCTTTATATAAATCAAAACTTTTTGTATTGCTTATATTAAATGTACTAACAGTGGACTTTTCCATCTGCAGATTATACTGAATGACCAGCAGTGGCAGTGTTTCACAGCAGAGTTTCTCTGACTTGCCGAGACTGAAGCAAAAAAAAAAAGGAAGTCTTCTGGCATAGTGCATCATTTTACCAATTTATGTGGTAAGTAAAACGCCCAATCATTCTTTTGGGCATTAAAAAGATGTTCATAGCAACGGAATGTCCTCACTACTTTATAGTGGAAACCTGTGCCTGAATATCATTTCTGTCAAGAAAGAAGTAATATGGATCACATTATGTTGGTCATGATAGTTAATAAAAGACTGACTGACTCGAACTCTACTAAAACCTGCTTTAGATCCTGGTGATAGCAATGTTCCATTCGAGGAAATTGCTGCCTTTGAGGCTGAAATGCACCATCTCACGTATGAAAAAGTAGTGTTACATTCTCACGGTAGGAAGCTCATTTAACCTCTTCTCCTGCACTCTGTATGTTGGGCTCTGATACTCAAGATGGATTTTTGTTAAGGATAATCTGTCTTTGTACCCCCATCCCACTTTCAAAAAGGACACAGAGCTTTGACTGTTTCAGATTCCTTTACCATTCCCCCTCTTACGTGGCTGGCAGTCATGAATACGGATAGTAACCTACTGCATAACTTCTGATATCTCATCCTCCTGTGTGGTCAGCTTCCACAAGGACAATTGGTCCAGGGGGGCCTGACATCATAAAGCTAAAGCAAGAAGTTGTCTGACATGTGGTGCCATTCTGTTGCCTAGCAGTCTGACATCATAAAGCTAAAGCAAGATGCTTTCTGACATGAGAGCCACTCTGTTGCCTAACAAAGAGTAGGATACATTTATCTTGGTAATGATATGAGTTGCAGGGTAGACAGGATGCCCAACTGAAAGTGTTGATGGTAAGATGAAAGAAATTAGGACTTTATTTAGACTTCTATATTTGTATGAACGCAAGTTTGAGCATAAGAGTCTCAACTTCACTCTTGCTGAACTGGTAGGATTTGGCTAAAGAGAAGATGGAAATGATGCTATTCATAGTTTCTATCATTCCCGTTAACTGTAGCATAACCCTTCCTCTCTCAACTTATCAGCTGGCTTAATTGCTACTGGTGTACCATATCCTAAAACTAAAGAAGTGAGAATGGTGCGCTGCCACTTGGCTGGCAAAAAGATCTATGTCCTAATGTACGTGCTACAATTGTTTAGAGAGTTTTAGCAAATGAGTCAAGGGAATGCAGAGAAGTATGGGAGGTTAT